>NW_004443980.1:5532939-5562560 GCF_000243295.1 Trichechus manatus latirostris
CCTTGCTCCCGAAGGGATGAGACCAGTGGAGTATCTTAGATGGCCGCTCACAGGCTTTGAAGACCCCAGACACTACTCACCAAGGTAGAATGTAGAGCATTGTCTTTATAAGCTGTGTCATGCCAGTTGTTTTGCTCACTTCTTAACTGGGTTCATCTTTTTCTTACTGATTTGTAGGCATTCTTTATATATTCTGGATTTTCCCTTCGTTTATTGTATATTTTTTATGCCAGTGTTTTAAGGTTTAATGTAGTAAAATTTACCAGTCTTTTCATTGTGGTTAGTGTTTTTGTGTCTTATTAAACAAACAAACAAAACGTCAACCTGTCCTGAAGTCATAAAGATATTTTTAATATTTTCTTCTAAAAGTTTTGCCTTTTTCACCTTCCAGGTGACTTCTTTTGCATTTTCTGTGGTGAAATACTGTAGCTTCAAACTTCCTTTTGTGGGTTCTTTCATATGTTTCAGTGTCCAAATTGTGCAAGCCCTCTCCTGAAACTTATAAAGTATAATATCCAACAGTTAAAATTTTACAATTAAAATTTTTTTATAATTGATCACCTCTACTGCTGACTGTTTAAAAAAAATAAATAAATACAGATGATACAATTTTTAAACTGTATTTTTTGCAGATAAATAATAGCTTGTTAAATTTGCAAGATGGTGTTATTCCTTTCCTTCTCTGTTTTTCTCTAATGGAAGTTATTTATGTATTTATATTTTCAGTCACATTAACCTTGCTCTAGAAGACAACTTTAAAAATGATCTAGACAGAACAGGATTAAAGATGACTGATTACTGAGCACCAGAAATTTAAAATAATCAGGTACAAACATTTTTGGAGGGAATGTTGCCAACAAGTATAAAATAAAGCTGTTTGGAATGTATACTGAGAAAAATTAGAATATCCCTGCAGTAGAGTGAATCCTCCAAGAGCAAGGGCTTTGGTATTAGCCCTGGCTTCAGATACTGGCTGTAACTCAGATTGGCTGGTGATCATTGGTCACATTACTGAAGCGTGTCCAGAAAATGGAGGCATTGGTGTACCTGTTTCATATGGATGTTACAAAGATTAAATGAGATCACGTCAAGTGCTTAGTGCTTTGCACAGGGTAACTTTTACTAAAAATGTTATTATCGTTGCTCTTGTTATTTAGAATATATTATGTTTATCATATCATGGATGTGGTATTCTTTTTGTATAATGTGGATATTTTTACAAGTACATATTGATATATGGTGGAATGACATGAAGATTAGGGTAATATAACTATTCTCCCCCACATATATTCCACAAGCTATCGCCTCAAATAATGCAAATTGGGGAAGACTAGTTCTCTCTGGAGCCCTGGTGGCGTAGTGGTTAAAAACTATGGCCGCTAACCGACAGATCGACAGTTCGAACCCACCAGCAGCTCTTGGAAACCCTATGGGGCAGTTCTGCTCTGTCCTGTGGGATTGCTATGAGTTGGAATCAACTCGATGACAGTGGTTTTGTTTGGTATGTATTACATTGGAATAGTGTTAAAAAAAAAAAAAGTCAATCCTATTTTTCAATAATGCTAGAGAATTCAACAGAGTTTTTTCACAGTATTATGAAATGGTAATTAATCTTGAATCATTTTATCATTTTTAAATCAAAGGACTTTCTGATCAACAAAAATGAAATTATGTTAATCTTACACTTAGTGTTAATTGAATCTTAATGAATGCTGTTTCTTTGAATATGGTAATTTCCATGTGACATACATGTAATTATGTCTTAATTTGATTATTCAAATAAACAAAATGGCCTACTTTCCCACCATTCTGATTTTTAAAGAGTTTATTATACTTGAAATTGATTAAAGACATTATAAGAGCTGTATTTATTATCCTCTGTAAAAAGCCAGGGATCTGCTATTCCGTGATCTCAACATATTAGCTAGATGACCCTTATACTAGGAACAAAACTGGCCTACGGTATAGTGAGGGACAGTCACATCTCTGCTTGGGTCCCTTTTCCTTCTGTTCTTTATTTCCTTTTTTCACGACTTGATGGCACCTAACAATAACGACAACAACAGCAACTCTTCTCCTTTCTTTTTATTTTTTATTCTAGTAAACTTTGGGTGGATATGAAAAGGCAAAAGAAAGAAATCCTTAGTATAGGCAGGCTCCAGTTTACAAAAAGCCATATTTTAAGGATGCTTTCAACAAGTACACTGTGTTCTCAAGAAAAGGTTTAAACACAGAAGAAAACATTCTTTGATGGTTACAAGGGTGGGGAGGGAGGGTGAAGGTTATTTACTAACTAGATAGTAGATAAGAATTATTTTAGGTGAAGGGAAGGACAGCACACACTACAGGGGAAGCCAGCACAACTGGACTAAACCAAAGCTAAGAAGTTTCCTCAATACAAGCAAACACTTTGAGGGACAGAGTAGCAGGGGTAGGGGTCTGGGGACCATGCTTTCAGGGAACATCTAGGTCAATTGGCATAACAAAGCTTATTAAGAAAATCTTCTGCATCCTACTTTGGTGAATGGCGTCTGGGGTCTTAAAAGCTTGCAAGCGGCCATCTAAGATGCCATCAGTTGGTCCCAACCACCTGGAGTAAAGGAGAACGAAGAACACCAAAGACACAAGGAAAGTATTACCCCAAGATACAGAATGGGCCACATAAACCAGAGACTTCATCAGCCTGAGAACAGAAGAACTAGCTGGTGCCCGGCTACCACCAATGAACGTCCTGACGAGGAACCCAACAGAGGGTCCCTGATGGAGCAGGAGAAAGGTGGGGTGCAGCACTCAGATTCTAGTAAGAAGACCAGACTTAATGGTCTGACTGAGACTGGAGGCACCCCAGAAAGCATGGCCCCTTGGACTCTCTATCACCCCAGAACTAAAACAATTTCTGAGGGCAACTCTTCAGACAGGGATTGGACTGGACTGTGGGACATAAAGTGATACTCGTGAAGAATGTGCCTCTTAGCCAAGTAGATACAAGAGACCAAAGGGGCAGCTTCTGTCCAGAGGTGAGATGGGAAGGCAGAGAGGGTTAGGAGCTGGCTGAATGGACGTAGGGAGTCAGGGGTGGAAAGGAGGAGTGTGCTGTCACAGTATGGGGAGAGCAATTAGGGTCACATAACAATGTATGTAAAAATTTTTGTGTGGGAGACTAACTTGAAATGTAAACCTCATTTAAACTACAACAATAAAAAGATTTTTAAAAAGCTGCTCCATAAAAAAAAAACAAAAAACAAAAAAACCAAATAACACTGTGTTCTGCTATGAGCCATGTGCTGTAGTGGTTTCAATGATGAACAAATCATGGTCCCCATTCTTAAAGAGCTTGCAAATTAATAGAGACAACAAACCAAGTAGGAGTAACTACCACAGAGGCAGAATATGAAAAGTGCCGTAAGTGAGAGAAAAAAAAAAAAGTGCCATGGCAGTACAGAGAAGAGGGTCCCAGGCCACTTGTGTAGTCAGGAACAGTGTCAACATGGAGCTCAGTGGCAGTCATGCTGGGGTTTTAGAGAATAATTAGGATTTTAACAAATCTACTAAAACAGAACAGATAATGTGTGGTTATGTATTTATTAAATATGGCAAGACATCTTTCCATATTGGCAACCAGATCAAGTTTTATTAATTTATAAGTGCGAAAATTCAAAGCATTCTTTTTGAAAACAAACATACTTCTTGGATCTGTTTCCAAACAATAGGAATCACACTTTGCTACCAGAGTACCACAGTTTAAGGGCTATAATGATTCTGAATATATTATCCTTCTATTCTGAGAGACCTTTTTACAGCTGAGAAGAAAAATAACATCAGTATCCTCAAGGGTATACGAAACATTGATAAGGAGCACTGTTAGGACTTGACCTTATTTTTGATTATTTTTATCTATTTTAAGACTCAAATGCTTGTAAGTAATATAAAATAAAATGCTCTTGATGTTAATATTTGAAATATGGATTGTGTTTAAGTAAATAGGACCCAACCTAATAAACCAGAAAAATTAACATTACTAAACTTAGTTTCATTACATTTCTTTTTTGGGGAGAGAGAATATTTCATTTATTTAGGTTTAGTGATGAGATACTCAACTGTGTAACATTTGAACCACAGTCCAGGCATGCTCATTATCTTCGAATAGGGCTGCTTCTATTATTACTTCTACGTAGTACAAAGTAGTTATTGCAAAGATAGTTATTAAGACAAGAAAGTTCAGTGCTATTGCTACGTACTTGATGGCTGCTCTTTTTCAGATTTTTTGTTATAATCCGTGATAACAAAGCCATATTCATTCATTCTTTTCATTCATTCCTCCTTTTTGTTCTGTTTTCTTTTTACAGCTTAGGAAATCATATACTCTTGAGTGGAGCTGAGAATTGATCAGTCTGCTCTTCACAGTGATTTGGAACTTTCCAGACACAGGGAAAAGTTGGCTAAGGTCTAATACGTGTTTTTCCCTATCCATAGGAAGTCAACTCTGAAATAGACATTTTCTGTTCATTCCTTTTAAATTTAAGAACCTACAATTATCCTGGGGTTACTTTCCCAGACCTCTGCAGGAGGATTCCCATAAGTGACTGTACTGTAGTTCCAGATCAGTTAAAACACCTTTGGCTTTTGTAGCTGTTAACTCCCATGCCTAAAGCTTCATTCCCTCATTTTCCCTTCTCCATACCTGTTTTCTCTGTTAACTAAAAGTGAAGTGATTTTAATGTGCCTAGTTTAATCTGACATATGGGATCCTGATTTTACCACATACTTTTCCTCAGGGTCTGCACAGGACTGAGTCCATATGGAAGAAGAACTTCCTCTTTTCTGTGGAGAAAGTGGCAAGGTTAGAAAAAATCATGAGCATGTATTTTCTGTTGCATGAGACATACTTCATCAAACATCTAGTGGTCACCTGACAGGAAGATGAATGAGATAATATATATCTTTGAGGGGCCTACAGTGCAGTAACTAAGAAGCCAGCAGATAATTATTGTGAGTATGTAGAATGTTAAAGGGCACAAAGAACTATTGATACTGTCTGAGGGGTATAGAAAGAGTTTGCAAGGAAGATAACTTTTGAGCTTGTTGGGGACCAGCTTCTTTCATAGATAATGCTTTCCTGCCAAAGGGTCTGAGCTGAACAATGTTCACAAGGGAACAGTGGATAACAAGGGAGACTCCATTCTCGGTGATTAAAAAAAAAAAAAAAATTATTAAATATCTATTCTTAGATGATGTGTTCTTAATTCACCATAGATGTTCTTCGTTTCTTTTCCATCACATCTGAACATTACAGCCAACCAGCTTAAGTCCAGTCAGTGTCCAACTGATGTTAAAAGTTCCACAGCTTTCAGCATGCATAATCATTCCCATCTTGTCTTGATTTTATTAAATTTACAAAATATCTGCTCATCCCTATTAACAGCTTAATATTAACTATCACTGCTAACTTTCACTTTCTGTTTTTCACTCATGTTTAATAAAATAAGGGCAAAATGCAATAAAAGATGTCAGCGATTATACAGAGCTGGCACTGGTGTACAAAGATGGCAAAGCTTCTGAAATTAAACTGCTGTGATATGTGCTAGCTCGAGATGTTCATTTGTCTTCTCTTACAGGAAGGTCCAAAAGTAGTTTAAAAAAGTAATGTACAGAACTTGAGATTCTTATAAAATGTTAAAAATCCCTATTTTTTTCCCCTGGGAACAGATTTTGTATAATAAAAGAAAAAAATCGTATTAGCAGTGAAGTCACGTTATTACATGCAAGGTGTTATACTGCCAGGAAACAGGCAACTGTGCCTCACTCAGATATGGTGGCCAACTGCACAGCTTTGAATGGGTGTCGCTTTTCACAAACCAAAAAAACCCAAACCTGTTGCCGTCCAGTCCAACTCACAGCTACCCTATAGGACAGAGTAGAACTACCTCATAGCATTTCCAAGGAGTGGCTGGTTAAGAGCCGTAGCTCTTAACCACTGCGCCACCAGCGCTTCTCACTCTCCACAGTCCTGCCAGTAATCCAGTGTCCCACATCAGACTCCTGAAAGTTTCCTGATGCCAGAGACCAGATTATTGGCAGGACTGTGGAGAGAGACACACATTCAAAGCGGTGCTGTTAGCCGCCATCTTTGAGTGAGGCACCACTGCCAGCTTCCTGCTCACGCTGATATGCAAGAGATTTAGTTGCTATGCAGTGCGTACACTGCCCTTGTTTCTGTGGGTCACGACTGAACCGCTATGAACTGGTTCGAAGCCCTGCCTTGTTTCCAAGGGCCATGACTGAACCGTTTAGAACTGGTTCAAAGCCCTGCCTTATGGAGGGTGATTCCATTCCATTAGATTCTATCACATCCACAGGTATAGGGATACAGATACTCTGGGGGGTGGGGGGAGAGGGGACACAGTTCGGTCTGTAACACTGTTGTGGGGCTGCTGATGCTCATGATCCAATCCCCAAACCTGAGTGGAGGTGGAGGAAACCCACCAACAGCTCCAACTGAAGGTCAGGTGAAGCTTGCCCAGGAACTGAAACTCTGAGACCATTTCCTTGCTGTCACCTTCAGCATTGTTTTTTCCAAGGACTTGCTTTTGTTCTGACCTTTTATTTCCCTCTTTTAGTATACTGCCTGAAATTAAGATTTAGGCAACAGATGAAATAGCAGTCTTCTCTCTCGTTTTTCCCTGCTTTTGTAACCACTCTAGTTTTTATATGTAATACATACCTAACATTTAAAATACTTGCTAGACATTTAGCTCCCCAAAGTTCTGGCTTGGATAATGCCCATGTCCTTGAGGAAAATTCTAGGTGAGGGCCTCTGGTGCTGATTTCTGTGAGAGGAGTATGGAAGCGTTTCCTCTGCTGGGGACAGTACTGAGGTCATTCCTGCTGCTGGGAGAGGCCTCTCAGAAATAAATGGAGCTTGTTCCTCCTTCACATGGTGTTAATTAACCCTCTTCTACAGAAGTGAAACGGGCAAAGAAAATTTATTTGACTGTTTCTCCTTTCCTTTTTTTTCCTTTTCAGCCAGTACAGGCTACTCTGTCATCTTTGAAGATGGTAGATGTGGGAAAGTGGCCAATTTTTTCCCTTTGTTCTGAGGAAGAACTGCAGTTAATTCGCCAGGCTTGTGTCTTTGGCAATGCTGGCAATGAAGTTTTATACACTACAGTAAATGATGAGGTAATTTTGAAGGAAACACTTCAGCCGCCCACATTTTTAGTAATGGATTTGCTAAATTGAAGAACTTGGGAGAACTAAGGAATTAAGGTAAAAAAAGCATGGAACATAGATCTCTTACTTGTTTTATACTGAAGTCACTTTGCTTTAGGAGGACCATGCCCGTTTTAATGTAGTTTATAGGTCTGTCAGAAATAGAACTGTCTTAACCAACAGTGGCTTTTCTCACAGATTTTTGTGCTTGGCACAAACTCCTGCGGCTGTCTGGGGTTAGGGGACGTCCAGAGCACCCTTGAACCTCGGAGACTGGATTCGTTAAGTGGCAAAAAAATAGCCTGCCTCAGCTACGGGAGTGGCCCACATATCGTCCTTGCCACGACAGGTAACCGAGGAACACAGTGGAGGATTTTAGCTCCTGCCTTGTGTGTTGAGAAGCAAGAGTAGGACCTCCCCTTAAACTGAGAATATACCTTTTGATGAGTGAGATTTGCCAGCTCTGCCCTTTGAGCTCGACTCTGCTTTGGACAAAGTGAAATATGAATATGTCTGATAATGTCATAGTAAGATAATGTAGCAGATGGAATCTAGCAATTAATGGCACTTTACATGTATGAATGACAAGCCAGAAGCACAGTAAACCCGTCTGTTTATACTTTATAAGTGTAATTACTTTTCATTAGAACTCTGAATTCACCCTGTACTTTGGCACGTCTCTTTTTTGAACTTTATATTCCTGAGTAAATTAGGTTCCAAGATTCCTTCTAACTCTGAACCTTCTGTGATTCTTATGCTAAGCAGTGATGGTTGGCTGCAGTTGGTATTAATAGTCTGTGGAATTAAACATTCTCATGTCTGTTTCATGAACTTGGACTAATAAGACATTTGAACTAAAACATACCTTAGAATTTTTCTTAAGCTGGGTATTCATTTTATTAGTATTCTTTAAACTGTAAATAAATTATATAAATATTCTTTTATGTATTTATTTCACATTTAAAAAATAAGTTTTAGGGATTTCTGAATTCTGGTAATGGCTCATTAGATTAGAAACAGCACATCTTCACTGAAAACAACTAAAAATTCCAGATCAAATGTTTTTTAAAGGGCTTCCTAAAGACATCAAAGCACTAACAAGGTAGTAAGGACTTATCGGGCCAAATTTAAGAGAAAGTATGGAGTCTCTGGGTGGTATAAATGGTTAACGCGCTTGGTTGCTAACCAAAAAGTTGGAGGTTCAAGCCCACCCAGAGGCACCTCGGAAGAAAGGCCTGGCGATCTGCTTCCAAAAAACCAGCCATTGAAAACCTTATGGAGCACAGTTCTATTCTGATACACATGGGGTCGCCATGAGTTGGAATCGACTGGAAGGCAGTTGGGTTTGTTTTTTTTTTTTTTTTATGAACTAAGAGGTTAGAAGGGAACTTGAAGCATTTTTGCCTTAAAAGCGTCTCCTTGTCCACTTAAACTGAGTTGCAGTTTGGATGGACTCGTTGAGGGGAGGTTCAAAGTCAAAGCCCTGCCTAATAGGGCTTCAGTAGAAAACCTCTCACAGGAGGCTGGGGTTACAAAGAGCTACACTCTCCTCATCTCCAGGGGACTTGGCAGAGGAATCCCTTGACTCTGAGCAAAGCAGAGAGAAAGAAAGAGAAAAAGGGAGGAAGGGAGGGAAGAAGGAGGGAAGGAAGGAAAAACTAAACTGTTATTCAGGATACATATGTCAGGGGCTTCAGGGTGACTGTGAGATTTTTTCTCAACTAAGTGATAATTACATAGATGTTTGCTTTATAATTATTCGTGAAACTGTACATACCTGTTTTATGAACTTTTCTGAATGTGTATTATATTGTACAATAAATAGTATAATAGCAATTCTAAAAATTACCTTGGTGATCATTTTATAGAGAAGAAAATTAAGGCCCAAGGAAGTTAAGTGAGCTTAAAATCTTTTAATTGTAATTTAATACTTTTTCCCATTATTCTGAGCAGCCTTTTCTCCGCTGTTTATTAAAAACCTATCTTCCAGCCATTATACCTGCCTTCTTTTAAATTTTATCTTGGTGCTTTGAGGTAGAATGCAGTTTAAACTTTCCAAATGTATTCTTTTATAGAAAGAGTTTGGTGGAATAGGGCAGTGGATTAACTTTTTGCGTCTGAATTTTTAGTTTTCATTTGTGGACACCGTGCACTCTACATATTCGTATAATGATTACCTGGCTTTCTTTATTTTCAGAAGGAGAAGTCTTTGCCTGGGGTCACAATGCTTACAGCCAGCTGGGCAATGGGACAACTAACCATGGCTTAGTGCCCTGTCACATCTCTACTAACTTGTCAAACAAACAAGTCATTGAAGTTGCCTGTGGATCGTACCATTCTCTGGTGCTAACATCTGATGGAGAGGTGAGACTAGTCAGCAAAAAGCTCGCTGATTTTTTTTCATTAAGACTATATAGATTCTTACAGTAGTCCCGGAAATATGATCATTTGATTAAAATAACCATGTCCCTCAAATTCACTCATATTTTTGGTGGTAGTTCATAGCCATGGTGCTTATATTATGATGTTTACCAATATGTAGTAAGGATTTAAATAACTGTAAACTTTAAAAAGAAGTATTTTTCTTTCCATATTGCTATAGTGAAAGGAGTTATTTGCAGAAAGAAAAACCCCAAGGTGCTGGAAAATATGACTGAGACCAAGTAGATGTTTTTACAAGTGTTACATGATATCTGACAATAATTATTACTGCTAGTTTGTGTAAATAACAGTGTAACTTAATTTGGTAAAATTAAGTTGTAAGAAAGAATTTTATAAAAATTTCTCTGCCTGTGTTGTGAGAATTAATGTATATGCAACACTTTATGAGGAAAGAGGAGGTGTCGTAAGTGTCTGTTAGTATCCATTTGAGACACTTATAAAATGATGTGTTTTACTTAATGCTCTCGTCTTTCTAATAGGTGTTTGCCTGGGGTTACAATAACTCTGGACAGGTAGGATCTGGATCCACAGCGAATCAGCCAATCCCTCGAAGAGTCACCGGCTGCTTACAGAACAAAGTAGTTGTGAACATAGCATGTGGGCAGATGTGCTCAATGGCAGTAGTGGACGCTGGGGAGGTAAGATAGTTGTTTCATTAATTGTTTAAAAAACCTGTTTGCTCATCTGTGTCATGCCGGCCTGACGTGTTTCTTGTAATGTAGAACTTGGTTGCTCTTGTCGTTCTTGGGTGTTGAGTTTTTCATTTTCTCTCAGGTCTGTGTCTGGGGTTACAATGGAAATGGGCAGCTTGGACTTGGCAGCAGTGGCAACCAGCCAACGCCCTGTAGAATAGCAGCTTTGCAAGGCATTCGTGTCCAGCGGGTATGTCCACTCTTGGTTTGTGCATGTGTGTTTTTAAGTCTGCAGTGGCAAAGATCGTGGGATGAGAAGTTGAGCTGCTTGGATGTCTTCTGGAGTAAAGCTTAAAGCTCGTTTTCCCTGAATTCAGTTGTGCACGTTCAGAAAATTTATATTTTTAGGGCACTCTCATACACAGCTGTAAATTGTTACAATCTTTCCCAAGGAAGATTTGGCGGTATGTATCAAGGGCCTTAAAAATATTCATACCCTTTGCCTGTAATTCTACTCCTAGAGAATTGTCCTAAAGGAACCAAAGAGAAAGTCACTTAAAGAATTAGTTAAGAAATATAGCAAAAATTTGATAACTTTAATAAAAAACAATAGATGTAGCATAATTTGTCTAATCAATTAATAAGTTAATGATTAGGTAAATTGTGCTACAACTATATGATCGAATAGTGTCCAGGCAGAAGAATGATGTTTACAGAGGATTTTTAATGATATGGGAAAGTGGTATCCATAATTTTAAGTGAAAAGAAACAAGATACAGAACTGATTATATAATACGGTTATTAAAAAAAAACAAGTACATATCTCTATATCTGTATATAAATAGAAAAATAACATTGGCATACCTCAGAGGATTGCTATTTGTTGATCTTGAGATTGTTTTGATATTTCTACTTTTCTGTAGTTTTCACTTTGAATGTGTTTTACTTTTATAATCAGAAAAAGATGATTAAATAACAAAGTAATAATAATTTAAAAATAAAAACTTTTGTCATATATTCATTCATCTCATGGAGTCCTTGGGTGGCGCAAATGCTCGGCTAGTAACTGAAAGGTTGGCATTTCAAATCCACCCAGAGGTGCCTCAAAAGAAAGGCCTGGTAATCTACTTCCCAAAAATCAGCCATTGAAAATGATACGGAGCACAGTTCTGTTCTCACACGCATGGGGTCACCATGAGTTGAAGTTGACTCAGTGGCAGTTAGTTTGGTTTTTTTGGTTTATATTCGCCTCACACCCCACTGAGTCTGTGTCATAATGAATACCATATTAAAGCTGAATAAGCTGGGTCCGAGCAAGCTGCTCATGTTGATCTTACTGTAATTCTGGCAAAATCTGTGTCCCAAGCTAGTGTTCTAGCGGGTTACTGGTTAACTTAATGCTGCCTCTTCCTTGTTCTCTTGTTTGAGTTTTAGCCTACCCTGTGACAGCATTATTTCCGTCTGTTTGCAGGCCTGAGCGGATTTGGTTTTTCTCCCTCCAGGTTGCCTGTGGCTACGCACACACCTTAGTGCTAACAGATGAAGGCCAAGTGTACGCTTGGGGCGCTAATTCTTACGGCCAGTTGGGTACTGGCAATAAAAGTAACCAGTCCTACCCTACCCCTGTCATGGTGGAAAAGGACAGGTAATGCAAGCATTTTCACAGTAACCCCAACGTTCATCAGTGATTAAACAGAACTTAGACATGATACAGAGTTGTGGGAAATTTACTGCTAGTGTTACAGTATTCTTGCTTTAACAACGTTCATTCTTCATTAAAAGTTGGCTTTTGAATTGTTGGAGAGGTTGACTATATGTTAAATATTCTATTTTTCACTTACTCGTATTTCATCCATACCTCCAACAGCTGCTGTACCCAAACTAGGATGACTAACCTGCCAACAGCTACTGTAGGTGATTCTTCTCCCTCGGAGACTCCCCATTCCCCTTCTCTTTGTCTTCTGATTTACATTCTTAAGAGGAAGTTGATAATGGTTGAAATCTATCTTCCGTGGCACAGGAAAAGGAAGGGCTGCAAAGGCAATCACTCAGCTACTTGTGACATTTTCCAGTTAAAAAGCATAGGATTATTTCATTACCTTAACTCCCAAACTATCTCTACGAGGAAGAGTAAAATGACTAGAAAGTTAACACTTAGTTTTGGTCACAAGACTGTGCTAAGTAATTATTTTCCAAGTTATCCTAATAATATTGTTGAAGGGCTTTTGAATTTCCCAAGCATGGCCACATTCATTTCCTGACACTATAGTGTGAAGCAAAAACATTTCATTATCTTTTCTTTTAAACGAGGGTTGCAGTCACTTTAGAAATTACTACTGCTGTTTTTATTTCATGGAGCCCTGGTAGTGCAGTGGTTAAGAGCTCGGCTACTAACCAAAAGGTCAGCAGTTCGAATCCACCAGCCGCTCCTTAGAAACTTCTGAGGCAGTTCTACTCAGTCCTATAAGGTGGCTAAGAGTTGGAATCGACTCGACAGTGATAGGTTTTTGGTTTTTTTATTTCAGATATTAATTTTTATTATATTTGATTTAAAAATAAATATATGGATAAATAGATTATCTCGCATTTATATGCAATTCTTTGATGTTCTTCTGTTGGATTACATAATGAAAGTGAAGCACCGAGATTGTCATTTTTCAACCACAATACTCGGTTTTCATTTGAGTATTGTGAACCTGGCTAATTTTATTTAACTTAAGTAAGTTTTTTTCCCCAAAAAGTTTTAGAATAAGATCCTTGACCTCTTACAAGTTGGAGCTGGGGGGCAGGTAATGTGGGTGAGGAACTGGCACAGGTAAAATAGCATGTTACTTGCATTTCTTTTAAAAGTAGTTCAGAGCTGCTCAGTAAAAAGAGGAGGGATGGTCTTGAGGCTTTGACTAATCAGAAAAATGCCTCAGGCTAGTGAATCCAGTCACTAGGGACATTTTATATTTTAACTGAACAATCAAGGAGTGTTAAAGGATCAAATAAAAACTGTACATTAATACAAATAAAGTGTCATTTGTATGGTACTTTACCTTAGTTAGGAGTTCTTGGGTGGTGTAAACCGTTAACTCACTTGGCTGCTAACCAAAAGGTTGGAGGTTCAAGTCCCCCCAGAGGCACCTGGGAAGAAAAGCTGGAGATCTTCTGAAAAATCCACCACTGAAAACCCCATGGAGCACAGTTCTCTTTTCACACACATGGAGTCGCCATGAGTTAGAATTGACTCCATGACAACTGGTTACCGTATTTATGGTTCTTTCACAACTGACCATAAACGTTAACTCATGGGGCCTGGACTCTCACAGTCTGTGACCATCCACCCAATGGGGACTTGCCTTGGGTTACTCTGCTAGTCACTGATACAGACTGACTGCCCAGGTCTTCAGACTCCAGTTCAAGCTGGACTCGATGGGACCAATACAGGGAAGAGGACTTGTGGGGCAGTGAGGTGGGAGAAGGGCAGAGCAGCAGGGCAGCAGGGCACGTGAGCCCTGTGAGGGCCTACTTACTTAACTGGGCAGCAGAGAGTAATTGTTTTTTGTTATAAATGTCAAAAAGTGGAAAGAGCTACATTCTTAAACTGTCCACATAAACATTATTTGGGCTATAAAAATTATGGATGAATGTTTTGAATATAATATTCCTGCTTTTCTAAGTTGTCCATAGTTCACTTTCGAGTGGCAATTTCTGAGCTTGCTGTTTTCGTCAAGCCCCAGTCACACCCATATTTCAAGGGAGGAATGTGTAAGTCTTGCCAGGACTTGTTCTGCACCTATCCACCCTTTTCAGTGACTGAAGTTTTACGAACACGTTATGATTTATCTTGAGGAAACCTTACTTCTGACTCTTTGGGGCCCATTTCGGGCAAGCTCTATTAGTAGAAACAATAGGATTGCATTTGGGGTGGGGTGGATCTTCAGTTCTTACTTGCCTTTTCACAGGAGGGTGGAAAATAAAAATCTCTCTATCTTGGAGTCTTTGCTCAAACAACAAGCCAAGGAAAACCTTTTAAAAATCTTTCCTAGAGAAGTGTATTTATGATGAACAATACTGATATTTGTCAGCAATTTATGTTCACATAAAAGTAATTTTAATACGTAAAACGATTAGTTTATTGGTTATCTTCTAACAACCCAGTTGTTCCCACTGTATTTGAAGTTTCAATACCTTGGTATTTGATTTACTAGCGTTTGTGTCTTTGTTCTTAAAGTTCTAGAGAAGCATATTTTAAGTTAAGTTGATTTAAAACTAGCTTTGCCTTGAATTTTTGAGAATTAAGTGACTCATTGAGGCAATTGGCAAAACTTTGGGTTGCTACAAAACTCGGGCTGGGAATCACTGCTCTGGATTCTTTAGTATCGCTATTTCTTCTACATTATTCTTCTCCCTCACCAACTACCTTTTCCCCCCTCATTGTTTCTATTTTACATTCTCTCTACGCTATGCTTTTTCATTTCTAGTACTTCACAGCCACTAACTCTGTGATTGTTGTGGATCATTCCACTGAGGTGGCACAGAACAGACATGTTTATTGCGAACACACAGTCATTTTTTAAGATTGGCTACAAAATAAGGTGTGAAATATGCCAGATACCCTGGCAGTAAAGGTCACCGACTGTCTCAGGTGAGACTGGGAAAGCTGCACTTCAGAATCTGCTCCTTGGGTTGAGTTAGATATAAAAGGAGGTGGCCTTAGGCACGGGCAGTGTCCCCAGCTTCGAGCTTCGACCTGAAAGTTTCCTCTAAACTCTCTCCACTCTCCTTTCAGTAGCAGCTGCTGTGGTCAGCCATGCCTGTGCCACACCCCTGAATTCCTGTGTGGAGCTAGGTGTTCAGGTAAACGTCTGAGCTGAGGGAAGGCCTGCGTGGTGCTGCCTCCCGTGCCCGACCCTCTGCCCTGCCTGCCCCAGCCGTTCTCCCGGTCAGTGTCCCTATGCTGGCCAAGGCTGCTCCCTTTCAAAAGGCTAATAATAGTAAGCATTTCAGAAGTGGATTAGGAAGAGCATATGTGCACAGCCCTGAGGTTTAAATTATTTTGATTTTCTGATGTTGGGTAGTTTAGCAGAGTGTCTCTATTGTATTCTAGTCAGTTACACTTTTCATAGAACATTATCAGGAAAAAAGAAGGCTGTCATTTTGGAATCCCTGAGTGGTGTAAACGGTTAACTCACTTAGCTGATAACTGAAAGGTTGGAGGCTCAGTCCACCCACAGGTGCCTCGGAAGCAAAGCTTGGCAGTCTACTTCCAAAAAATTATCCATTGAAAACCCTGTGGAGCACAGTTCTACTCCAACACACATGGGGTCGCCATGAGGATGGCAACTGCTTTGGTTTCTATCATTTTAAGTGGTCTCTCAAAGGGTATAAAATTTACTCAAAGAATTAAAAACCCATGTCTGGTAGGTCATTGTGGAAGTGCTTAAATATGAAGAGGGCAAGGTTAATTAGTTTTTATCTAAACATTGTTTGTTGGGCTGTACCAGTTCCCCAGAGAATACCAGATTCTTTTAGAACTGAAGTGGTTAAAAACGTAGATCTTTTTTTCTTTTATCTAACTGCTTACTTACCTGTATGTTGAGTCCCCGGCCCCGCCGTCAGACCAGCACGGCTTCCAGTCCTCCACGCATCAGACTTGTGTTTCCGTAAGCTCATACTCCTGGCGCCATCTTTGACACCTCTGCATTGACCTCAGAGGCCACCCTCATTCTTGGCACTGTGGCTTGGATGTGACATCTCCACACCCATCAGCCTCCCCCAGCTGGCCTTCCAGGCTATTCTTTCTCTCCCTTTCAATTCATCTTGTGCACTGTTACCAGATTAATCTTTCTAAGAACACCATTTTCATCTCATGGTGGCCTTGGCCGCAGAGGTGTTACCAGTTTACCTATCAAGTCAGATCAAATCTAAACTCTTCAGCCTCGAGTTCAAGACCGATACCACTGTCCCTTGAAACCTCATTCCTCTCTGCTCCCCACAGTTAGGTCCTCTTAGTGTTATACCCGCTCTCCCGTCTTGCTGTGGCTACCCTGTGCCTCCACGTTTGCTCACGCATTTCTCTCTGTATAATATGCTCTACTCCATTTCTTGGACAATTCCAAGCCCACATGGTCCAGCTCAGCTCCCTTTACGGTAAACATTCCCAGAGGAGCACCCTGGCTAGTTTCCCTCACTCACTGCAGTGCTGTCGTCTGTGCCACACTGTGAGGCTATTTCTGAATTGTTTCTAATTTCGAAGGTATGCAACTTCTCTCTTCATCTGGATCATGAGCTCCTCAGGGCAGGTCACGGAGCTCCTGCAGCATCTGTTAAGCATTTCAGCCTAGGAAGGAAGCAGGTTTTGAATGTCCGGACACCGTGCCTGCTTTTGTTTCCTCTTCACCTCACTGCCTGGCCTTCTGCTCTCCCGACCTTCTTTTTAAAACAGACGAGAAGACTGGTTATAAGCGTTTCAGTAACTTCACCTCTCCAAGCTACTGTCTAACTCCCGACCCATTCCTGTCCACTGCTCCAGCCCCGCGAAAATGAACTGTGTTGCTCCCGCTCGTAAGTGGGTGCAACAGTGGAAGTTGCTGGTAAAATCAGTGGTTCCAGTAGATGGACTTTTCTTTGAATCAGTGTGGTGTGTTTATTCTGTCCCACCCCCCTTTTCTTTATTTGTTGGAAAGAACATGCTTATTGAGAAACCAAATAGTATTGACCATTTTTCCCCTCTGGGCAGGGCTTTCTTGCAAGCGTGGGATTTGAGGTTGGAGCCAGTTGACTGACCTGGCCATGCAAATGCCGTGGAAAGACTCTTCCCACGAAGGTCTTCCTAATCTTAATGGGTCATTATAAATGTAGTCTCTACATAAGTGAGGTTTTGTCACTTTCAATGCTGAATAGTAGTAATAATATTAAGAACCCCCTACTATTTTTACCAGGGCAGTGGTGGTTCAGTGGTAGAATTCTCGCCTTCCATACAGGAGACCTGGGTTCGATTCCTGGCCAGTGCACCTCATGTGCAACCACCACTCATCTGTCAGTGGAGGTTTGTGTGTTGCTATGATGCTGAACAGGTTTCAGCGGAGCTTCCAGACTAAGATGGACTAGGAAGAAAGGCCTGGCAATCTACTTCTGAAAACTAGCCAGTGAAAACCCTGTGGATCACAACTGTCTGATCCTGCTGTGCATGGGGTTGCCATGAGTCGGGGGCTGACTTGATGACCGCTAACAACAACAACAAACAACACCATTTTTACCACAATGAAACAATAAAATAAAAAAGAACACTGTACTCCTATTCTTCTGTTCGATAAAGACATTGTGCTTGCACTTAACAGTCATTTTATCATTTAATTCTCACACAGTTAGTCTTGTAATGTGATGAAACTGAGGCTCATAAGGCTGAGTCACCTTCCCATTGTCACAGCCACAGCCTAGTGGAGAGTTAAGATTCAAACGGTTTGAATCACACTCAGGTCTGTTTGACCCCAAAGCCCTTGCTTGTCACTGTGACATGTCAGAACCTCTTCCCTCCAGCACTCTGGTGATTTTCAAGAGCTGAGATCTGTGATAAATCAGTGAAATTACCTGGGCCGCACATGAGAGAAAGGCGAGCTAACACAGTAATCTCCAGTTTGTGTGGTGGCCACCTCCCTCCTTTACTGGAAAACAGCTAACACAGGCAGCAGAGAAATAGCTCTGCCCTTCAATCCTAACCCCTTGGTCAATGAGATCTTACCCAGTCCTCAGTTGCTCTATGCTGTTGAGTCTTCCCCAAACGAAGTCAATGAAGTGACCTACAAATCTATATTTAGTAAGAGATCATGCTGGGTGTTTAGGGAGAGAGAAATAAGCCAGTGATTCTGCCTGCCAAGAACTTGTAATCTAGCTGAACAGGGAAGACACATGTCCCTGAAAAGGTAACAGGGCCAGGCTGGAGAGGTGCAGACAGGAAGTCCTGCAAAAGCTCAGGTGAGTGAGAGACCTCTTGCTCCAGGGCCGTTTGAACTGAGCCTTAAAAATGGCTGGGATTTGTGAGGCAGAAAGCCTGCCCAGAGATTTACTGTGAATAAAGACACTGAGGGGCAGTGAGTCCATGTGTTTGTGGAACACAGGGTGCATGGACAAAGGTGATCTGAGAGAAAGCTGGAGACTGGGGAAGCCAAATTATGGAAGGCCTTGGAATGCCGGGTGTGTGGACTTACTTGTGGGAAGCCATTGAAGGGTTGAAAGCTCTGATGAGAATGGTGTTTCAGGAGGATGATTAATTAACCTACCAGCTCTGTGCAGCCTGGGTCAGAGGTGGGAGAGAGCCTAAGGCAGAAAGCCTAGCTGGCTTTTGCAGGTGGTGGCAGAGAAGTGGCAGATAGAGACATTACAAAGAAAGAATCTATGTTATTTGTCAATTGGTATTCTGAAGAAAGTAGTCAGTGGGGAGGGAGAGTAAGAAGTCAAAGATGACGCTGAAGTTCTGAACCTGAGTCTCAGAGGATGCTCATCAGAGGCTTGCTAAGTCAGTGAGCCTAAGTCACTGAGGATGCTGGTACTGTTTCCTACTTGTGGCAAAATCAAGATGGGGACCTTGCCTGGGCAAGGAAAATAAATAGTGGACTGTCTTCTTTGAATCCGTATGGTGGTTTATTCTCATAGAAAAGTTAATTATTTCCAAAGCAACACCCCGGTGTTCTCCATGAGGAAGTGTTCTGAGAACCACCTCCTGGCCAGCCATGAACTTACAGCACTAGAGTTTGTCATGTGGTGGGTGGTCCCAGCACACCACTCTGGGGCTCAGAGGACACAGTCCAGGGAGGCGGAACTACTGAGTCCACCTTGCCACCCACAGCATGATGCTCCATTCAACCCTGAAATAGGCAGAAGTTTGATTAAGACCTTTATTTATTGACCCTGGGTCAAGATGGCTCAAGTCTCTTGTATCTACTTCAGTAAGTAATGTCTTTAGGAAGGAAAATGAAATCACCTTGTTTTAGCTCCAGTTTCTTAGATTGTACTTCAATTCCGAAATGGGGTGGTGTCTATTTTATAGGCCTGCTGGCTAGAAGTGTTAACAGGCAGATCTTCCTGAGACTTAAGTGCCATTGTACTTGGGTGTCAATGTAAATTACGGTCTGGTGACTGCAAATTTAGGAGACTAGGTGCATAAAAGCCCAAACTCGTTGCTGTCGAGTCAATTCCTGGTGGATCGGAACTGCCGACTTTTTGGTTAGCTGCTGTTCCTTGGAAACCCTAAGGGGCAGTTCTACTCTGTCCTATAGGGTCGCTATGAGTTGGAATGGACTGGACGGCAATGGGTTTAGGTGCATGCTTTTTTTTCTTTGATGTAAGTTAAGTTTATGATTCCCCAAATCAGTTCAGCCTAGCAGAAGGAGAAATCAACACGCTGCTTCTGTCTCCTGTATTTACTTGATGTTTGTTTGTGACCTTAGAATTCTCGAGATTGCAGCCTGTCACTCTGCCCACACCTCTGCTGCCAAGACCCAGGGCGGAAACGTGTACATGTGGGGCCAGTGTCGCGGCCAGTCGGTCACTCTGCCTCACCTCACCCGCTTCTCCTGCACCGACGATGTCTTTGCCTGCTTTGCCACTCCCCCCGTCACGTGGCGCCTCCTGTCCGTGGGTGAGCTGATGGTTGTCCATTTGGTGATGACCTGAGAACTAGGATGAAAACCCTGGTGCTTTTATTTTGATAGTTAGAATTTGTGTTAAGTGCTTTTTCATCTAATGTATTACCCTCTGATGGGCCCCTGTGAAAGGCAACTAATTTAATTGATTAATTTTCTTAAAGAAATGTGTCAGAGACCAAGCACTCATACCAAATTAAAAGTCATTTTATTTCACTGCTTTTTAATCTTACTGGGAACCTATGTATTTGATTTTTAGCTGGTATATTTGCTCAAATATTAAGAATTTCCTTCTGTGAGGTAGTTTGAGACTTTTAGTTGTTGTTTTGCCAAATTTATGAGCAGATGTGTGTAAGGTTCTTATCCTTAATGATTACAGAGATGCTAATCTATTTAGGGAAAAAAAGCATTATTATGTTGTTGTTGTTATTATTATGTTGATGTGTTATTACACTTATTACAGAGAATTGGTATTTTCATAACCTGCAGCCAGCAGTGCTATATCTGGTCTGCATTTTCTTTGTGTCTGTAGCTGATTCTAAAACCATCCATGTCACTCCCTTAGAACCAGATGGGCACCTCACAGTGGCTGAGTCACTGAAAAGGGAATTTGACAACCCCGACACTGCAGACATGAAATTTTTAGTAGATGGAAAGTATATTTATGCACACAAAGTCCTTCTCAAAATTAGGTAAGACATATAATTTGTTTTTTTTTGAGAATTGAGATAAATCCATTGATTCAGTAATTATTTTCTAAGTGTCCAGGAAACAACGCTAGGCACTTTAGTAATTATGAAAAAATGTAAAGCAGCTAGAGGAAGTACATTACACATGAAACAAGAAAATACAGGCCATGTGGGACAGTGCTGGGGGCATGGTTCAGGGAAGAAGTGCTGTAGCTACTCATTCATTCATTCATTCATCAAGAGGGCTTTGACTACTCAACGATAACGAACAATGATGAATCTGCAAAGCATCTCACAGCATGGTTGAATCTGGAGGACATCATGTGAGTGAAATAGGTGAATCACAAAAGGACAAATATTGTATGAGACCACTACTATAAAAATTCATGAAAGAGTTTACACACAAAAAGAAACAATCTTTGATGGTTACAAGAGAGGGGAGGGGTAGGGATGGAAGAACATTAAGTAGACGATAGGTAAGTGGTAACTTTGGTGAAGGGTAAGACAGTACACAATACTGGGGGAGCCAGCACAACTGATACAAGGCAAGGTCATGGAAGCTCCATAGACACACCCAAAGTCCCTGAGGGACCTAATTGCTGGGCTGAGAGCTGCGGGCACCATGGTCTCGGGGAACATCTAGCTCAATTGGCGTAACAGTTTATAAAGAAAATGTTCTACATTCTGCTTTGGTGAGTAGCATCTGGGGTCTTAAAAGCCTGTGAGCAGCCATCTAAGGTACTCCACTGGTCTCCCTCCTTTGAGAGCAGAGGAGAATGAAGAAAACTAAAGATACAAGGGAAAGCTTAGTCCAGAGGACTGAGTCCAGACTGAGTCCAGCACAACTAGATGGTGCCCGGCTACCACCACTGACTACTCTGACAGGGATCACAACAGAGGGTCCCGGACTGAAGGAGCCCCTAAGACTACTACCCTAAGACAACCTACTAACTCACAACAAAAGACCAGACTTACTGGCCTGACAGAGACTGGAGAAACCTTGAGAGTATGGCCCCTGGACACTCTTTTAGCTCAGTAATGAAGTCAACTCCTGAGGTTTACCCTTCATCCAAAGATTAGACAGGCCCGTAAAACAAAATGAGACTAAAAGGGAACACCAGCCCAGGGGCAAGGACTAGAAGGCAGGAGGGGACAGGAAAGCTGGTAATAGGGAACCCAAGGTCGAGAAAGGAGAGTGTTGACATGTTGTGGGGTTGTTAACCAATGTCATAGAACAATATGTGTACTAACTGTTTAATGAGAAGCTAGTTCTGTAAACCTTCATGTAAAGTACAGTTAAAAAAAAAAAAAGAAAGCTTTGAAAAGAGCCTACCCACTCTGGCATTGGAGAGCAGGAAGCTAGCATTTGGTGATCATGTTCTGTATTGTGAGCACTGTATTAAGTTCTTTAACATAAGGAAACTTCCCTAACCGGGAACTGAACTCAGCCCGTGATAGTCACTATTCTTAATCAGTTGTGGGATACTGAACTTACAGGTGCTTTAAAAAGAGAAGACAAAAACAAAAAAACATGATGGCTTTGCTAGACCAACAAATTCTAAGGTGAAGCGAACATGGAAGTTTTCTTTTTCTTTTTTTGAAGTTTGAATTCTATTTAATTTTTTTTAACATTTTATTGTGCTTTAGGTGAAAGTTTACATAGCAATTTAGTTTTCTAATCATTGATTCTTAACACAGATTGTTCCCTAATATTGGTTGCAATCTCTGCAGTGTGTCAACACTCTCCCCATTTCCTCCCTTGGTTCTCTGTTTCCATTAGTCCGGTTTCCCTGCCCCTCCCTACCTTCTCAACTTTGATTTTGGGCAAATATTGCCCTTTTGGTCTCGTATAGTTGATTGCTCTAAGGAGCACATTCTTCACGGGTGTTGTTTATTTTATAGCCCCGTCTCTATTATTTGGCTGAAAGGTGGCCTCTGAGAGTGTCTTCAGTTTCAAGTTAGAAGGTTGTCTTAGGGTAGTAGTCTTAGGGGCTCCTTCAGTCTCTTTCAGACCAGTAAGTCTGGCTTTTTTTTTTTAACTTGAATTTTGTTCTACATTTTTTACCTATTCTAACCAGGACCTTCTACTGTGATCCCTGTCAGCACCCTGTAGTGGTAGCCGGGCACCAAATAGTTCTTCTGGTCTCAGGTTAGAGGAGGCTGTGGTTCATGTGGAGCATTAGTCATTTGGACTAATTGCATCCTTGAGTCTTTGGTTTTCTTTGTTCTCCTTTGCTCCAGGCTGGAAGAGACCAATAGCTGCTTCTTAGATGGCCACTCACAAGCTTTTGAGGCTCCAGACGCTACTCACCAGGCCATGATGTAGAACATTATCTTTATGAACTGTGTTTTGCCAATTGACCTAAATGTCCCCCAAGACCATGGTCCTTAGCCTTCACGTCCAGTAGTTCAGTCCCAGTGTCTAAGTAGTTTCTATAACTGTGCCCCCATATGCTCTATTATACATATGCATATACATGCAGCATTTATAAATATGTATGTAGAAATATCCACAGCCATACCTATATATGTATGTGGGCGTACTCCCATATGACCTCCCTCACTTATTTAGCATAAATATTAGCCTATGTATCTATTCACAAATTATTGTTTGTTATTACTGTTGTTGCAGGATTATATATGTTATAGAATTCACTGTAATTGCCCTTTATTGTTGCATACCTCTCAGCGTCTTCCTTTGCCTTGGTCACGTTGTGCTGACTTTCCCCATATGGTGTATCGCCTTTCCCTTCACCAGAATTAATACTTGTCTACTGTCTAGTTGATGATTCTCCATTCCTCCTCTTTGCATCCCTGGTAACCATCAGAGAATGTTTCTTTCTGTGTGTAAACCTATTCTCTAGCCTTTTTACAATAGTGATCTCATACAATATTTGTCTATTTGTGATTGACTTATTTCACTCAGCATAATGTCCTCCAGATCCATCCATGTTGTGAGATATTTCACAGATTCATCATTGTTCTTTATTGTTGCATAGTACTCCATTTTGTGTATGTACCACAGTTTGTTTATGCATTCATCCATTGATGAGCACTTAGGTTGTTTCTGTCTTTTTGCTGTTGTGAATAATGCTGCAATGAACATAGGTGTGCATATGTCTGTTTGTGTTGCTGCTCTTCTTTCTCTAGGATATATTCCGAGGAGTGGGATTGTTGGATCGTATGGTAATTCTATTTCTAGCTTTTCTTAAGGAAGCACTATACCATTTTCCATAGTGGTTGTACCATTTCACATTCCTACCAGCAGTGTATAAGAATTCCAGTCTCCCCACAATCTTGTCAGCATTTGTTGCCCTCTGTTTTTTTTTGATCAGTGCCCTATTGCTGAGGTGAGATGGTATCTCATTGTATTTTTGATTTGCAGCTCTCTAATGGCTAGTGATTGCGAGCATCTCTTCATGTGTTTTGTTAGCTGCCTGAATGTCTTCTTTGGTGAAGTGTCTATTCATGCCCTTTGCCCATTTCTTAATTGGATTATTTGTCTTTTTGTTGTTGAGGTGTTGAAGTATTCTGTAGATTTTAGTATTAGGCCCTTGTTGGATATGTCATAGCCAAAAATTGTTTCCCATTCTGTAGGTTCACTTTTTACTCTTTTGGCGAAGTCTTTTGATGAGCATAAGTGTTTAATTTTTAGGAGATCCAGTTATCTAGTTTATCTTTTGGTGTTTGTGCATTTTTAGTTATGTTTTGTATTCTATTTATGCTGTATATTAGGGCCACTAGCATTGTCCTTATTTTTTCTTTCATGATCTTTATTGTTTTAGGTTTTACATTTAGGCCTTTGATCCATTTTGAGTTAGTTTTCGTGTATGGTGTGAGGTATGGTCTTGTTTCATTTTTTTGCAAATGGATATCCAGTTTTGCCAGCACCAATTGTTAGAGAAACTTTCTCTTCACCATTTAATGGACTTCGACCCTTTGTCGAAGAGCAGTTGTCCATAGGTGGATGGATTTACTTCTGGGTTCTCAATTCTGTTCCATTGGTCTATGTGTCCATCATTGTACCAGTGCCAAGCTGTGTTGACTACTGTGGCTGTATAGGAAGTTCTGAGATTGGTGACTGTGAGGCCTCCTACTTTGTTCTTCAGAGATTTTATAAAAATCAAGTTTATTGTTGTGTAATTTATGTGCCATGAACTGCATCCATTGTAAGTGTGCAGTTTGATGCGATTTGACAGGCATACATGCCCGTGAAACCACTGCCAGAATCAAGATACGGAACGTTTCCATCACCCCTCAAAGATCCCTCATGCCCCTTTGTTGTCCATCCTTCGCTCCACCCCTCAGCCTCAGCAGTCACTGCTCTCCCTCTGTCACTGTTGATTAGCTAACATTTTCTAGAATTTTATATGAATGGAATCAGACAGCATGTATGTTGTATCTGTCTAGTTTCATTTAGTGTAATGATTTTGAAATTCATTCACATTGTATAACAGATACTTGAATCCTCAGTCAGTGAATCGTGAACTCAATATGCATTTTAGTCTCAAGTTCCCCTCTTTGTAAGGTCAAGCTGTGCAACATTTGTTCACTGTTATTACAGGACTGAAACCTTCATGAAAAGGGGGTGAAGACATAAAATTACTCAGATTTTATAAAAATAAACCCCACTGGTTTCTAAAAATGCTGATAGATGTGGTGTGGGGTCCACGTCAGGGAGTACTGGCCCTGTCTCCAGGCTGTATTTGCAGACGTAGTGAATAAATGATTGTGTTAAAACTTCAGGTCAGCAAAGAAAGTTGAGGAGCCAGGGTGAGGAAAGGACAGTACAGCTTACGAGAATCATGAACGATGCTGGTGTTTTTCCTTTCCCTTAGTTCTTAGTGTTTTGCTTTTTTAAGCCATCTGAGGAAGGCCATTAGCTCCTGCCCAGGACTTAATGTGTTTCTTTCTTCTTCAAGGTGTGAACATTTTCGTTCTTCGTTGGCAAACAATGAGGATGAGATTGTAGAAATGAGTGAATTTTCATACCCTGTTTACCGAGCCTTCCTGGAGTACCTGTACACAGATAGCATCAACCTCTCTCCGGAGGAGGCCATAGGTAATGACCACAAGACCTTACCGAGGAATGGGCAAAATGTTGAGAAACTGACAAGATGGCCTCTGCCGAGACTAAAAGAAAGTTACTGTGAGATAATCACAGGAGTAGTTCTTTTTCTGTGCGTTGAACCCAGGCTTTTCCCTGTTACGTCTTGATACAAAGATTGACTGGTAGATAGATAAATGAAATGTCAAAACATTATCACTTTGCAGTGGGTGCTGTTCTTGCTTAATTACCGTCCCTGGTTGGTGCAGTTAACATGCTCAACTGCTAACCAAAAGGTTGGAGGTTTGTGTCCACCCAGAGGCACCTTGGAAGAAAGGCCTGGTGATCTACTTCCGAAAAATTAGCCACTGAAAAGCCTATAGAACACAATTCTACTCCTGACACACATGGGGGTTACCATAAGTCAGAACTGACCCCACAGCACCTGGTTTGGTTTTGTGTGTGTGTGTTTTTTAAACAGGAGGTAGACGTGTCTATGAAAGGTTTTTCTTTCCTTTCTAGTTTTTAAAGATGGGTAGCTGTATGAGGACATACTGACACCCTAGATGAGGGATAATTAGAGGAGCACTTTGTTTCTTCATTTTATAAGAAAAATACTAAAGCCATTTTCAGTGTGCCCCTGTTTTTCAACAGTTAATTGTTTGTGTACTATACTATCTCAGTTCTGCTGTATTCTTGGGTAAAACCAGACACTCAAAGTGTAAGTTAGCGCCAGTCTTTATTTCATTTACACAGCCCTTCGTTAAGGATTATTTTCAAAATAATGTTAAAAACCATCTCTGAATGGTTGAGTTTAAATCAGGATGCGTGAAATCATTCCTCCTAATGAACACCTCTTTCCACCAGGATTGCTAGATTTGGCTACATTTTATAGAGAAAATCGTTTGAAAAAGCTCTGCCAACAAACCATCAAGCAAGGAATCTGTGAGGAGAATGCCATTGCCCTGCTCTCTGCGGCTGTGAAATATGACGCTCAGGTGAGAACACCAGGCTGTCTCCTAACTCACCTTCTGGAAACATGAAGTCATGTGTCTGCTTCATCCCTTAAGCTCAAATAAGCCCTTGGTAGATTAAAAATTTAATATAAAAAAAAATAACAGAAGTACTAGAAAATATATAAGTGAATGCTTATATTTTGGGGTGGCCATCAATGGGGGAAACCATAAAGAAAGGGTGTGAAATAGATCTGATTTCAAAAAGATTAAAAGAACATCTATCAAAAAACTTGTATACACCAAAAAATAATACCACAGAGAAAATGAGAAAATGATGATATTAGAAAATTAGAAGGTAAATGATATACTGGGAAAAATATTTGCAGTATACAATGGTGCAGGTTTAACATAGTTAATGTATAGGTCTTAAAAAACAAAAAAAATATGAACAGTTCGATCGAAAAAATGGACCCAAGAACAAATGGATCTATCAACAAATGAAAAATATCAATGAAAACAAGATACAGTTTTTCATTTGTCAATATAAATATATAATATTTAAGTAAATATATATATATTTAGAAATATGTTGTTGTTGTGTGCTGATTTGGACTCAGCTGATTTGTGACCCCATGTGATAGAGCAGAACTGCCCCACAGGGTTTCCTAGGCTGTGGTCTTTATGGGAGCAGATTGCCAGGTCTTTTCTCGCTCAAGAGCCACTGTGGATTGGAACCGTCGACCTTTCAGTTGGCAGCCATGTGCTTAACCATTGCACCACAGGATCAGAAAAACAGGTATTTTCTAAACTGCTTAGGAGAGTGAAAATTGGTGCAGTCTTTCTGCACAGCAATTTGGTAATTTGTATTAAAGGCCTAAAGTTTGCAACGCTTATACTGAGGAATCCACTTACGGGAATTTATCTTAAGAAGTAATCATGGATTTGAACAAACATTTAACTTCAAAGATGTTCACTGCACCATTCTTTATAATTTTGAAAAATTAGAAAAAGTCAATGTGAACAGTAGAGGATTATTTAAACTGTGGAATGTCAGTACTATGAAGTTATGCACTTATTTAAGATGTACCATTAAGTGAAAAACTAGAATCCTATTTTTTTAAAAGTATAAATATGTGGATTAAAAAAGACTGAAATTCATTATCTACATAAAAAAAGGTTGAAAAGTATAGTTAGTGGTAATCTCTGTATAGTGAGATTATGGATGATTTTTATTTCTCTCCCCTGGCTTGTTTGTATTTTCTGAACTTTCTGCAGTGACCGTGTATTGTTTTAATAATAAAGAAAGGAAAGAAACCCTTTCTTTGAGCTAAATCTTTAGGAAACAGGCCATCACTTCTTGGAGTTATCAGTCGATTTCCTTTTGGTTGTAAGGGTATCTTTTCCTATGGTCAAAAAACAGGGACATTTTAGTGGTTATATAAATAATAATACGCTTATTAGAGAAAATGTGGAAAAATACAAAAAGTCTGAGGAAGGAAATGACTCATCAACCAGGGAATATGAACATTTTCATATAGCTCCTGATTTTTTTCTAGATTATGTACATGTATATGTCTCTAAACATTTGAAGTGAAGGGTTTTTTTTACTTAACATTTAAAAAATCTGGAAAGAAAAATTTTGATGGTTATGTAATAACTCGCCTCGAGACAGTGACATTTAAAAGTGTAGTGTGAATGTATTTATATTTCATCAAGGAAATCATATCATCAAGGTAATAATATATTGGCCACTTTCAACATACAGAGTGCTTCATGGCCAGATAAAATATATGTGCTTTTCTGGACTTTGTTCTTTAAAGTCATAATGATGATTATACTGGACTCTGGCGGGATACTTCAGATGTAGACATGGTGGCTCTCATTGTTTCCCTCCAAATGAGGCTTAATTTCCAAGACTTTTCTGTATTCCCTAGTTATGTGAATTATTTGTATGATTACTGTACAGCCTTCTGTTTTCTAGAAAGTAAGCTTCTTGAGGGACAGCAGAGATGTTGTTTTGTTCATAGCCATATCCCCAGTGCCTAGGATAGTGGGATGCATAGTAGATGCTCATTAAATGTTTGTTTAATGAATGTTCAACTTTGGAAGTAGAGACACTGTCTTTTAGAGACATTATGGTACTACAGCCTGTCCAGTTAATTATTGTACCCAAATTAATATAATAGACTATAACTAAAAGATTGCATATATTCTTAACATAAAATAAAAGTTTTAATAAGTAAAGAGGAGCCCTGGTGGTGCAAAGGTTAAGCACTCCACTGCTAACTGAAAGGTTGACAGTTTGAACCCACCAGCTGCTCCACAGGCGAAAACCTGGCGAGCTTCATAAAGATTACAGCCTAGAAAACCCTATGGGGCAGTTCTACTCTGTTACATGGGGTCACTGTGAGTCAAAAATCAACTCAACGGCACTTAACAACAACAACAAAAATAAACAGCAGTGTGTTAAATTATTTTCACCTAATGACTAATAATCATGCAAAAAATGGGCTCTTTGAGCCACCAAATTATTATCCCTTATGCTAGAGCCACTAAAATAATGACTATTGCTTAGTACATAATATGAGCCAGGGATTGTTTTAAGCACAGTTTGCATCTCATTTAATTCTCAAAACAACCTTATAAGGTATAAGCATTATTATCAGTCCTGATTTACAAATGAGGAAACTGAGGCCTGGAGAGGTTAAGTAAATTCTTAGTAAGCTAATAAATTGCAAAGCTGGAACTCAGTCCAAGATTGGACAAATTTCAAAACCACGCTTTTAATTACAATTCTCTATTGCCTCCCATATTTTAAAATCAGCAGTATTCATTCATTGATTCAACAAATATTCACTTAGTGCCTGTTATATGCCCAGCACTATTCTAGGCACTAAAAATACAGTAGGTGTCTTAGGCTGGGTTCTCAAAAGAAAGAAAACCAGTGAAGCATGTGTATATACATATATATATATGTGTGTGTGTGTGTGTATATATGTATATATATGTGTGTATAT
>NW_004443980.1:5562660-5606792 GCF_000243295.1 Trichechus manatus latirostris
ATATATATATATATATGGAGAGAGAGATTTATACCAAAGAAATGGCCCACACAGTTGTAGAGGCTGAAAAGTCCCAAGTCCGTAGGTCAGGTGTCAGGCTGGAGGCTTCTTCTCACTCACGTAGCTGCAGGGGCTGATGAACCTTAAGATCGGCAGGTCAGACAACTGCTGCCTCACAGGCTGTGGAGGCCAACCAATTCCAAGTTTGGCAGGCAATATGGCAAGCTGCTAGCTCAAGCCTGCAGGATCCAGAGCAAGCAAATGCCAGAGAGCTTTGCCAGAAAGTCCATATATATTGGATGCAGGCCATACCCTCAAGGAAACTCTCTTTCAACTGATGGACTGCTAACTGCAGATCTCATCATGGAGTTGATTACATTATATCAGATTTCACCATAGAGGTGATTACATCATTACATAACTGCCAAACTACATCATAACTGCCAAATCACTGAGAATCATGACCCAGCCAAGTTGACACGCAACCTTAACCAATTCCACCAGTTGTCAACTTGGCACCTGTACACATCTCCTGAAACCATACATAATCTCAAAATAAATGAAGTCATACTTCTGCCTAACATGATTCAACTAACACATGTACAACTGAAAACGCAGTAGCCTTGTTTATATCTTATATTTTATAAGTGAAGAAAACAAAAATATTTGATGCACACAGGCAAGGAAGAAATACCCATAACAATTACAGTCCTCATTTCTGCAACTGGTCATGTGGTCATCGCTTGTTTTAAAACTACCTTCTTCCATTACCCATTACATATTCCCTTTACGCTCAGCAAGCACCTCAGCTAGTCGTGGTTCTTTGCCTGGTGGGGTGACCAAGACCTTCATTCCTGAAGGGTCTGGGCCATAAGTAGTCATGTTGGAATTGGGTTGCTGTAATTTTCCATTGACTTTAATCACAGGGCATGGTAGTACTAAGAGACACCCTAAGGGATTTCCTGTATTCTAGACATACTCTACCCCCATTATGTATTATCAACCCAATTTCATCTTGGGAATCAGGACCAGTCGCACCAGCCAATGCAGTAACTCCCTTCTTTGCCTGTTGATACAGAGCCATGAGGAGCTCAAAGTGGCTGGGTGACATTCTTAACTTTCAGTTCAGTGGAATCAGTGTTGTATATGCTCTTGGGAGCATTCCTTTCTTTGGAAATAAGAGCTCTAGACCCAAAGAACATAGGGCTGCAGGGACAGGAAACAAAAATTTTGAGAGTGGGTCACTAGGGGTAATAATGAGTGGTGCCACCCCCATCTCCACCCCTAGATTCCTGGACCCATGAATCATGCCTATGGGAAAGACAGCATCGTATACTGGATGCTAGTTTAGAGCATATACAGCCTCCTGGAGAACATTGCCCCAACCCTGCAAAGTTGACACCTAGCTGGTGCTGTAATTATGTCTTTAGAAGGCCAGCTGCTATTAAGCCAGCTGCTTCAGGATGATGGGGAACATGGTAAGACTAATGAATTCCATGATCATGGGCCCATTGCCACACTTCATTTGCTGTGAAATGATTCCCTTGTTCCATAGTGATACTGTGTGAGATACCATGATGGTGCATAAGGCATTCTGTAAGTCCACAGATAGTAGTTTGGGCTGAAGCATTGTGTGCAGGGAAGGAAAATCCATATCCAGAGTAAGTATTCCAGTAAGAACAAAACACTGCCCTTTCCATGATGGAAGTGATCCAGTGTAATCAACCTGTCACCAAGTTAATGGCTGATCACCTCAAGGAATTGGTGCCATATTGGGGACTCAATGCTGGTCTCTGCTGCTGGCAGATTGAGCACTGAGCAGTAGCTGTAGGCAAGTTGGTCTTGGTGAGTGGAAGTCCATGTTGCTGAGCCCATGCGTAATCTCCATCCCTGCCACCATGGCCACTTGGTTCATGAGCCCATTGAGCAATGATGGGAGAGGCTGGGGAAAGAAGATGACTGGTTTTCACACTTGATTGTTAAAATCCTCCTCTGCCGATGTCACCCTTTGGTGAGTGTTCACTTGAGACACAAATATCTTCACTTCTTTGGCCCATTCAGAGAGGGCTATCCACATACCTCTTCCCCATAAATCTTTGTCTCCAATTTTCCAATCATGTTCCTTCCAAGTCCCTGACTATCCAGCCAAACCATTGGCCGCAGACCGTGAATCAGTATACAGTTGCACATCTGACCATTTTTCCTTCCAGGCAAAGTGAACAATGAGGTGCACTGTTGGAAGTTCTGCCCATTGGAGGATTTCCCTTTACCACTGTCCTTCAGGGAGGTCCCAGAAAGGGGCTGTAGTGCTGCCACTATCCATTTCTGAGTAGTACCTGCGTATCACACAGAACCATCTGTAAACCAGGCAAGCGATTTCGCTTCCTCAGTGAACTGAGAATAAGGAACTCCCCATGAGGCCATAGATGCAGACTGGGAGAGGACAGGTAATGTGATAGGAATGGAGACTATAGGCATTTGGGCCACTGCCTCATACACCTTACTTGTGCCTTCAGGTCCTGCTCCGGCCCAATGTCATATATACCACTTCCATTTAATTATGGAGTGTTACTGTGCCATCCAGCTTTATGGCTCTGTGGGTCAGACAAGACCTAGTTCATGATGGGCAGCTCAGGCCACATGGTGACTTGGTGGCCTGTGGTTAAGTGTTCAGTCTCTACTAAGGCCCAGTAACAAGCTAAAAGCTGTTTCTCAAAAGGAGAGTAGTTATCTGCAGAGGACGGCGGGGCTTTGCCCCAAAATCCTAAGGGTCTACGCTGTGATTCACCAATAGGGACCTGCCAGAACTCCAAACAGCATCTCTATCCACCAATAACACTTCAAGCACCATTGGGTCAGCTGGATCATAAGGCCCAAGTGGCAGAGCAGCTTGTATGGCAGCCTGAACCTGTTGCAGAGCCTTCTTGTGGTCTGGGCCCCTCTCAAAACTAGCAACTTTTCAAGTCGCTTGATAAATAGGTTTGAGTAGCACAGCCAAATGAGGGATATGCTGCCTCTAAAATCAGCAAAGGCCCACCAGGTGTTGTGCCTTCTTTTTAGTTGTAAGAAGAGCCAGATGCAACAACTTTTTCTTTACTCTAGAAGGAATATATTAACATGCCCCACACCACTGGACCCTTAGAAATTTTACTGAGGTGAAAGGTGCCTGCATTTTTGTCGGGTTAATTTCCTGCCCTATAGCACACAAACATCTTACCAATAAGTTTAGAGTCATTGATACTTCTTCCTTACTAGGTTCAATCAGCATACTGTCATCAGTGTGATGGACCAGTGTGACGTCTGGTGGAAGGGAAAGGGATCAGGGTCCCTGCGGACTAAATTATGACATAGGGCTGGAGAGTTGATATACCTCTGAGGTAAGACAGTAAAGGTGTACTGCTAGTCATGCCAAATGAAGCAAACTGCTTCTGGTGGTCCTTCGAAACAGGTATGGAGAAAAAGGCATTAGCCAGATGAGTAGCTGCATACCAGGTACCAGGAGGTGTATTAATTTGCTCAAGTAATGGACCAATATCTGAAACAGTAGCTGCAATTGGAATCACCACCTGGTTAAGTTTTCAGTCATCCACTGTCATTCTCCAAGATCCATCTGTTTTTTGCACAGGCCAGATAGGCAAATTGAATGGGGATGTGGTGGGGATTACCACCCCTGCATCCTTCAAGTCCTTAATGGTGGCAGTAATCTCTGTGATCCCTCCAGGAATGCAGTATTGCTTTTGGTTTACTATTTTCCTAGGTAGGGGTAGTTCTAATGACATCCACTTAGCCTTTCCTATCATAATAGCCCTTACTCCACATGTCAGGTATCCAAAATGGGGGTTCTGCCAGTTGCTGGGTATGTCTATTCCAATTATGCATTCCGGAACTGGGGAAATTACTACAGGATGGGTTCCAGGGACCCAATGGACCCACTGTGAAACAGACATGAGCTAAAACTCCATTAATAGCTTGACTTCTGTATGCCCCCACTTTGACTAGTAGGCCACATTGACCTTTTGGGTCTCCTGGAATTAGTGTCAGTTCAGACCCAGTGTTCAATAATCCCCCAGAAGTTTATTTCCTTTTTCCCAATAAACAGTCACTCATAAAAGGATGCAGATCCCTTTGGGGAAGGCTGGGAGAAAGGTCAACAGTATAAATTTTTGGCAGTGCATTGGAGTCCTTCCTTAGGGGGTCCTGGCCTCTCCTTCATTCACAGTGTTGTGGGTCAGTAAACTGGCTCAAGTCTGGGAATTGATTGATGGGCCATAACTCTTTATTCTGGCAATTCAAGTTAACCTGCCATTTACTTGACCTAGAATTCTTCTGCTTTTACAGATCAAGTAAATATTTAGTAGATTTCCCATCTATTTCACTCCTAGGGACACCTTGACTAAGTAGCCAATGCCATAAGTCCACATATGAGTCAGACTATTCTGATTACTACTTTTACTACAGTGTCCGTTACAGTAACCATGCCCACCTTGTCTTTGTCAATTTAGTGTCGCCACTTGGCCTCTACTGCCATGGGTTCCAATCAGCCCCATTGTAGTTAGGTGTCTTACTTCAGTTTGGGCAGTTCCCACTGTCAAACCTAACTTGCATAAAATAGCAATCACAGCAGTCTTCAAGGATGCTAAGGCTCTCTTCACAAATTTGTTCCTCATCCTTGTGGTAAAAGGTGTGTTCTTTGGGCATTCCATGTGTGGGTCTCTGGTCTAACCTGGTAAATCCACTCTAACATGCCAGTTTCCCTAAGGCTTTGGATACCTTCTTCTACAGTATACCAAGGCAGTTCTGGTACTTCAGCTTGATTTAGTGTAGGCCACCACGTAACCCCTGCATTAGTGAGCCAACCAAATAAACTATTAGATCCTTTCCTAACATCTTGAGCTGAAACACTGAATGAAGAATCTGTGCTTAGTGGGCCCATATCAGTAAACTCAGACTATCTACCTTTATGGTCCTTGCACCATTATCCCATACTCATTGTCATGGATTGAATTATGTCCCCCAAAAATATACGTGTCAGTTTGGCTGGGCCGTGATTCCCAGTATTGTGTGATTTTTCTTTATGTTGTAAATCCTGCCACTATGATGTTAATGAAGTGGGATAGGTGGCAGTTATGTTAATGAGGCAGGGCTCAATCTACAAGATTGGAATGTGTCTTGAGCCAATCTCTTTTGAGATATAAAAGAGAGAAGTGAGCAGAGAGACAGGGGGACCTCTACCACCAAGAAAGCAGCATTGGGAGCGTAGTGCATCCTTTGGATCTTGGATTCCAGCACAGAGAAGCTCCCAGTCCAGTGGAAGATTGTTGACAAGGATCTTCCTCCAGAGCCTACAGAGAAAGCCTTCCCCTGGAGCAAATGCTCTGAATTTGGACTTATAGCCTACTAGACTGTGAGAGGATGAATTTCTCTTTGTTAAAGCCATCCACTTGTGGTATTTCTGTTATAGCAGCACTAGATAACTAAGACAGAATTTGGTACCGAGAGTAGGGTGCTGCTGTAACAGACACTTAAAATGTGGAAGCGGTTTTGAAACTGTGAATGGTTAAAGGACTCGGAAGGAAGTGAGGAGAACTGTTAACACCAGAGATGGAGCAGATGGTGAGAAGCAGCAGCAGAGAACTGGCAGCAGCAGAGAACCTGCAGTGGCAAAGAACTGGCAGCAGCAGAACCAGGAGACTAGTGCCAGACAGTGCTGGAACTGACCCACAGAGTGAGAGAGCTGAGTGCTTTTGAGCAGGAGGCTTCCTGGTGTAGTAGGGTGCCTCTGGGCACTTATCAGTGGAGCTAGGCTTGCCAACCCATAGAGCAAGAGAGCTGAGTGCCTTCCATCTGAAGTTTACTGGCAGAGTAGGTTGCCTCTAGGCACTTACTGGTGGAGCTAAGAGCTTTGGAACACTAGCCCCACCAGAGCAGATGCAGGTGAAGAGTCCTGAGGGGCTGAGAGGCCAAGAAACCAGGAAGCAGGAGCTGAAGAGACAAGGAACATAGGAAGCCGAGCTGCCTCAGTCTCAAAGGGTATGGCCATGACCTCTGGGATTTCAGAGAGTGGACCATGGTCTCTGGTGTTTCTAAGGGTGGAGTTGCCACTCAGATGGACTGGGAGAATGGCAGGCCTAAAGCCGAGGGAGCAGAGTTGCCATCCCATTGGGCCTGGAGGGTGGAGCTGAAGGCCGGGGCTGAGGGGACTCCACTCAGACTCCATAGAGTGTGGCCAATGCCTAGAGTCTGGAGGGCAGGGCCATTGTGTAAATTGTGTTAGAGAACAGAGGATTATTTTCAAAGCCTTGAGAGCTGATGTAATGTGTTCTGCTAACTTGCTTGGTGCCTGTTATCCTTTTTTCCCTCCAGTTTCTCTCATATGTAGTGGAAATGTCTGGCTTGTGCCTATTCTGCTGTTGTAGCTTTGGAAGCAGATACCTTGTATTCTAGATTTCACAGATGAAGAGGAAGTTTTGGATTTTGGACTTGGAGTTAAGACTTTTGCTATGATATGATGGGGTGGATATGTTTTACATGTGGCAAGGACATGAATTTTGGGGGGCCAGAGGGTGGAATGTCATGGATTGAATTGTGTTCCCCAAAAATATGTATGTCAATTTGGCTGGGCCGTGATTCCCAGTATTGTGTGATTGTCCACCATTTTGTCATCTGATGTGATTTTCCTATGTGTTGTCAATCCTATCTCTATGATGTTAATGAGATGGGATAAGAGGCAGTTATGTTAATGAGGCAGGGCTCAATCTACAAGATTGGATTGTGTCTTGAGTCAGTCTCTTTTGAGATACAAAAGAGAGAAGCAAACAGAGAGATGGGGGACCTCATACCACCAAGAAAGCAGCACCGAGAGCAGAGCATGTCCTTTGGACTCAGGGTTCCTGCGTGGAGAAGCTCCCAGTCCAGGGGAAGATTGATGGCAAGGATCTTCCTCCAGAGCCGACAGAGAAAGCCTTCCCTTGGAGCTGATCCTCTGAATTTGGACTTCTAGCTTACTAGACTGTGAGAGAATAAATTTCTCTTTGTTAAAGCCATCCACTTGTGGTAGTTCTGTAATAGCAGTACTAGATAACTAAGACACCCATAATAGCCATTCCTACATGTATTCCCCTGGTTTCTGTTTGTATATAGTAGAATAGTCAAGCAGTTCTTTTGGTGTGTAGCATACCTCCTCCTGGGTCATTTTGTACTTCACCTTTTGGGGCTTACTGAGACTTAAGTCTAGTTATAGGTCTAGAAGCAAAAATTGGTGGTGGGGTTGTGTTTTGAGAAGATTCAACTATGTCTTATAAGGCATCTGCCTCAGGCACATGGTTATAGAGGCTGGCAAGTCCCAAGTCTGTGGGTCTGGAGTCAGGCTGGAGGTTTCTACTGACTCATGTCGCTGCAGGGGCTGATGAACCCAAGATCAGCAGGTCAGATGGCGGGGTGCTGTGTCACAGGCTGCAGAAGCCAATGAATCCCAAGATTGGCAGTCAATACGGCAAGCCCCTGGCTCATGTCCCAAGAACTGGAGGTGACATGATGATGAGCCGGATGCAGGATCCAGAGCAAGCAAAACCCAAGAGCAAATTATTTTGGATGCAGACCACACCCCCCAAGGAAACTCTCTTTCAACTGATTGGCTGCTCATAGCAGATCTCATCATGGAGGTGATTACATTATATCAGATGTCATTATGGAGGTGATTACATCATTACATAATTGCCAGACTACATCACAACTGCCAAACCACTGAGAATCATGGCCCAGGCATGTTGACACACAACCTTAACCATCACAGTAAGTGAACAAAGCAGACCAGTATCTCTGTCCTCATGGAACTTACTTTCTGGTGAAGGGAGATGGACTGTAAATAAATACAATATGTAGTATGTCAGAAGGTGATGTGGAAACAAGTTAGGTAGATAGGAGAGGGAAGTGGGAGTGCCAGGCTGAGGTGCAGTGGAAATTGTAACTTGAAGTCAGGGAGGGCAGGCCTCTCTGAGCCGGTGACTGAGTAAAGCCTTAGAGGAGCTGAGGAAATGAGCCTTGAATATGTCTGGCTGGATGCTTGCCAGGTAAAAGGAACCAAACCAAAAAACCAAACCAGTTCTGTCAACTCAGCTGCAACTCATGGCAACCCCATGTGTGCTGAGTAGCACTGCTCCGTAGGATTTTCAAGGCTGTGACCTTTCAGAAGCAGTTTACCAGGCAGGTACAAGGAGGAGCAAATGAAAAGGTCTTGTTGTGGAAACAGCAAGGTAAGTGTGGGCAGAGTCTAGTGAGGGGAGGAAATTTGTGGATGAAGTCGGAGACACCCTGTGGTGGGGCAGGGGTGTGGAGGCAGACTCCCCTGTAGAGCCCAGAGGCAAGTTCAAGGAATTCGAGTTCTCCTCTGAGTGAGCTGGAAAGCCATGGGAGGGTTTTGAGAGGAGCAGATGTGATCTGACTCCCATTTAAAAAGAATTACCCTGGCTGCTGTGTTGAGAATAGTATGTGGGGGCTGGAGGAGGAGGTTTAGTTAGGAGATTGTATAATCCAGTGTGAGGTGATGGTGCCATAGAATTCAACCAAAGGGGCTGGATCTCTGTCTTGTTTCACTTCCAGGTGCTGTAGGCAAAAGAAAAAGTCCCTTCTAAAAAATCTAATCAAGAATCTTTGATTTTAAATGGATAGTGGTATATTGAGCATATGTTAATGAACCACATTCCTTATGTATAAGTACCATGCTGTGCTATCAGGTGGGCATGTGGAAGTTCATTGGTTCTATCACTCAGGCTCACCTGGCAGTGCCGGCCTGACCCTAGAGCCTGCCCAGCTGTGTTTAGGGATAAAATAGAGGTTCTTCTCATGTAGTTTGTTTCTTTGCTTAAAACAAAACGTAATGTGGATTTGTGAGTACACTGGGATGTCTATTGGTATTGCTCATTTTTTAGTCTATTTTTTTCGTCTTCAGCATTTGCTATAACTTAAGTGTTCTCTAAGGAGTCCCTGGGTAGGGTAGATAGTTAAGCACTGGACTGCCAACCGAAAGGTTAGTGGTTTGATCCCACCCAGAGGCACCTCAGAAGTCAGGCCTGCTTCAAGAAAATCCGCTATTGAAAACCCTATGGAGTATCGTTCTACTCTGACACACATGGGACCGCAATGAGTCAGAGTTGAGTCCATGGCAACTGGTTGATGTGTTATTTAAAGAAGAAAAAATTACAGTGTGCAATGTGCATATATAGTTGCTTGGAAGTCATTTTAGGCTTTATTTTTATAAGTTAGCTTCAGCGACACAGAGAGGGAAATTTTAAAATTAACCACCACCTAGCAGCACCTTGTGTCAAGACGGCAACGTAGCCCGAGTCTGAGGTGTGCAGAAGGTCTCAGCAGGCAGGCCTGACTTTGACCTTAGTTTCCCCCAGGGTCACCTTCATTCTGATCCTCAGATTTACAGTTGTAATCGAGAATTACTACAGGATTTTTCGCTGTCCCGGAGTGCATTACAGTAAGCCATAAAACTCCCATCTGTTGAGTTCTCTTACCAGAAAGCCTTGAAAGTCACAATTTCTTAAAAGCATTTTCCTGGGTAAGATTACTGACGGTATGTGTGGTCTTGTTACTGAACTGAATGGGTTCGCCGCTTGAACTCTTGTTAAGAATAAGAGTCAAGGGGATTTAAAGCAAGGCATAGTTTATTACTCGAAGCGAGTAAGGAGACGAGGGGGCATCCTTCCCAAAGCACTCTCTCGCCCAACAAAGGGCTGGGGGAAGTTTTGTACCACGCTGGAAAGGGGAATGCATACATATTCATTAACTTCATACATATCCAAAAAGGAGTCGGGGTAGGATTTGGCACGGAAGTGGCTGACGGGCTTCTTGCTTCTGAAATGGGCTCAGTCACTGCTCGATGACGTATGTCCAGTGATTTTGGTCCCTTGGCAGGGGTCTTTTGGTTCCTAGGCAATACTTATTATGGGATGGGGCCATATGGTGGTCAGCCTGGTCTCTTACCGCGCATGCCCAGGATTCTAGTTCTAATTGGCTGATCTGAAAGCTGCCAGCTGGAAGGAAGCAGCTTAAACTTTAACCACAAGTGAGGTAAACAGTGTTTTGTGGTCGACACCATTCTTCTTCTAGAAAAATTTTTAACTGACATAACGTGTTGTCCAAGGCCTTTTCTGCCCCTAGCTGGTCTCAGTCTGATGAAATTCAAGCACACCCGCCTACGCTTGTCATCTTGTGAAGGCAAAATAAGAGTAGAGGCCTGGTAAAGACTTAAGAAGAGTAGTTTCCAGCGTTGCTCTTCTTTTTTACGGCTGACCTTTTTCTCCCACTAACTGTTTATACTTAGAAATGCTTAAAGCACACAGGGGAATATAAAAGAGGAGCATAGTGCTTTTAACAAATAAAGTGGAATGAACAAACCCTGTCATTAGGAAAACGTACAGAGTATTCTTACTTAGGGGCCTCTTGCCGGGAAGAAAAAGGAAGATAGTTTGCGTTGGTTGGTGGGGGGGAACTTTAACGTTTTATTTTGCGTGGTTTAAATTTTTACAAGCATTGGTCACATAACAATGTATGTGTAAGTTTTTGTATGGGAAAAAATTAAAAAAAATTTTTTTACAATTATGGATTCATATGCGATAGATAGTTATGTAAGTGTTCTTTGGGTATTGTCATGACAACATTTCTTCCTGTTCGCTAGCAAGGACTTTTGCCTACTTGTTGAGGAATAGCCATGCTATGTTGCAATTGCATTGCATTAGGAAGCACTAATTTGTTAAACCATTTTTGTTGTTGTTCTTCCTAGGATTTAGAAGAATTCTGCTTCAGATTTTGCATAAACCATTTGACTGTAGTAACACAAACTTCAGGCTTTGCAGAAATGGACCATGACCTTCTGAAGAACTTTATCAGTAAAGCAAGCCGAGTTGGAGCTTTTAAAAATTGATCCCCATCCGCAGGAAAGGAAAGAATCTGTGAGCCTTTCCATTTTCCCCACAAAAGCCAGAGAAGAGTACCTTCTCTTTAATGACTGTTACTTCTGATAAACTTGGTAAGCTACGTTTAGCTGAATACTTACGTCCGGTCAAAGGAAGGACAGTGGTCAGTCTTCTCCATCTGCCGGAAATCCAAGTTTACACAGAAAGTATTAAAGGCTCTGATGAGATGTGACTAAGCTCAAGGGAAAGGACTTTAAAATGTCTTAAACTATATTCACCATTTCCTCTTTTGAGTCACTTAAGTCGGACACCACTGTTACATTGGTCTCAACTTACGCTATTCTGGCCAAATGTCCCGTTATTCATGTGGCTGGCGTCACGTGAGTGCTCACAGGGAGCACTGTCAGCCCCCGGCACAGTGCCCTGCATGTACTAGGCACTCGATTAATTTATTACCAGTCTTAAGTATGCCCTCACAACAGCTTTAACTGTGGGATACCCATGAAGGAATAACTTACACAAAATAAATTAACAGTCTGTAATTATTGATGTTCCGATTCATCTGGTACAGCGTTCTGAGAAAGAGTGGCTAATTTGGAGCATTAATTAGCATGCACAAAAGGCCCAAGGGCTAATTTTAACTTTCTGTTTCCTCCAAGTCATTAATTTCTCAAATAGGATTATTGAATATGAAGTACTGTCTCTGGATGAATGTTATTTCTGGGCTCATCTGCCTTACATAATTGCATAATGCCCTTTGTTTTTCTCTGTGTTAAGAGGGATTTGCATCTGTAAGTTAGAATGATTATATGAGTTTCTGGTAGTTGACTTTTGTGTCAGCATAAAACAGGTCTCTTAACCTGGCACCCAGTATAATTATAAAGTACTAGCATTGACAAGAATGAGATGAATTTATACTTTTTAGATCAAAACAAGTTATCCAGCTGCAAAAGAGAAGCTGCAATGGCATTGTAGTGTCAGATTCTTCTAACGTGTCTCATGGTATGACACTGTGTAAAGAAAAACCTTTTGGAGTTAGAAATCTTGTTCTCATGCTGAACTATTTGATAATAAAATGCTTATTTGCAGATTATACAACAAATGTGTTTTTTTTTATCCCTAAGAAGCAGCAAAATTATAAAATAATCCCATGTCTCTTAGATATATATAAGTTCGATATATGATAAGCTTGTTTTTAAAGCACTTAGATAAGGTCTCAGCACATCCCACCCTAAAACATGAATGGCTTATAAACAACTTAATTACTCTTCGTATTATTGCCCTTCATTGCTTTTTATTGGTAAGGTCACTTTTTTTTTTAAACTTCCCCTTTCTCTCCTGTCCCCCAGCTCCTGGTAACCACAAATCTTTTTTTCACGTTATTTTATTGTGGGCTAGGTAAAAGTGTATAGTGCAAATTAGTTTCTCATTCAAAAAGTTATATACAAATTGTTTTGTGACATTGGTTGCAATCCCCACAATGTGTCAGCGCTCTTTCCCCTTCCACCCCAGGTTCCTCGTGTCCATTCGTCCAGTTTTCCTGTCCCTTCCTGCCTTCTCATCGTTGCTTTTGGTCAGGTGTTGCCCATTTGCTGTCATATACTTGATTTAACTAAGTAGCACGTTCCTCACGTGTGTTATTGTTTGTTTTATAGGCTTGTCTAACCTTTGGCTGAAAGGTGGACTTTGGGAGTAGGTTCAGTTCTGAGTTAGCAGGGTGTCCGGGGGCCATAGTCTCAGGGGTTCCTCCAGTCTGTGTCAGACCAGTAAGTCTGATCTTTTTTTGTGAATTTGAATTTTGTTCTACATTTTTATCTCACTCTGTCTGGGACCCTCTATTGTGATCCCTGTCAGAGTTGTCAGTGGTGGTAGCTGGGCACCATCTAGTTCTTCTGGACTCAGGCTGGTGGAGGCTGTGGTTCATGTGGTCCATTAGACCTTTGGACTAATATTTTCCTTCTGTCTTTGGTTTTTTCATTCTCCTTTGCTCTGGACCAGATGGGACCAATCGATGTATCTTAGATGGTGGCTCACAAGCTTTTAAGACCCCAGATGCTACTCAACAAAGTGGATGTAGATTTTCTTTAGGAATTATGTTATACCAGCTGACTTAGATGTCCTCCGAGACTGTGATCCCCAGCCCTCAGCCCAGAAACTCAGTCCCTCAAGGTATTTGGATGTGTCTAGGAAGCTTCTGTGACTTTGCCTTGGTCCAGTTGTGCTGCCTTCCCTGATAATGTGTATTGTCTTTCCCTTCACCAAAGTTAACACTTGTCTACTATCTAGTTAGTGATTTCAGCTCCCTACCTCTCCCCTCCCTAGTAACCATCAAAGATTGTTTTTTTGTGTGTGTGTAAACCTTTTCTTGAGTTTTTATAATAGTGGTCTCATACAGTATTTGTCCTTTTGTGATTATTTCACTCAGCATAATGCCCTCCAAATTCATCCATGTTGTGAGATGTTTCACCAGTTCATAATTGTTCTTTATTGTTGCATAGTATTCCATTGTGTGAATGTACCATAATTTGTTTATCATTCATCTGTTGATGGGTACTTGGGTTGTTTTCATTTGTTTGCTATGGTGAATAATGCTGCAATGAACATGGGTTATGCGTGTCTATTATTGTGCCAGCTCTTATTTCTCTAGGATATATTCCTAGGAGTAGGATTGCTGGATCGCATGGTATTTCTATTTCTAGCTTTTTAAGGAGGCACCTTATCATCGTCCATAGTACTTATACCATTTTACATTCCCACCAGCAGCATGTAAGATTCCAGTCTCCTCGCAACCTCTCCAACATTTGTTATTTTCTGTTCTTTTGATTAGTGCCAGTAATATCGGGGTGAGATGGTATCTCATTGTAGTTTTGATTTGCATTTCTCTAATGGCTAGTGATCTTAAGCATTTCCTCATTTTTCTGTTAGCCACGTTGAAGTATTCTGTAGATTTTACAGATTAGACCCTTGTCTGATGTGTTGTAGCCAAAAATTTTCTCCCAGTCTGTAGGTTCTCTTTTCACTCTTTTGGTGAAGTCTTGTGATGAACATAAGTTTTTAATTTGTAAGAGCTCCCAGTTATCTAGTTTATCTTCTGGTGTTTGTTCATTATTAGTTATGGTTTATATTATATTTATGCCATGTATTAGGGCTCCTAGCATTGTCTCTGTTTTTTCTTCCATGATCTTTATTGTTTGAGGTTTTATATTTAGAGTTAGTTTTTGTGAATGGTGTGAGGTATGGATCCTGTTTCATTTTTTTTACAGATGGACATCCAGTTTTGCCAGCATTTGTTAAAAAGATTATCTTTTCCCCCATTTAATGGACTTTGGTCCTTTGTCAAAGATCAGCTGACTATAGGTGGATGGATGTACGTTTGGGTTCTCAATTCTGTTCCACTGGTCTATGTGTCTGTTGTTGTACCAGTACCAGGCTGTTTTGACTATTGTGGCTGTAAAATAGGTTCTGACATCAGGTAGCGTGATGCCTCCTACTTTCTTCTGCTTCTGCAGTAATGCTTTATCTGGGGCCTCTTTCTTTTACATATAAAGTTGGTGATTAGTTTTTCTATCTCGTGAAAGAATGCTTTTGGTATGGGGATCGGGATTGCATTGTATCTGTAGATCGCTTTGGGTAGAATTGACATTTTCACAATGTTGAGTTTTCCTATCCATGCATGGTATGTTTTTCCATTTATGTATGTCTCTTGATTTCTTACAGTGGTGTTATGTAGTTTTCCTTGTATAGGTATTTTATGTCCCTGGTTAGATTTATTCCTAAGTATTTTATCTTCTTAGGGGCTATTATAAATGGTTTCCTGATTTCCTTTTCAAAGTTCTCTTTGTTGGTATATAGGAATCCAACTGATTTTGCACATTGATCTTCTATCCTGCTACTCTGCTGAATCTATTAGTTCCAGTAACTTTCTTGTGGAATCTTTGGGGTTCTCTCTCTATAGTATCATGTCATCTGCAAATAGGAATAGTTCTACTTCTTCTTTTCCAATTTGGATGCCCTTTCTTTTTCTTCCCTTATTGCTCTAGCTAGGACTTCCAGCACAATGTTAAATAAGAATGGTGATAAAGGACATCCTTGACTTGTTCCCATTCTCAGGGGGAATGTTTTCAGCCTCTCTCCATTGAGAGTGGAGAGAGGCTATTGGTTTTGTATAGATGCCCTTTATTATGTTGAGGAATTTCCCTTCAATTCCTATTTTATTGAGAGTTTTTATTAGGAATGGGTGTTAGAATTTATCAAATGCCTTTTCTGCGTCAATTGAGATGATCATGTGATTTGATACTTTTGTTCTATTTATGTGGTGGATTACATTGATTTTCTAATACTGAACCATCCTTACATACCTGGTATGAATTCCGCTTGGTTGTGGTGTATTTTTTTTTTTTTTATATGATGCTTAATTCTATTGTCTAGAACTTTGCTGAGAATTTTGCATCTATATTCATGAGAGATTTTGGTCTGTAGTTTTCTTTTTTTGTGATATCTTTGCATGGCTTTGGTATCAGGTTTATACTGGCTTCATAAAATGAATTTGGAAGTATTCTTTCCTTTTCTATGCTCTGAAATAGTTTGCATAGTACTGGTGTGAGCTCTTCTCTGAATGTCTGGTAGACTTCTCTAGTGAAGTGGTCTGGGCCAGGACTTTTTTTGTTGTTGGGAGTGGTTTATTTTTTTAATTACTTCTTCAATCTCTTCTTGTTGTTATGGGTCTGTTCAGATTTTCTATCTCAGTTTGTGTTAGTTTAGGTAGGTAGTGTGTTTCTAGACATTTATCCATTTCCTCTAGGTTCTCAAATTTGTTGGAGTACAGTTTTTCATAGTATTCTGTTATGATCCTTTTTATTTCAGTTGGGTCTATTGTAATGTCACCCATCTCATTTCTTATTTGGGTTATTTGCTTCCTTTCCTGTTTTTCTTTCATCAGTTTGACCCGTGCTTTGTCAACTTTGTTGATCTTTTCAAAGAACCAACTTTTGGTCTTGTTGATTCTTTTTTTTTTTTTCCCCAGTTCTGTATTTCATTTATTTCTGCTCTAATCTTTATTATTTCCTTTCTTCTGGTGCCTGAGGACTTCTTTTGCTGTTCTTTTTCTATTTGTTCAAGTTGTAGGGCTAACATTTTGATTTTGGCCTGTTTTTTTGATGTGTGTATTTATTGCTGTAAATTGACCTCTGACACTGCCTTTGCTGGGTCCCAAAGGTTTTGGTATGATGTTTGGTATGATGTGTTTTCATTCTCATTTGATTCTAGGATTTTGTTATATTCCCTCTATTACCCAGTTGTTTTTAAGCAACATGTGAGAGAAAAATTACATTTCATAATGACACTACATCAGAAATCAATGGGCTCTTCCTTTTCCACAGTTTTATCTTAGATTTTTCTAGCTTTTCTCTCCTGAAAGTTCAAGGTTTTAGTGCTTCCAGTGGTTTTACCCTAACTTACACGGAAAAAGGTTAAGATTTTACAGGAATGAAATAGTGCCCTCAACTGCTGATTGAGGTTTTGTGAAGATGCCATTTAATGCTTTGTAAAAAGCAGAGGTTAAGAATGTTAAGTACAGTCTTTAGCTTAGAGCTACTGTAAATTGCTAGTCATTTCTGGACCATAACATGGTGAGTTGTATTTAAAGCCAGAATTTCTGCCTAGTAATAATGAAAAGGAAGCAACTGTTTAGTGCTTCTGTTGTACCTCCTAGTTCATTGCATAGTGCTTGGGGGGGTCTTAAAAGTTTGCAAGCGGCCATCCAAGGCATGACAGTTGGTCTCTATTCTCATCAAGTGACAGAGGAAGGAGAGTCAGGAATAGGTGGATATGGAACATGTGGCTAACTGCCTCCATGAACAACTGCCTCCTTTGCGATGAGACCAGAACTGGATGGTGACGGGCTACTCTTACTGAACATTTTGAACAAAGATTCCATCGAAGAATCCTGATCAAAAAGGGGGAAATGCAGAACAGAATTCCAGATTCTCATGGACTTCAGACTTTCTGGAGCCATGAGGGGAGAGGGCTAGAAGAACCTCTGAAACTATTGCCTTGAGATAATCTTTAAACCTTAAACCAAAAATATCCCCTGAAGTCTACTTAAAACCAAACAATAGTTTAGCTAAACTAGTAAAAAATGTGCCTTGAGCATTATGCTCTTTTAAGAACTATCTATATGGGATCAAAGTGACAAGAGCAACTTGAAAGATTAGATGGAATCTTAGGGGGCAGTGAGTTTATGATAATGGGGGAGGAACAACTCAGAAAAGGAGAGTAAGAATGGCTGCACAACTCGAAGAATGTAATCAGTGTCACTGAATTGTACATGTAGAAACTGTTGAATTGGTGTATGTTTTGCTGTGTATATTCTCAACAAAATAAATTTTTTAAAAAAAGGAAAAAGACAGAAAAATAAGCAACTACAACATAATCTTGTCTGCCTTTCTAGCTTTCCTGCATGTTGTTATCACAACAAACGGGTTGGGAGAATTGTAAACAGAAAGGAAAAATCATCCCTTACTGTTACGTTTAATGCAGTATTTGCCAAAGCATACAAATACTTTGAGTGTTCACAAACCATACTCATTTCCTTTCAGTAGATTTAGTTACACTCATAACATTATCTGTTTAGGGAGCAACTGATTTTGGTCCATGGATTAAATTTGAACTTTCATATTGTCATTATTACATATGTCAATATTAAATTAAGTATAGTGCTAAAATAATGGACACAAAAAAGGAATTATGAGAACAGATAACTATCTCAACTTCATGTTAAGAGCTTGCTATAATCCCATTCAGAGATTACATATAGTGTTACTATAACATATTTCTATTAAAAAAGCTATACTTGTGGTAGAAATGTAGTATTTCTAGAGGCAAGGTTTCAAGTTGGTCCTGTAAAATATTTAGTCCAAAGAAAATTCTACCGAATCCTTACTAATGCTGTGAATGCTACGTTGGCCCTGTAATTGAATAAAAATTTGCTTCTGATAGCACGTCACTGTGAAGTTATCCAGAAACCTTGGTGGTGTAGTGGTTAAGAGCTATGGCTGCTAACCAAAAGGTCAGCAGTTCAAATCCACCAGGTGCTCCTTGGAAACTATAGGGCAGTTCTACTCTGTCCTGTAGGGTTGCTATGAGTCGGAATTGACTCGATGGCAATGAGTATGAAGTCATCCAGGTGGTAATAGAACTAGTATGTAGAACATAGTACGTTTTTGTTTGTTTTTTTACTGTTTGCCCCAGAAAACTAATGAAAAGTACATAAATATACCAATTTGAACTTGTCCTTTTTATTATAGCCTAAAAAGCTAATTGAATCAATGGAATACTGAATACATCTCTGGAAATGATCAATTTTCTGTCATACAGACATTGGTTTGACTGGCCCTAAGAGCCTGCATTTCATTTACGATCCCCATCCACGCTCACTACAGCCTGTAGAGGTCCGCTTACTGCTTTGCCTGCTCTACCCCCTTTATTTGCCTTTCTTCCTTCAGGAATAAACATACTGCTGTTCAAGGAAAGCATTTCACTGTCCACCCGTTTTTAAGACATCATATTACTTGAACTCAAGATAATTCCTTATCTGAAACCCTTTGTGCCAGATGCATTTCGTAAATTTTTTCAAAGTTTAGAATGGCAACATGGTACATACACATGATATGTAACACGTCAGCAGGGCCAGGTCAGCTCCCGATAATCAAGCATATATAAACAGCTCTGTGCCAGTTTAGATAAGATTTGATGTCATGAGTTTTGGCACCAAACAAACTTACAGAACCACTTGGTTTTCCAAGATTTTCCAAGGATTTTAGAATTGTAGATAAAGGACTATGGACTTGTAATATATACTAAGGATGCTTTGGAAGAAAGGCCTTTAATATAAACTTTGTGTTAGATGAAAAGAGAGCCCACTCCTTTGCTTGTAACTCCCCATTTAACTGTCACCTCCCTGTTGTTCCTTAAACACACCATAGTCCTACCTCACAGCACTGGCTTTTCTCTCTGGAATGTTCTGCTCCTGTTAATGCATGGCTCACTCCCTCGTCTCCTTCAGGTCTTTCTCAAGTATCCCCTCGCTGAGTCCTTCTCTGTCTACTAAGTTTTAAATTTTAAAACTCCCCTCCCAGAACTTCCCGTCCTCCCAGCTTTTTGTCACACAATCTGACATATATGTATTTTCTTCATTTACTTTATCTATTTGCTTGCTTTTTCCCTGCAACTAGAATGTAAGTTCCATGAGGATGGGGATTTTAGTTTTATGTAGTCATTGCTGTATATCTAGCATGTAGAACCTAGTAGGAACTCGGTAAGTATTTGAATGAAATACACACATATACGTATATATGTACACACATATGTGTATATTTATGTTAATGCTTTCAAATCATAGAAAAAAAGAATATTGACATTTTAAAGAGGAAGAAAAAGTATTGTTTTCTTCTATGTACTTGGAAAAATCCACATCCTGCTTTTTTTTTTTTTGCTACATATGGGTTCTTGGTGCTAGAGCTATAGTAGTGAATAAGACCGCTAGGCTGATGCTCACAATTTGGGGAAGGGGGGTAGGAATGGGGAACAGGCAATAAGCAGGTCAAATAAGGCAATTTCAGACCGATGGATGCTGTTGCCATTTTGAAGGAGAGTGACATCAATACAGTGATGATTTTAGCTTGGGTGGTTAGGGAAGGTCTCTGAGCTAAACCCTGAAATATAAAAGTAACTAGCTGCACAAAATACTGGGAGAAGATCATTCCAGGCAGAAAGAAAAGCATGTAAGTGCCTGAGGCAGGAACGGGCTTGCCATGCTTCAAGAAGGTCCGAGTGGCTAAAGTGGTGGGGGGTGTGGAGTAGCACCTGATGAGGATGGAGAAGGAGGTCAGGGCCAGATCAGGAAATGCTTAGTCGGCCATGATAAGGACTCTGGGTACTTCAAGTAGAGGAGCACGGTGAACAAATTCCAGTTTTCAAGGTCAATTTTGTTCTTTATGGAGTTGGATGGTAAAGAGGAAAGAGAAGGAACAGGGAGACCAGTTAGAAGTCTCTAACGGTGGTCCAGACAAGAGTTAATAGACGACGTCCTAGTTTTTGGATTGAGTAAGATGTTCGTAAAATGGGGAAGACCAGGGTAGAAACAGGATAATTTTGTTTGATTTTGATTTACATTTTGAGAAGTGTGTGGGAGTGAGGGAAGTGGGTAGGAATCAAGAGTTCTGTTGGTGATGAGAGCTTTGACGTCAGTGAAGACTTGGTCAGGGCTAGGGAAGTAAATTGGGAATCACCAGCACATAGATCCCATTTAAAGGCCAAGAACAGATGAGTTCATACTAGGAGAGAGTTTAGATACAGAAGAGAACATTAGTACACTTAATACAAAGACCACAACATCACACCATTAAGACTCTTAACTAATTTATTTTAAAATAGGTGAACTATTAATTGTAGAAAATAGAACATAGCAATTTTAAATGTACAGTTTTAACCAATACAAAAAGCAATATCTTAAGCCTTATTTAAGAAATCTCAATACACAGTCTCTGAAGTTCCTAAAATTCTGGCGCTAATTCTAATGTGAATATTAGCACAGGATGCAGAAACATGGTAGGCCCTGACCTAAAATGATCTGTAAGCTACTCATGCAAAAGTTACAGAGGAAATGGAGTAAAGCTGTCTAGTAAAGCTGCCTTTGTTATCAAGATAGCTGTCAAAATAATAAGTTTGAAACTTAACTGAGCCAAAAAATTTTGGTTTTCTAACAAACGAGACCAGATTTCTTTTTAAAAAGAATTCTGGATTTAGACAAAATGATTTTCGTAAAAGCTAAGTTCATGCTAACTTAAATACCACCTATTTTAAATTATACCATCTCTAAATAAGTTAATCACACAAGACAGTTTAAATACACCTTTAGGTGCCAAGGGGGAAAAAGCGCCTCTTCTAATGAAGCTACTTTAGTTTGAAGCTTTCGTACAAAATCAGATAGAAGCAATAATGCCTAACGTACAAAGAACTTTGATTACTTGCGTTTATGGACCAGAGAAAATCTGGCTTTGAATGTGCCAGTGTTAGCCTATACTGGCTATAAAAAAAATAAAACATAAATAGACAACTGCCAGTTCCAAAGATACATGGAAGACATGTACCATTCCAGAGAAAACACAAACCTTCCCAAATTTAGGAGGGCAGAATAATTGTTGAGATGCAATTTGACAAATCTCTAGGGGAAAAAAAGAAATTAAGGCTCGATAGTTAACAGTCTATTTATAGAGTAAAATTAATTTATATCTTGATTCTTCAGGACCCAGAAGCATTAGAAAGTGCACTTGGAGTCTACTGTACTAGGGTCCTCTATAGCAAAGCTCTAGCCGGAACACTTCACTTTTTCAAGTACTAAAGGGGTGCTTTATAACTTCAGTGATCTGAATAGTTTAAAAACCAAAAGTACTATTAATAACCCTCATTTTAAAGCATGAGTTGGATGAAGAAAAGAATAAGAAATTCTTACATGTTCTGAGGTATGAAATCTGTGTCAGTAGTATGACAGTATCACGTCTACACTTTGTTTTCTGCCTGCATTCAAAAGCTAAAATTTATAAAACAAACACACAGGACATCAGATTCCAATAGTAAAGTAAAATGTAATGTGTAAAAATTAGTAATTATCCTTTTTTTCTGGTTTCTAATATTTGTTTTAACAGAAGAGTTCAGGATAATTTGGGTGAATCAGTAGTCATCCAAATTGGATTTGGAAGACAAGACACATTTTCAGAGGGTATTCATGTTAAATAAAAAATACATATATAAATTAATAAAAACAGTAGCAAACATCACACATATGCAAAAGGGAAGGCAAAGTACTCAAAGATAGGCATGGTTGTCAGGACCCGCACGCTCTAGGCGTCGTCACCATTTAGAAAGCAGTGCAGTTATGCTTTGGAAATGGAAACAATCTGCTACTGCTTTTAAAATGGCAAGATTTACACAAGATTTTCAATCTCGTACAATAACAATGACTACAACATTGCAAGTGGTTTAAGAATCCCACGCACAAATTCAACTTGCATCTGCACACATCTTTTTATATCCACAAAAAGAACTGAAGCTGAGTATTAAATCTGGCCGTAAACAGAACTTGGGAAAATTATACAGTCAGTCTGGGAAAGACAATGAAGCTAGAGGGGTACACAGTGCCCACACCAAGGTCCTGAGATCCTCACTTTTCCTCCTTGTTTGAGGTATCCATGCTGTCATTCATTTTCTGCTTTTGCATTCGTGTTCGAGTAGATGCTGGAAAAAGGAAGAAGAACTGTAAATAGCTCTGACGATGCTGGGTAAGTCGGTAAAGGGCTGCCATGTGTGTTATGCTCCTGTCAAATCAGTGGTTCTCAGGGCCTTTCAAAAGCAGGTGGTCTTCAAATGTTTTTGATCACATGTCCATGTCAGTAAATGTTTTCTGAACACGTCACCAAAATATGTAAAATATGGATGTATGTATATTGGTGAGTATAAATTACATGTACCTAGAGTTTACTGGAGTCCCTGGGTGGTACAAACAGTTAATGTGCTTGGCTGCTATCTGAAAGGCTGGTGGTTTGAATCTACCCAGAGGCACTTTGGAAGAAAGGCCTGGCAATCTACTTCTAAAAAATTGGCCATGGAAAACCCTATGGAGCACAGTTCTACTCTGACATACATGGGGTCACCATGAGTTGGAGTCGACCCGACAGCAACTGATGTGGTTTTGGTTTTACAGTTGGACTAATGTATATTATAAAACACACATACCCCAAACAACTTAAAAAGAGATGAGATAAAAATTAATAGAAATTTTAATACTTTCTTTATGTGCCCCCAAAGATGGTCTTGTACCCTCCTGGGGTATGAACACCCCACTTTGTACGCTACTGATCTAGAAAAGATGAGGGTGAGTTTGGGATGCATGTGAGCTGACTAGAATCCTGAGCTGGCCCAGACTGGGTCTACCAAATGGACTGATGACGTTTACAAACAAGGGATTCCCCTGTGTTCAGAGATGTCTTCCAGGTACTGCAAAGACATCAGCTCACAGATCACTTAATTTGACATGGATATTTTAAAAGTACTTTATTAATTACAATACAGACAAAAGTAGAACACTTAAACTACTTAGAAATTTTTAGAGCTCTTTATAAAGAAGCACAAAGAATATTCAGAAAAGAAAGAAAAGGAGTTATCTCTCCCCGCTCTTCTACTCTGAGCTATCCAGCGTTGTGTGCTGACCTTTTTGAATGCAGTTCTCTGAGGAGCTGAGAGTATCCTGGAGGATCCCTCAGCCTTAGGGGCTAAGGCTCCTGCTGCTGCTCTCCAGTCAATGTTCTCGCTGCACACAGGCCCTGCACATAGGCCTGGCAGAGGAAGCTCCGTCACAGCTAAGTGACAATGTTCCTGCTGCATGAGGACCCTGCACACAGGCCTGGCAGAGGAAGCTCCGTCACAGCTAAGTGACAATGTTCCTGCTGCATGAGGACCCTGCACACAGGCCTGGCAGAGGATGCTCTGTCACAGCTAAGTGGGTCACTGGGAAATGTACTGACTATAGCAACTGGACTCTTGTTTAAGAAAATACACGTTTTTACAGCTTTCTGTTCCTTTTAAAATGCGTATCTGTGGGTTCCAAAATGCTTCCACATGTTTGCAAGGCACGATTTTGTTTATAAGCTTCACGTCTACCTTCAGGTACTGGGGGAGGGGAGAAGCCACAAGTATTTATAAGTTAAAATAGGAGTATATTAGTCAGTGTAAAATCTAAAAAGAGATTTCACTTATAACCATAAAATTTAAACTTCTGGTATATTTAGTATTAATTTTACTCTTCAAAATAATACACGCAGGAAAAAATGGCTTAAAAAAAACAGCATTCTTTTTATTACGTTATATTTCAAAGTTAGTATCTACAAAGACATGTTGAGAGAAACCCTTTTGTCACATTTTAATTGGTATCGTGCCTACTGATATGTCCTATGACCTAGGAATGACAGTTTTAATACCTTTTATCTCCTAAATATTTTTCTTCTTTCCAAGTTCCAGCTCCTTGTCATATTAATGGATCTGGCACCAGACACCAAGAAATGGCACGCTTGTTATCATCACTGCCGCTCCAAGAAAGCTCAGCAGCCGTTGTTGAATGTGCTTCCATTTACTCTACGTGGGTTAATCTTTTACAGTCTCAGAGTGGCTTATGAGCGAGTGAATTCTATTTGCCTTAACATTCCAAACTTATGTCGCTCTGTATAACTTGGAAAGTAATCTGGTGTTCTTTATCAAAATTCTGATACCTAGTAATGGGAAACTTGTTTGAAATTAATTTAAAAAAACTTGCAAATTAGGAAAGTTCAACAATAGCAGAATAAAACAATATTAAATATTTTTAAAGTAAGGGTGATGATACATATGCTAGGTTTATAAAACATTTTCCTGTATCTAACACTCCTAAAGAGTTCCTCATTATAGTTCTGCTATCCTGAAATATTTTCTAACCACAGCCATTCCTGTTGAAGATACAGCCAAGCAATGTTTCACTTCTTAGTCTGCCTGCATGAAAGATTCTAGAAAGGGCAAAGATGACGTTCACTTTGCATCACAGATTTAATAACAAATGTTTGTAGGTAAATAATATATTCTCAATTGAATTATATTTTAAATGCATAAGAAAGTCTACTAGTTAAAGGAATTATATGCGTATATTCTTTTATAAAGTGAAAAGACTTTGCAATGTAGACAACTATTTCTTTCAATTACATAAAGTGTAATGATAAGTACTTACTCATTTCTGCCAGTTTCTGTTGAAATTTGGACTCCCCTGGGAGATGTCTACTGTAGATTAAAAAAATGCAAAACATTTCATGTATATATATATAAATGAAAAACTCAAATTTCCATTAACTATGGTGCTTTCGATGATTTATGAAATTATTTTAGTTACTTTTAGTATCAAAGGTTTATAAACTAACCATCTAAAATACAAATGTTACAAATATATGATTCTGTACACTTTATCAGTGGTTTTTATAAAACACAGTAGTTAACATTTTTCAAGGACAGGCATTTTTAAATTTAATGTTAAAATTAACAAAATGTTAGCAATAGCTTTGTTTAATAAATGGTCAGATATTTAGCATCTGATATCTTCACTGAATTTAAGTATAGATGGCATATTATCTGTATGGTTCTTTTAACTTTAGGGTACATTCATACCTATAGTTTGAGAAATCCTCACAACTTGCAAATGAAATTGGCATGAAAGGGACTGGTGGAAACCAGGAGCAGAGCTAGAGCTGAGTCTGGTTCTCCGCATGACCTGCTCAGCTACTGAAAACATTCTAACTTGTTCCTACCTTCCATCAGCTTCATCTGATCCTTCAATATCAAAGCGTAGTTTTTTCAGTGGTTTAGGAGGGTTGCTTCCTTCAGCGCTTCTTTTGAGCACACGGTCACTGTTACACACCATCTGATTTATTTTCTGGAACTTCTCAGAAGTCTATGAAATATAGAGTTATTTATTTTAAACCATACAACACAGCCATTTTGTAGTTAGCAACCATTAATTGTAGTTTGGGGTGAGTCAAAAATCAAGCAGAGTAGCATCTTCATTTTACTTCTCTGTTTTATTTGACCAAATAAGAGATGACAAATCTCAAAAGCAGAGTAACTGCACCTAACTCTGCGCCAATTAAACGCCCACTCTTTTGAATTCCTCATGTCTCTTCCCGTGAGGCTCCTGCTCTCTTCCTCCAACAACTCTGACTACTCTGAAGGTTTCACTTCTGCCTTTTTAGGACTCACCCACGCACAAAGCCAGGACTACTTCCCAGATGCATGCAAAGTTGGAACTGCTTTCTGGAACCTTGCTTTTAACAAATTTTTTTTTTTTTTTTTTTGGAGAGCATAGCAGAACCAGAGGGGAAGGTCACACAAATTTGATAATAAATGCCTGTTTTAAGTCACTAAGTTTGGGGGTAATTTGTTATACAACAATAAATAACTAATACAGGGAGTCTTCCCACTCCTGCAAGAATATAAGCTCTCTGGAGGGGTAATGCATACTGAATATGGGACTGCTGAATTAGCGATGTTAATGGAAAACCAACTAGAGCAGTGAGTTCCCAGCCTAGAGTAACTGTATCAAAGCTAAGCTTTCCCTTGGATCTCTCTGGAACAAAGACCATCACATAAGCCCTGCCATTTATACTGAGGTAGGGTCTTGTGTAACCAATCTGTAATCAATGTACAGAGAAAGAATATCCTAGAAGTCTGACAAGTCTGAGAAACGAAGGACAAGCAAAAGTGTGTATATGTGTGGAATGAAAAGGCCAGGAGGTAGGGACTGGCTAGTGACATCTGGATGCGGTGGTTACATTTTAGAGTATCTCATTTCAAATCATATGCATAATTGGTGAATTTCAAAACCATTTTCTAAACACACACACATATATCTTCTAAATTCTATGCAACATGCCTGGATGAGGTGTTTGAATAATAGCATTTGTCAATTCAAATTATAGAAATCTTCAATTTCTTTTAAAGTTACAAGTGCATGTCATCACTTTTCATACAAAAAAAATACTCACCCCAAATGATTCACCAATTGACACCAAGATTCTGTCAAGTTAACATAAAATACAAATTAATTAGTAATGAAAATCATGTAGAAATGTATAAACATACACACATCATTCTGAAGTATCAAGAACACCAAACCAAAAGTTTCCTCTACCCCAGAACCACTGAAAAACTATACTCATCAGGAGCTTATCCCATAATAGGGCTAATACAATCATGCACTGAGCTGGTCTCTTAGATTTTTTAAACAAGAGATACTTAGAAGTACAGTCTGCAGAACACATTCTGCCAATGTCCGCATTTAAAGAGGGGAAATGTTTTAAGTTTACCCCTATTTAGTTGTTCATAAACCAATGGGTAAGTTAGCAATTAAATTCTCACATTTTTCTCTTCTAAATTCAAGTTACATTTGAAAGAACTTACAGTATTAAATAATAACCAGAATTCTAATTAATAGCTCCACTGATACATAGTAAAACCTATTTATTGCATATCCTAGAATCAGAAATCTCTACTAGTCTGTTTGTTCTTGTTTGAGCCATTTAATTTAAGTTCTTGATAATAAAGCTGAAGAACAGCATTAGCCTGATATAATTCGACATAGATTTGGAGCATATACACATGGAACTAGTGGATATATGGATTTTATTATCCTCCAATTCTTTGATATGTGGCAATTCATTCCATATATATCTGATTAACCAGAATAAATAAATATGCTGGATAAATAGTGTTAAGATGCTCTCTTAGTGCTTAATCAATGATTTATCGGTTAGGATTTTCAGAATTTGACTTTTTTGCTAAAGAACCCCAATTGGGAATTGATTTTACTAATATCAGCAAGAGCTAACATTATCAGTGTAAGTGAATTAATTGTCATCATTAAAAAATTACCTAAGTATACATTTTCAGCATGGGACTTGGTAAATTTAACTAAATAGACACGGTGTTAGCATCTTGGTAGCTTATAATGTAAGTTGTAGACAGCAGCACACTGATACATGGCTGTAATACCAAATAAACCAAGGATGGTACAGGGACACATAAGAGCATTCGTATCATATCACCAATTATTTTTTACTGTATATTTTTCTGTAGAGTTTGAAATTTTATCAGAGTGTGAATTGCTTGTATAAATAAACACATTATACAATGTTTTCTAAACAGTTAATATTTCTCCTTCTCCTTGTTTGCTTTTCTTGCCCATTAAGTACAACTATCTGGGCTGATAATTTCTGAGATGCTACTACATTAACTATACTAGCTAATCCGCCTCCCACTTTATACAAATAAAAGCCAGTTTCAAATAGCCCATGATAACATGTAATGAGTCCACTGAAGCACTTCAAAGCCAGAGAGCATTTGTGGTTGGATGTGGGTGATAATATCATGATTTGTAGTCACACACAACCTTTCATCTGAAAATTTTACATAGCTTCAGACTCATCATTTCCCTGATCCACAGCATCCTTCTGAAGTAGAAGTGACTTGCCCAAGGTAATATAAGGTGACCACAGGTAGAATTAGGGCTAGAACTCTAACTTAATTCATAGTCATCTATATTTAATAAGACACAGCTTTTTATAACAAAGCAAAATGATCAAAGCTCACAGAGAAAGTTTACAGGATATTCAATAAACGATAGAATCAAAATTCTTAACCAAAACTAATCTACTTTGTTTAGCAGATTGGCTACTTACAAAAATAAGGAAGTGTTTTGAAATCTACACCCAAACTGGTTCCCAAGACCCCAGCAGCCAGGAAAGATGATGACTAAATTTGCAAACCCACCCAAGTAAACAGATTATCTTTCTTCCCCCTCTCCTTCCCCCGGAACTCTTACCATGTCACTTAACATACACAAGCAAATTGGAGACTAAAGAGTCTAGCTTATTTGAAACAAAGAAAACTTTGTATTTCTATGCTTGGTTGAAAATAATCCCCTTCTATTCTCTACCACTTTCCTAAAGAGAAAACACAAACCTTGATCTTGGAGTCATTTTTGTTGGAGTTGGCAGGCCTTCTGAAATTTTATACGGACTCTTCAGGGGTGATATATAGATGTTCCCCCCAGGAATCCGTAAAGGAGAACTAGAAAACTTATAAGGGCTTCGAGGAATGTGAGGTATTGGTGACAAGGTAGGGGGCTAGAATCAAAAAAGTAGATTACTTATTTAATATTTTAGTGAGATCCATTGCTTTATAATTAGATTTTCCCAATAAAAGATTCTTTCAACATACCCTCGTGGAAGCATACTGCAAAATATTTGTTTTCAGTCTCTGCATGAAGACTGAGTTATAGAATACTATAATAGAATCATATTCCTCTTCTCTGATCAAAACACGTTTGAACGTCTGAGGAAGAAGAGTAAAAAACTTGTTAAATGAATTTGTTAATTTATCTCTTTAGTTTTCATAATACTTTTTAAGTAGTAAGAAGCACTGAGTAGTCAGGGAAATGTAATCTGAAAAAAAGCTTCTTAGGCTTGGATTGTTGCTGCTGTAACAGAAGTGACATGTCATAGAATCATTCAGAGGAGCGGCCAGGAGTGGCAATGGGGCTGGCTGGGAGAAGCAGAGCTTCTGGCTGGCAGAGGGGTGGCCAGGCTGGCAGCATGAAAGCATTATGGGGCTCAAAGGCCAGAGCTAAGCAAAAGCCGACGATACTGTCTTTCGATGTTTAGACTACATCCTCTGGTCTACGTTTCCCTGCATCCCCCTCCCACCCCCGTCCCCCAATCTACAAGGGTTCAAGAAGTGTACATTACTCCATCACAACAAGTAGACAGTAAAAGCATTATATTTTTCTGAAAGGTAGATTTTTTCTCAGACTTTAGGTAAAAGATAGGGGTTTTATACAATGCCTCTGATATATACAATTTAAATATGTCTAGATTTAGAAAACAACTTCAAATGTACAAAAAAATAAAATAAGCTGGTTCATTCTACTTTTGAAAAATCCAGATGATAAACTGGAAAAACAACCCATGACTCACCTGCCACTGAAGAGTGTGATCTGTGCATCACACCAAGTATAGTTTACTACTACTGTTCTCTTTAAAGGGAAGGTAAACTGGAAACACGCGTTTATACTGGAAATTTTTACTATTTAGTTATAAGGCTACCTTGACACTGGCTTTTCCTATAAAGTAATAAAAATAACTTAAAAAAAATCTAAAGCCCTATTACTTATATCAAGTTTATTACAAATATCCTGCTTATTGAAGAGATATAGTATTCTTTATTAAGTATAAAATATGAATTTGGATAGTAAAGATATGAAATATGAATGCAGAAACTAGCTTTCCAAGTTCCATTGTAGTTATCAATAACTAACCAATAACATAAAACTAAAAAATCGATTTGTGAATTTATATAATAAGGTCAAGAAATATGATCGAACTAATGACTGAAATTAACCAGGTTTAAAAAAAAAAAAAAAAAATCTTACCACAAAGACTACCTACCTCCTGGACAGCGTGAGGAAGGTCCTTGTATGCTGTTACAATGATTTTGAATTTAAGGTCAATATTCTTTACTTTGCAAATGCCATACATGGAACACATCATGATCTAGTAAATAAATGTGATGTAAAAAGTCAGAATTTTATTACACGGTATTGTTTTAAAAAACACTCTGTTACCTTCTGGACTTACAAAACGGAAAGTTAAATTCCTACAGGGTTATCTTTTACCAACTTAGAGCTCAGTTTGAAAGTCTGTGTGAAATGCTTAACCCAAACTGGGTGTAAGAACAAACTGCAAATAGCCAACTCTCAATTATTCAGAACTGATCGTCTGGTTTATAAATCACCCTAACTTTGGCTCCTGCTCCTTAAATGTTCCCCAGAAAAGAAAAGTTAAAACTGGAATCAGATTACTATATAACTAGCACTTTGGAAAAAAAAAAAAAAAAGTCAGATGTGAAAAAGGTTCGAACTATTGGAAAAAATAAAAAATGATATTGGAGACACTTAGTGGGAGTGGTGGGAGTGGGGATGTAGTGACTGAAAGGAGGCAAAAGAGAGTCTTCTGAATTGTTGAAAATGTCCTATTTCTTGATCTGGGTGCTGGTTATACCGGTGAGTTCAATTCACTTCTGCAAATAAGATCTTTCAGGTCATTAAATATGTAGTTATTAAGATATAATCTTAAGCTCTGAAGTTCTAATTTGTATGAACTATAGCAAAAATATAAATGGTAGCTAACAAGTGAATATATTAAATTGATCTAGTTTCTCATTTGAATTGAGAAGAGAAGATGAAGTGCTTCATTTTCTTACCTGGTCCAAATGCCTGTCTCTCATGAGTTCATACTCATTTTGCAGTGTGTACTGGAAAAGGGTCCAGATGATGTGTTCGAGTTCTGGGTGGTCAGACAGAAGGCGTGCACACAGGGTATTGAGTCGGAGATAGGCTAGCCTGTATACTGTGGAAACAGGAGGAATCAGTGATGTTTACTGTTCATTTCTAACTACAAGTGGATTTTTTCATAGTAATAAATTGCTATAACCATAATGCTGTCAAAAAGCATTTAACAGTAGCCTCTCCTCTACCACCATTTCTCTTACAAATAAATGATTCTTAGTCTTAGCACAGTGCTAGGTACATAGAAAGCACAATAGTAATACTTGCTGTTAACTACTACAGCATGAGACCAGGCAGAAGCAGAGGGTGGAGAGGAGAAAAGGTCCTACAGACATTGTGAAATTAGACAAGCCAAACTGGGTCTGTTTAGTTCCATTGGTAATCACATATCACAAAAAACCAAAACCAAACCTTGTCGTCGAGTAGATTCCAACTCATAGCGACCCTACAGGACAGAGCAGAACTGCCATATGTTTTCCAAGGAGTGGCTGGTGGATTCGAACTGCCAACCTTTTGGTTAGCAGCTGAGTTCTTAACCACTGCACCACCAAGACTCCAATCACTTGTCACGGATGTTGGAAATGCCCACTGTTAATTCTCAAGAGAGTTATTTTAAAAAATAATGGAATTGCCCAGTGTCTATGAATTTTTCCCACCCTAAAGAAAGTCAAATCAAATCAAACAGCACAGTTCTCTATGAAATATCAATGGAGCATACTTTGTCAAAAATGGTAGGATTGTAGATTACCTAAGTGGTAACATAACTGTAATATGAAAATTATTTAAAGTCATTAAAAAAAATACTACTGGAAATACAGGTTTGGAGAAAAGGAATCCACAACACTGAATTTTCCTCTATTTACTTTAAATATAAAGACCCTGGTTTAAAATATACCTCAAAGACTTTCAAAGCTAACAGTTTATCCCAGTGGTCCTCAACTCAGCGTGCACCAGACTCACCTGGAGGGCTTGTTAAAACAAGAATTGCTGGTTCTGCTCTAGAGTTTCTGATTAAGTAGGTCTGGGGCGGGGCCCCCAAATTCTCATTTCTACCACTTTTCAGGGGATGACACTCTGAGAACCACCACTTTAACCTAAGGGCTAAGTCTTACAATACGTCTGTAAAGTTCAGTGTATTTCGGATTTGAATGAAATCAGGAAACAGATTTATCACAGGGGAATCTGGCATTTCACTTCCTTTCAAAGAGTCCCAAGTGGGTATGCAGCTGCACGTGCACACAAACCAGCCTCCCAGCCCTGACCTGACCTCTTACACACACAACCTGACTTACATACACAACCTGACAATGCGTACAGGCTGGTGACTAGCCTTCTTAAACGTCCTGAAAATATCCAAGAAACGCATCTGTGCTAGGCCACAAGCACGCTGTAATGTCAATCCTACATTCACACCTGAACAGCCAAGTAATGTCCCATAAAATCAAAAGCAAAACCAAACCCGTTGCCATCGAGTCGATTCCGACTCATAGTGACCCTACAGGACGCAGCACAACTGCCATATTGGGTATCCAAGGAGCGGCTGGTGGATTCGAACTGCTGACCTTTTCGTTAGCAGCCAAATGCTTAACCACTGCACCACCAGTGCTGCAGCGACCCTACTGTCAAGGACAGATATTTCCAAACATTAATTTGAAAGCATAACAGTAGCAGCAGCAGCAGCAACATGTAACACTTCCTAAGGGCTTACTGTTGAAAAGCATTTTATATGTATGAATTTATATAACTATCTCAAAAACCCAATAAGTATTATTATTAAAAGGTAGATTATGACTACTGTCATTTCCATTTTACAATGAGGAAACCGAGGCACAAAGATATTAAATGACTTGTCCAAGGTCACACCTAGTAAGTCGGAGAGCCATGATTTGAACCCAGTCAGCCTGGTTGTACAGTCCATGTTTTGAGAGTAATCATCTACTAACCTTTTTTGTAAAAGAGTGAGAGGGAGGTAGATTTCAATGGCTTCTGAGTCTGGGTGGCTGAGGTTGCTTGTGCTTCTGCATTTGCAGTAGAATTTACACGTGTAGCTGGCCCTTTTTTCTTTGGAGATCTTACAGGAGAAAGATACCTAGATATATTCAAAGGAAAATTCTTCATTTGAAGATTGCTAAGAATCACACACACACACACATAGCTATACACATATACCCAAAAACATATTGTTCATTTAATCTAGTACTCTGTACCAAATTCCCTGAGCAGGCTATTTAAATACAAACTGTAAAAGATAGCTTAATAGTAATACTAAGCTTGTCATCATCATGTCTAACTTTATTTTGATAAATAGATTTTCCTGGGAACTACTGCCTTATTGGAAAAAAAAAATAGCTGTATATGTACATATGTTCAATTTTAATAATTATATTGGGATTAAAACCACAAAAATGACACCAACTTAAAAGAAATAGTTACTGATACCAAAATACTGTGGTCGTATTTCTCTGATTCTCCTTTAAAAATTTTTTATTGATAATTATGGTTCACATATATGATAAAAAGGTAAGTTACATACACAGACACATATATACATATACGCACACACATTCACCTCTTGATTATACAATAAAGAATTCTATGAATTAATACTTCAGATAACATTATCAAGGCAGATTTATAGCTGTATACTAAACATGTCAGGCATAAATCAAAGCAGAGATAATAGTAAATATTATCTCTCAATTTCTTGCAGTTCTACTGCTTTGTGTTGTCCTCTAACTGAATAATCCAAATCTACTTTCTGATTTTGTTTCAATAGCTGAGAAATAATTTTGAGCTGTAAACAGGGTATGTATCTTATTATGGATGTTTCTACTACATGTACTATATTAATTAGTACACTAGAAAAAGGGAATCACTATCACATGATTTATAAGTACCAGAGTCTGATCTACTCTCCACCCTGGAGTTTCTTCGCAATTCAACTAACTGGCAGTACTGTATAGATTGACTTAACCTGAGCACAAGTTGGGATTCCTTGAGCTCTAGATGCAAATATCCAATTACCTAATTGATATCACTACTTGAATCTCAGACTTAATAAGGTCAAAACAGAGCTCTAGATGTCCTCCCCCGGTTTTCCTCCGTCTCAATAAATGGCTCCACATTACATCCAGTTTCTTATGTCAAAAACCTAAAAGCCATTTTGATTTTCTCCTATTTCCTCATTCCTCACGTACAATGCAAAACTAAGTCCTATTAATTCTACCTCTAAAATACATCTCAAATCTTTCCATTTCTTATCTCTACTGCCACATCTTAGACTAAGTCACCTACATCTCTCACTTTGATTACTGAAACAGTCTCCAAACTGGTCTCCCCACTTTCTCCTTGCCCTATTCCTTTCCCTCCTCAACCCCATCTGTTTTCCAAATAGTAGCCAGAGAGTGGCCTTTTAAAAATACAAATTACAGCAAGCTACACCCTGCTTAAAACCCTTCATGGTTTCCCACCACCCTCATGATATGCAAATTCCTTAGGATGGCCAACGGGAACCTAAACATCTAGCTTTGGTTTGCCTCTCCAGCCTCATCTAGTGCCATTCTCCTCTTGCTCACTATACTCCAGCCACACTGAGGCTTCTTTTTGTTCCTCAAATCAGTCAAGTTCAATCTGCCCTAGGGCCTTTGCACTTGCTATTTTCTCTGCCTGGAATGCACATCATGCAGATTTTTATCTGGCAAGCATCCACTTGTCCTCAAGGTCTCAGATCAAAATATCACTTCATCGGCAAAAGCTTCCCTAAACATCCTATCACCCTCTCAATTTCACATTACTCTGTTTATTTCTTTTGTGGCACTTATTATACTCTAAAATCATCTTATTTATAAGTTTACTTGTTCTTTGTTTCCTTTCTCCAAAATGTAAGCTCTCTGAGAAGAAGGGCCAAGTCCATCTTACCTTTATTCCCAGTGTCTAGAACACTTTCTGGCACTCAACAGAAACTGCTTATTGAATTAAAGAAAATATAAAGCCTGACTTATTTATACAAAAGCATTAGCTAACAAATTTATATGTAAAAGCAGAGTGTTCATATTCTACAAATGCTTTGGGTACAGTTAGTGTGAAAATGACATCTCCAGAAAATGAACTAGATCACAAGACACTGTGATGTCAATTCCTGCACAAAACTAAAGAGAAACATGGGTACATGTCTATGAAAGGCAGAGTAGCTAGAGTGATTAAGAGCATGGGCTTTGGGGTCAGATTGCTTGACTTTGATTTCTGTTGACTGAAGCAAGTTATTTCTCTAATTCCTATTTTACAGATAACTGAAGTTGACAGCAGTACTTATTACCTTACAAGGCTGTTATGAAGATTACATGAAAAAAATAAATCTGAAGAACCTGGCAACTGCCCAGCACATAGTGCATCCTCCGTTAATGTTAGCTCTTGTTGCTGCTGCTTCTTCCATCATCATCATCATGCACTAATCAACTGTTTTAGTCTATTCCCTACAATTAGCCTGTCTTCACTCCACATGGACCAATCTGTACTCCCTGAAAAAACGTTTCCTGCTTTCCCGACTCTTATGCTTTTAGGTTCATATGCCACTTCTGGCTCTTGGAACACTCTGCTGTCTCCTCTCCCCGCCCTCTCCAGTCTCCATGCTGAAATCCAATTCAGCTTTAAAGGCCTATCTTAATTGCCATTTCTGGCATGAAAACTGCCCTCATTACCCCAACCCTGAGCGATTTCAGCAGCACTCCGCACCACTTTCCATAACTTTTATTTAGCTTATGTATCTTATCTTCTGCTTTTTGAAAGCAAGAACAATGTCTTATTCAAAATTACATTCCCCACAGCTTCCACACAGTTGCTTGCATTACGTTTATGCTCAAAATCTATTTACAGGTTGAATGGATAATATAACATATGCCCTACTTACATATCTGCTGCAGTGTGATTATTCTGGAGGGGAAGGTTGAGAGTACAAGCAGATTCCAGATGATCAGCTGGTCCTTCTCGATCCTTTGATTGTTTAATAAGATCAAATAAAGGCGAATCCTATATGGAACAAGAGACATTATAACATTAATAAATATGATTTTCCCATGTACATATGAGAACCATATTATTTGACAAGTTGAGGACTATTAATTTTAGTCACAACTGACAGTGAAAAATTTATAAGTCAGAATAAGATCCTTTTCTCCACTCTGAAAATACTGATTGCCAATTTCTGTAATACCCAAAAACAAGACTGGGAAAGTGTATAACCTGAAATGCTTACATTAGAAAAGAAATTAGAAAAAAAGATCCATAGAAGACCCAAACAAGGAAGAAATAAAAAGAAAAGGAAATAAAGATAAGAGCAGAACTTAATCAAACTGAAAACAAAGATAACATGGTTTGATCAATAAAGCTAAAAGTTGGTTTTTTGAAATAATAAAGTTAAAACACACCTCCAGCCACACTGATCAAGAAACAGAGAAGGCACAAATAAACACTATTAGGAATGAAAAGCAAAACATAACCACAAAGATTAGTAATAGAAGACTGTTATAATTTTATGTAAATAAATAGGAAAACTTAGACCAAGTGGAAAAATCCCACAAAAATATAAATTATCAAAACTTAATCAAAAAGAAATAAAATAACCTGAACAGTCATATTAAACAATTTGAATCATTAACTAAAAGTCTCTCCACAAAGAAAACACCAAGCCCAGCTTGTTCTACCAGTGAATCCTACCAAACATTAAAGGAACAGATAATTCAAGTTTTAGTCAAACTTTTCCTGGAATTAACAAAGTAGGAACATTCCTCATCTCATGAGGCTAGTACGATGCTGGTACAAAAACTTGTCAAGAACATTACAGAAAGGAAAATTAAAGGCCATTCTCTCTCTCAAGAATAGAGATATAAAAATTCTAAACAGAAATATTAGCAACCCAGGTATTTAAAAAGAGAATTATTTATAATGTAATTCACCTCATTACCAAATCAAAGGTGAAAAATCTTACAAAAAATCAATCAAGAAAAAGCTTTCATTTAAAAACCCATTCTAATTCTTTAAAAAAGAAAACTCTTAGTAAACCAGAAACAGAACAGTACTTCTTAATTTTCTACAAACAAACAAAAAACCCACAGCTAACAGTGTTTGTCGTTGTGAAGTGTTAAAAATATTAAATATTAAAAATCAGATACAGGAGGAGGATGCCCATTATCATGCTTTCTATTCAGCATTGCATTGAAACTCCCAGTCGGCTCAATATGACATGGAAAAGAAAGAAAAGATCAAAGGATTGGAAGGGAAGAAACAACAAAAATATCATTATTCACAGATAATTTGACTATCAATACAGAAAATTCAATTAATTTCTACAAAGAAATTAGTAAGAGAGATTAGCAAGGTTGCTGATATGAAATCAATATGAAAAAATGAATTACATTTCTATTCGTCAAGCAAAAAGTTTTAAAATATAATTAAATAAATCCCACTTACAAAAAAGTAGGACCAGCAGTAAGAATCAAGAGCATTAATTCAAAACCTGTACTTTTCCAAAGATGACTACTTTCTATGAAGCAAGTATGTACAATGGCATCCAAAAGGTCATCCATACATATTCTACTCTTTAGTGCCTGAACTAAAAGAGACAAGGAAACAGATTGCTAGGTTTATGTCAAAAGGAGAAGTGGCACAACAGTAAGTAAAAATGCAAAATACTGTAAAGTATAAGTAGATTGAAAACATAGGAATTCAATAAAGAGTGCTGGAAAAATTCACTAATAATTTGAAAAAAAGCTTATTACACCTTTTACAATATACACAAAATCAATTATTTGTATGTAAAAAACAAAACAGAAGAAGTATTAGAAGTAAATACAAGACAGTGTGTTTATAACCTCGTGATAAGGAAAGAATTTGTAGGTTTGACGAAAACCCAGAAGTCATAAAAAGAAAAAGATGAACATATCTGACTACACAAAAACTGAAAACTTCCATATGGCTAAAACCACAATAAACTAAGCTAAACTAAGTCTTTAAAAGATAAATAATAGTGGTTATAGAAGGCAAATTCAATATATACATTAATTCTTCTTCTCTCTTAACCCCCCCTAAGATGTGGTAAATAGATTTATCTAAAAAGTCATAAACCTGTAAGAGAATGGGAGGGGGGATGTCAGAAATAAAATTTTGAAAGGTAGAAAGGGGTAGCTGACTCAGCAGGTGAGCAAAAGCTGGATGGAAAGTCAGCAGTGAGGAAAGCCAACAGGCAAACCAGATGAAATCGTGACCCTCCAAAAGGGTCAGGAAGGGGTGATAGCTGGTACCTCTGACAGTGGGGTGAAAGTGGAGCTAGCAACAAAAAGATTGGTTGAAAGACCACTTAAGAATGAGACTTCCAGATATGCTCCAACCTTTCCCCTTCTCTTTACTAATGGGAAAACTGAAGGTTTATCCTTTGGAGAGAGTAAACAGCATTGTCTGGACTGGAGGACTCTAGAAAGAATCAAGAAAACAGCTACTACCATACTGAAAACAAGAGCATTAAGAGAAAGTTTATGTAACGAATACTGAGTACTCCAGACTGCTTGCTGTCTCTATATCCCAGAAAATCTGCAGCCATGATCATATCCTCCAGGCATGAAACCAGAAGAGTCATATCTGAGTAATCTGATGAGTCTAAAGACCTAAAGATATTAAATGGGGTATCCTAAGGAATCATCCTACCAAATCATCATGAAGTTTCATAAACTCCATCCAGGTACTCAGAGCTTCTAATCAATTTTTAATGACTTACTCTTATATATGAGCGACAATCAAATATTTCAACAACATCTCTAATACAAAAGGCAGTAGCCAAAACAAAACAAACAAAAAAGCAACTTGGAAGACAGAGAAACTATAGGAGAAGAAATCTAAAAGAAAGAAAAAGAACAACTGTAATTAATATCCTTCAATGATATGAGATCAAAAGGACATTATCTGCCCAAAAGCAAAGATGAGAAGGCAGGAAGGGATAGAAAATCAAGATGAAAGAAACTGAGGAAACCAGGGCAGAAAAGAGAGTGCTGACACATTATGGAAAAATGAAGCCAAGGTCATGAAACACTTCATGTACAAATTACTGAATGGGAAACTAATTTGCTCTGTAAACTTTCACCTAAAGCACAATTAAAAAAAAAAAAAAAGAGTACATATCCAGAAAAAAAATCCTAAGAGGGATGAGGTTGCATTTATGAAACAAGAATCGAATGCTCTAAAAAAAAGAGTATTCTGACAACAAAAGCAGCAACAATGAAGATATCTTAAAAACTAAACTGAAAGCAAAAACAAAAGAAACTCAATGGAACAGTAGAAGAGTTAAAAGATAAAGTTAAGGAAATCTCCCTGGGAGCAAAACAAAAATGACAGAGATGGAAAATAGGCAAGAAAAGACAAGAAAATTGAAATTATATTATGTATGTACTTGTTTATTAACTGTCTCACTCACTAGTATGCAAGATGCAGGAAGGCATAGGCTTTATTTATCTTGTTCACAACTGTATCCCCAATGTCTAAAATTGCCTGGTACACAGTAGGGACCCAAAAAACATTTGTTGATTGAATGAATGAAGTGAATAGGTTGAAGGGCTCAAAGTTCTTTGATGTTAATTCTGCCTTAAAGAAAGGATAAGATTAAAAATAAAGTTTCTTAGTTATATATGCCTTAAATCCTTTAAAAATAGAATATGTTTTATCTACTCCTTTCCCTGATGGTTCTTCCTCAAATATTAGTCAAACATAGTATGTGTACCTTAGCTATTAGGAAAGTACAAACATAAACTGCTTCAGAATGTCTGTTATTAAGAAGTTTTTTTTTTTTTTTTTTTTAAAGTGAAGTGCAGTGGAGTATTTAGGCAATTGAGTAAAACTAACAATTATTTTTATCTGTGAAACATCATCCACTAAGCATCAAACATTTATTCAACACCTACTATGTACTAGGCAACAGGTGCAGTGGTGAGCAAACAGATACAGTTCCTACTCATACGTGCTTATAATCTAGTGGGGAAATGCAGACAATAAACAAGCAAAGAAATAATTCATAAAAGTGCTATGAAAGAAAAGAGTCCTCTCATGAAGAATAAAGAGGAGACCCAGGAAGATGGGGTGCTCAAGGGAGACTTATCTAAGAACGTGATATGCAGACTTGATGCATCAGACAGAGGCTGTCCTTTGGGACAAGTAGGGGTTAGAGGTTTCCCCAAAAAGGAAAGAGCATGTGCTAAGAAACTGGCATTCTTGTAGGAAAAGAAAAAAGCTAGTGAACTAAAGCAAAGTGGTGGTGTGGCAGTGGGGAGGGTGCTAGAGAAAAGGCTAGAAAGGTAGGTAGATGGGGCCAGATTATGCAGAATCTTAAACGCCATGCTAAAAAGTTGGGATATTTACTCTAAAAGAAATGGGAAACCTATAACAAAGCAAAACGTATCTTAAGATAAAGATTTTTCTTGTCATAAATCTCTAATATAGAGATAACTCGTTCAGTTGTATCTTGCTCCCTAGCACCTAGCACAGCATTAGGGTTTTAACATATTTGCTGAATAACTGAATGACCTGCTATGTTGCTTTCAGCAAAGTATTCTAACTGATGGGGCTTAACATTATCTACACTGCCTTAGCTCTGTTACAAATGACAATTTCCTATCAGTTTCCAACCCCCTCAGCCCTAATATGGCTGAAGAATATGCCATGCAGGTACAGTGACAGCAATTATATACACAATCACTTCAAATAACTTTGTACCTTAAAATGTCTTTCAAAATATATTTCCTAAATTTTCATCTTGGTCAATATTTTCAAAATAAGGAGAAGTATATCAATTTATTAGGTCTTATTTGAAATATTTTATTTTCTTTATTTCCAACCAAGTTGCTTTGCATTAGTGGCTTTTTTTTTTTTTTAATATTTTTTAAAAACCTACCTCACAAACAATATATTTTGTATTTGTTCTGGTAATTTTCTTTTTTTTATTGTGGTTTAAGTATATGTGTAACAAAACATTTGCTATTTCAACATTCTTCACAAGTACCAAGTTCTGGTCATTTTAAAATATTGTTTTAAAAAAGGAATTCCTAACTGAAAATTAGCCAAGATTTCTAAAACTGGTCAGGGTTTACTTGGTAATGTTTGACATACTCGCTCTGGAGGCAGCTCCAAGGGACATGACAAAATTCACGTAATTAGACCAAAGTAGTCACTTATCTGAATGAAGTATTACAGGCAGTTAAAATCCACTCCCATCAGTACTATCTTAAATGGCCACAGCAAGTGAGTCTAATGAGGGTCTTCCTCCTTTCTAATAGAATTTACCATAAGTACTGTGGGAAAGTTACTATTCCTAATCCAAAGAAAATATATTATTCTAACTGAAAGGATGAGGTAAAAAATACTAAGATAGAAATACCTACAATAATATTTGTGAAATGAATAAAAATCCATACTGTATGAGGAATTAGTACTATAAAGGGAACTAATACCGTGTGAGAAACAGACATTAAAAGATGAACAGGGTATGAAAGTTCTTGAAAGGAAGCTAGCACGTCTGAAGATGATCAAAGTCAAGGATGTTTTTGTGAATTTTGAAGGAAGAGAGGGTTATGACTGAACAGAAAAGCATGAGAAGGGTGAATTAAGAGTTCAGAGGTCAGGAACACACACACTTGCTCTGCTGAAGTGAGGGAGAATCAAATATTCTATTAATGATGCTGATGACTAAGATTTGTAAAGAAGTAAAAAAACCATATCGTATGATTAAAGGATCACAATTAAGATCATTTTCCTCAAATAATTCCTGTCTCTTAACAAATAATTCCTTCCTCTTAACTAGAGGCCCTGGTTAGGAGGCAGAAATTATTTGAAGAAAATTAAAAAAAAAAAAATCGCTAGATTTTTATCTATGGGAATCTAATATCCTTTTCAAAACCAAAAAAACTCAAACCCACTGCTGTCAATTCCGACTCAACAACCCTATAGGACAGAGTAGAACTGCCCCGTAGGGTTTCCATGCCTGTAAATCTTCATGGAAGCAGACTGCCACATCTTTCTCCCATGGAGCGGCTGTTGGGTCAAACCGCCCACCTTTATGGTTAGCAGCTGAGCGCTTTAACCACTGCACCACCAAGACCTCCCACTAGTACCCTTTACCCATATACCCTTTACTCATATGTAATATTCTATGACAGTAAATATTGTGGCAAATTCAACCTATTCATAGTGCCAAAGTTTTATGTCAAAAACTGTTTAATGACTGAACACTGTATGGTCTTCAAGAAAATGAAACAAACTTACAAATTTAAGCCAACACTGTTGAAGGATTTCATTGGTCTTGGGACTTTGTCATGTCTACTTTTAGGTGGACCTACTTAGAGTTCCCAGAATTTAATAAACCTTAATGTTTCCGACTCTGAAACTAAAGTAGATCTGAGTCACTAGGAATGGCTTATTGTATGGGGTTAGGTTCCTTGCAATTGTTATTTGTTAATATGCACATGTTACCATTTCTACACTTGTTCTGGCTTTGGAAACCCCTTGACCATTCTTTCCCTTGGAGCTTTAAAATCAAGGTTGGCCAGATACAGTGCAGTGCAATGGGTTTCTCTTATATATGGCCTTTGTGGCCTTGGGTTCATAATTCTGCCAAAAATAATTGGCTGGGCTGCAGCCTGCCCTGTGACTGATTTATTTTACACACCTTGCAGGGGTTGGTCAGTCTACTATGCAAATAGGATGTGTAAAACCTCCCAGTAAGATTAAGTAACCTTTCAGGAATTGGTCAATTACCATGCAAATTAAGTGACTGTGGACTACCAAGGGGATTGGTCAGTTAGTGGTCCTGGTGGGAGGAACATGCCTTGAAATTGACAAGGAGTAGGTTTTCATCAGGGCCAATCTCACAGAGGTTAACGGGGACCTCACTACCATCAGGAAGAGCCTGGAATTGGACTCAGGGTTCCTGCACTGAGAAACTCCTAGTCAGAGAGAGTGTTACAGTGTTACAGAGAGAGCTGTAATACTGGAGATGGTGCAAGACGGTGAGAAATGGTGGCAACCACAGCAGAGCCCGGTAGTAGAGATATGGCAGCAGCAGTACAAGAGTGGCGAGAACCAGGAGACTGGTGCAAGGCGGCTCCAGTGGGTTTGCTGACCAATGCGGGGAAAGAGAGTTGGGTGCCTTCAGCAGGCTTGCTGGCAGACTGAGGTACCTCCAGGCACTTGTCAGCGGAGCCAGAAGAGCTGTAACACTTGCCCAAGTAGGGCAGAGGCCTAGTCAGGCTGGTGGTGGGCACAGCTGAGAGAAGGTCCAGCAGGAGGCACATCCAACAGACAGCCCAGCGGTAGGCACGGCTGAGAGAAGGGATGCCTGCCTGCGGGCACAGCTGAGAAGAAGCTGAGAGGTGTATTAGTTGGAAGCTGTCTTGACTGAAGAACTCCATCTGTCTCCTGAGTTGTATCCTGTTACTTCTAAGTTGATCCTGATCCCAAGTTATAGCCTGTTACTTCCCTAATAAACGACATAATTGTTAGTAGGGTCTGTAGGTTGTGTGTGGTCATTGCAATGCATTAGAGAATCCAGCAGAGAAGTAGAGAGTTGGGGGGTGGGGGACGGCTGGTGTCAGAAATGGTGAAAAATTTGGTGAGTAGAGGTATGTCTGACCTCCACCTCATAGGAATCAGCTTTGAGCTGATCCTGATCCTCATCCCTCCTCCTGAAGTTAGACGAGGTCTGACACTAGTAGAGTATGTATGGGTATAATAGTGAGTTAACTTGAAAAGGTAATATAAAGCTTTCCAAGCACAATTTAGTTTCAGCATATCAGTAGAACCCTGACAAGCTAATGTTTGTACTTAATTTAAATGAAAAAGCCTACAAAGTAACTATAAAATAATAAATTTGATTGTTAACCTATTATACTAAAACCTATGCATTCAAATGATTACTTTCAAGCCTAGACTATCAATGGCATAGGTCACGCTTACTGCATCTGCAGGATTCTTTTTTATTTTTTCCCATACATAAATTTATACATACTTTGTTATGTGACTCTAATTGCTCTCCCCATACTGTGACAGGACATTCCTCCTTTCCACCCGATTCCCCATGTCCTTTCAACCAGCTCCTAACACTCTCTGCCTTCCCATCTCACCTCCGCACAGAAATTGCCCGTTTAGTCTCTTGTATCTACTTGAGCTAAGAGGCACACTCCTCACGAGTATCACTTTATGTCCCACAGTCC
>NW_004443980.1:5608886-5612397 GCF_000243295.1 Trichechus manatus latirostris
ATTTAAAAAGAAACAAAAGTTAAGAAAGTCTGAAAATCCCTTTTTCCCCCCCTTGGAAAAAAAATCCTATACCTATGAATTCAATTTCATTTTTAAATGATGTTTCTTATTATGTGAAATAAATTATAGAATTAATATTGATTCTGGCTTTTGATCACAGTTTTTTTTTGACACAGTGGAGAAAGGCAAAACAGATCACTTTAACCCAACCTATATATATACACACACACACACACACACATAAAGCAAAAATACTAATTTTAACCAAAAAATTAAGCTTTAGGTCATAATCCCATCAAGCTAGGCATAAGAATAATAGCAAATATTTGAACAAAACTTAAAAATACACATCAGCTATATGTCCATAAGCAAATAAAAATAAACAGGGCCCACTTAAACAAAAATTGTACATAAAGATGTCTTCACCATCCCCTCCTTGCCTAACAGAACATAGCTCAAGTTGTCTCCCAAATCCTAACCACTCCTATCTCAGGACTCCAAGAAAAACAGCTAGTATTTTCTAGAACATTTCACTTTAGTTTTCAATTATATTTTATAAGGTAAACTCCTACTTTCTGACATAATCTGTAATTTAGTTGGGGGGCAGCATATATCAGTCCCTTAAGGAAGCCTTATTAAATACACATGCCAGGTCTCCCTGGACTCCCTGCCCCAAGAATCTGGTATGTTCAGGAAGGGAGAGCATCTGCAGTTTTGAACAGTTCCACAGCCAATTCTAACCCAATTCTATCATCCTACCCCCCTTCCACTCTACCCCTGCCACCTCTCCCCTATATATCTCTCCTCTGCCACTCTTAAAAACTGCTAGCTTTATTTTTCTAATTCTGATATAAATTTCTGAAAGTGAATCATCAGGCTATATCCTTCTTAAAACAGCAACATGGTTTTAAAAACTCTATTTCTTGCCTTCTTAGATTTCGAGAGGCCTCCTTTCAACTTTTTTCCAAAATTCTATTTTCTAGAGTACTGATAACCCAGGCAAATTTGAGGTCTGTCCGATGTAAAAAGCACAGTATTGCGAAATTCAGAAATTTTCTAAACTGTAACATAGTTAATTAATTCTTGGCAGAAGACTTTTGGTTGTCATTTTCCCGGCATTTGGGCTAAAGTGATAAAAGGATAAGAAGGCAGAATATTAGGAACATTTAATTACTTTAGTTTAGGAGGACTAATTTTTAACTTTACCTCAGAATCACTAGGGCAAAATTTGGTGTTGGCCAGTGAGGGTATACCAGTATGAGAGAGAGAATAAACCTCATGAGATTTCTTTTTATCACACTTGATTTTCATTAACTACGATGATGATCGAAAGTCATTACCATATACTTCATAATCTTATTTTATTTTCCTCACTACCAAAATTCTTTATGATGCTCTCAATTTAATAATAGTACTAGTTAAAGCTTATTGAGCATCTACTGTGTGCCAAGTTCTATGCTAAATATTTTACATATTATTTCATTTAATCCTCATAATAACTTTTTAAAAAGTACATACTATTTTCCCCATTTTACAGATAAAGAAACTAAGGAATAGAAGTTTAAGAAATTTGCCCCATGTTATATAGCTAATAAGTAGTAAACCAGATATTTAAACCCAAGTCTATCTGTTTCTAGAACTTGTGCTGTTAGGTACTGTCTTAGTTACCTAGTGCTGCTACAACAGAAGTACCACAAGTGGACGGCTTTAACAAAGAGAAATTTATTCTCTCTCAGTCTAGGAGGCTAGAAGTCCAAATTCAAGGTGTCAACTCCAGGGGAGGGCTTTCTCTCTGTGTTGGCTCTGGGAGAAGATCCTTGTCATCAATCTTTCCCTGGTCTAGGAGCTTCTCAGCTCAGGTACCCAGGGTCCAAATGACACATTCAAATCCTGGTTCTTTATTCTTGGTGGTATGAGGTTCCTCTGTCTCTCTGCTCACTTCTCTTTTATATCTCAAAAGAGATTGCCTCAATATACAACCTAATCTTGCAGACTGAGTCCTGCTTCATTAACATAACTGCCTCCTATCCTGCCTCATTAACATCATAGAGGTAGAATTTACAATATACAGGAAAATCACATCAGATAACAAAATGGTAGACAATCACACAATACTGGGAATCACAGCCTAGCCAAGTTGACACACATTTTTGCGGGACACAATTCAATCCATAATAGGTACTATATCAAAAACCAAACCCTTTGCCATCAAGTCAATTCTATCTCACAGCAGCCCTATAAGACAGAGAACTGCTCCATAGGGTTTCCAAGGCTGTAATCTTTATGGAAACAGATTGCCGTATCTTTCTTCTATGGAGCAGCTGGAGGGTTCTAACTGCCAACCTTTCGGTTAGCAGCCAAGTTGTTAACCAATGCACCACCAGGGCTCCTTGTTAGGTACTATACTACTATGTAAATCATGTTCATCTGCTCATTTTCTCTGTCATGTTTTTAACCATGTTTCCATGTTGTTGTCTACCCCCACAATTAATTCTACTCTCCGCAACATCATTTATCATTCATTCATACACCTATTCAAGAAATACACTATGTGACAGGCACTAGAGATATTAAGAGGAATACAGCATTAGCAACAGTACCTACCATACAGGATTGTTGTGAGAATTAAATGAAATAACCTACACAAAGAGTTTGTTACAGTGCATGGCACATAATAAGTATTCAATAATTCTGACCACAAAGAGTTTATAGACGTTTATTGAATTCCAGGCATAGCACCAAGTACTTTAGTTGTATTATCTCATTTCGTTCTCACAACAAACAACAGAAGGAAGATCTATTTTTTATGTCATATTACAAGTGAAGAAAGGTAGGCTTAGAGTAAATTACCCAAAGTCACAGTTAGTAAGTGATGGATACTGGATTTGGCCTCCCTCAAGCTGTTTGACTCCAGAATCCCTTGTTTTTTGTTTTGTTTTTTTAATTATTGTAGTTTAAATGAAGTTTACATTTCAAGTTAGTCTGCCATACAAAATTTTATACATACATTGTTATGTGACCCGAATTGCTCACCCCATTCTGTGACAGCACACTCCTCCTTTCTGCCCGATTCCCTGCATCCCTTCAATCAGCTCCTAATCCTCTCGGCCTTCCCATCTCACCTCTGGACAGAAACTGCCCCTTTGGTCTCTTGTATTTATTTGAGCTAAGAGGCACACTTCTCACGAGTATCACTTTATGTCCCACAGTCCAGTCCAATCCCTGTATGAAGAGTTGGCCTCGGAAACTGTTTTAGTTCTGGGCTGATAGAGAATCCAGGGGCTGTGCTTTCCAGGGTTCCTCTGACCTCAGTCAGACCATTAAGTCTGGTCTTCTTACTAGAATTTGAGTTCTGCACCCCATCTTTCTGCTGCTCCATCAGGGACTCTCTGTTGTGTTCCCTGTCAGGGCGGTCATTGGTGGTAGCCGGGCACCATCTAGTTCTTCTGGTCTCAGGCTGATGAAGTCTCTGGTTTATGTGGCCCATTCTGTCTCTTGGGCTAATACTTTC
>NW_004443980.1:5615385-5652572 GCF_000243295.1 Trichechus manatus latirostris
TGTTGTGATATCACCCATCTCATTTCTTATACGGGTTATCTGCTTCCTCTCCTGTTTTTCTTTTGTCAGTTTGGCCAATGGTTTATCAATTTTGTTGATCTTTTCAAAGAACCAGCTTTTGGAACTCCAGAGTCCCTTGTTTTTAATCCCTATGCTACAGTTTATAGTCTAATGTTGGAAACCCTGGTGGAGTAGTAGTTAAGTGCTATGGCTGCTAACCAAAGGTTCAGCAGTTCAAATCCACCAGGCCCTCCTTGGAAACCCCAGAGGGCAGTTCTACTCTGTCCTATAGGGTTGCTATGAGTCGGAATCGACTCAGTGGCAACGGGTTTGGGTTTTTTTTTTTTTTGAAGGAAACAGGTAAGTAAATACAAATAGCGATACAAAGTGGTACCATGCACAGAGTGCCATGGAAATCAAGAGAAGGACACACAACACAGATCAGGTGCATTAGGGAAAGCTTCCTGCAAGAGATTTTGCCTGAGCTGAAAAGTAAAAGTTATTTTAAGTGAAAAGTACAGGGATGGATGGTTCAGAAGCAAGAGAAGGGGAATATGCCCCTAGGGAAAACTCATACAGCTCAGTTACAAAGTAAGAAAAGTAATACTTCCTTATAAGGCTGTTTTGAGATGATAAATATAAAGTGATCAGAATGGTACTCAGCATATGAGCCCTTACGACAGAAAGCATTAGTTCCATAAAGGAAAAACACAGATTGCATAGCAAGGAAGCAGCAAGAAATAAAGTCATTGAAGGATTTTAAGCAGGTGACTATCAGGGTAGAGATGTTCTTAAAATAAAATTCCAGTGCCTAGCATATAAGAGACATTCAATAAAGATTTCTAGAATGTTACCACACTATATAGCCATATCATAGGTTAAATTAAATACAGTGAAGCACAAAGAAGAAAACTGATATGATCTGCTTTCTAATTGATGCTAAACAATAACTGTGGCAGCCAACCTCCAAGGTAACCCCAATAACCACTGCCACCAGGTAGTCACACCCTTGTGTAGACCCCTCCTGTGCTGTACCAGGTTATTCTGTGTGGCCAGTGGCATATGGCAGAAGTGATGGCATGTCACTTCTGAGATGAGGTTGTACAAGAAGCTGCAGCTTCCAAGTTAGGCCCTCAGTCTCTCTCTCAGAACTCTTGCTTTGGGGTGAAGCAAGCTGCCAAGTGGTGAGCAGCTCTATGGAGAGGCTGCATGGGAAAGAAACGAAGCCTCTGGCCAGCAGCCAGTGAAGAACTGAAGCCTTCCAACAACCACGTGAATGAACTTGGAAGCAAATTCTTCAACCCTAGTCAAGTCTAAAAATGACTACGGCCTTGGTTTATACAAGCTTGATGCTCTCTCATGAAAGAACCTGAGCCAAACCACATAGCTAAGCCACAGCCAGATTCCTGACCCTCAGAAACTGTATGCGATAATAATTGTTTGTCATTTTCAGTTGCTAAGAATTGGGGTAATTTTTATGCAGCAATAGATAACTATTAAAACAATTGATTTTTTTTACAAAATTGTAAAGAAAAGGTTTAATGGAATACTTCATTTCTAAAAGTAAAATTTATGTATTTCTGCAGCACTGTTTCCATCCAGGACTCAGGCAGCAGTTTTCTCTTGAACTCAGGCAAGCTGTCTCCTGTCATTACTTTCTACTCAAATTAGCTGTCAGCATAATTGCTCTATGTACAACACTTCACTCTGTTTTGCTACTTAATCTTGTGAAGGAAGCCAGATTTTACTGTCAGCAAGATTAGTATACATCTCACTGAATAAATAATATTGACAGAAAAAGTAGAAGATATGTCTATTCTACATGATCTCTTATAATTAACATACATTTCTAAAGCAAGCTTAAACTTCTCCAGAGAGTAAAGGACTTCAAGTCAAGGTGCTCCTAAAAAGAGACTGTGACTACCCAAGTAAGTACAAGGTCTCCAGTGTTACTAGAAAAATTAACAACAGGGGAAGTGGAAGACAGGAATTGCTATTGTTTTCTGGGTATTTTAAGGAATATTATTGGACACACATTAGAGGAAATGTTTTTGTACTATCCTAAGCCAATTCATTATAAGACACTTTTGCCTTGCTAAAGGAAACTAGAATAGAAAATGCAAAATCTTTGGCAGGCCCTGATCTTTCTGACAGTTGTTTCTCCTTATACTTCACTGGCCTTTTAATGTTGTTATTCCTCAGGCTTCTCCTTATAATATATATGATGGTAGATCCACGATTATGGCATTAACTGTATCTATGTTGTTGTTGTTGTTGTTAGGGGCCATCATGTCAGTTCTGACTCATAGCAACTCTATGTACAACAGAATGAAACACTGCCCAGTCCTGTGCCATCCTCACAATCGTTGCTATGCTTGAGCCCATTGTCACAGCCACTGTGTCAATCCATCTTGTTGAGGGCCTTCCTCTTTTTCACGGACCTTCTACTTTAACAAGCATGATGTCCTTCTCCAAGGACTGATATATCGCCTGAAAACGCATCCAAACTACGTGAGATATAGTCTCACCATCCTTGCTTCTAAGGAGCTTTCTGGCTGTACTTCTTCCAAGGACAGACTTATTCGTTCTTTTGGCAGTCCATGGTGTATATTCAATATTCTTGGTCAACACCATAATTCAAAGGCATCAATTCTTCTTCATTCTTCCTTACTCATTGTCCGGTTTTCCCATGCATATGAGGCGAATGAAAACATCATGGCTTGGGTCAGGTGCACCTTAGTCCTCAAAGTGTTATCTTTGCTTTTTAACACTTTAAAGAGGTCTTTTGCAGCAGACTTGCCCAATGCAATGTGTAGTTTCATTTCCTGACTGCTGTTTTCATGGGCATTGATTGTGGATCCAAGTAAAATGAAATCCCGGACAACTTCAATATTTTCTCTGTTTATCATGACGTTGCTTACTGGTCCTGTTGTGAGAATTTTTGTTTTCTTTATGTTGATGTGTACTCCATACTGAAGGCTGTGGTCTTTGCTCTTCATCAGTTAAGTACTTCAAATCCTCTTCACTTTCTGCAAGCAAAGTTGTGTCATCTACATATTGCAGGTTGTTAATGAGTCTTCCTCCAATCCTGATGCCCTGTTCTTCTTCATATAGTCCAGCTTCTCGGATTATTTGCTCAGCATACAGACTGAACAAGTATTGTGAAAGGACATAACCCTGACACACACCTTTCCTGACTTTAAACCACGCAGTATCCCCTTGTTCTGTTGGAACGACTGACTCTTGATCTATGTATAGATTCCTCATGAGCACAATTAAGTGTTCTAGAATTCCCATTCTTCGCAATGTTATCCATAATTTATGAGCCACACAGTCGAATGCCTTTGCATAGTCAATAAAACACAGGTAAACATCTTTCTGATATTCTCTGCTTTCAGCCAGGAACCATCTGACATCAGCAATGATACCCCTGGTTCCACGTCCTCTTCTGAATCTGGCTTGAATTTCTGGCAGTTCCCTGTTGATGTACTGCTGCAGCCACTATATTACTCCTAAATCTACATTTTTAACTAAAACCACACTTTCAGGTTCCAGATCCATATCTAACTGAATGCTAGAAGATCTCTTCATGGATGTCCAGCAAACGTCTCAAATATTAACACGTTCAAAAATGAACTCATTACCTTATCACCAATCAGCTGTGACTCCTTCAATATCCACTTTGCTTAACGAGAATCAACCACCTAATCTTCCACAAATACAAATACAAATCTTAGATTATCCTCAGTTATCCTCTGTTCCAGTCAGGCAGCTAATCTTTAGATTTATCCTTTTATTTTTAATGTATTTGTGTCTTTATATTAAAATTGGTTTCTTTGTAGATAGCATATAGTTGGCTCTTGCTTTTTTATCCTAATCTCTACCTTTTAATTGGGGTGTTTAGACCACTTATATTTAACACAATTATTAATATGATTAGTTTAAATCCTACATCTTACTATTTGTTCCATCTAGTCTCTGTTCCTCTTTTTTTTTTTTTTTTGTCTTCTTTTGGATTAACTTAGTATGTTTATAATTCCATTTTATCTCCACAGTAGGCTAATTAGCTATAACTTTTTTTTAGATGTTTAGGGTTTATAACATACATGTTTAATTTGTAACAGTCTATCTTCAAATAACATTATACCAATACACATATAGTATAAGAAACTTGTAACAAAGGCCATTTCCCTGCTCCTGGCCTTTGTGCTATTGTCCTCATACAGTTTACTCCTATATTATTTACAATACATTGTTATTGTTTTTTGTTTAACATTAGCTGGACATGGGAGCCCCACCTACAATTACCACCTTTCGGGTTTATTGGGAAGCTGCTTTCCCACTGACAGTATGTGCTGCTGGCAGGCAGGGTCCTGTATAACTGTTTCAAACTGAAGAAATGGGTGTGTGTCGCAAATTACTGTTTTTACAGGGTATTATATTAGGTGGTGCATCCTGGAGGTTTGATTGTGTAAAACTTTTATCTCTTTTGGCTTTTGTACAGCAAGATAACCGTTGAAAGTATATTTATAGGTTCCTTTGCATTATTTGGAAGTTGAGTTTCTCACAATGATTCCATGTTCATGTGAATACCATATTTTCAGGTACCATTGTATGCCCGTCAAGGGATCTAGAAAGTGATGCATAGTCCAGAAGGACATATGTGTACCGCATAGTATGTATCAAAATTCATATTACCTACCAAAAATTCAGACACACTCAATAATGATTCAGCATGCATTCCATTAATGAAAAAATACTATATCAACAAAAAATTAAAAGAAAAAAATAATTCGGTCGTGAAATGATTAAAGCTATCTTTAAAGAGGTTTTTAAAATATTATTTTATATTTGCCTATGTAGTTGCTATTTGAGGTGACCTTCATTCCCTTGTGTAGATCCAGAATTTCATTTGCTATCATTTTCCTTCTACCTGAAGGACATTAACATTTCTAGCAGTGCAGGTTTGCTGATGATGAAGTATTTTCACCTTTTGTACGTCTAAAAAACCCTTTACTTTGCCTACATTTTTGAAACCTATTTTTGCTGGATATAGAATTCTAGCTTGTTTTTGTTTTGTTTTAATACTTTAAAGATACTGCCCCATTGTCTTCTCAGTTCTATTATCTTTCTGATGAGAATTCTGTTATTCTATGTTTGTTTCTCTCCCCATAATGTATCTTTGTATGTTTCATGGCTTTTAGTAATTTGATTAGGTCACTGTGAGTTGGAATTGACTTGATGGCAATGGGTTTGGGTTTTTTTTTGGTTTTCGGTATAGTTTCTTCACATTTCTTTTGTTCTGTGTTCACTGAGCTTCTTATATATATGAGTTAATTGTTTTCAACAAATTTGGAAAATTTTTGATCGTTATATCTTCAAATATTTTTTCTGGCCGCTCCACCCAGAGATTCCAATTACACACATATTAGGCCATTTGAAGTTGTCCCCTCAATCAGAAATTCTTTGCTCATTTCTTTTCAGTCTTTATTTTTGTTTCATTTTGGATAGTTTCTACTGCTATGTCTTCAAGTTCACTAATTTTTTTTCTTATACAGTATCTAATTCGCTATTGAGATGCTATCCAGTGTACTATCCATCTCAGACACTATATTGTTTAACTCTACAAGTTTGAAATTTGAGTAGTTTTTAATCTAGGGCTAATTTTTCCCTGATAGTGAAGCAATATTCTTCTGAGTACTTTAGCCAGTGTTCCTTATGTTATGAGGTTTTTCCACTATGGCTGATGAAAACACATACTATTCCTGGCCCTGTATAAATTCTAAAGAGTATTATTGCCGCTCCTTTTGTCTGGTTCTTTGTCCAGCATCAGGAAGTTTGCTCACATGCATGTGCTAAATACAGGTAGTACCCGACTAACAACGTATTCACGTTATCATGAACTGCATTCATGACTGTCCGTCTTGTGGGGTTTTTTTGGTCCATTTTATCATTAGTAATACGTACTATATACAATGTTGCAGCGCATAATTTGCTGACGTTATCATTCTCAAATGTTCACTCACAGATTGTTCAATTTTATGATTTACTATTCAAAACAGACATATAGATTTAGTTTTCTAAACTAAATCAGGAGCTTCAGTTGTTTGTAAACACAGACTCAAATGTTGATCGCTTTGGTAAAGGTGACAGGAAGCAGGGAGATGTTACTGTGAAATATATGGAGGAAAAAAAAGGGACCATACAGACAACTTTCACTAATATTCTGACTAGAAACACCATCCCCATCCCCAGGGATAATCCAGATGATCCAGAACCTTCCACAAGTGGAGTTATTTCCGTGAGTGACAAAATGCCAACATCATCCAACTCTTCTTCATCATTGGAGTACATTTTTATGATTTGTGTATTTTTTTATGTATGTATCTATGTATTAAAATATATGTAGGTTTACATGTAATGTTTCCAACCCCCAAAGACAAAGACAGGATTTATAAGGATACTGATAATAAAAGGCAATAATAATGGGAAAAAATGAGGTATTCAACTTACTTTAGAACCAACTTACGACAGAGGTGTTGGAACGAAACCTCGTTGTAAGTCGGGAACTACCTGTAGTACTCAGCCCGACTCAAAGGGGACTTCCTGTAGTCTCTGTGCTGTTCTGTCCTCTCTGGTACTCAACCCTGCAGACTCTCAGACTTGGCCATCCTAAACTCTCAACTTCACCTCCTCAACTCACAAAGATTGCCTGGCTCCTGGCTTCCCCTACCCTGTGTTGAGACCTAGAAACTGTCTCCAGACAGTAAGCTGGGGCAGTTATAGGCCTAACCTCACTGAAATTTTTACTGAGATAATTGCAGATTCATATGCAGTTGTAGTAATACAGAGAGATAATCTGTATACTTCACCTCGCTTCCCCCAGTGGTAACATTTTGCGAAACTATAATATCACATACAGCATATTTATATTAATACAATCCACCAATCTTATTCAGATTTTTCCAGTTTTACTTGTACTTATTTGTGTGTGTATTTAGTTCTATACAATTTTGCAACACGTGTAGGTTCCTGCATCCACCATTGCAGTCAAGATACTGAACAGTTCATCACCACAAGGACCCCTTGTGTTGCCTGTTATAACCACCCCACCTTGCTCCACCCCTCCTACTCCCATCCCTAACCCCTGGCAACCACTAATCTGCCCTCCATTTCTAAATTTTATCATTTCAAAAATGCTGTATAAATGGAATCATACAGAATTACCTTGTTAGGATTAGCTTTTTTTTTTTTTTTTTCCCACTCAACACAATTCTTTGGAGTTTCACTCAAGTTGTTGGATTATCAGTAGTTCATTCCTTTTTATTACTGACTAGTATTTCATAGTATGAATGTACTATAGTTGCTTTAACCATAAACCTCTTGAAGAACATCTGGGCTGATTCAATTTTTGATTATCACAAATAAAGCTACTGTGAACATCTGTGTACAGGCTTTTGTATGAACATCAGTTTTCATTTCTCTGGGACAAATGCCCAAAGAGTGCAATTGCCAGGTCTTATGGTTATTATGTGTTTAGTTTTACAAGAAACTGACAATTTTCTAGAGTGGCTGTGCCATTTTACATTCCCACCAGCAATGTATGAGGGATTCAGTTTCTCTACATACTCATTAGCATTCGGTGTTGTCATTATTTTTTATTTTAGCCATTCTGAGAGAAGTGTGTTCCCTGACAGCTAATGGCATGAACATTTTTCATGTGCTTATTTGTAATCTGTATTTCCTCTTCAGTGACATGTCTTTTTATGTTTTTGTCAATTTTCTAATTAAATTGTTTAGTTTTTTTTTTTTTTTTACTGTTAGGGTCTGAGAGTTCTTTATATATTTTAGATAGTAGTCAGATACGTGGTTTGCAGATATTTCCTTCTAGTCTGTAGCTTCACTTTTCATCATCATCACATGGTCTTTTATATAGCACAAGTTTTTAATTTTGATCAGGTTCAATTTATCAGTTTTTCCTTTTATGGATCACACTTTTGGAGTCAAGTCTAAGAACTAAATTTCCCCCTATTTTTAAAAAAGGTTTTATAGTTTTACATTTACAGCCATGATCTATTTTGATTTTATTTTTGTACAAAGTATGAGGTTTAGGTTGAGGTTCATTATTTTTACCTATGGATGTTCAGTTGTTCCAGCACCATTTGTTGAAAAGACTATCCTTTTTCCATTGAGTTGTTATTCACCTTGTCAAAAATCAATTGGTTGTACTTGTGTGGGTCTATTTCTGGGATCTCTATTCTGTTCTACTGACCTATGGTCTGTCTCTCGGCCAAAACCACACTGTCTTGATTACCATAGTTATACAAACCCAAAACCCACTGTCGTTGAGTCGATTCCAACTCATAGTGACCCTACAGGACGGAGCAGAACTGCCCCATAGGGTTTCCAAGGAGCAGCTGGTGGATTTGAATTGCCGACATTTGGTTAGCAGCCATAGCTCGCTGGAGCTCTTAACCCCTGCGCCACCAGGGTTCCATAGTTATATTAAGCCTTAATATTGAATACAGTGGCTCTTCCCAGTTTTTTCTCCTTTATCAAGATTGTTTTGACTACTGTCGGGCTTGTGCCTTTTCAAATAAATTTTAGAGTAAGTTTCTCTAAGTTTACAAAAAATATTACTGGGATTTTGGTAGGAACTGCATTAAATCTACAGATCGTTTTGGAGAAAACTGTCATCTTTGCCATGTTGAGTTTTCCAATCCATGAAATAAAATGTCTCTCCGTTTACTTAAGTCTTTGATTCCTTCATCAGCATCTGTGATTCTTTCATCAGCATACAGATCCTGTATGTATTCAATGAAGTGCACACCTAAGTATTTAATTGTTTGGGGAGTGATTTTAAACGATTTTGTGTTAATTTTGGTTTCAGCACACCCATTGATTGTATATAGAAATAAAATCGATTTTGCATATTGAGTTTGTATCCTGTGACCTCGTTGAGTGCGCTTATAGTCCTAGGAGATGTTTTTGTACATGTCTTGTGATTGTCTATGAAGACAACCATGTAATCTGCAAATAGAGACAGTTTTATCCCCTTTTTTCCAATCTGTATACTTTTTCTTTTCTTCCTTCCTTTTTTCTTTTCTTTTTGCCTTATTACAGTGGCTAGAACTTTCAGTACTATGTTGAACAAGAGTAATGAGAGCAGGCATCCTTCTCTTGTTCCCATTTTTTTTAAAAAACATTGCCATTAAGTTGATTCTGACTCATTGTGAGGCTACAGGACAGAGTAGAACTCTCCCACAGGGTTTCAAAAGCTGTAATCTTTACCTGCAGAGCAGCTGGTGGGTTTGAACTGGAAACATTTTGGTTAACAGCCAAACACTTAACCACTGTGCCACCAGGGCTTTCAATCATAGGAGGGAACTATTCACTCTTTCACGTTTAAGTACAATATGACCTATAGGTTTGTGTAGATGCTCTTTATTAAGCTGAGGTAATTCTCCTCTGTTCCTAACTTTCTGAGAGTTTTTATCATAAATTGGTGTTGGATTTTTGTCAAATATTTTTTTCATCTTAGCTTGTTGACATGGTGGATTACATTGATAGATTTTTCGAATGTTGAATCAGTTTTGCTCACCCGGAGTAAATCCCACTTGTTGTGGTGTATAATTCTTTTTATACACTGTTGGATTTTGTTTACTAACATTTTGTTGAGGATGTTTGCACATATGTTCATAAGTGATATTGTCTGAAGTTTTCTTTTATGGTACTATTTGTGTCAGGTTTTGGTATTAAGGTAATACTCTTAAAATGAGTTGGGAAATGTTCACACTGCTTATATTTTCTGCAAGAGATTGTGTAAAACTGGAATTAATTCTTCTTTAAATGTTTGGTAGACTTCTACAGTGAAACACCTGGCCTGGATATTTCTTTTCCAGGAGTGTTTTATTATTAATTCAATTTTTAAAATAGTTATAGATTATCTTGGTTGAGTTTTGATAGACCGTGGTTTTCAAGGATTTGGTGCATTTCTTCTAGTGGGCAGAATTTATGAAAGTAAAGTTGTTTGTAATATTTCCTTATGGTTCTTTTAACGGCTGTAGGAACTGAAGTGATATCCAAAATTTCATTCCTGATACTGGTGATCTGTCTTTTCTCTTTTAATTTTTGTCAGTCTTGATAGAAGTTTATCAACTTTATTGATTTATTTTCTCAGAATCAGCTTTTTGTGTGACTCATTTTCATTACTGTTTTCCTATTTTCAATTTCATAGACTTCTGATGTTACCTTTATTATTTCCTTTCTTCTGCTTGCTTTGGGCTTATTTTGCTATTATTTTTCTAGTTGCTTGAGGTAAGAACATAGATTACTGATTTGAAACCTTTCCTCGTTTCTAATATAAGTATCAATGCTATAAATTTCCCTCCCAGCACTGCTCTACATACATTCATTTATTTTGATGTGTTGCATTTTTGTTTTATTTCTGTTTTTTTGTTTTTTTTTTTTAATTTCCTTTGAGGCTTCCTCTCTGACCCATGGATTATTTGGAAGCATGTTGTTTAATATCTATGATTTTAGAGATTCTTGTGTTGCCTTTCTGTTACTGATTTCAAGGTTGATTCCACTATGGCTACAGAACACACTCTGTATGATTTTAATTTTCTTTAATTGGTTGAGTTTTTTTTTTTTTATTGAACAGGATACAGTCTGTTTTGGTGAAGGTTTCATGGGTGCTTCAAAAAAACGTGTATTCTGCTGTTACTGGGTGTAGTAGTCTATATATGTCAAGTAAATCCTGTTGGTTGATTATGTTGTCCATGTGTTCTAGATTCTTGCTGATTTTCTGTCTAGTAGTTCTATCAGTTGCTCAGATAGTGTTGAAGTTCCCAGCTATAATTGTGGATTTATGTATTTCTTCTTTCAGCAATCTCAATAGCATTTTTTTGTTTTTGTCTTTTTATTATTCTTTACTACTTACTGATTCTACCAATGTTCCTCTTTACACAGGTGCACTGTTCCAATGTACACTGGTTTTGTAGACAATTCAAGTCATATGTCTGTGACCCAAGAGTCTTGATTCATTTCTCCTTCCTATTCCTTTTCCATGCTGACTCATTTTCTCTGAAATTGAAAGTATTTATTATTATTTGTTCATTTGTTTGTTTGGGTCTGTCGGTTTTTGTTTCATGTATTTTGATACTCTGTTGTTTTGAGTGTACACATTTAACATCGTTATGTCCGCCTGGTGGATTGATGCTTTTATGATTTTTATTATAAATGTTTCTCTTTGTCTCTTTTAATTTACTTTCCTCTGAAGTTTACTCTGTCAAATATTACCATAGCCAATCCTGCTTTTTTCAAATTAATGTTTGCATCATATATATTTTCTGTCTTATCACTTTCAAACTACTTATATTGTTGAATTTAAAGTTTCTTGTCGGTAGCAAATAGTTGCGTCATTTAAAAAAAACTACTCTGTCAATCTCTATATTTAGATCGGTGTATTTAGACCATTTACATTTAGTGTAATTACTGATATATTAGGAGCCCTGCTGGCGCAGCGGTTAAAGCACTCAGCTACTAACAAAAAGGTTGGTGGTTTGAAACCACCAGCCTCTCTGTGGGAGAAAGATGTGGCAGTCTGCTTCCATGAAGATTTACAGCCTTGGAAACCCTATGAGGCAGTTCTCCTCTGTGCTATAGGGTCCCTATGAATTGGAATCGACTCCATGGCAACAGGTTTGGTTTGATTTGGTTTATTGATATATTAGCGCTTAATTCTATTGTTTATTATTTGTTTTCTGTTTTCTTTGGTTTTTGTTTTCTTGTTTTCTCTTTGTTGTGGGTTACTTGAGCATTTTTTAGGATTTCATGTTCACTTATTTAGTATTTGAGTCTATATCTCTGTATTGGTCTTATAGCGATTGCTCTGGATATAACAATACAAACAAAATACAATCCACTGGTATCAATATTTTATTACCTCATGTGAAAAGTGATTAGGTACCTTAACTTTGCCACTTCTAAATATCTTTGTCCTGAATATTAGACAGTGTTATAACTTTTGTTTTAGTCACCAAATATAATTTTTGAAATTCATGAGGAAAAGGAATGGCTATTGTGTGTACCCATACTTTCCATTGTTTCTTCTTCTGTCCTAATGCTCCAAGATTCTTTTTTTATCATTTCTTTTCTGTCTGAAGAGCTTCATTTAGCCAATTTTCAGGGGTAGGACTGCTAAAAACAAATTCTTTTAGTCTTCCTTTGTCTGAGAATGTCCTTATTTTCCCCTTCATTCCTGAAGGGTAGTTTCATGAAGTATCGAATTCACAGATGACAGTTTTCTTTCAGTACTTGAAAACTTTTGTCCCACTTATTTCTGGCCTTCATATTTTCAGATGAGTAATCCACTGTCATTCAAAATGCTCTTCTCCTATAGGTAATGTGCTGTTTCTCTCCGCTGCTTTGAAGAATTTTTCATTGTCTTTAGTTTTTAAAAGTTTAATTATGATGTGTGTTGGCATGAATTCCTTTGGGTTTACTCTGTTTGGGCTTTTCTCAGCTTCTAGGATTATAAGTTTGTGTCATTCACCAAATTTGAATTTTTAGCCATTGCTTCTTCAAATACTCTTTCAACCCCTTTCTACTTTTCTTCTGAAACTGATGATACGAATGTTGGATATTTTGTTATTGTCCCACAGGTCCCTGAGGCTCTAAATTTTTTCAGTCTATTTCCTCTCTGTTGTTCAGATAGGTAAATTCTATTGATTTGTACTCAAGTTCACGGATTCTATCCTCTGTAATCTCCACTCAACTACTGAGCCCCTTCAGCAAGTTTATTATTTCTGTTATTGTGTTTTTCAGCCCCGTAATTTTGATTTGGTTCTTTTTAATAATTCCTATTCCTTTGCTGAGATTTTTCTATTTTTTCATTTAAGAGGATTTGTAACTGACTGCTGGAGCATTTCTATGACAGCTGCTTTAGAACTCTTTTCAGAAAATTCTAACACCTGATGAATTCTGGTGTTAGCATCAGTTGATTATCTTTTCTCATTCAAGTTATTATTTTCTTGGTTTTTGGTCTGACAGGTATTTTGATTGTGTCCTGAGTATTATGTCTATTATGTCAGAACATTTAAATCTTTTATTTTAGCAGGTTTATTTTGTTGGCTGTGGTTCTAATAGAATGACACAGATACACACTCACGCACACATGCACACACACACAGATAAACGAAGGAAGGGAGGGGAAAAAGAAGAGAAGAAGGAAAAGACAGAAGGAGGGAAAGATGAGAAAAGGGAGAGAAGAAAAAGAGTTTCTAACATAACTGTATACAGTTGGACTCAGTAGTAGTAAGATAAATAACAAGAAAACATAAATTTACTTGCCCTAAGTCATTTTATAAACTCAAAATTTCAAAGAAATACTACATCAAAATTATCAGAGAAACAAAATCATCTGAAAGTATCATTAGTTATATTAACATTTTGAGGTTCTGTAACTATAAACATGGGTAAAAACAATAAAATAATAAAAAATGAAATCCTTAAAACATGCTAAATTGATATATTGATTTTCACTTTTTAATTTTAAAAATGTAAGTTTTTAACCACTCTTTAAAAACACCACAGGCTATGTTTATAAGTACTAAAACATCACTTCCTTCAGTGATAATGATCAAACAACATATTGATTAAAACTGTGGTTTTTTTAAAAAATTCATCTGACTTCCAGATTCATTACAAAATAAATAAATAAAAGTGAGAACAACAGCCCCAAAGCACCACATTCTTACTCTTCGAATTCAACATTCCTGGGCAATTAAACTCATTTACTTTTAGAAAGAAACTTCATTTTAGTCTTTCCATCTTTCTTTGCAAAAAAATTATGAATATGTTTAACATACATATTAATTATTCAATTCATACTTTTAAGCTATAAGTAATCTGTTATTTTACATGAAACTTTTAAGATAAAATATTTGAAGAGCTTTGCTATTGACAGATAAAAAGTTTGCTATTCATTCTAAGTATGGGTGTTTGCAACATGAATACAGAGAGACTAATTATTTTAGTATAATCCTCTACTCAAAACAACATTGTAAACATATTCAGAGAGATTTTAAGCTGCTGGAGGCAAAACACACACCTTCCAACCACCTAAGTAAACACCAAGTAATAAATTGTGTCATCTGGCAGCATCTGGAGCAAAATGAGTAATGCTGTTTCCAGACACTGCTAACAGAGCAACAGCAAAATAATTTGTGAAGGAAAGTTCTCCCTTTTCATTATCAAGACTAAATTCCAGAACAGATTCACTGAAATAGAATTTTTAAACATTAAAATTTAAATTTTTATGATAAAATATGAAGTTATTGTTGGCGTGAATCTATTCGATGGCAACAAGCTTGGTTTTTTGGTTTTTATTATTGGTGCAGTGGTTAAGAGCTCGGCTGCTAACCAAAAGGTCAGCAGTTCGAATCTACCAGTCACTCCTTGGAAATCCTATGGGGCAGTTCTACTCTGTCTTATAGGGTCACTATGAGTTAGAATCAACTTGATGGCAATGGGTTTACTATTACTGAAGTAATTATTTCCTCAAAATTATCAAAATTTTAAGAGCATTTTCTTGTGACTTTTATATAAATATTGAAGTAATAAAAACAAAAGTTTTAAGATATGCTTCTCAAGAAGGAACAAAGATGATGAACAAATCTGAATAAGCCAAACCACTCATTTCTCTAGTGCAGCTGGAAAATTACCAAAAGCTATATATATAACTGCCCCAAAAGGTTTCCAAGGCTGTAATCTTTATGAAAGCAGACTGCCACATCTTCCTCCCACAGAGCAGCTGGTAGGTTCAAACTGCCAACCTTTCGGTTAGCAGCCGAGCGCTTAACCATTACAACCACATAAAAAGAAAACGCAGTGCTCTCTTCTAAACCTTAAAGATATTATTCTCTTATTTCAATTATGTAACCATAATAGTAAAGGCTGAAATTAAACATGGAAAATTATAAACAGTTGATTTATTAGTGTAGTAAGGTAATGTTATGTTTATTCCTTATAATTTTTTTCTGTTAAATTTTATTATTGCCTTTGAAGACTCCTAATAATATCTCTCCTACATTATAAATTAAAAAAAATTATTCCTAGGGGAAAATTTTAAAACTTAAAATATGTGCTTAGAAAGTAGTTGAGTTGGTTCAGAGAAAGGTGAAGTCATGGTTCCAGGTAGCTCAGTAGAACTGGGTAATTGTCATGTGGCAGAACATGAGAGAAAGGCCAAGAGTGACAAGAATCTGAAGACAGACCCCAAAGTAGGATGACATTTTATCGTGGGAAAAAGACACGTGTAATATAAGCATCTTTAAGATTCTGGATGCTCATCCAAGCATAGGTAAAATAGAAAATTAACAGAAGTCAAGGAAGGCAGTTGATATAAGCTGTCACATGTCTCTGTTGTCAAGGAAAGGGAGCTCAGGAGAAGAAAGCGCAGTCCCCTGAGGTAACAGTGTCCTAGTGAAAAAGTAACAAGGCACGAAGCTTATCATTGAATAGGGAAAGAGAAGTCAGGGTGGAATCCGACTTGAAGTAGAGTTATTAACCTAGGGTTCCTTCTAAGGAAAGATTACACTCTCCTCGAAGAAGTATTTAGTGTCATGCAAAACAAAAATCGGAAGTAGACACCCAGAATCTTATCAAATGAAAACATTATTTATAAATGTGGCAGTCCGCTTATGTAAAGATCACAGCCTTATGGGGTGGTTCTCCTCTGTTCTATAGTGTCGCTATGAGCTGGAATTGACTCGATGGCAATGGTTTCTTTTTAGTACTCTTTTTTTATTCCCTAATGTTATTTTTTAAATGCAGTAATTTTTTTCCCAGAACTTTTATGGAGTCTTTTTTTTTTTTAAGAGTCATTTTTTTACATTTAAATTATTGTCCTAGCTGAAATTTCTTTTTCTAGAAAGAGTAAGTTAAAGTTCAGTTTTATTTTATTTTTTTCCAAATTTGCTACCAATATGACCTACTATTGTCTGTTGAATTAATCCATATTTTTTCCCACTGCTGTGAAATGGTAATAAGATTATTATAGTTTAAATCTTCCTATGTTCAAAGTCTAGGCTCAACTTCACTCACAATTAAGGAAATGCAAATTAAAACGAGATACCACTTCTGACTTATTAGTTCAGCAAAGATTTAAAAGTGTGATAATAACCTAGCTTTAGGGAGGATATGGGGAAATACGTACTACTGACAGGAATACAAATTCGGAGGGGAAGACAATTTTTTCTTAGAAACGAAATAGCTAGATTATATACCCCACACATAGTCCTATAGATAAGCAAGGTTATAAGGATAGTTACTAAAAATCTATTGAGATTTTTTCTGGTATAGTATTAAATTTATTGATTTGTCCCAGGAAATCTGCACGTCTCTCCACATACTCAAGTGTTCTTTTACGGCCTTCACTAAAGTTTTGTAATCTTATTTTGTTTTCATCTAGATTCTGCACTTTATTTCTATGGTATTTTATACTATTTGCTATGGTTCTAAATGATTTTTTTCCATTTCATTTTCTTGCTGATTATTGAGGAGACAGCAATAAGAAGATATAGGAATCCTGTTATTTGGCAAGACTGGTACCAATTAATCAAAAAAGCAAAGCAGAAAAGCATCTTAAAATGATACACATATTCTCTAAAACATTTTATTTGTATTTAAGAAATAAAGTGCATATTCATTCAAAAATCTCTTTATGTAGGTAGGGCCTAGGTTCTTGCTTGAGCAGAGTTCCAAGTTGTTCTTCTTCTATGAACTACACCAATGGTGCGTGCTGTCTATGATTTTCACTGTGTTTTTCTTTAGAGTGAGGGCACAAAGACAGCTGCAAAGCAATCTGAGACCTGGAAAATCAATCCTAGTTTTCGCCCTCCCCCCTCTTCTACAGAAGTAATGTACACATCTTGACCATATTTTTTAGTAACCTGAGATAATCCAAAGCACTGAACTCGGTTTTCCTTAAAAAAACCTTTTTTGTCTTCATATTTCATAACATTACATTAACATGTCAACTGGCAAATATAAATTTGGGAGAAAACACACAATTTTTAACATGTATACTATTTCATTTGTCCTTCACCCTGGCAAACATAATGCTACATTCAAAATGAATAAAATAAGCTTAGAATTTTAAAATTTCACTGTTCCACACTTTCTTTTGAACTGGACAGACTTATTTCAGTTTAAGTTTCACATATTCTCTGACACAGTGTTTTGCAGATTTCATATTCTCAATGTTATTTTGGGCACAAGTCCAATTATGGCCATCAAAGCTTCTAATGAGAGAGTACTTTAACTTGTATCACTCACAATTTGGGAACAGATTAACTCAGCTATACTACAAAATAGCTTTCTAACCACAAGCAATTAGCTTCCAGGAGCATCCTGAGAGAGCAATTCTTCTCAGTAAAAGGTAAAAAGTGGAAAGTTAATGAATACTTACTGAAATAAACTAAAAAGTCCCTGAATTTCTGATAATAGACTATGTTGGAAAAAGTTAAATTTACTGTTCACAGAAAACTCTCTAATTATTTGAAAGAAGCAGAAATATTTGCCTCCTCTGCTTGAAACTTAGCACAGTACGATATACAGATGCAAACTATTTTTTTTAATCAGTAAAGATAAAGCATGGTTGCAGTACTATTTTAATCTACAGACAGATACAAACCTTTAAAAGAGTAAATTCCCCTTATAATTTTAGAATTTACTGTTGCCAAAATAGAAAAAAAAAAAAAAAAAACCTTCTATTTCTATACAATTTTTAAGCATAAAAAAGCAAAACTCTTCTTTGCTTAACATTCACCTAAGCTATGAACCAAGTTTCCTATTTTATAAGATAAAAAAGTTGGAAGCTATCTGTTACAGTGCGAAAACCTGTCTAGAAGTCAAGAAACTAGGATTCTAGTTCCAGCTCTGGCTCTAATCAGCTACAGTGAAAAACCTTAACTTCTCAGGATTTTAGTTTGCTCAGTTGTACCTGAGTGTCTCAAAGAGCAGAACTACTGAACAAAATGAATAGTAAGTTGTTAATAGGGTGTAGGGTGGACTTGTATTCTCAAGTTCTAGTATCTAGTATTAGCTCCAACATCAGAGGGTATTAAGACTAATACAACGTGTTCACTAAGAAAACTAACTCAAACAGAGATATGGTTTTTATAAGCAAAGCCTGTGTCCGTTTGAAGATTTAAGCCTGCTCAGCATTAACAATGCTAAGAGGGCAAAGCAAATGTCCATTTCTTTTTCTGGCCTCCTTAACACACAGGCACATTATCTGGTCAAGAAACCAAAATAGAAATCACATTGCTCCATGCTTTTTCACCATTTTATCTTTACCTCTGTGAAAATAAGATGTAGTTATACATATGTGCACAACTCTAACTGAAATGCTAGGGTTTTATAACGTATTTTTAGTCTCCTTAGCCTACTTCTTCATCTATAATAGTGTCTTTTAAAAGACTTCTACTTTCAAAATGAATTTCCATTTCATTTTGTTCTGAGAAGCAGAAAGGTCAGGAAGGCATACGTATCTGTTCTACAGTTCAGGGTAGACTTTGTTCAAGGAAAAGGCAAAATTAGAAATCAAGATTGTAGATCCCCACTGAGGAAGAAAAAAGACTGTAGATCCCAAGACCGGAATTCTTTCCATTATCCCTTTATGAATGCATTCATTGAGTTGTATTCTTTCATTTGACAAATGCTAATAAGGAACTGGGTTGGGTACTTATTAGTAAGGACCTTGTTTCTAGTTCTGACTCCATCTTCTCTATCATTTAATTCCTTGTAATCCTAGGGAAAATCACAACTTCTTTGAATTTCAGTTTCTTGATCTGTAAAATGGAGACAATAATGTATGGTCTTTCTGCTATTCAACATTCATGTCAAAATTAAATTAGATAAAAACCTAAGGGCTGAAAAGAATTCTAGAGATATAGTTCAATACTCTCCTTTACAAATACTTATAATAAAGAAGTTAAATGATTTGTTCAAGGTCTCATTAATTTTTAGTAGCACAGCTGGTATCAGAATTCTAGTCACTTAATGCCTAGTCAGCTTGGTCTTTGCTCTACATCTTGTTGCTTCTAAAGTAGGTGAAAGATTTCTGAAAACTACAACCTACATAGCCTTTCTCAACCAGATTCCAGGACCAAATTAAGCCCTTTTCCCACAAAGCATCCTTTGCACATGATGGATTAACTTCTTCTAGGAAGTTAATTCAGTTAATTAATTAGATGAATTAAATTCTTCTAGGAATTTAGAGTGGGACTAGTTATATAGTGTCTTTCGGAGAACTGAGAAAACAGTCAAATGATTTTCTGTACCTTTGGTTAAGAAACACATGACTATACTAACAGGACTATATTATTACCAGGCATCGCTCTAGCTTTCAAGATCTGAAATTTGAGAAACTTCTATTCAGCTTTGCTATGGCAAGCTATGGCTGCTAACCAAAAGGTCAACAGTTTGAATCCACCAGCTGCTCCTTGGAAACTCGCTGGGGCAGTTCTACTCGGTTCTATAGGGTCATTATCAGTTGGAATCGACTCAATGGCAATGGGTTTTTTTTTTTTTTTTTTAATTCAACTTTAAAGGCTAGCCTCCATCATACATCATCTCCTTCGGGCCCTTTACAGATTTAGTTGATTCTTACTCCCATCTCTATCCTGTACAAACATCTATTGTTCTCTTTTTTGAAATTATTATTTAATCTTAGTTGAATTGCATGGATGTCTTAAAATCGAGACAAACTGAGTACTGTGCAAGTTCAAAAAGGAATTGATGAGATTAGAGAAGACTCCATTAAAAGACAGGATTTTAAGAGGTGGAGATGAGGGAAGGAAGACCAGCAGAGTAGGAAAGAAGATAAGGAAGGAGGCAACTCCAGTGAGGTCGGAGATAAACGCTGACCCAAGTTTAAGTCTTATGCTAACATAGCATTCCTGCTCTATCTTGATTTCCTTTAGCCCTCTTTGCTTGAATCTGTTTGACCATGGTTCCCATCCACTTTTACTGTTATAATCACCATTCATCACTCTTTAAATCTTTCTTCTACTCCCATCCAACCCTATAAGCTTGTTCAACTCTTTGAACTTGGGTAGATGACTCATGCTCCAGTAAAAAGTAACAAAGTGTTAAGTGTTTGCAATGACAGGAAGGTAAATCACTTTAAAATTATACCAACAGATTCACAGTAATATTAAATTTGTCCAGAATTTAATAAATTTTCCTCTTAAACTAAAGATTTTTTTTATAGAAAATAACTCTATTTCACCAACATAAATTACAAATGTTCATTTCTCAAACTGGAAAAGTTTTGTTCATTTCTGAACCTAAATAAAAATCTATCATAAAAGCCTTCCAAAAGAAAAAAAATCCAAAATGGGAAAAACATGTTTTTTTCAGAAGTGTAAACTAGAGCTGGAAACAACTCAAAAGCATTAAATCTCACCATGGCAAACACTTGCTGAATTCAAAATGAATAAAATAAGGTTAGAATTTTAGAATTTCACTTTCTATACTTTCTATTGAACTTGAACAAACTTTTTTCAGTTTAAACTTCACATCTACTTTTTTGCACATCCCACATTCTCAATATTATTTTAGGTACAGCTCCAATTATGGCCATCAAAACTTTTAATGAGAGAATAACTTTAAGGTTTAGATCAATTCGTCTTCAATTAATTTTATAGTGAAAGAACATGGTATCTTATTTATGTTTTGGAAAGGAGGAGCTTTTAAAAAATACTACTGACCCAAGGTTGAGGAAGGATAGTGTTGATGTGTTGTGAGGTTGTCAACCATTGTCATAGGGCAACATGTGTACTGTTAAATGAGAAACTACTTTGTTCTGTAAGGCTTCATCTAAAGTGAGAATAGCAGCACAACTGGAAGAGCATAGTCGATGTCACTGAACTGTGCATGCAGAAATTTTTGAAATGGTGTATCTTTGGCTATGTATATTTTCACCAGAAAAAAAAAAAGGTCGAGAAGGGAGAGGGTTGACATGTTGTGGGGTTGTTAACCAATGTCATAAAACAATATGTGTACTACTGTTTCATGAGAAACTATTTGTTCTGTCAGCCTTCACCCGAAGTACAATAAAAAAATTAAAAAAAAAATACTTTTGAAATATAAACTTTTTTTAAAGTTTAATCTTTATAGAATAACAAGATATTAACAAAATTCTTCTTGAATTATAAGACTTTTGGCTTAAGCAACGTATTTCTTGTACGGCTTGGTTTCAAAATCAGAAATCCTTAAACATAAAGAATGAAAAGTGACTCCTTAATTTGTCATACCTAAAAGTGAAAAAAATCAATCTGGCAGCTTAAGCATTCAAAGTATTCAAAGAATCAAAATCAAATACAGAAGAAGGAAGGGACCTTTGAACAGTCCAACTCCCTCATTTTATAGCCAAGGAACCAGAATCTTAGAAAGATCATGTGATTGCCTACCAAGCTCTTCTGATTCCCTGTGGTGCTCTTTACAGGACACTGTCACACTTCCCCATCCAAAAATAAAGTTTATGGATTTATATGTTATTGCCTACATATACAATTCACTTTTTCATTCATAAAGAATTTGTACTAATAACTAAGAGTCTTGATTCCTTCTAGTCTGTCCACAGAGAAAAACTTTCAGAATGAAGGATCCAGGTACTTACTCCAAAGGAATAGCCTGCAGGACTTGCTAATCAGTCATTTCTTTAGATCAGTTGTTTCTTAACTGTTTTTAGTCAGTCTTATTTGAGAACCTGATAAAAGCTATGAACCTAGTCCCAGGGGGATCAAAAGTATACAACAGGGGTTTCAGAAGCTCCGAAGTCCTCAAGCAGAAATTCTTTGCACTAGATTATCAAATTTACTCATTAAACTAAATTATCGCATATAAGCAGACTATATTAATCTAGCAATGAACAAAATGTTTTCCCAGAACTACAATTTGACACTTGGTGCTGTTCTTAAATTAAAGGCCAACAAGAAATAGCAAATGATAAATGTTTCTGCCATTAAAAAAAAAAAATCTGTCATGGTTTTTAATGGTTCATGTGTAAAGATTCACAGTATCTGAGATAAAGCAAAGGTTTTCCCTTGATAATCTGAAATGTTCCCTTTCATTAAATGAGAACTACATAATCCACTATATTTTCTTTTTTATTGTTGTTGTTGCCTGTGTCAAATGCAGAAGTTTCCTTTAGCCTAGATTTTTCTAACATCATTATTTCACATGCTGCCCCTTCCACCTTTCTCTCTCCCCCTGAGCTCTTGGCTCTTATTCTTTTACTAATGTGTTAATGGATTTATATTTCAAGAATACTTTTTTATTCTTTTTACAAACATTTGCTACATATGAAATGAATAATTTTTAGACTAATGCATATAGATAATGCTTAGAATAATTTTTCTACATTTCTTATGTTTTAGATTTTTAACTGCACCACACTGACATTCTTTTCAAAGTTTTTTAAATTGAGGTATAATTCACATATAACAAAATGCTAACACTTAAACCTTTAGTTCCATCAGTTTTGAGAGTAGGCTCATTTAAAAAATTATCATCTATCTGCTTTAAATTTTGTTTGGAAGCAAGAAGAGTGTAAATGAATAAGTAGTTGATTCATTCATGAGTTGTTCTGTGACAGTCTAGGGGGTGGGGTGGGATGGAAGAGGGTAGGATTAGAAATAGGGAGGTAAGATAAGATGTTATAACAATCATACAGATAAGAGTGACTGAGTTAGGCCAAGAAAGTGGCAGTTAAAATGAAGAAGGGGTATGATAAAAACACATAGTACTGTCAAGGCCAGAAATGAACATTATGAAAATGAAGAGGAAGGAAAGATGGTTGTGGAGCCCACCTTATGTGGTATTTGTTTATAGTGGGTATTCAAGAAAGGTTGTTTTTTATTTATTCAATAAACATTTATTTTAAGACTATTTTGAACTGGGCATGGATGAGTCAGATTCTCTGCCTCTTCAAAACCACAGCAGTTTACCCAAGAACTTTACCTGGCTTCTTCAAGTAACTGAATTTTGAAAAGTGATGTGAGTTGCATAATGAGATTCACTATATTTCAAATTGGTTGTACATATTATTTCACTCCCACAAAATTCCATATAAGACCAAACTGACTCCTAGATTGAACTTCCTAAATGTACAAATACCACGTTAAAATAACAGTTATGGTCTTGAATAGTCTATTGTATTAAGCAGTATTAAATACAAAACAAACAAATAAAAAATCATGGTATTAATCCAAGCACCTATTAAAAACACTTGATTCCCTGAGTGTATTTAAATCTCTTTGTAAGTAGTTAAACAGTTTTCAATCATACAAGTTTTTCAAGGCATCATATTTTACTTCGGTTCCTTAGTTAGAAGTAACATTAAATATCTTGAAAAATCCAGCATTCAATTATCTTCTTCCTGGTAAAACAGACAGCCGCTCTGCTCTTCCTCAATAGCAACACTTTTCAACAAAATTCAAATTCACTGATATGATTCATTCATCACCAACACGTGGATTTCTAATGGTCAGGCATTGTGCTAAGAACTAGAAATACAAGCTTAAGGATTAAAAAAAAACACAAAAACAAACCTAAACCCACTGCCATCAAGTGACCCTGCAGGACAGAGCAGAACTGCCCCCTAGGGTTTCCAAGGAGCGGCTGGTGGATTCAAACTGTTGACATTTTGAACTGCAGGCCTTTTGGCTAACAGCTGAGCTCTTAACCACTACACCACCAGGGCTCCAAGTCAGGACTAATATACTAATAATAGCAAAAAGCTCAATTCAACGAATAGTAAATTAACTACCTGTTTTTAAGTACCAATAACTCAAACATGAAAAAGCTACAAATGAACAGTTAAGGTATCCTTATTCCCAGGAAAAAAGAAAAAAAATCTTTTCAAGTGAATAACAACATCAACATACGGAAGAGTATTTGAAATGTAGAATTAATACATTTTAATTCTTCAACTGAAAAGATGCCATGCTCAAAATAAAAGTAAAAGTAGACAAAGTCAGGGCATCTAACTGCTTACATTTCATTATTTAATGATGATTTGTGTTGATGGCTAAACAGGACATTATCCATTTGAAAGAAGATTGCTAAAATTTTGTCTTCTTTAAAATATCTGTAACAGAAAATTTTTCTCCAATGAGAAAAGTTTATTAGCTACTCCTGTTTTCTTTACTACTCAAAGTTTCCACTACCCTTCTAATACGATCATACACATACTACTGTTCTTCCACACCAAATGTGATTAAAAAAAAAAAACCCAAACCCATTGCCGTTGAGTTCAAATATGGTATTATAAAGAAATTCAACCCTTTCAACTTAAAGTTTTAAGTTTATTTGTTATAACTAATACATATTTTTGTGTGTGTGTGTGTCACTTGCTTACAGATGAATTTCCTATGATTAAGCAAAAAAAAAATAGTTTACAATTCAGGGGACATTCATCAACAAACACAAAAGTTGCTGAGCATGAGCAGTCCAAATTAAAAAGGCATTCAAACATGTTGCTGTAACATGTTACTTTTAGATTAGCTAAGTAATTTATGAAAGAAAAATAAATTGCCCTTAAACTCCCTAAATTTCCTTAATTGATATCTGAAGAGTTTCAGTAAAAACTAAACCAAATTGAAACAACAGTCAAACACAACTAGATCTAGCCTTTTCTGTAAAATGATAGTTTAAAATAAGAAAAATGTGTCTCAGAGGTTGTGATATCTTCAGCCCTTAAGGAAATAACATACATTCAGCTATCCCACCCCTACATATACTTTCTTCTTCCTATTTCTTTGAGCTTTAAAAAAATGAGTATATTTTAAATATATAGATAAATCACTCACAGGAACTTTTAAATGAAGACAAAATCTGAACCACATTCCAATATATAGTTAATGTCATATTAAGGGCTGTGGGGAAAGGTATGGCGGAATGAAACTAAAATTATGAACCTAAATTTTAGCCAAGTAGTAGAACTTTTAACTCTCTAAAACTTATTTAAGTCAGTGGCGGGGGGGGGAGTTTTATTTAAAAACATATAATTTCATTTTGTGCCTAAATCTATGGGTAAAGTATGATTAATAACAGATTAAACATAAAAATTCTTGAATTTGTTCTTTGTCAGGAGGGATTATTTAAAAATCAAAAGAGCTCTAAAATATTAATTCAATTTCACAGGAAAGAGGAAAGAATGTTAGAAAATTGTTTATCGAAACTAAAGAGATCCAGAATTACAGCTACTCACAATCACACCATTTAAATTAAGTTAATCCTGAGTAGCATTAATTAAGAAAAACAGAAGCCAAGAGTAGTAGAACCACCACTGGTCCCTCCGTCAAATCTTTTTTATATCTAAAGGTTAAATCTCTCTCCTTTACAGTCATTAAAGTTTTTTAAAAATATGCTATACTAAGATAAAACTAATTTCAATTTATAAATACACACTCATGTGCATTTATTAAAAAACAAAACAAAAACCCAGTGTCATCTCAAACACAAAAGCAATTGAGAAAGAGGGAAATAGGCTTAACACTGATTTTTTTCTTTTCCTAACCATCAACTGTTGCCAGGAGAAAAACCACAACTCTCCCTGGGAGGTGGCCAGTACCCTAGAAGGCATTTCTGCACAAAAAGAGTTAATGGGCAGACAGCTCAGCTAAACAGTGACCATTTGCAAGCCTCCTAGGTATATTCCCAGCAGACTCATTATCAGATTAAAGGAACTGCAAACAAACTAGGCTGAAACCATTCTTTGTCCAAGCCCAGCCTCTTCTTCCTGTGATGTCATATTACAAATCTAGCAAGCCTTTCTTTTTCACTTCAGAGAAAGCCAATCACACAATACAGCTGGCAACTGTGGAAAACGCCTCAGTTCAGCAAGCGCGAACACGCTTAGGAATTCAGTTGGGACCTTTAAAAGACACTTCTGCTCACCACCATCTGGGATCCACTGCAGGAACACCAAAAAGGAAAATCTTACTCAAAAGGAACAAGAAGCAAATGAGAACAAATTAGGAATGCTTAAGTCTCTGAAACTTTGCACTGGAAAGCAAAGTAAGATTGATAACTTCAACTTAAACATACCGGAGCTTAAAGAAACTTTAATTTTGGAACATTTGCCTTGACTACTGAAATACAAACTTACAAAACTACAAGTTTACAAAACACAAGCTTAAAACTTGTTTTATTGCTGTCTCCGAACGCAGTTCTTCTTTAATCCCATGGGCTGGCTTTACTGACTGCATTTTTTAAAAGTTTCTCATCAGTTAACCAACGCCTGGATTCACAGATTTTCTGGAGACTAGAAGAGGAGAATGTTTTCCCATTAAAGAACCCAGCGGAAACTTCACAGCAACAAATTTCATGTTTCTTTTGGCGATTCCAGAGAAAAAGGAAATATTTATAAAACCATCCAAAGAGCCAAAGAATTTGCAAATAATCGGAGGTTATAAAGTGTTCACGATCTTCTGCCAAAGGAGACTGCAGCTGACAAAAGGACGTCACCACTGTAAACTGGGAGCGCCTTTATGATGGTAAGCACTAACAGCTCCCACTGCTCCTATGATGACTCCTTTAAGTACACTTTGTATGGGTGTGTGTTTAGTATGGTGTTTGTGCTTGGATTAATATCCAATTGTGTTGCCATATACATTTTCATCTGCACGCTCAAAATTCGAAATGAAACTACAACTTACATGGTTAATTTGGCCATGTCAGACTTGCTTTTCGTTTTTACTCTACCCTTCAGGATTTTTTACTTTACAACACGGAACTGGCCATTTGGAGATTTACTTTGTAAGATTTCAGTGATGCTGTTTTATACCAACATGTATGGAAGCATTCTGTTCTTAACTTGCATTAGTGTAGATCGATTTCTGGCGATCCTCTACCCCTTTAAGTCAAAGACTCTAAGAACCAAACGAAATGCAAAAATTGTCTGCATTGTCGTGTGGCTAACTGTGCTTGGAGGAAGCGCTCCAGCGGGTTTTTTTCAGTCTACCTACTCTCAGGGTAACAATACCTCAAAAGCCTGCTTTGAAAATTTTCCAGAAGCCACGTGGAAAACATATCTCTCAAGGATTGTGATTTTCATTGAAATAGTGGGATTTTTTATTCCTCTGATTTTAAATGTAACTTGTTCTAGTATGGTGCTAAGAACTTTAAATAAACCTGTTACATTAAGTAGAAGCAAAATAAACAAGACTAAGGTTTTAAAAATGATTTTTGTACACTTGGTCATATTTTGTTTCTGTTTTGTGCCTTACAATATCAACCTTATCTTATATTCTCTTATGCGAACACAAACATTTGTAAATTGCTTAGTCGTGGCCGCAGTACGGACAATGTATCCAATCACTCTCTGCATTGCTGTTACAAACTGTTGTTTTGACCCTATAATTTACTACTTTACATCGGACACAATTCAGAATTCAATAAAAATGAAAAACTGGTCAGTTAGGAGAAGTGAGTCTAGATTTTCTGAAGCTCATGGCACGGACAGCTTTATTCAACACAACCTACAGACCTTAAAAACCAAGATATCTGACAATGAGTTGACAATATAAGCTGCTTGAAATAAACTACTGGGACTTCACTGAAACAGAACCTACAATCTCCTTCAACTGTGAAAAGTGTTTTCTTGGACTATTATTCCACCGCTGAGAGAAGATGAAAACAGACATTTTAAAGCTTGTAGTATAGAGAAAAATTGTATTCAAGGTGTTAAGTATTAAAACATATTTCAATCTTGTATACATTCCATTTTATTTTTCTGAGCCATTTGTACCTTTCTCTTCGTTAAAAACAGCCCTAAGCTGTTCAAAATCTAAGTGACTGATTTAAATCATGTGGTGACCATCTTTACTGTCTTTGAATTCCTTCGTACACTAAATGATTTATACATATTTGAAGCTTTAAGTACTTAATGTTTTTATTCAACATATATTTAATTTCTACTTAAATTTGAATTAAAACTACTAATTATGCTTCTTAAACTATAATAACAAATGAAAACGGAGAGTAATTTGAAACAGTATTTTTTTAAGTATTTTCCCAAAAATAGCTTAAAATGTAGTTTTCTGTAGAATGATAACATACTAACGCTATTTGAGGATCTTGGGCAATTACTCTTATATTTTGGAGTTTTGTCTTTGTAGGCAATTTATAAAAAGCAGAGGCTATCTAACTATATAGCATACTTGTAAATTATGATTTCAAACCATTTTTTGGCTATAACAACACTCATTTTCAAAATGATACATGCCACAAAAATTTAGAGGGAAGAAACTAATAGAATGCTATTTTGTCAAGGAAATTTTTAAAAAATAAAATACTTCCAGAGATACATGCTAAACATACGTTTATGTCACAATAAAGAACTTGGATCTTAAATTAAGCATTTAGGTCAGAAAAACTACAGTTTATTTCACTTTAAACAAGTGAAATACAGTACTTGCTGCTTAGAAAGTGTTATTAGATAGATAGAAACACAGAAAGATAGATACAGACATATAACATGCTTTTCTTTCCTAATAAGTCAAAGCCAAATAGTGAATAGTTGAAATACGTTACTTCAAATAAACAAAATGTTATCATATGTCAAAATAAATTATGACGTAAGGACATAGTTCCTTACATAAAACAGCAAAGCCATACGGCTAAATAACTTAGCACAACTACATTTTCATTTCACTAAACATAAAGCTATAATTCAGATATAAACTACCAACTACACTAAAACTTTACATCTTCCACCATCTTTTTTTTTAATCTCCAAAGTCAACTAAAAAAGAATGCTTTCTATTTCAGAAAAAGGACATGTAATTAAATGCTTCAGCACTTTGTTAGATTTAGCATTCAATATCTGATTTTTACTGTCTTAATCTTTCAAGTCCTAAATACAACTTTGGACAAATACGCTTAAGATTTAAATTTGAGTTTTGCTGTCACTGAGTTTTTGCTTTAAGATTTAAATTTAAGTTTTGCTGTCTCTGAGTCTGTATATGATTTCAGAAAAAACACAGTCATTTACTAGACAAGTAAATCTATTTTCAATAAAATACTGGTGAGGGGGTTTTATTTAAGGGATCCTGAGTTCTTTTTAGATAAATCTAAAGTAAAGTAAACCCTTTGAAACAAACACACTAGTGAAAAAATTAGGCAGTCCTTTATAACCCAAGAAAAGTAAGCATAAGAAAACACTGTAAACATGTTTTCTTCTGTTGACCCTGAAATCCCTTTTTAGATATCACACTTCAGAAAAAAAAAAAAAAAAAATTTAGCACTGAAACATCTATTTTTGAGTTGAAAAACAAGTAACAACTTAACTGATCTGGGGAAAAGGGGTGGGGAGTTTTGTAAGCTTTTCTCCTTTGAGATTTATCAGAACTCTCCTGGGCTAAAAGATCTGTGAGTAAAACTTAAGGCACCATCTCAAAGCATGAATGTTACTTGAAAATAGTTATCATATACTTTACATAGTTATTACTACTGAGATGGCTGGGGTTTTGGTTGCCCCTTTGTTAACAGGAAGATACATGAGTCAAACGTTTTGCAAAGATTCTTCAAAGTAATACATAACAGATAACAAATACTAGTTTTCTCATTTAGAATTTAAAATCCTGGGTGAATCTTACCTACAAGGACAGAAAGAATACCAGAACAAAATTTAAAAGTTATTTTCTATTGTTAGTGTTGTACTTTAAAGGTATATTATACATTACAAGGGTTTTCTCTTTCCTTTTTACTCAGAAAACCCACATTAATATCAGAACTCTGAGGACTTCATTTTTTATCACATTAAAGTGACTGTACCAAGCCCTTCCCTCAATGACACTGTGCCCACTAAGTAGATGATTTAACTAACCTTACTTCCCACATAACTCCCTTCAAAGCACAAGAGTAGGATGAGAACAGTTCTCAGGCATGGAAAACAGTTTTCTAGGAGTCCCTGGGTGGCTCAAATGGTTAAGCACTGGACTACTAAACGAAAGTTGGTGGTTCAAACCCACCCAGAGGTGTCTCAGAAGAAAGGCCTAGCAATATGCTTCCAAAAGGTTCACAGCCTTGAAAATCCTATGGAGCACAGTTCTACTTTGTACACATGGGGTCACCATGAGCTGGAATTGACTCAATGGCAACTAACAACAGTATCCTAATGATTGATTCTAAACTTGGAAATGATCTTTTCTGAGAAAATATCAATCAAGTAACTACTTCACCCAAAAAATGTACGAAAATATGCATGCTGTTCATAACATAGCCACAGAAAATTAAAGAAACTGAAAATACTACTTTATTAAGGAATATCAGCAAACCTTAATATTCTAAATTAAAAATATTGAATGTAAATTTGAAGTAGAGATTCTAATAATAGATATTAGTTTTTTAAAGAAATTAGCCCCTCAGATGAGGAATATAAAAGAGAAAATGAAACAGCAGCAAACTGCTGAAAACACCAACCTCTGGAATAATAGTTGAGTGCTTAACCATCTGCACACAACAGTTTGCTGTATTTTCCTCTTGGGTAGAATCACCTTTATTATTATTATTTTTTTCTTTAAATCTGTTACAAAACTCTGGATTTACCTCCATCCTAGCTCTGCTTCCCTCTTAGGCACCATCAGGGAAGCCTAGCCCTCTGTGGGTGTGTACACAGAAGTTGGGGGGGTGGGGCCAGGTACATACTTGTATAGTACATGCACTGTGTAAAAGTGTGAGACTTAGCCTACACTCTGCACACCAAGACTAAGGCTACTGGGTCCAGAGGGGTGCCAGCAGTATTGAAGGAGGTGCACTTTCCCTGATTCTTACAGGCTGGCATAGCCTTGGACTGGTCTAGGTGTTTCATGGACCAGAGGTTATCAAAACATGGTTCTCAAAGTGTAGCACCCAGACCAGCAGCATCAACATTTCCTGGTAATTTGTTAAAAATGTAAATTCTTGGACCTACCCCAGAAACTACGGGGTTGGGTCATGCATCTGTAATCCGTGTTTTAACAAGTCCTCCAGGTTATTATGATGCATGCTAAAGTTTGAGAACCAATGCCAGACAGTTCTCTAGAAAACTCTCCTAACTACTGCCCCTCTCTTTACATGCTTGCTTTGAGCTTGGAGACTACAGCTCCCATTTTCACCAGAGCACCTCCTGTGTTCTGAGTTTTCTGAGTTGTGATTTTCTCTACTTCGTTGTATCCATCAATATACCGTCATTTACTTTTTATCCTCAAAAAGAACCAACCCCGCCACTTTATGTCATAGTCTCCCCACTTCATTGTCTCAGTACTGCTATGGTTTCACCCCAATGTGTAACTTTTATTTCTCCTGTTGCTTCTGTAGGATTTGGGGAGAAATAAAGGTATGTGGTCAGTTTGCTATTTTGAACCAGAAATCTTCTCAATTTTTAAAGTAATTACACAAGCTAAGTTATACAAGAAAATGTTATACTACATGTACCATTTTACTGCTGCTAAAAAATAACAAGCAAAGGGCTTTTTCACTAAAACAATGCAAATCTTTCTATTATAATGTACAACATAACCTTCCATTTATTTTTCTTTTAAAAATGATCATTTTCCAATTCATTTTATCAATTATTGTTATCTCATATTTTAAAAGGCTATAAAAGCCTATAAACTACTACAATTATTTATTTTAAAATAAAGAATTTTAATTACATGAGCATAAAATATTCACACTGGACTAAAATTTAGGCTTTTCAGGGAAAGGGTTTTATGCACAGTACTTGATGCACAGAAGTTTAATTAAAAATTAACACTTATTAAGACACTGCATTAAAAAATTACATCATTTGGCTCATATGTCACATATGTAATTTTCGCTAATGGTCAAAATAACTGATTTTAAAACTGCTGGGCAAAAAATAGCTATGCTTATTTTGTGGTGTCATAAGACTTCAGATGAAACACATAATTCAATATAATCTTATATAGGAAAAAAAAGTATGGACATGTATTTAAAAATAGAAAGGGACAGGTGTAAATAGTTTTTCTACAAGAGGTTAAAGAGCTGTTGCCAGAAAAATAATGATCCAAGTCAGGGATATAATTTTTGCATTATCATGACAATCTCATCCTTCTCCATCCACCCAAATCATTTATTCTTCTTTTGGAACTTAACTGTGTTAAAGTTTATTTTGAGAAGATACTGTTTAAGTATGTGGGTTCTACTACATTAGATTCTGACCCAAAAGCCCATGGTATTAAGTGTCCAATATTTCTATTAGAAAGAAAATGCAAAAGTTTACATTTACAAGAATAAATAGAGAGTTCAGCATTGGACTGGGGAACCTTATCTTCATTTTTGTTTATGACCCATGTATTAGTAAAGGACAAGTCATTTCACTTCTCCATCTATCCCATTTTAATGTTTAAAAATCTGAATGATTTAACTAATGCTCCCATTCTGCAAAGACAACTTAAGCTACAAAAACTAGCATTAGTTAATATATAAAGGAAAAACTTTCAGACAAATTATATTAAAATATGGAAAGGGTAAGTAAAATGATAAAAATAACTAGATATAACTCCAAAAAGGAAATGGATTTAAGTAAAAGATAGCAAACCAGATTTAGGTTATCCTCTGAAGAATTCTTAAAGAGTAAAATCAAAATCCCAAAGAGAAATTCTTTGTTATATTTTGATGGAAGGAAGAAACACTGAAACTTAACAAGAAGAATAAAAACAGTTTTTTGAAAGGGTGGAGGAAAAAGAAACCAAATCCAGCTGTTTCCTATTCTATATTTCCTCATCAAGTTCTAAATCTTACAGGAAGACACTAAAAATACTTCTGATATTTGGCCATTTCTGACAAAAATATTAAAAACCAGTAAGTAAATTAATAAAACCACACATGCAAGGGCCTCAAACATGCATTTTGAAACAGACTGGGTTGTGAAAGTGACAATTTTAAAAACACTTCATAAATACTTGGGAAAGACAGAGGCAAAAAAAGTTGGACCTATTTTACAATTAAGGGTACATGAACTTAGCTGATTTAAGAACAACTGCTCTCGAATGGTTCTAAAATTTTACTGAACTTGTTAATTGATAATACCCTCTTGTTTTGCTGGGAGAATTCAGAAACTATGTTAATTAGGATAGATATCTCAAAAAACAATTCTACTGTGTTTCTTGAGAATCCAGAATTGCAGAGTCCTTCCTCACTATTGCAGTTGGGATATGACTCAGGTCTAGAAATTCGAAATTCTACTCAGGTTTAGAAATTCAAAATTCTAAGACTATATTCAAGTAATTCTCTAACATCGTGACCTTGTATTAAGATTCTCTGAACAAGCGTACAAGTGCTTCCATTCCTGCAGATTAAGTACAGAAGAATATTTCCTAGCTCTTCTTTGAAAATTGCTATCTCCCTTCTTGTTTGCACTTGAATAATGAACTAACACTGCCCTCAGGGTAATTACTGGCAAGATTCATAACTGAAGCAACATAACAAAAATTCCAGCTGCAGCAGAACAGCGAACACTGCCCACATTTAACAATGCTGGAGTTCAGTGAGGCCTTTTTTCCCTGAACTTTTTCCATTTTGAGGAAGAAAAGAGGGGCACGGGAGAAGAGAAGAATTCTACATACAGATAGTAAGCCAGGAAAAACAGGTCCAATACAGTTTAACTGTGTTCTCAGCTTTTTGTTCTTAACAAGTCACTGTATAGTAGAGGAGAAGGGATGAAGTGAAAGGAAGCAGCAACTGTGACATTTCTAAAATTTACCCTTCTCATAAATGCTCATTTATTCCTCACAACAACTCTGAAAAGTATGATTATTCCTGTTTTTTACAGGTAAGTAAATCTGAAATACAGAGCTATAATTTGCTCAGAATCAGACCAAAGCAAATTACGTGACATCTCTGAACCCCAGGTTTCCTTATCTATAAAATAGGGGCTAGCAAAGTTTACCTTTCAGGGATCTGGGAAGATTAAATGAGATCTGGTGGCTCCAAAACCCAGACTCCTTCTATTACAGCACAGTAACACTCACAAAGAGAAAGATACAAACACAGATAAAACACAAGTAGAGAAAGAAACCATGACAATGCATATGCCAAATACTAAACTAATACACTGAGAGGCAGCACAGAGGTTAGGAACACGGCTTGTGGAGCCAGACAGCCCAAAGTTAAAATTCTGGCTCTGCCACCAATTTGTTTTGTGGCCAAGGGAAACTCTCAATTTCTCTGTGCCTCAGTTTCCTCATCTGGAAAATGGTGAAAATGATAGTGTCTGTTTCATAGAGTTGTTAGAATTAAATGAGCTAACACACTTAAGCAGTTTTAACACTGCCTGAACAGCACACACACACAAACATATGATCTGTTATTATTTCTATACCAAAATGTCATACATATTAAGTGAGGGAAATTTTGATGTCAGTCTGAATGATGATAAGGAAAGATTCCAAAGAAATAAACCAGTGATGAGCTTTTAAATGCACTGCTTCATAAACCAAGGTTCTATGAGCACGCTAAAGGACATTCCCTTTCTATTTTTATTTTTTGACATCCCTTACTTTCTTTACTCCCTTGTACCAATTCATGAACAAACAGAATGGATAATGTGTGTACTACAGAGGGGGCTAAAAGGAGGGGGCATGAATGGACAAGTCATGAGTATCTCTCCCCTCCAGTGAACGCTAGCAATTTATCAGGTGTGTCAGATTGCTCTCGTGATTAAAGAAGGGGATAACTGCAGAGAAAATACATAGGGTTCAAACACTAGAAGTCACTTGAACAACGGTTTAGACATAAAAAGTTTTTAGGTTTAAAACCAAAAACAGATCTGAATCAAGAACTTACGGTCACCTAAGCACCTAAGACTGAAACTCGCTCTTGAAAGTAGAGTAGCTAACACTACTTACTAATTACTAACTAACACTTTTAAACTGCTAAACCCAAAGGAAGAAATGATTAAGTAAAAGAGCTGAACAGAAGACTTTAAAGGGCAGCTGAAGAAGAAAAAGTAAAGTATTATAGTGAAATATGCAAAACCCTGGAGTTAGAAAACAAAAAGGGAAGAACACACTCGGCATTTCTCAAGCTGAAAGAACTGAAGAAAAAAATTCAAGCCTTAAGTTGCAAAATTAAAGGATTTCATGTGCAAAATGTTGAACAAACAACACAGAAAGCTTCCAAAGATGGCAGAAGGAAAATACAGAGATATTGTAGCAAAAAGAACTGGTCGATGTTCAACCAATTCAGGAGGTAGCATATAATCAAGAACCTATGGTACTGAAGAAAGAAGTCCAAGCTGCACTGAAGGCACTGGCGAAAAACAAGCCTTCAGGAACTGGCAGAATATCAGTTGAGATGTTTCAACAATCAATGCAATGCTAGAAGCGCTCACTTATCTATGCCAAGAAATTTGGAAGAAGCTATCTGGCCAACTGACTGGAAGAGATCCATATTCGTGCCCATTCCAAAGAGAGATAATCCAACAGAATGTGGAAATTATCAAACAATATCATTAATATCACAAATAAGTAAAATTTTGCTAAGAATCATTCAAAAGTGGTTGCAGCAGTAACTACATCAGCCGTGAACTGCCAGAAATTCAAACTGGATTCAGAAGAAGATGTGAAATGAGGGATATCATTGCTGATGCCAGATGGATCTTGGCTGAAAGGAGAGAATACCAGAAAGATGTTTACCTGACTATGCAAAGGCATTCGACTGTGTGCATTGTAACAAATTAGGGATAACACTGAGAAGAATGAGAATTGCAGAGCACCTAATTGTGCTCATAAGGAACCTGTACATAGGTCAAGAGGCAGTTGTTCTAACAGAACAAAGAGATATTGCAAGGTTTAAAATTAGGAAAGGTGTGTGTCAGGGTTGTATCCTTTCACCATACTTATTCAATCTGTATGCTGAGCAAATAATCCTAGAAGCCGCACTATATGAAGAAGAACAGGATATCAGGATTGGAGGAAGACTCACTAACAACCTGCAATATGCAGATAACACAGGGAATCAGAGCAGTTAATGTGTACATGACAACAACATCAGAACAATAAAAGAGGGAATAAATGGTGTAGGTGTAGAACCTTCTAATGGAGAGGAAGGCAAGGCGATATCAAGTAATACTAGACTGCTTCAAACTTAGAAAGATAAGGGTAAATTTCACAGTAACCACAAAGAAAGTTAACAAACCTACTCATAAAAATAAAGAGGAAAAACATAAAGTCTGAGTAAAAAAAAAAACTTACAAAAACAATAGAAAAGAAAAAAAAAAATCCACGAACAAAAGGAATTCAACACAGGAGACTAAGAGGAACAAAGAAAACGTCAGCACCACAAAAAAAAGCACTACAAAATGACAGAAATAAACACACACCTATCAATAATTACACTGAATGTAGATGGCCTCAATGCACCCATAAAGAGATAGAGAGTGACAGAATGGATAAAAAAACAGGATCCATCAATATGCTGTCTACAAGAGACACACCTCAGAAACAAAGATGTGAATTTATTAAAAATCAAAGGTTGGAAAAAAATATATGCAGCAACTACCAGAAAAGAACAGGAGTGGCAATACTAATCTCAGATAAAATAGACTTTAAAACAAAATCTACCATAAAAGACAAAGAGGGACACTAGATAATGGATAAGGGGATGATCTATCATGAAGACATAATCATAATAAACATCTACGCACCCAATGACAGGGCTCCAAAATACACAAAACAAACTCTTAACAGCACTGAAAAGAGAAACTGACAATTCCACAATAACAATAGGAGTCTTCAACACACCACTCTCGGTAAAGGACAGAACAAATAAAAAGAAACTCAGCAAAGATACGGAAGACCTAAAGGGCACAATCAGCCAACTTGATCTCATAGACATACATAGAACACTCCATCCAACAGCTGCAAAGTACACATTCTTTTCCAATGCACATAGAACGTTCTCCAGAACAGACCACATCTTAGGCCACAGAGCAATCCTTAACAAGATCCAAAATGTTGAGATAATACAAAGTAGCTTCTCTGACCACAACGTCTTCAAGGTAGAAATCAACAACAGAAAGAGTGAGGAAAAAAAAATCAGTTACATAGAAACTGAAAATACCCTGCTTACACATCACTGGGTAATAGAAGAAATCAGAGATG
>NW_004443980.1:5652672-5683507 GCF_000243295.1 Trichechus manatus latirostris
AGCCCCATAAAACAAAATGGGACTAATGAGGCACAGCAGTCCAGGGACAAGGACTAGAAGGCAGAAGGGGACAGGAAAGCTGGTGATATGGAATCCAAGGTTGAGTAAGGACAGTGTTGACATATAGTGGGGTTCTTAACCATTGTCATCGGGCAATATGTGTACTAACTGTTTAATGAGAAACTATTTTGTTCTGTAAACCATCTAAAGTGAGAACAGCAGCACAACTGGAAGAATGTAATCAACATCATTGAATTGTACATGTAGAAATTTTTGAAATGATGTATCTTCAGCTATGAAAATTTTCACACACACAAAAATTGGTACTATATTTTCACCAAAAAAAGAACAGTCCTCCAAGGCTGAGAAGGGAGCATGTTGACATGTCGTGGGGTTGTTAACCAATGTCATAAAACAATGCGTACTGACTGTTTAATGAGAGAATATTTGTTCTATAAACCTTCACCTAAAGTACAACGAAAAAAGCAAATACATCACCTTGAGTCTTAAGGTGCACCTGAACAAAGCCATGGTATTTTCAATCGCATCATATGCATGCAAAAGCTGTACAGTGAATTAGGAGGACCTAAGAAGAACTGATGCATCTGTGTTATGGTATTGGCAAAGAATACTGAATATACCATGGACTGCCTGAAATATACCACGGACAGACAGAAAATCTGTCTTGTAACAAGTACAGCCAGAATGCTCCATAGAAGCGAGGATGGAGAGACCTGATCTCACTTACTTTGGACATGTTGTCACGAGTGACCAGTCCCTGCTGAAGGACATCATGCTTGGTAAAGCAGAGGGTCAGCGAAAAAGAGGAAGGACCCTAAACGAAATAGATTGACACAGTGGATGCAACAATGGGCTCAAACATAGCAAAGATTGTGAGGATGGCGCAAGTCTGGGCAGTGTCACATTTTGTCGTGCACAGGGTTGCTATGAGTGGGAACTGACTCAACGGCACCTAACAACAACTACAACCATTTAACATTGGAGAAGGCTTGCATTAATTTATAAGCCATCTCAGCCTGTTGGGGTTTTCTGTTTGTTGTTTTTTAACATCTGACGAACCACATAAAAACTCATTTAATGCCTTATTGATCTTTAACAAATATGAAAATGAATATAGTTATTTTATAAAATAAAGCTTACATTCTTAGATCTTTGCTAAGCAATCATGAATTATCTGTTCATATGAATAATTGTTCCTATCAATTAAGTTACTGTCCTTATTTTTGTTTGTACTTTTTCTGCACATCTGTATTTGCTCATATTCACATTCTCTTTAGTTTACTAGTAGAAAACTAAGGTCACAATCAAAAATTTTATTCCTCAGACATTGCTTCCTTTATTTTCCTTTCTCCCTCTTTATTTTATTCTTATAAAGTATGAAAACTTTAGGCATACCTGGGATATTTTATTAAAAAGTGAGAGAAAATTCGGTTCTAACAGTTTAGTCTATAAAAACAGAGCTAGCTTTCCATTTCACCTCATTCTCATCCGTCCCTTCAGTCTCCCTGGAGGGTGATCTAAATATCCAATTCCATCAACTCTAGATTATTACGGATTCTGAAAACACTTATACTCATTATATTAAAATCTCATTTCTAAGTGTTGCATGAATGAAGCACTAGTACTTCCTCTTAAAATACAGTTTGTTCCTTTTGGTAGTCTTGTAATCTTTTCATCAGGGGAAATAAATTAGACTAGTACTGATGGTGCACTGCATGAAGAAGCTGGTCAAAAAACGTTAGTTTCTGCTCTTCCTTGCTACTAATTAGTTCCTAGGCAAATCACTTAGCTTGTTACTCAAAAGTAAACATATACATAGTGGTGCAGAGGTTAAGGACTCAGCTGCTAATGGAAAGGTCAGATTCAAACCCACCAGTCACTCCTTGGGAGAAAGATGTGGCAATCTGCTTCCATAAAGATTACAGCCTTGGAAACCCTACGGGGCAGTTCTACTGTGTCCTACAGGGTGGCTATGGGTAGAAATCCACTTGATGGCAATGGGTTTGGTTTTTTGTTTTTTTATAATTTTAAAACTAACGTAATGTTTATACTGCTGCCTTATGTACTGTCCCATGTGCCTGACTATATAACGTACCCACTGCCATCAAGTCGATGCTGACTCATGGAAACTACATGTGTTTCAGAGTAGAACTGAGCTCCATAGAGTTTTCTTGGCTGTTATCTTTTTTATTTTATTGTTGTACTTTAAGTGAAAGTTTACAATTCAAGTTAATCTCTCATACAAAAATTTATGCATACACTGTTATGTGATCCTAATTGCTCTCCCTATACTGCGACAGCACACTTCTCCTTTTCACCCCTGATTCCCCATGTCTATTCAACCAGCTCCTAACCCTCTCTGCCTTCTCATTTCACCTCTGGACAGGAGCTGCCCATTTAGTCTCATGTATCTACTCAAGCTAAGAGGCACACTCTTCACGAGTATCATTTTATGTCCCATAGACCAGTCTAATCTTTGTCTGAAGAGCTGGCCTCAGGAATGGTTTTAGTTCTGGGTTGACAGAAGTGTCCAGGGGCCATGCTCTCTGGGGTTCCTCCAGTCTCAGTCAGACCATTAAGTCTGGTCTTTTTACTAGAATTTGAGTTTGGCACCCCACTTTTCTTGTTCTCCATTAGGGACTCTCTGTTGTATTCCCTGTCAGGGTGGTCACTGGCGGTAGCCGGGCACCTTGGCTGTAATCTTTATGGAAGCAGATTGACAGGTTTTTCTTCCACAGCACCACCAGGTGAGTCCAAACTGCCAACCTTTCACTCAGTAATCAAGCACAAATTGTTTGTGCTACCCAGGGACCTATGCTATGATACAGTAGCAATAAAAACAGTATAAATGATTCAACACAAATAATGTGGTTCAATGAAAGGAGCATTTTACCAGAAATCAACATAGAAAAACATGGAACTTGGAATCAAACCAGTATGGATTCAAATGTCAATTGTGTGACTAGGATAAATTATCTGACACTCCAGAAACTCCACTTTTACAAAATGAAAATAGTACAATTAACTTTACAGAAGTATTATGAGAATTAAATTGGACAAATATTTTTGGTCATAGTATATTGCAGCTGGTCAATAAATGGTAGGCTTCTGTCTCTAATCATTAATTAGCTCCTGAGTAGGACACAGATATTCTGTGCCTCTCCTTCCTTGTATGAGAAACTAGAGTCATGCCTATACCTTCTACTTTCCAGAGTTACTATAAAGAACCAAACAGTATTTCATCTGAAAGCCAAATAAGAATGTAAGGCAATCTAGAATCAGTAATCTAGAATCTTGCTACTCACTAGAGACTAACCAAAAACAAAAATCGAACCCATTGCCATCAGGTCGATTCCGACTCATAGCAAACCTACAGGACAGAGTAGAACTGCCCCACAGGGTTTCCAAGGAGCAGCTGGTGGATTCGAACTCCTGACCTTTCGGTTAGCACCCAAGCTCTTAACCACTGCACCACCAGAGCTCCCACTACAGACTAGCAACATCAGAATCATCTGGGAGCTACTAGATATGCTGAAACTCGAGCCCCACCTAACCTACTTGACAAGAATCTGTATTTTAACAGGATCTCCAAGTCATTTTTATGGGCAATAAAGTTCAAAAAGCACCACGAAAAAAAAAAAAAAAAAAAAAGAAATCCTTCAACCTGGAAGAAAAGAACTTTGCCAATACAGTTGTGCCAAAAACCCAAAAGGCAAAGGGCATCTGGTGGCACAGTGGTTAACTGCTTGGCTGCTAACTAAAAGGTCAGTGGTTCAAACCTACCAGCCATTTCACGGGGGAAAGAATTGGCAGTCGGCTTTCCTAAAGAGTAAGACCTTGGAAACCCTATTGGGTAGTTCTACTCTGTCCTATAGGATTGCTATGAGTCAGAATCAACTCGACAGCGGTGGGTTTTTTTATATTGATTCAATTACCTTGGGAGAGCAGGTATAAGGCAAGAGGTTGTAGTTTGGTAGAAACTGAAACAGTGAGAAACAACTCAGGAAAGGCAGAAACATTAGGCAAAGGGTCCAATATTCTCCAGAGGCAAATTGGGAGTCCAACCCATGAACAATATAATAATGTCTATAATGATGTCCCTAGCTCATAAATCTTTGCATTTTAACACTTGAAAGATGTCTTCTGCAGCAGATTTGCCCAATGCAATGCATTGTTTGAATTCTTGACTGCTGCTTCCTTGGGTGCTGACTGTGGATCCAAGTAAAATGAAATCCTTAACAACGTCAATCTTTTTCTCCATTTATCATGATGTTGCTTATTGGTCTAGTTGTGAGGATTTTTGTTTTCTTAGTTGAGGTATGGTCTTTGATCTTCATCAGTAAGTGCTTCAAGTCCTCTTCACTTTCAGCAAGCAAGGTTGTGTCACCTGCGTAGCACAGGTTGTTAATGAATCTTCCTCCAACCCTGATGCCCTGTTCTTCTTCATATAGTCCAGCTTCTCCGGTTATTTGCTGAGCATACAGGTTTAATAAGTATGGTGAAAGGATACAACCCTGACACATATCTTTCCTTATCTTAAACCACGCAGTATCCCCTTGTTCTGTCAGAACGACTGTCTCTTGATCTATGTACGGGTTCCTCATGAGCACAATTAAGCGCTCTGGAATTCCCATTCTTCTCAAACGTTACCCATAATTTGTTACGATCCGCATAGTCAGTAAAACACAGGTAAACATCTTTCTGGTATTCTCTGCTTTTAGTCAGGATCCATCTGATATCAGCAATGACTTTCCAGGCTCCCGTTCTATTCTGAATCTGGCTTGAATATCTGGCATTTCTCTGTCAATGTACTGCTGCAGCCGCTTTTGAATGATCTTCAGCAAAATTTTACTTGTGTGTGATATTAATGATATTGTTCGATAATTTCAGCATTCGGCTGGATCACCTTTCTTTGGAATAGGCATAAATATGGATCTCTTTCTTGAAGACTAAGGTGCGCCTGACCTAAGCCATGGTGTTTTCAATTGCCTCACATGCGTAGGAAAGCTGGACAATGAATAAGGAAGACTGAAGAACTGACGCCTCTGAATTATGGTGTTGGTGAAGAATACTGAATATACCATGGACTGCCAAAAGAACAAACAAATCTGTCTTGGAAGAAGTACAGCCAGAATGCTCCTTAGAAGCAAGGATGGTGAGACTTCATCTCACATACTTTGGACATGTTATTAGGAGAGACCAGCCCCTGGAGAAGGACATCATGCTTATTAAAACAGAAGGCCAGCAAAAAAGAGGAATACACTTAACGAGATGGACTGACACGGTGGCTGCAACAATGGGCTCAAGCATAACAACAATTGTGAGGATGGCGCAGGACCAGGTAGTGTTTCCTTCTGTTGTATATGCAGTCGCTATGAGTTGGAATTGACTCAACGGCACCTAACAACAACAAGCTCATAAATAAAAAGAAAAATTACTTTAAATATGCTCTGTTGGAGAGAAAAAAATGTATTCTACTGCAAGAATTTTCTCTAAAAATCATATATACATATTAAATTAGTGCATAAAATTATTAGGCACATTTACTTTCGTATTATAATACTTCATTTACCAACAGAGCTAGTTTTCCATTTTTAAAAAGGTTAAAATCTGTTGCTGTTAGGTGGATTCCGATCCATAGCGACCCTAGAGGACAGAGTAGAACTGCTCCATAGGGTTTCCAAGGAGCAGCTGGTAGAATGCCATATCAGTTAACCACTGCACCACCAGGGCTCCTTAAGAAGGCTAGAAATTCCATTATATAACTTTCAAGACTAATTTAGTACTCATTAAGCACTGCCAGTGTTAGGCCATAATTTTCCCCTAACATGCCTGAAGCTTTCCTCCTTCTATCTTCTCCACATTTCCACCTCTGTTGCAAGTCTTTTCCCATCCACAAATGTTCATTCCTTCCTTTGACACCCCAGGGCTTATCTTCCTTTGACCCCCAGTGCTTACTAAATCTCCTTTAAGGCTAGGGGCCATCTCTCACAGCATTATATACCTCTTAGGGGCAAATATAATCCTTTAAAATACCGGATAGAATATTATGTATGGCCTAAGGAGACGTGGGAAGAATTGAGCCAAAAGGGGACAGGAAAATGAGACCTTTGTGTTATCTCATTTTTGAAGGAATTTTTCCTTACTATTTTATAGTCAAGGAGCCCTGGAGGTGCAGTGGTTAACCGCTTGCCTGTTCTCCAAAAGTTCAGCGCCTTGAAATCACCAGCTGCTCCGTGGGAGAAAGACGTGGCAGCCTGCTTCTGTAAAGATTACAGCTGTGGAAATCCTATGGGGCAGTTCTACTTTGTCCTACAGAGTCACTATGAGTCAGAATTGACTCGATGGCAACAGGTTTAGTTTTGGTTTGGTATTTTATAGTCACAAAGCAATCCACAGAAATATGAATTCACATTTAGTAGTGGCAAATAATTCTTAGTATTTAAATAGTTTTGTAGAAACGTAAATATTCCTGCTAGAAGACTCAAATCTTTTGGTTTAACTGTCTCAACGCACAAATGAATAAACTTAAGACACAAAGCTATTAACTTGCACATGGAGGAGCTAGAACCTAAAGCCAAGTCTTCTGATTCCGTGTCCCATTCTATGCCATGCTGTCTCACTGGATAAACGTGGTTTGCTCCAGAGATTTAAGGACCGCCTGGCGATAATGAGAGTTTGAGGAACAGTGGAATTAAGGTTGGAAAGGTAAGTCAGGGCTAGATTATCACAACCTTTGAATGCCAGAGTGAAGAGGCTTCGTTTTTCTGAAAGGCAGTAGGGAGCTATCACCGGGTTTTATACAGAAGCATGGCATAAATGAGCACTGAGGAAGATTAACTTTGCACCAAAGTGTAAGATGACTGGCAGTGCCAAAGCTGGGAGACCAAACAGGAGCCTAGAACAGTTTAAGTGTTAAGAATGTGATGATCTGATGTAGAAGTGTAAATGAAAATAATTTTTTAAATAATAAATATGAGAGACATGGTAAAGTATTTTAAAAAATTACAGGACTTTATATCAAACTATACTCAGGATTCAAGCCTGGATGACTTGAAAAGTAACGTAAAAGTATAGCTATTTGGAAGCAAAGCTGTATAGGTAGTCTCAGACTTGTAATGGGGTTTCATTCCGAGAACTCCGTCGTAAGTCAGTTCTGATGAAAGTCGAATACCTATTTTTTTTTTAGTTTTCATTATTATTGCCTTTTATTATCAGTATCATCATAAAGCTGATCTTTGAACATCTGCGACTGAACATCTGAGAATAATAACATCAGCAAATCACGTGCTGCAACACTGTATGTAGTACATATTACTAACAATAAGATGTACATGCACACACAAAAGATGTTAAGCGCAGTTCATCATAATTAGCATATGTTGTAAGTCAGGGACTACCTGTATTTGTTATTGTGTGCCATTCAGTCCACTCTAACTCATCTCCATCCATACTCCACTCCTACCCCTGTTGCCAATTCCAACTCATAGTGACCCTATATGACAGAGAAGAACTGAGCCATGTTTCCTAGGCTGTAAATCTTTATGGGAAAAAATTGCCAGGTCTTTCCTCCCCTGTGGCTGTTGGATTTGAACTGCCACCTTTGGGTGAGCAGCCAAGTGCTTAACCATTGTACCAGCAGGGCTCCTTAAGTTGTATTTAGAATAAAACAATTTCAGTCTTGACTAATGAAGTCAAGTCCCCTAAGTCACTTGAGAAACTACTACTTAGCTGTAGGAGTAGGATATCTGGAACCTACTAGGTCAGAGTGAGAAAAGCTAAAGCCTTAAGCTATGTTTTCAGAAAGCATCAGATTTAAAAAAATAATAATAAAATATATTTCTTCTTACTGGCAAAAGTAAATATACGGCTTTCTTAAATAATTCATGGGGACCTTTTGAAAACCTAACATACTTCATTTTTCATTATAGCGGCATGGTGTTATGTAAATATAATATATACCATCATATTGCTTCATTGTACTTATCCATATTTTTAAACAGTGATAAATACAGCTTAATCATTATCTTACAATTCACTCACCTTCCTGATACCTAGCTCTTGGTAAAACATATATGTATATACTTTTTAAACAACATCTAATGGTAAATATTAAAAATTTTGTGCAAAGTACACCAAAGGTTCATGATTCACCATATAAACATACAACGGATACCTTTTTTGGTTTTTTCAGAGCCACAGGCTTCTCTCCCTTTTGTGTTCACTTCCTGTCAAGTTTACCATTTCAAAAGAACACCAAAGAAGCTTAAAAATTTGTTTGTAAGTAAAAAATTTGTTTGTTTGTAAGTCTGTCACCAAATCAGGACTCTAAAAATACAAGCTATTCACTATTACTGTACTAATGTACAAAATAGCCCTTCAATCAAACTTTGGGGAAAAAAATGATAAAGAAATATGTTCAATCTTTTCTTACTTAAAAGTATTTTGGCCAAATATTTGTATAACTGAATAAAGAAATGTGCTAATGTTTCATGACCACAGAAAAATTGTATGACAGAATCCAATCTTATGAGTCAGCTACGTGTTGACAACATTTAAAGGAGACTCAACTTTCCTATGACTCATTAAAATTTAATACAAGGAAATAGTAAATAACTAGCATTTCTTTTTTTTCCTCTTTTTTTTTTATTGTAGTAGTTTAAATGAAGTTTACATTTCAAGTTAGTCTCCCATACAAAATTTTATACATACATTGTTATGTGATCCGAATTGCTCACCCCAATCTGCGACAGCACATTCCTCCTTTCCGCCCCTGATTCCTCAAGTCCGTTCAACCAGCTCCTAACCCTCTCTGCCTTCCCATCTCACCTCTGGGCAGAAGCTGCCCCTTTGGTCTCTTGTATCTACTTGACTAAGAGGCACACTCTTCACAAGCATCTCTTTATGTCCCACAGTCCAGTCCAATCCCCATCTGAAGAGTTGGCCTCAGAAACTGTTTTAGTTCTGGGCTGATAGAGAATCCAGAGGCCATGCTTTGGGGCCATGCTTTCTGGGGTTCCTCTAGTCTCAGTCAGACCATTAAGTCTGGTCTTCTTACTAGAATTTGAGTTCTGCACCCCACCTTTCTCCTGCTCCATCAGGGACTCTCTGTTGTGTTCTCTGTCAGGGTGGTCATTGGTGGTAGCCGGGCACCATCTAGTTCTTCTGGTCTCAGGCTGATGAAGTCTCTGGTTTATGTGGCCCTTTCTGTCTCTTGGGCTAATGCTTTCCTTGTGTCTTTGGTGTTCTTCATTCTCCTTTACTCCAAGTGGTTGGGACCAATTGATGCATCTCAGACGGCAGCTTGCAAGCTTTTAAGATCTCAGACGCCACTCACCAAAGTAGGATGCAGAACATTTTCTTAATAAGCTTTGAAATAACTAGTATTTCTGTGCTCTACAGGTAAGTACTCCTCCAAAACAGTACTACTCAGAAGACCTGATACATTCAATACAGGAAAACAGGAACGATAAACTAAATATTCTCTTAAGTACACATATTTATAAACATTTTATCAAACATTAAATACTGTGCATACCCCTTCTAGCCATGAAGGAACAATTAGCAGAATGGAATACCAGAGTAGAGAGCTACACAGAAGGGAGAGATCTGCACAGAGAAGGCGCCAGAGGTCTGCAGTGGGTTCCTCTCGAGTCTTCAGCTGAGGAAACCATCCAAAGCTGGGAAAGAATCACTGGAAGCAGAACCATTGTAGGAGCTGACACAGGGCCAGAAGAATTGTGATTTCCACCATCCAGGGTGGAAAACCTTGTAATATATGGAACATTAGGCCAATACTCGAGACACGAGGAACTTGTAGCCCTTCTCATCCTCTCAACTAGAGCATACACTCTTGACTACAGTCTGTCTTAAGGAGCCCTGGTGCTGAAGGGGTTAAGCACCTCAGCTGCTAACCAAAAGGTTGGTGGTTCAAACATACCCTCCACAGGAGACTCCTATGGCTCAGTGCTACTCTGTACTATAGGATCACTATGAGTCTGAATCTACTCAGCAGGAACGGGTTTTTTTGGGGGTGGGGGTGGGGGGAAGTATGGGGGGAGTGGTGCAAATCGTTAGCACTTGGCTGCTAATTGAAAGGTCAGCAGTTGGAACCCACCCTCCATGGGAGATTCCTATGGCTCGGTCCTACTGTGAACTATAAGATCACTATGAGTCAGAACTTACTCCATGATTTTTTTTTTTTTTGGTGGGGGGAGTGGTGCAAACGGTAAGCACTTGGCTGCTAACCAAAAGGTTGGCAGTTCAAATACACTAGCCGCTGTATGGGAGAAAAAACCTAGCAATCTGCTCCCGTAATGATTATAGCCTTGGAAACCCTATGGAGCAGTTCAAGTCTGTCCTATAGGGTCGCTATGAGTTGAAATTGACTCGACGGCATGGGAGAGTCTGTCTGCTCTTCCCTGTCCAGTGATTTCTGGCAGTTGCTTTCTGTATTATGTACAGGTTTTATAGCTGTTTTTTGTAAGTGAGCCATGTAGTAGGTTCCTCCTTCATCATTACCAGATGTATATGTCCCCCACAGAAGGGTCTTAACCTGAGGAACTGACATGATGAGATTTTCACTATAAAAAGATCTCCCTGGCTGCTGTGAGAGAAATAGTCTTAAGGTGCCAAGGAATATGGGGGATCAATAGGAAGAGTCCATAATAGTCCAGAAAAGAGAGTCTGTTTAAGAATAAAGCACTTGGTGCCCCTTGGTTTACATAGACTGTGTTGAAAAAAACTGGATAAATTTTGAAAATACTGAAAGATGTTCAAATGTTATCTCATCCACTTAGTATTCCAAAAATCTAGAGGTCATCTAATCTAACCTTCGATACGGTTCATTCTAAATCACCTCTTGACCAGGTGCTGTCAAGTTGATTCCAACTCATGGTGACTCCATGTGTGTCAGAGTAGAACTGTGCTCTGTAGATGGTTTTCAAGGCTGGGACCTTTCAGAAGCAGACTGCCAGACCTTCCTTCCGAGGCACCTCGGGGTGGGTTCAAACTGCAACCTTTCAATTAGGAGCCATGTGCTTAACCATCTGCACCACTCAGGGTATCCTAAATCACCTCCGTTGTTGTTGCAGTGAGGTCGATTCCAACTCATAGTGACCTTACAGGACAGAGCAGCACTGCCCTAATATGGTTTCCAAGACTGTATTCTTTACGGAAGTTGCTTTTATATGGCCTTTCTCACCATTGTCTTGTAACTCCCACCAAATGACTGTGTGGGGCTATGCAAATTGGGTGCTTGTGGCCCACCAAGGGGATTGGACAGTTTGCTAATAATGTAAATAAGGTGCATGGCACCCTTGTGGGTGGGACCCTGTAAATAAGGTGTATGAACCCTAACAAGGAGATTGGTCAGTTTTGCAATTCCGCTAGGCTTAAAACAGAGCCAAAATTCCAGAGCAGAGTGGGACCTCACTACCACTAAGAACAAAAGATAGAAGTGGAGCAGAGGGTGTCCTTTGGATCTGGGATCCCTGTGCTGAAATCCTCCTAGACCCGGGAGACAGAGCTGTAACACCGAAGACAGCAAGAAGCAGAGGCAGAGATATGGCAGCAACAGAGGCAGCAGAACCAGGAGACCATAGGAGGCTTTCTGGCAGAGTGGGGTGCCTCTGGGCACTTATTGGAGTTACGCTCACTGACCACAGAACGACAGAGCTAGGCGCCTTCAGGCCAAGGCTTACTGGCAAAGTAGGGTGCCTCCAGGCACCTATTGGCAGAGCTAAAAGACCTTTGTAACACTTGCCCAAGCAAGGCAGAGGCTGAAGGGCCAGAGACAGGTGTGTCTGCAGGCACGGCTGAGAAGAGGCTGTCCTGATCAAAGAACTGTATCCTAAGCATTCCTGAACCTAAATTGTAGCCTGTCATTTCCCTGGTGGTGCAGTGGTTAAGAGCTCAGCTGCTAACCAAAAGATCGGCAGTTTGAATCCACCAGCCACTCCTTGAAAACTCTATGGGGCAGTTCTACCTTGTCTTATGGGGTCACTGTGAGTCGAAATCGATTCAACAGCAATGAGTTAGTTTTAGTTTTGGTACTTCCCTAATAAACCCCATAATTGTGAGTACCGTGCTGTGAGTTCTGTGTGGCCACTGCAACAAATTATCAAATCAGCAGAGAAGTAGAGAGTGCTGTGGGAGAGACAGTCGGTGTCAGAATTGGTAAAAAGGCTGGAAGGTGGAGACATGTCTCACCTCTACCTCACAGGAATCAGCCTTGGGCTGTTGATTTTGATTCTCCTTCCTCCTTGTGAAGTTAGAGGAGGTAAGACACCCCTACCACACCATTCTTACGGAAGTAAATTGCCACATCTTTCTCCCACAGAAGGGCTGGTGGATTTGAATCGCTGACCTTTCGGTCAGTAGCCGAGTGCTTACCCACAGCACCAACAGGCTCCTTCAAATCACCTCTGATCCCTCAAATTTCCAGAAAACAAAATTTCATTAGGTTTTTCAGTAGATTGTCTCGCATTTTATACTCATATATTGCCTGCTAAACGCTCTAGGATCAAAATAAAAGTATGCCCATTCTTTCTTTCTTTTTTTAAAATAAATAATTTATTTTGTTGTTGTTGAGAATATACATAGCAGAACATAAACCAATCCACGATTTCTTGCTTATTCCTTCTTAAAGTTATTATGTTCTTAATTTATATTTGTTAAGATTGACAAGCAAAGATGCTGAACCCTTTCCCCATCCAATACTTGAAAAGTATAACGATGCTCTTTCTTTCATTAAATTATTGGGGAGGGGTAAGTAGTACCTCATCTGATGATTCCCTAGGTGAACACTGCTTGAATAGTTCCCATTAATCTACAGTTTTAATAAGAAAGTTTTATTGTGATAAAGAATCAAAAGACTATGAAAGCTTGCTCTGATTCTTGATCTGGAAGTTGGTTACATGGATGCACTCAGTTTGCAAAAAAATTCATTGAACTGTCACTTGCAATATACACTTTTCTGTATCTATATAATACCTCAATTAAAAAAAAAAAAAAAACAACTTTCAAGTCTGAGGAAGCTCAAATATGTCTACAGTCTGTGTCCCCTCTATAATGCCAACTATTCTCACAGGAAGATTTCACAGTCCCCTATTTATGTGGCATGACTGATCTTCCCAGAGTTATCCACTATCACTCTATTTCTTTTACGATTAAAAAAGCAACATATGCTTATTTTTTTAAGCTGAAACATTAGAAATGTATGAGCAAAAAAAGTTCTCCAGAGATACTATAATTAGAATTTAAATTCAGAGGCTTATGACTTCCGTATCATCTTATCATAAATAAACTGTACCCTTTTCCAGAGTTTGAGCATGTTATTTTCTCTTCAAAATTTTTCAGAAATAAAGGAATATTGTTTAGGATCCTAAAACACCAGTAATCGAGCTAAACAGGCTTGAGTACAAGCAGTTTTTAACTAGTAAATTTCCACTAGTTACTTTTCAGAGCCCTTCTCTTTTCTATATCCTCACAATGTCTACCCCAATGCAAGGTATCCAAGAAACATTTAATAAAAGTTTTCTGATGGAAAAAGAGTTAGTTCTGTAAAAGAAATGAGAATGGTCACTTTCATATCTTACAGTAATGTCTTAATTTCATATTTTGAGGGGCAGGGGAAGGGGCACATCAGCCTCTGAAAAGTACCCTCTAACTCTTCTCTATGGTTATTTTTGCTGCTTTCATTTAATCCCTCATTATCAGAGCTTTTTCCTAGCCACTCCTTTTCCTATAAAATGGAAGCTCCTCACATAAGGAGTCACCAAATTCAGTAACAGCAATGTAACACACTTTCTCTGCTTCTTTCCTGTATCCACTATGTTTACATAACATGGCAATACAAGAAAACACTAAGAAAGAAGTCATCTTAGTCATTAAATTTTCAAAAACAATTTCAAAATTAAAACTAAGGTTATACGAGTAGATCCAGACTCTAATGTGACTAAAGTCCTAATTTTTTGTTAACCATTTCTATATATTGGTATAAATTAAAAGATATATGCTTAGCATGCAACATAGTTTCAACTATGAAAAGAAAGCAACCTTTTATTAATGTACAAATTTGATGATTCACAAAGTACTACCTAACTATGCAGATTTGAAGAGCATTAATAAAAAAACCTGAAATAAGTAATATTTTACTATTACTACACAGGAAATGCCACCTTTATTAAAACAAAAGAGTTTATCAATAACTTATTATATGCTACAAGTAGAATACCTAGAGAATATGATGTGTGCTCCTATGATGCTTTAAACAATACCTACAACTGAACAATAGTATATAGTTTTGGACTATTTGTAACAACGGGACAAAATGAATCCTACTAAATTGAAAGAGGAAAAAATGTACTTTTTAATCTGCTAAATACCATAATGTCAAAAATTTTATCATTTTGTTGAAATTTAAGAGCAGACTTTATATTTTCAAACATGACACGTTTATTTTAAATAAATTACCCAAATATTTTAAAGAATTCTGCTTTGTTTTAGGGTGGCATGCTTTAAGAAAAGCTGTTCTTAAATAAATCACTGTATCAGATGACTTGGGAAGCTCAAATAAAACACTATTCTAATATTCCACTTGATTGATGGGCTATACACTAAAATCACATTATTTATTACATTGCATACTTGTTCTTGAAGTAGGTTTTAATAAATATCCCTAATAATTTGTTAGGCATATGCATATATGTAAATATCTTTAATTATTTTAGCTAGTTACTTACTGAGAGCCATGCAAGGGATTCCATGATTCGATGTTCACATCTTTCTAAATGTTTTATCATTTCTCTTGTCAAGTTGGCTTCTGCTTTGATAAAACTTTCAATCACTTTGTAAAAATCAAAGGCTTTTAAATTAAGTACATTCAGAATCCATGGGAAGGACAAATCTGTTCCAGAATCAAGATTCTGAGATGTACTTCCTAAAAATGAAAGAAGAAATGTAACTTAGGTATGAAATGTTAAGCCTTGAACTAGGTATTTTTAGGTTGGACATAGACTTAAAACAGTAGAAAGGCTAAAAAAAAAAAAAAAATCATTTAGGGCAGAATTTTTTATTTTGGAGGCCACTGACTCCTAGGAAATAGGCTTACAAATTTTGGGTGTATGTGCACATTTTTTATTTTTCCTAGAAAGAAGGCTCATAGCTTTCATCAAATTTTCAAAGGTTTAAATACCCTAAAACTTGTATCACAGTTCCTATCAGGTTTAATATTACCCCAGCAAGGCATAAGCATATCCTTTTTAACTCACTCATTAATCCTTTGGGAGGGGTAAGGGGTAGAAGGAAGGGTTATCTAAGGTTTTACTAATTTGATTAGTTAGAAAATGGTATCTCTTTTAAATGTGCATTTCATGGTTATTAATGAGGATTCACAGTTTACCATATTTGTTTACTAATTTAAGTTCCTCTTTTATTAACTGTGTAATTATTATTATTCTTTTGTTTTTGCAAAAATAATACATATTTAAAATTATATTTAAAAAAACAAAAAACCCTAAACACTCATTGAACTTTGTTCTGTGTATCTGGTGGATTCTAGCTCCAGCCTTTGGTCTCATGACCACAGAGTCTACAGTAGAGCTTCCATATCGATAGAGGCTGCTCTTTAATATTCCCTTGGCACTTTACAATCTCATAGGTACTGAAGGGGTTTTAACAGGTACCTTCCCTGGATTCAGTACGCCCAAAATAGGAGCCTAGTGAAATACTATCCCCAAGATGATCTGAAATAATTCAGATAATAAGCCATTTAAATGCCTTATGACCAATTACATTCTTCAGTATATACTAATATAATATATACATTTCTTTTCCTTAACCCTACCCCCAAAAAACACACCACACCTTAGGAAGTCTCTTAACTTCAAATTGAACTAAAATGTTTATTTATTAAAATTTAACTTACTGCTATATGTAGCCATTACAACCTCAAGAGCGCATGCCAACAAAGACTTATGAAAGATGTTGTCATTCAGGAGTTTGCTAAAGGAAACAAAAAAAACATGATTTCAAAGCATTTATTTTTATAAAAAGGAAGACTTTTTTTTTTTTTAACTAAAACTAAAAAACTTACCTAAAGTTTTGAATGGATAATCGTTCTTCTTCCTAAAACACAAAATTTTTTTTTAAAGTTTTTTTAAAAACTAAAACCCTGTCTGTGCCAGCAATGAATTTTTTTCTTTATTATGTTCTTTTTAACTTACCGATTTAAGCATTGATTCCATTACTCGATAATACAATCGGACTCCAAGTTTGTATCGCTACAAACAAAAAAAAAGCATAAGATCCTAATATTTTAAAAAACCATAATTACTAATTTTCTAAAAGTCTTTTCTTGAAACACACTTCTGATTCTTCTTAGGAATAAGGCTACCAGGAGATCACAAAACCTCACTTGTCTAAAACTCAAAAGACTTAAGTATAAAGTGGTGGTTAACATTCCCAATAAATTATCAAGAGGGTATGTTTAGTACATGGTTTTCCTTCACTCCATTTCAGTGTACATCATTCAACAGTTACATATTGTAAGGATATATTATGTGTCCCATACTATTCTAAGCAATTCAAATACCTAATGTAATACTTCTTGTAACTTAGGACACGTATTTTCAAGACAGATGCCCAGACTTAAGAGAACAGTCTCTATCCATATAAGTGAGTAAAACTGGCACAGGCAAAATTCAGACAAACTGACCTTATCAGCAAAAAGTTTTAACCAAATAACAAGTCACCATCAATTCAAAGAATGACCAAATTTAAGCAATATATACATATATGTATATATATACATATAAATATATACGCACATAAAGACCATATTCCTTTGTTCCAAATTATGAGAATGTATTTCATATACAACCAAAAAGAACTTATAAATGTAATTGTTTAAAATATTGATGACATCAAAATATACCCTCACTATGGTGAAATAAATGTGTGTAGTCGATTACAGTTTTTGGTTTTTATATATGACCTCATTAATGCCACACAACAAAGCACAGCAAATATGAAAACTTGAATCTCAGGAAGTTAAATACTATGTCCAAGATCAAACAGCTCATAAATGGTAGAGGCAGAAATAAAGCTAGGCCTGTGACTCCAGAGCCCATATTCTTACCCATTATAGTGGTTTTTTGACTTTCTGAAATAATAATAATAGTAAAAATATCACTCAATAGTAGTATCTCTGAGAAATGACATGTAAACTATAATCCCATCATAGAAGCATATACAAATATGAGTATTTATATATGTGGAAGCAAAAAGTAAATCTACCAAAAGTTAATACTATAAACACTTAAATTATCAAAGATTTTAATTTTTTTCTTACTTGTATTTTTCTAAAATTTCTGTAATTAGCATGTCTACTTTTGTTTTTTATGATGGAGTAGGGAATGGTTTCTCATCAAGTTTCCTATAAACAGCAGCAAACACAGGCGACAGGATAAAGCAACTGCTTTGTATTTAGTTGAACAGATACTGCCTTTAAAATTATTTACCATATGGTGGCATTAATTAAAATGAACTAAAGTTACCTGTAATCCAATTTCAATACATCCTTGTCCCACAGCTCTAGCAAATTTCTCTTTAAAGATGCAGCCAATATCCTTTACTCTCTTCAGGATACTTTCCTTTGGATTCACTGTGCAGTTCTTTAAGAAGAATAAACAGAAATCAACTTTGAGGATATCCTCAATTTAACCAGAATTAACATTTTCTGTTCCATAATGTATGATTTTTAAGTTTCAATTATTTATAAAAATGTGGAAACACTTCTACAATAAGCTGGTGACCACAACTACTAAAAATAAACAAACAACAGAATTTCATTTTTGGATGTTAGTGACCAAAAAACACTGGAGTATAACTAAAAAATCTACTTTCTAAATTTTCTGCTCCTAGAGCTACTGAAGGAGCCCTGGTGGTGCAGTTGTTAAAAGCTCGGCTGCTAACCGAAATGTCATCAGTTTGAACCCACCAGCTGCTCCACAGGAGAAAGATGTGGCAGTTGGTTTCCATAAAGATTTACAGCCTTGGAAACCCTATGGGGCAGTTCTACCCTATCCTACAGGGTCTCTATGAGTCGGGATCTACTCAACGGCAATGGATTTTTGGTTAGAGCTACTGAAGAGTATATTTGTTAGCCCTATCACCCGTCAAAAAGAGCCTCATAATTTTTCTTAAAATATTTCAATTAAGAGTTATACTGGAATGCATGGTAGCTCCCAAAAAGCAAATGAAAGAAGTAAAACTAAAATCTGACCTTGTTATCATTTCCTAATTTAAAATTGTGCTTTGAAAGAGTTAAGAATTGACTAAATCAAATGGAATAACCGGAACAGAAATAATGAGAACGTTCATGCATTGTGAAAAATGAAACCAATGTCACTGAACAATTTGTGTAGAAACTGCTGAAGGGGAACCTGAACTGCTATGTAAACCTTCACCGAAAACACAATAAAATACTATTAAAAAAAAAAAAGAATTAACTAAAACATTTAGCAATGTTTTTGCACATAAGATAGGGACAAAGTTATAAAAGAAGTTCTAATACATACATCATTTGGGGCAGGGGTTACATCAACTTTAACAATTAAAATGCATTGCAAGATGGTGTATTAAAATGCATACTATAATGTATTGAAATATTCTGTAGTTCATATAACGATGTATTAAAATATATCACAAACTTGATTCTTATCAGTTATAACCAAAGATTGATTTTATCTTTTATAAACTTTATAGACCAAATATATTCAAAATATTATACACTAGAAAATAAACTTTCTTAAATTAAAAACATAATTTTCTTTGATATGTGCACAGTCACTCAAAAATTTCACACTCTAGAATATCAATAATTCTATTAACCAGAAAGAAAATAGCGTGCAAGACTTAGAAACAGTAACTAAGAAACATTTCCTGTCATAAAATCTTGTTGCCACAACAGCCACTAAAGCTTCTAAGATTTTACTTGCACACAAAAGGGAAGATGACTAATTTAAAACATGATGAAACCTGAACTAATAAAGAAACAATAACAAGGAAAAACTTAATGATCTTCAATACATGCCCACTCTGAGACAGCCAATTTGTAGTCCACAGAAAACTTTGAAGTTAAGTTGTTAAGCTTAATTTAAACTTAAGTTAAGCTTTAAACTGAGTTCCAGAGAATGTCTTTGAGGGAGAATTTTTCTGCCCACCTAAAACAGTTCAAAATTAAGAAAGAGCTCCTACATACTGCAAAAGTTGGGAGGAAGTATTCAAAACAATATTTGAGAAAAGAGAGATTATGATTCCTTTAACTTTGATCATTATCCTTGCTAAAAGATTTCAGTAACTGTGTAGACTTTTTTTTGTTAAATATTCCATACTACAGATAACCCACAAACAAAAATAACTTTATGTAAGTTGGATAAACAAAATCAGTTTTGAGCCAACACAATTAGGAATATGATGAGAGAAACTAATTTGCTAATTCCTCCAGGGGAACATAAGCAAGAAGATGGCAAGAAAACATGGCATAATTACAAACACACTTTGGTAGTAAATGAATCGTTAATAAATACAGAAGACACATAGCTACTGGAACAAAGCCAGATTTTAATGTCTCCTGACCCTATCTGATTGTCCTGGTTGAGCATTTCAGTGAGTTTAACTATGGACTGAAGCAGCAAGCAGGCAATATATATGCCAGTTCTCATTCTCTTTTCTCTTTTTTTCTGTGGGTGGGGAGTGGCAGGGAGAACACTGAGGTCTTCAGATAGCAAACTCAGGGTCTATCGAGAGTTGCAAACTGCAATGCGCACAGCGTCAAGCAACTAATGTGAATGAGAATGGGCTAGATATAGGATAAAAGGGACTGTAGGAACATGACAACGCTAAATTCTGTCTAAATGCATTCAGATTACTATTATTTTTACAACATCATGGCCTAAAAACAAAACACACCTCATTACAATGTACTGGATCTCAGTACAGATGCCAGTTTGCAACCCCTGCTTTAGATGAATGGCTCGTCTTCATAAAATGGAAAGGGGCCAGTCAAACATCGCCACTATTCACTACAAATGATATCAAGGGATCACATTTTAGACAGTCACTAACTGTAAGAGAAATGAAGGCCTTCTAACTATAGATGGAGTTCCTAACTAACTTTGCATTCTTATCTCCCTTCTAAGAATAGACTTGCTTCAAGTTGGTTGCATTTTCCCACACCCGAGAAATGTAAAAATCTTCAAATCAGACTTGTTTCCCTTTGGAGCAGCATAAATGAGGTAACACGCTGATTTTATATGTCATCTCAGATATCAAAAGAAAACAAAACAGAAAATCCGAGAGCACTAATTTTAGTAAAAACTCCAATTTTAAAAACAAACATAAAACATCCACCTTTGAGTTGCTAAAAAATGTGTAATATACCTTTGAAGTATGTTGATGAAAATTCAGTAAATTTTCACAATTTCTTCAGTCATAAAATAAGTCACATACTTTATAACTTTATCAATTTTATGGAATAATATAAATACTAAGTCAGAAATGGATATAGATAAATCTGATTATACGAAAACAAAAATTTTTGCATGGCAAAGACACCATAAAGCAAATTAAAAACACAAATAACAAACTGAGAAAAAGTTAACAACTTATAACACAAACAAAGGACTAATATCCCTAATTATTCTATGATATATTCTAAACACAGAGAGAAAAAAAAACCCAACAACCCTATGAAAAAATGGGCAGAGAAATGAACACAGTTTTCAGAAAAAGAAATGCAGATGGATTTGAACCATTTTAAATAATGCTTATGACCTCACTTACAGTAAAAATATAGTTTAAAATTACACTGGGAAATCATTTCTCAGCTGAGAGACTGGGGAAAATTCCAACGTATGACAACGTCCTCTGCTGATGAGGTGTGGGGCAATAAGCACTGTCATGTGTCGCTGGTGGATTACAAAATGATGCAAGACTAACAGAGGGAATTTGGCAATATCTAGCAAAATAACATAAGCATTTACCGTTTTTAACCAAAAATCTCACTTCTAGGAATTTATTCCCAAATACACTTGGGGAAAAAAGGCACAAGGCTATTCTCTGTATGACTATTTTTAACACTTATAATAGCAAAAATCTAGAAACAACCCAAATGTTCATCAACAAGAAACTGGTTTAAAAAATTATGATACAAACACAAGGCAGTACTATGGGGTACTAGATAGAGAAGAGTGTGATTATACTACCCCACTGCTGTTGAGTCGATTCTGACTCATAGTGACCCTACAGGACAGAGCAGAACTGCCCCACAGGGTTTCTAAGGAGCGGCTGGTGGATTTGAACTGCCTACCTTCAGCCAAGCTCTTGACCACTGTGTCACCGGGGCTCCAAACAAATGTGGAAGGAGATATGTGTACATGTTTATGTATACACACTAGGTAGTACAAACCATTTGGACTTGACTGCTAACCTAATGGTTGGTGGTTCAAATCCACCCATCAGTACTGTGGAGGAAAAGGCCTGGTGATCTGCTTCTGTTAAGATTATAGACAAGAAAACCCTATGGAACAGTTCTCTCTGTAATGCAGGAGGTTGCCATGAGTCAGAATTGAATCAATGGCAACTAACAACAACAACACATCACATATAAAGGCACACACACACTTACATTAAGAAAAAAAATTAAAAACAAAAACAAAAAAACAGACTGGTCATACAGAGCAAAATATGGGAAGGGAAGTAATAGGATGAAAGGGACTTGGAAAGAAATCTTTGAATATATTCTATTTTGTATATTTGATCTTTAGAACTATGTAATGTTTTGTATAACATTAAGATAAAATTATATAAATAAAAATGCAATTTTGAAAAAGCATTAAAAAAAAATGAAACAAATGAATCAAGATTGTCATTTAGCTGGTGGCATAACCATGCCAAAAGAAATTTTCAAAGTGACTTGAAAACCCAGCAATTTGACTATGTATCTCTAGTAAGATATATCCTAAGGAGCAAAGGAAAAAAATGGTAAAAAACAAAAAAATCAAAAATGGTTTCCAGTAATTATATTGTTATTGGTGGTATTAGTATTATTCTACAGCTGTTGTGTGGAATGATGTTCTAATTCTATCATTCTAAGATTCTTGGCATGGGAGAAAGATACAGATGTCAGATAGATGAAGTTAATTTAAAAACTCTATAACTCTATATTTGAAATGAAAGTATTAGTTTGAACTCATGATAATTTTTAACATTTAATTTTTTTATTTTAAGATAATCTCAGACTTACAGAAGAGTTGCAAAAGTAGTAGAGCGTTCCCTATACCCTTCACCAAGCTTCCCCTTATGTTAATGTTAGAACATTTATCAAAAATAAGAAATTAACCTTGTTACAGTACTATCAACCAAAATACAGAACATATTCAAATTCCACAAGTTTTCAAACTAATCTACTTTCTATAGTCCAGGATCCAATACAGTATCCTACACTGCATTTAGATGTCATGTCTCTGAAGGCTTCTCCAATTTGGGTCAGTTCCTCAGTCGCTCCTTGTTTTTTCATGACTTTGAACATTTCAAAACCACTAGTTAGTTATTTTGTAGACTGTTCCTCAGTCTGAGTTCATCTAGTGTTTTCTTATTAGACTGAGATTATGAATTATTAAAAACTCATGATAATTTTGTCTTAAAATTTATTTTCTGTTTTCTCAACTCAAAAAGTCAAACCAGAAAGAGAGAGTCACTCCTTAGGGGGCATTGAGCTTCTGTGAAGGGTGATTAAAAAAATGTGGAAGTGGGTAGTAGTGATGGTTGCACAACATGATGCCATAATTAATGTCGCTGATATGTACGTGTAAACAATGTTGAGATGGCAAATATTTTGTTATATATATACTTACCACAATTAAAAAAAAAAAAAAAAAGCCTACCCAGTAGTAGTGAGTACTATTAACATCTAATAGTAAGATAAAGAAACTTTTCTCACTTAAAGGTGTGAAGGCTCTTTAGAGAAATAACCATTCCTGGTCTGAGATAGGAAATGTACAGCATGAGCTTTGAAAAATGTGCTCAACCAAAGACACCATCAGATATACCTAAGGTCAGGTCAGAAGTACTTAGAAGCCTAATTAAAGAGGCTTGCATTTGTTAGAGATGGGACAATTTGAACATATGTAACAATAATAACTACAATGGATTGAAACATATTAAATATGTTGAAATCCACAGGTTAATAATAATATTGAAAGCTTAGGGGGCAGTGAGTTTATGTTAACAGGGGAGGAACAACTCAGAAAAGGAGGCTGATAATGGATGTATAACATGAAGAATATAATCAATGTCACTGAATGTACATGTAGAAACAGTTGAATTGGTGTATGTTTTGCTGTGTATATTCTCAACAACAACAAAATAAAAAGAGAGGGAAAAAAAAAAAAGAAAAACAGTAAGAAGGAGAAGAAGAAAAAACTAAAACAAAAGACCAAACAAAAACCTAGTTAGTCACCACTGGAGCATGCTAGAAAATCAATTCATTATTTTGAAAGCAGGCTAATAAACTAAACTTTTATCCTACCTTTCCTATATGCACTATATCTCTGAGAAATCAAATAGTAGATGAGAGTAAGTTATCTAAATAGGCATTCCAACTAATAAAGAAGGAATGATAGAATTGGAATATTACTATTTAAAATCTCTAATAAATTAACGGAGGCCTGGTTGCACAGTGGTTATAATTAGTTCCTACAAATAGAATGTGGTTAAGAGCTCATATAGCCACAACAATGAACTCACACATCAACGATCATGAAGACACACAGGACTGGGCAACATTTCATTCTGTTATACGAAAGGTCACCATGAGCTGGAGCTGACTCAGTAACAACTAACAACAACAACAATAATAAACCGATAGATTGAGGCCTCAAGCACAAACAGCTGCTAACATCACAAGACACACCAGACACAACATGCCTCCTGGTAGAAGAATACAATGCAATCTATGAAGTAATCATACCAAAAAAAAAAAAAATCTGTATCTGACCAAAATTCTAGATCCAACAGCCAATGCAGGAAATACAGAGGACAAAGAAACATATCAAAGAACATTAGAGGAGATATAATCAGCAAAATCCAAAACGTAGGTTTCTTCACACTAGTTTCTTCTAAAAATAGTTGAAAAAAAGAGAGAGAAAGACAAATGGGGTGGGGGGCAATCTAGAGATTAAGAGTTTTAAGAAACAGAGCAACCAATAGCATCACCTTTTTGGACCCTGAACAAACTAATACATATGTGTCATATATGTAGTACACGTGAATATGATGCATAGCTGTAACATTAATGAGATCATTGGTAATTTGAATAATTGGATATTTGATAATATAAGAAATTACTATTTTTTCTTTTTGGGGGTGTATGATATTGGTATTGTGTTTTCTTTTTTTAGAAAGAGTTACTTTCTTTTAGAGTTAAATATTGAGATACTTACAAGTGTAACGATCAGATGTCTCAATTGGCTTCAAAATAATATGGAGAGGTGAGTGGGAGTATAGATGAAATATGAGTTGATAACCACTGAAGCTGGGTAATGTGTACTACGGTGCGACGGATCACTTTCGTGTGGCCTTTCTAGCCATGGTCTTGTAACTCCTCCCCAAGTAACTGGGCAGGACTGTGTGATAGGGTAATTGTGGTCCACTAAAGGGACTGGTTAGTTTTGTCATCCCTCTGGGCTTGAACTGAGCCACCTCAGAGACAGGAAAGAAAAAAGATCCCAACACCACCAAGGAAGAACAGCCAGGAGCCAGCACATCCTTTGGACCTGGGATCCCTGCGCCGAGAAGCTCCTGGAAGCAGGAGACTGAGAGAGCGAGCGAGCTGTAACCCTGAAGACAGTGAGAAGTGGTAGCAGGAGAGACCCAGCAGCAGAGACCCAATAGCAGGGAGACAGCATGGTGGGCTTCCCAGCCCATGGAGAGAGAAAGCTGAGTGCCTTCCGGCAGAGGTCGAGGGCCAAGGAGAGGCGTGCCTGTGAGGACAGCTGGGAAGAGGCTGTCCTGATGGAAGAGCTGTAACCTGAGTGTTCCTGAGCCTGAATTATAACATGTTACTTCCCTAACAAACCCTATAATCATGAATATTGTCTGTGAGTTCTGTGTGGCCATTGCAATGAATTGTTGAACCCAGCAGAGAAGTAGAGTGCCGTGGGAGGGATGGTTGGTGCCAGAATTGGTAAAGAAGGCAGAGAGAGGAGGCATGTCTGACCTCTGCCTCATGGGAATCAGCCTTGGGCTACTGATCTTGATTTTCCTTCCCCCAATGAAGTTAAAGGAGGTCAGACACTGCCCCCATGCCGTTTTTACATGTACTGAGGCTTCATTATATAGTCTCCTTACTTTTACATGTGTTTCACATTTTCCACCATGAAAAGACTTTTTTTAGAAAAGAAAACAGAATCAAAGAAAGGCAATACAACCCTATAGGACAGAGTAGAACTTCCCCATAGGCTTTTCAAGTCTGTAAATCCTTACAGAAGCAGAATGCCACATCTTTCTCCTGTGGAGGAGCTGGTGGGTTTGAACTGTCAACTTTTTGGTTGACAGCTGAGTGCTTAACCACTGTGCCACTAGGGCTCAATGGCTGATAATGTTCAGAATTCTCAGATGAAGGAATCAGAACAAATGCAAAACAGCGTAAATAAAATGACATCCACACCTAGTCCAACTATAAAACATTGCATTCAAAGAAAAGATCTTAAAAACAGCCAGAGTCAAAGATAGATTAACTACAGAGGAATAACAGGTTGACAGACAACTTCTTAACAGCAACAATGAGGGCCAGGAAGCACTAAGATTAAAAAAAAAAAAAAAAAATCCTGTTGCCATTGAATCAATTCTGACTCATAGTGACCCTGTATGACAGAGCAGAACTGCCCCATAGGGTTTCCAAGGAGTGGCTGGGGGATTCAAACTGCCAACCTTCTGGTTAACAGCCAAGCTCTTAATCACTAAGCCATCAGTGATCCAGTAAGACAGTATCTTTAAATTTCTAAGAGAAAGTAAATGTCAACCTAGAATTGAACATTCAGGTAAACTATCTTACAAAAATAAGGACAGAGATATTTTCAGACAAGAAAAGAAACAAACAAAAAACCTTGTAAGTCACTCCACATAGACCCTTGCTAAAGGAATTATTAAAGAATGTATTTGAAGAAAAAAGAAAATGATCTCAGGAGTGAGGTTTAAGTTGCATGAAAGAATAGTAAGCAAGGTAACTGGTAAACATGAATAAATCTAAAAACAACACTGACTAAATAAAACAATAATAATATCTAATTTGGGGGCTTTAAAAAAGCAAGAAATAAAATAAAGGGCAACAACATGCTGGATGGGAAGTAGGTGTTTAAATAAATACTCAATATGTTAACTTCTAATTTCAAATATCTTCACCAAGATATCATCACAAATAATATTTTACTAATGGCTTACATTAAAATAGGAAATCAGATTTTCTGATGGTTGATCACTTGCTGAATTTAAGATCATCATTAATTGCTGAATAGTATTCATAACAGTCCTAAAGAAAACAAACAGAAAGAAGTGTTAAGCAATGAAGGAAACAAATAAAATGTATTTATTCCACAAGTTAAACATATCTCCAAACTCACTGTCTACTCTTTATCTTTAAGAAGTTTGCTTAAACAAGACTTTACAAAATTCTCAGTGTATTGCTGATAACAAAGAATTATATTTTATTTCAATCTTTAAGATGTATTCATAATTAGTAAGTTTATGATTATAAAAGTGGACACTTATTTACTAATGAAACCATATATCCATAAAGCATTAACTGGTCAAACTAATGAGATTATTTTCAGGAGAAAATACATAAACTGACAACAAAATGGTATTCTTTCAGCGGCGGGGCCAAGATGGCAGAGTACTCAGATGGCTTTCTATACCCCTCTTACAACAAAGACCTGGAAAAACAAGTGATTTGATTGTATATGAATATCTAGGAGCCCTGAACAAGGCAAAGCTGAGGAATCGGACTAAGTGGCCGGGGGAGAGGGAGACGGTTCTGACGAAGCGAGAAGTGCCAGACCAGACTCGCTTGGCTGGAGCCCCAACTCATCAGCCCCAACTGGGTCTGACATATGCAGTGAAGCAGGCAACAGCTCTGCACGCACGCTCGGGAGGCAGTGTCCACATCGAGAGAGATCTGGCAGCAGAGATTCTACTTGGACACTCCAAACCAGTGAAAAGCAGCTCCCAAGTGGCTAAAGATAAGTACATGCGTGCGGCCTTTCGCAGAGATTTAAAAAAGAAAAAAAAGCCCATTTGGGAAAAACCTCTCTCCCTTTTACATCCTCCCTCCCAGCTCTGCACCGGTCCGGCCTTCCAAAGTCTGAGTCCACTGGGCCGGAAGTAGATCCCAAAAGGCACCCTGACCCATTTTCCTGGCCTTAGAGAGGGAACAAATAAGCTACTGGCTCCCCTAAGCCAGGAACTCAGGGTCGGCACAGCTCCTTTGCTAGGCACAGGCATAAGGGGTCTACAGACTTTGAGTGCCTTACACCCCTGTATAGACCTGTAGGGAACCATCTCAACAGCGTAAGCCCTCACTAGCAGAGTACAACAGGGTAAACATCTGAAGTCTAACTTCAACTGTTTCAGCTGTGAAGTGGCAGATTTGTGATCCTCGACACAGCCCTGCCCTTTGAGCAGGCACCTTTACTGATCCGCACCAGGGGTTTGAGGAATCTTGACTCCACCTATGCCACATAGTCACCTGCTACAGGGGTCCAAGAATAAGTGGTGCCCTCGAGTCTTTACAGCCAACAGAGTGGGGTGCTCATAGTCCGGCTGCAAAACTCACCTACCTACTCGCTCTAGGGAATAGGGACATGCTTTCCTTTCAGACTCTCAGGGGCAGTCGTCAGCCCCCTGCCTGGCTCAGTGCGTGACCCCTACTTCAGCCAGATACTTGTGCCTACACCAATCACCCATGCCTCTAACTGTAGGTGAGAGCCTACACCACACACTTGATGTCTGACTACCTGGACACCTGAGCTGAACCCATACAGGAAAATTTAACGGACTCCTGTGTGCTCATACTTAGATACAGAACTAACTACTTGGTGACAGGACATTAGAGCTTCAAAGGCATCAATAATCAAACTAGCGCATATGAGCAGCCTATTTGGGCATATTAAAACAAAATAAAACAAGAAGCTAGGACTCACTAAATAAATATAAAATAAAATTATAATAACTTATTGATGGCTCAGAGACAACAGTCAATATCAAATCACATAAAGACGCAGTCCATGATGGCTTCAGCAAGCTCCCAAAATAAAGAAATCAATAAATTCTCTGGAGGAAGAGAATTCCTTGGAATTACCAGAGGCAGAATACGAAAGATTAACATACAGAACTCTTCTAGAAATTAGAAAGGAAATTCTTCCAAATGCAGAAACATCCAAAGAAGACACAGACAAAGTAGTAGAGGAACTTAAAGAAGTTATTCAAGAACATAATGACAAATATAACAGGCTGCAAGAATCCACAGAGAGACAGCAATCAGAAATCCAGAAGATTAATAATAAAATTTCAGAATTAGACAACTGAATAGAAAGTCATAGGAGCATAATTGAGGCAGTAGAAGTTAGAATTAGTGACACTGAAGATAAAGCACTTGATGCCAACTTATTTGAAGAAAAATCAGATAAAAGAATTAAAAAGAATGAAGAAACTCTAAGGCTTATGTGGGACTCTATCAAGAGAAATAATCTATGAGTGACTGGAGTACCAGAACGGGGGAGATAACAGAAAATACAGAGAAAATTGTTGAAGATTTGTTGACCGAAAACTTCCCTGATATCATGAAGGTTGAGAAGATATCTATCCAAGATGCTCATCAAACCCCACATATGGTAGATCCCAAAAGAAAGTCACCAAGACATATTATAATCAAAATTACCAAAACCAAAGATAAAGAGGGAATTTTAAGAGAGGCTAGGGATAAAAGAAAAGTCATCTACAAAGGAGAGTCAATTAGAATAAGCTCGGACTACTCAGCAGAAACCATGCAGGCAAGAAGGCAATGGGATGACATATATAAAGCCTTGAAGGAAAATAACTGTCAGCCAAGAATTATATATCCAGCAAAACTGTCTCTCAAATATGATGGCGAAATTAGGGCATTTCGAGACAAACAGAAGTTTAGGGAATTTGCAAAAACCAAACCAAAATTACAAGAAATACTAAAGGGAGTCCTACGATTAGATAATCAATAACATCAGATAACAATGCAAGACTAGAACACAGGACAGAGCAACCAGATATTGACTCAGATAGGGAAGTCAAAAATACATCAAAGCTAAAATATTGAAAACAGGGAAACAGAGATATCAATATGTAAAAAGGACAATATTAAAAGAAAAAAGAGAGACTTAAAAAATGCAGACATAGATTTTTCATATGGAGAGGAAGTCAATGTGATATAAAGAAATAAAAGACTGGTATAAACTTAGAAAAATAGGGGTAAATATTAAGGTAACCACATAAGGAATCTAACAATCCTACAAATCAAAAGAAAAAAGTAGAAAAATACAAAGACTCAGCAAACACAAAATCTACAACAATGAAAAAGATGAAAAAAAAAATACATAAAGAAAAACGACTCAGCACAGAAAATTAAGGGGAACAAACAAAATGTGAAACAACACACAAAAAGAGACATCAGGATGACAGCACTAAACTCATACCTATCAATAATTACACTGAATGGAAACAGACTTAATGCACCAATAAAGAGACAGAGAGTGGCAGATTGGATAAAAAAAAACCATGATCTATCTATAAGCTGCCTACAAGAGACACACCTTAGACTAAAAGACACAAACAGGCTAAAACTCAAAGGATGGAAAAAAATATATCAAGCAAACAACACTCAAAAAAGAGCAAGAGTGGCAATATTAATCTCTGACAAAATAGACTTTAAAGTAAAATCTACCACAAAGGATAAGGAAGGACACTATATAATGATTAAAGGGTCAATACACCAGGAGGACATAACTATAATAAATATTTACGCACCCAACAACAGGGCTTCAAACTACATAAAACAAACTCTAACAGCCCTGAAAAGAGAAATAGACAGCTGCACAATAGTAGTAGGAGACTTCAACATGCCACTTTCTGTGAAGGAGAAAACATCCAGAAAGAAGCTCAACAAAGACACAGAAGAGCTAAATGCTACAATCAACCAACTTGATCTCACGGACGTATACCGAACACTGCACCCAACAGCAGCCAAGTATACTTTCTTTTCCAACGCACATGGAACATTCTCCAGAATAGACCACATATTAGGCCATAAAGCAAGCTTTAACAAAATCCAAACCATCGAAATATTAAAAAGCATCTTTTCTGACCATAAAGCCATAAAAGTAGAAATCAACAACACAAAAAGCAAGGAAAAACCAATCAAACACATGGAAACTGAACAACACCTTGCTCAAAAACTACTGGGTTACAGAATAAATTCAGGATGGAATAAAGAAATTCATAGAATCAAACGAGAATGAAAACACATCCTACCAGAACCCTTGGGAGACTGCAAAAGCAGTGCTCAGAGGTCAGTTTATAGCAATAAATGCACACATCCAAAAAGAAGAAGGGGCCATAATCAAAACATTAACCCTACAACTCGAACAAGTAGAAAGAGAGCAGCAAAAAAAGCCCACAGGTGCCAGAGGGAAGGAAATAATAAGAATTAGAGCAGAATTAAATG
>NW_004443980.1:5685454-5714834 GCF_000243295.1 Trichechus manatus latirostris
ATAACTGGATATCCATCTGCAAAAAACTGAAACAAGACCCATACCTCACACCATGCACAAAAACTAACTCAAAATGGATCAAAGACTTAAATATAAAATTGAAAACGATAAAGATCATGGAAGAAAAAACAGGGACAACACTAGGAGCTCTAATACATGGCATAAACACAATACGAACCAAAAGTAACAATGCATAAGCACCAGAAGAGAGACCAGATAAATGGGAGCTCCTAAAAATCAAACACTTACGCTCATCAAAGGACTTCACCAAAAGAGTAAAAAGACAACCTACAGACTGGGAAAAAATTTTTGGCTATGACAAATCCGATCAGTGTCTAATCTCTAAAATCTACAAGATACTGCAAAACCTCAACAACAAAAAGACAAACAACCCAATTAAAAAATGGGCAAAGGATATAAACAGGCACTTCACCAGAGAAGATATTCAGGTGGCTAACAGACACATGAAGAAATGCTCACAATCATCAGCCATTGGAGAAATGCAGATTGAAACTACAATTAGGTATCTCGCCCCAACAAGGCCAGCCTTAATCCAAAAAACACAAAATAATAAATGCTGGAGAGATTGTGGAGAAACTGGAACACTTATACACTGTTGGTGGAAATGTAAAATGGTACAACCACTTTGGAAATCGATTTGGCACTTCTTTAAAAAGCTAGAAATAGAAGTACCATAGAATCTAGCTATCCTGCTCCTTGGAATATATCCTAAAGAAATAACAGCCATCACATGAATAGATATATGCACACCCATGTTCATTGCAGCACTGTTCACAATAGCAAAAAGATGGAAACAACCTAGGTACCCATCAGCAGATAAATGGATAAACAAATTATGGTATATCCACACAGTGGAATACTACACAACGATAAAGAACAACGATGAAGCTGTGAAACACCGTCTAACATTGTGGAAGCTGGAACTTATTATGCTGAGTGAATTTAGTCAGTCACAGAAGGACAAATACTGTATAAGATCACTATTATAAGAACTCAAGAAAAGGGTTAAACCCAGAAGAAAACATTCTTTGATGGTTACGGGGGAGGTGAGGGAGGGTGAGGATTATTTACTAATTAGATAGTAGATAAGAATCATCTTAGGCGAAGGGAAGGACAGCACGCACTACAGGGGAAGTCAGCACAAGTGGACTAAAACAAAGCTAAGAAGTTTCCTGAATACAATCAAATACTTTGAGAGACAGAGTAGCAGGGATAGGGGTCTGGGACCATGCTTTCAGGGGACATCTAGGTCAACTGGCATAACAATGCCTAGTAAGAAAATGTCCTGCATCCTACTTTGGTGAGTAGCGTCTGGGGTCTTAAAAGCTTGCAAACAGCCATCTAAGATGCATCAATTGGTCCCAACCACTTGGAGTAAAGGAGAATGAAGAACACCAAAGACACAAGGAAGTACTAGCCCAAGAGACAGAAAGGGCCACATAAACTAGAGACTTCATCAGCCTGAAACCAGAAGAACTAGATGGTGCCCCGCTACCACCAATGACCACCCTGACAGGGAATACAACAGAGAGTCCCTGATGGAGCAGCAGAAAGATGGGGTGCAGAACTCAAATTCTAGTAAGAAGACCAGACTTAATGGTCTGACTGAGACTGGAGGTACCCCAGAAAGCATGGCCCCTAGATTCTCTATCAGCCCAGAACTAAAACAATTTCCAAGGCCAACTCTTCAGACAGGGATTGGACTGGACTATGGGACATAAGGTGATACTCGTGAAGAGTGTGCCTCTTAGTCATGTAGATACAAGAGACCAAAGGGGCAGCTTCTGTCCAGAGGTGAGATGGGAAGTCAGAGAGGGTTAGGAGCTGGTTGAACGGATGTGGGGAGTCAGGGGCAAACAGGAACAGTGTGCTGTCACAGAATGGGGTCAGCAATTAGGGTCACATATTATGTATGTATAAAATTTTGTATGGGAGACTAACTTGAAATGTAAACTTTATTTAAACTAAAATTAAAAAAAAAACGATATTCTTTCAAGAAAATGTTATTACAATTAAATATTAATAATTTTCATATAAAGGCAAGGAAACATTTAGTAACTCAAGTAAAGAATCAAGTTACTCTCTGCGGCACGATTAATTGCTTTTGTGTGTGGACTTTCTAGCCACTATCTTGTAACTCTCACCCAAGTGATTGTGTAGTAGGGCAACTGTGGCCTACCAAGGGGACTGGTCAGTTTTTCCTTAAAAGAGAGCTAACTGCAGAGCAGAGAGGAGGACCAAGGAAGGAAAGACCAGCAGGAGAGATCAGGTAGCAGGAGACAGTGTGGTGGGCTTCCCGGTCCACAGAAACAGCAAGTTGAGTGCCTCTAGGCAGAGACTGAGGGCCAGGGAGAAGTGTGCCTGCAAGCACAGCTGGGAAGAGGCAATCCTGCTGAAAAAACTGTATCTTGAGTGTTCCTGAGCCCAAATTGTAACTGTCACTTCCCTAATAAATCCCATAATTGTGAGTATGGTCCGTGAGTTCTGTGTGGCCACTGCAATGAATAATTGAACCTAGCAGAGAAGTAGAGAGTGCCATGGGAGGGATGGCTGGTGTCAGAATAGGTAAAGATGGCAGAGAGAGGAGGCACGTCTGACCTCCGCCTCATAGGAATCAGCCTTGGGCTGTTGATCTTTGTTCTCCTTTCCCCTTGTGAAGTTAGAGGAGGTCGGACGCAGCTCCCAAGCCGTTTTTACACTCTCCTTTGCAGAGATCTTCAAAAGACAGTGTTCTAAAGTCCTAGATAATTTTTAAAAGTTACCATTGTTCAAGCATACGATGAAGACAATCTCTTAAGATCTTTTTAATTCTGTAATTTTACTTTGAGTGTGTGTGTGTGTGTGTGTGTGTGTGTGTGTGTGTGGTGTACAGTAAAAGTCAATGTTTGGGGGTAAAAATACATTTGAGGCAATGTTTAATGAGGCAAACAATTACAGAATGTTGAAAACATGTTCAGTGTCTAAGTCAAGCCTCTCTAAACTGCTATCTATACTTCCTCACCTTTCAGTTACATTGCCAACTGGCTTCTATGTCTTCTATGCCCACTCTTCTATTCAAGCCACAATTACTACAGGCCACAAATGATCAACTGCTAAAATCAAAAGACATTTCTTATCTGTTCTCACACTTGACTTCCTCGAAGCATCTGACACTCTCAAAGACTAGCTCCTTCCTAAATCTCCCTCCCTTAGCTTTTTTGGTGTCACACTCTGGGCTCCCTACCACACCTTCTCATTCTCCTTAATCTAATTTCCTTTACCTAGTCCATCAATGCTTCAGCCCTTAGCCACCTCTTCCTATCATCACTCCAGGCAATCTGATAGTCCCAAAATGTTGGTGGTTCAAACCTATTCAGAGGCACCTCAGAAGAAAGGCCTGGTGATCTGCTTTCAAAAGGTCACAGCCTTGAAACCCTATGGAGCACAGTTCTACTCTGCATACATGGGGTCACTATGACTCAGAATCCACTCGATGGCAACTGGTTATTTTAGGTTCAGGCAATCTCATCTATTTTGATGGTTTTTAATTCTCCCACCCTCATTCCATGATCCCAAAATCTGTAAGATCTTTACATCCTATTGCTTACTAGATATCTTCTTCATATCCCATAAATACCTTCAGAAAATATTCTAAATATGAATTTATCAAATATTTGTAAACTTGTTCTTTCTCCTTTATTCCTACTGTCACTCTCTTGGTTGATATCTTCAGCATCTCTCAACTGAACCACTGTAATAGATCAATCCAGGGATTTTTTTTTTTATTGTGGTAAAATACATATTGAAAAAAATTTGCCATTTCAACCAGGCTTAAGTGTGCAATTCAGTGACGTTAATCACATTCCCCATGCTGTGTAACCATCACTACTATCCATTTCCAAAAAATAATTTTATCACTCCAAACAGAAACCTAGTACCCCTTAAGAAATAAACCCTCTCCCTCCATCCTCTGATAACAACCAAAGAACTTTTCTTTTGATGCATTTCTTGTTCTAAAGATTTTTGTAAGTGGAATACTACAGTATTTGCCCTTTTGAGTCTGACTTATTTCACACAGTGTAACGTTTTCAAAGTTCAACTATATCAGAACTTGAGGATTCCTTGTATGTGACAACTTGCTTCTCTTTTAGGATTTTTTTTATCTTTGATTATCAAGATCTTATTATGATATGTCTCAGTGAGGATCTCTTTGGGTTTATCTTATTTGCAGTTCATTGAGCTTCTTGGATTTGTAGATTCTTGTTCTTTGTCAAATCTGGAAAGTTTTCTGCCATAATTTCTTCAGATATTCTTTTTGTCCCTTTCTCTCTCTTATTCTCGGATTCTCATGATGCCTATGTTGGTTATCTTGATGGTGTCCCACAATTCTACTAGGCTTTCTTCAGTTTTCTTTAATCTTTTCTCTTTTTGCTCTTCAGATGCAATAATTTTATCAATTACCTTATCCTCTAGTTCACTGATTTTTCCTACCACCAGTTCAAACATGTTGTTGAGTCCCTCCACTGAGTTTATCATTTCAGATACTGTATTTTTTAGTTCCAATAATTCTGTTTTATTTTTTTAATGGTATCTTTTTTGGTGAAATTCTCATTTTGTTCCTGTATTGTTTTCCTGATGTTCTATAATTTATTGTCTTTGTTTTCCTTTAGTCTTTGAGTATATTTAATATTGTTATTTTAAAGCCTTCCAGTGTGTCTAATATCCAGGTTTTCTTAGAGACAATTTCTGTCAATTTGTTTTATTATTTTGATTGGGCATCACTGCCTATTTGTTTGTGTGCCTTGTGATTTTTTTGTTGAAACTGGGACATTTGAATATTATAATGTGGTAACTCTGGAACTCATACTCTTCCACTTCCCCAGGGATTGCAATTTTTTTTAATTGTTGAAGGATGTAATAGTCTGTCTGCTCAGTGACCTCCCCCAACTACTTTTATAAAAACTGCCCTCCAAGATACGTATGGACACCAAGGACTCCATTCCACAACCCATGCCCAGCTAGTATTCTGAAAGAAATTTCCTTGTAGTCTGGGGAAAAAACAAAAAGCAAAAAACAGAAAATATTTGATTTTCCCACTCCTCAAGGACTGCTGCTGTTACTTAATGAAAGCTACAGTCAACTGTTTAGTAATTTTTTTTTCAAGGTACTTTACGAAGTATATATTCCAGCTCTGTTATCTCTGTAGTTAGTCATTGGTCTAACAGATTTCACAAAAAAAAAGGAAAAAAACGTGTGCTGGCCCTTTAAACTGCTGCCACTGGGAGAAGACACTACTACAAAAGGGTCAAAACGATTGCAGTCATCTGCACTTTTCTCTCAGGGCACCACCTGACCAACCAACTGTGCAAACTGAGCAGCCCCAAATCCTTGGAGAACAAGGTCCCCACTGACTGTCTCTGGCACCAGCCAGCCACTGTGTGAACATGGGCAGCCACCCCCACCACTGCAGTGGGGCTGAGGAATGGGGGTGGGATTGTAGCCAGCTGGCACACATGGCTCATGTACAGAAGATTAGCAGATGTTCCCTTCATCTGGCATTCACTTGTTTGGTTTAAGTGTGATCAGGTTCCAGAATTCCAAAATAGCAGAGTTCAATTTTTCCAGTTCAACTATTGTTTTGGTGGAGTGACTGAACTCTAGAGCTTCCTGCTCTACCATTTTGCATGACGTCACTCCAGTCCAAAGATTCTGACTCACTATATCTGTGGTAGTAGGGTCTAGTCATACACACTTTGAAAAAACTCCCCATGTAATTCTAATTTGTGCTCCTGGTTAAGAACCACTGCAACAGATTTAGTCTCCTTATTTCTCACCTTGTCTTCCTTAATCCATTCCTTCACAAACTATGACCATGTAAACTTAAAAAAAAATCAAATCTGATTTTTTTCCTTAGCTGTGCTTAATACCCATTTGTAGCACACGCTATATGGTCAAGCTAAAGTCCAAACTTGTGATTATGATATATAAGGCCCCTCCTTATCTAGTACCCCCATCCTCCTCTCTTGTAATTCCATCTTCCCTTTTTATAGTCAATCAATACAGACTTGTTAATGGTTCTCCAGATGCATCATGTTGTTCTGTACTTCTGTTTCTATGCACATGCTCCCTGACACAGACCCATTGGTTATTGTCACTGGGTGCTGTTAAGTTGATTCCGACTCATAGTGACCTATGTAGAAGAGAACGAAACACTGCCCGATCCTGTGCCATCCTCACAATTGTTGCTAAGTTTGAGCCCATTGTTGCAGCCAATCCATCTCATTTAGGATCTTCTTCTCTTCCGCTGACCCTCTACTTTACTAAGCATGATGTCCTTCTCCAGGCAGTGGTAGCTTCTGACAACATGTCCAAAGTACGTGAGATGAAGTCTCGTCATCCTCACTTCCAAGGAATACGCTGGTTGTACTTCTTCCAAGACAGACGTGTTCATTCTTCTAGCAGTCCACAGTATATTCAATACTATTCGTCAAAACCACAACTCAAAGGCGTCAATTCTTCTTCAGTCTTCCTTATTCACTGTCCAGCTTTTGCATGCATATGAGGTGACTGAAAATATCATGGCCTGAGTCAGGCACACCTTAATCCTCAAACTGATATCTTTGCTTTCCAACAATTTGAAGAAGTCTTTTGCAGCAGATTTGCTGCTTCCATGGGCATTGATTGTGGATCCAAGTAAAATGAAATCCTTGACAACATCAATCTTTTCTCCATTTATCATGATGTTGCTTATTAGTCCAGTTGTGAGTTTTTCTGTCTGCTTTATGTTGAGGTGTAATCCATACTGCAGGCTGTAGTCTTTGTTCTTCATCAGTAAGTGCTTCAAGTCCTCTTCACTTTCAGCAAGCAAGCTTGTGTCATCTGCATATTGCAGGTTATTAATGAGTCTTCCACCAATCTTGATGCCATGTTCTTCTTCATATAGTCCAGCTTCTCAGGTTATCTGCTTAGTATACAGATTGAATAAGTAGGGTGAAAGGATACAACCCTGATGTACACCTTTCCAGACTTTAAACCATGCAGTATCCTTGTGTTCTGTTCGAACAACTGCCTCTTGGTCATGAGCACAATTAAGTGCTCTGGAATTCCCATTCTTTGTAATGTTTTCCATAATTTGTTATGATCCACACAGTCGAATGCCTTTGCATAGTCAATAAAACACAGGTAAACATCTTTCTGGTATTCTTTGCTTTCAGCCAGGATCCATCTGACATCGGCAATAATATTCCTCATTCCACGTCCTCTTCTGAATCTGGCTTGAATTTCTGGAAGTTCCCTGCTGATGTAGTTACTGCTGCAATTGTTTTTGAATTATCTTCAGCAAAATTTTACTTGTGTGTGAGTTTAATGATATTGTTTGGTAATTTCTACATTCTGTTTGATCACCTTTCTTTGGAATAGGCATAAATATGGATCTCTTCCAGTTGGTTGGCCAGGTAGAAGTCGTCCAAATTTCTTAGCATAAACAAGTGAGCAGTTTCAACACTGCATCTATTTGTTGAAACATCTCAATTGGTATTCCGTCAATTCCTAGAGCCTTGTTTTTGCCAATGTCTTCATTGCAGCCTGGACTTCTTCCTTCAGTAGCATAGGTTCTTGATCATATGCTACCTTCTCAAATGGCTGAATGTTGACCAATTCTTTTTGGTACAGTGACTGTGTATTCTTTCCATCTTCTTTTGATGCTTCCTGTGTCATTCAAATATTTTACCCATAGAATCCTTCAATACTACAACTCCAGGCTTGAATTTCTTCCGTTCTTTCAGCTTGAGAAATGCCAAGTGTGTTCTTCCCTTTTGGGTTTCTAACTTCAGATTTTTGCATATGTCATTATAATATTTTACTTTGTCTTCCTGAGTAGCCCTTTGAAATCTTCTGTTCAGCTCTTTTACTTCATCATTTCTTCCTTTCACTTTAGCTACTCTATGTTCAAGAGCAACTTTCAGAGTCTCTTCTGACATCTATTTTGGTCTTTTCTTTCTTTCCTGTCTTTTTTAATGACCTCTTACTTTCTTCATGTATGATTCCTTGATACTATTCTACAACTTGTCTCGTCATTGGTCATTAGTGTTCGATGCATCAAATCAGTTCTTGAGATGGTCTCTAACTTCAGGTGGGATATACTCAAGGTTGTACTGTGGCTCTCGTGGACTTGTTTTAATTTTCTTCAGCTTCAGCTCGAACTTGCATATGAGCAATTGATGATCTGTTCTACAATCAGCCCCTGGCCTTATTCTGACTGATGATATTGAGCATCTCCATCATCTCTTTCCACAGATGCAGTCAATTAGATTCCTGTGTATTCCATCTGGTGAGGTCCACGTGTATAGTGACCATTTATGTTGGTGAAAAATGGTATTTGCAATGAAGAAGCCATTGGTCTTGCAAAATTCTGTTACGCAATCTCCGGCATTGTTTCTATCATCAAGACTGTATTTTCCAATTACCAATCCTTCTCCTTTGTTCCCAACTTTCACATTCTAATCACCAGTAATTATCAGTACATATTGATTGCATGTTTGATCAATTTCAGACTGAAGAAGCTGGTGAAAATCTTCAATTTCTTCATCTTTGGCTTTAGTGGTTGGTACATAAATTTGAATAACAGCATATTAACTGGTTGCCCTTACAGGCATATGGATATTATCCTATCACTGACAGCACTGTACTTCAGGATAGATACCGAAATGTTCTTTTTGACAATGTATGCAACATCACGCCTCTTTGTCATTCCCAGCATAGCAGACTATATGATTCTCCAATTCAAAACAGCCAATACCAATCCATTTCAGCTCACTAATGCCTAGGATATCAATGTTTATGCATTATATTTCATTTTTGATGTTTTCTAACTTTCCAACATTCATACTTCGTACATTCCACATTGCTATTATTAATGGATGTTTTCAGCTGTTTCTTCTCATTTTGAGTCATGTCACATCAGCAAATGAAGGTCCCGAAAGCTTGACCCCATCCATGTTATTAAGGTTGACTCTACTTTGAGGAGGCAGCTCTTCTCTAGTCATATTTTGAGTGCCTTCCAACCTGAGGGGCCTATCTTCTGGCACTACATCAGTGTTCTGCTGCTATTCATAAAGTTTTCACTGGCTGATGTTTTTCAGAAGTAGACAGCCAGGTCCTTCTTCCTAGTCTGTCTTAGTCTAGAAGCTCAGATGAAACCTGTCCACCATGGGTGACCCTGTGATATTAGAGTACTGGTGGTATAGCTTCCAGCTTCACAGAAACAACGAAAGCTACCACAGTACAACAAACTGACAGATGCCTGGGGTACCAAGTACTAGGCCCTAATTATTGAAAAAATTAATTATTAATGAGAAAAAAAGTCATGTTCCATGTGGTATTGAACATGAAGACTACTGTGAGTATTGGTAAAAAACAAGCAAACATACAAATTTATAATTATGAATTGTGATACACGCTGTGAAGGAATAGAACAGAATGCTATGAGGAAGAAGAATAGATTTTCCAAGAGAAACAAATCTTTTAGAAAAAGCAGTATTTGTGCTGAACCTAAAGGAAGAGTAGCAGTTAGTAATCCATGGGAAGAAAATAAGGAAGAGTTTCAAGAAGTGAGACTACCAAGTGTGAAGCTTCTCTAGTACAAAAGAGTTTGGAGAGCTCGAGAAACTTAATGAGCTCTATGAGGCTAACACATAGTGAGCAAAAGAAAACAAGATGTGACTGGAGAGGCAACAGAAGCCAGATCATATAAGGCCTTATCAGCATTGTTAAGAAATTTTCATTGCATTACAATTGTAAAGGTAAGCAATCAGACAGTTTTAAACAGCAGAGTGAAGATGATCGGATTTACATTTCCAGAATATTATTCTGGAGGCTCTTGTGAAGAATGGATTTGGTGACAGGGTGATAGGAACAGTGATGAGAGCAGAAGCTCAAGATCAGTTAAAAGGTTACTGTAAAAAATCCAAAAGAAAGACAAAGATGTCTTGAATGAGGGGAGTGAAACTAGAAATGGGGCACAATACTGAATTCAAGAAATATGTTGGAGGTAGATTCAACAAGACTTGATAACAAATTAGATGTGAGGAGTGAGGAAAAGGACTTAAAAAAATGGTTGTAATCCTTGCAGGCTGTATGCAGAGTAAATGGTGATACTGTTTACTAAGATAGAAGAGATTCCCATTTTAGGTTATTGAAGTGCAATGGGTTTCTCTTATATATGGCCTTTCTGGCCTTGGGTTTGTAATTCTGCTGAAAATGACTGGTTGGGCCTCACTCTGCCCTGTAATTGGTCTATTTAACACACATGGCAGGGATTGGTCAATTTTCCATGCAAGTAGTGGCTTGAAAATCCATCCAACAGGACTGAGTGATGTGTGGTGATTGTCAGTTTGTGGTCCTGCTGGGAAGGCCATGCCTTGAAATCGACGAGTTTGCTTACATAAGCAGCCAACCCCACAGAGTGGAGGGGAGATCTCACTACCATCAAGAAGAGTCTGGAGCACAACACGTCCTTAGGACCCAGAATCCCTGAGCTGAGAACCTCCTAGACCCAGAAGAGAGAGTTGTAACACTGAACACAGCAGGAAGTGGTAGAGAAATGGGAGCAAGCACAGCAAAGCCAAGCAGCAGAGAAAAGGTGGAAGCAGTATGAGTGTTGGGAACCACATGACCAGCAGACGGCAGTGGTGGGCGAGTTGGCCAATGAGCAGAGCTGGGTACCTCCAGGCAGGGGGTCACCAATGGAGCTGGGTGCCCTGTAAAGAGGAAGCAGCTGCAGTCCAGGCCCATACAGGCAAACGCTGTATCAGAGGAAGCAGCAGTGTGGAGGCTGAGCTGGCTCGACTTTGGCTGCATCAGATGCCCCAGTTATGCTGAGAGCTAAGGCCTAGAAGGGCTCAGGGGCACAGACTCGGGAGATCCTGTGCAGGAGTATTCGCATTAACGAGGCAATGACCATCAAGACCCAGCAGCAGAGCAGAAGCCTTAGGGGCCATGCAGTTCCCCTGGGCAGCACAGTGGTAGCCAAAGACAGACAGCCACACACAGCCAAGAAGGGCACGTGCACAGCCGAGAAGGGCAGCCTGCTTGCATGCCTGGCTGAGAGCAGCTGAGAGAGCTGTCCTGGTTGAAAGCTGTCCTGACTGATGAACTGCATCCTGTCTCCTGAGCTGTATCCTGTTACTTCCCTAATAAATCACAGAACTGTGAGTATGGTCTGTGAGTTGTGTGTGGCCATAAAACTCAGCTAAGAACAGAACGGCCGATGTCAGAAATGGTGAAGAAGTTGGAGAATGGAGGTATGTCTGACCTCCATCTCATAGAAACCAGCGTTGTGCTGATCTGACTCCTGTCCCTCGGAAACCGAGACGAGTTCTGATGCTACTGGGTTACAGCTATGTTCCTTAAGGACAGACAGAACTAGGTCTAATAGCATCCTCAGCAACTAACACCTGGCACACAAGGAACACTCAGTATATGTCTGTTGCATCTATGCATGAGTATATGATGAAACAAATGAACAAACCTAAAGCACTGAATAAATAATTCAAATGAAAAGCAAAAGCAGAAAAAAATCATACCTAACTGGAGTCTGTGGAGGAATCATATTCACTTCTTCATCAGGGTTACTTTTTCGTGGTGTTCTCTGCATTTCAAAACTAAATAATGATCAGCAAAGTCATTAATATTGAAAATTTACAATTTGCGTTTTATGAGTCAAAAAAGCAATATAATACCTTCTATTGCCTCGTAACATCATACAAAATGGTAATCCAATAACGGAAGTGACAGGAGATAGATGACCCAAAAGCTGCTTAAATGAATAAAATTTTATTTTTCGTCATTGTTTTCAAGTGTGGGTTTCTTTTCCCTAGGTTATGACAAGCAGGCACACCAATCTTTGAGAATTCTACTAATATCCAAGTTGTTTGGTATTAAAACATATCAAAACTCAAGTTTTTCAATGCAGCATGCCTTCCAAAAATTTACTGCCAATTAAATAAAATTAGTCACGTTTTACTTGTGTTTAATTTCCAAATTACATACAATATTTTCAGTTACATATTAATAGATTTCATACTAAAGACATAAAGTTAACTTTACTTATTAACTCTACAATATTTTTTATAATTACTCCCAACCATTCCTATTTGAGGATTCTACATGATAATTCAAGAGAAAATACTGTCGTATTAACTTAAAAATACATAAATAAATGAGGAAGGCAATAATAGATTAAAAAAAACAAACCCATTGCTGTCGAGTCAATTCCGACTCATAGCAACCCTACAGGACACAGTAGAACTGCCCCATAGAATTTCAAAGGCGTGCCTCATGGATTTGAACTGCTGACCTTTTGGTTAGCAGCTGTAGCTCTTAACCACTACGCCACCAGGGTTTCCAATAGATAAAATAAAAGGGTGGAGAAAAAACAGAGACCACTGCTTGAGTAAACTAATTACTTCAACAATTCTCTTTGGGTGTGCATTTTACAAACCATATTCAGATAACTGAGAAAAAGATAATTGCTATAGAGAACAATTCAAATTCACTATTTGTTAATAAATTATATGCTCAGAATACTGTTAACCTTTGATTATTATATTCAGATAACTGAGAAAAAGATAATTCCTATAGAGAACAATTCAAATTCCCTATTTGTTAATAAATTATATGCTTAGAATACTGTTAACCTTTGCTTATTACTAACTTCATATAAAAGCATTATTTATTATGAGTAATATTTGAAGATCACTAAGTTAAATTAAAATCTATGTAATCAGTCTATATAAAAACCTACCTACATCAAAAGCGTATCAACAAATATATACCATGTACAATACCTGTCTATAGGATCAGCCTGAAGAGTTTTGTCATGATCCAAAAATAATCTTGCATCTAGATCTTTATTTTTAAGGTAAATTTCTTCATACTGTTTAGAGAGACTTTCAACCTCAAAAGAAAAAGTACTGACAATTATCCTTTTTGTGTCATTATATCTCTTGGTACACAGAAGCACAGATTTAATTAAAGAATTTTTGTACAGTATATGTTTAATTTTATAATATACACTGAGTTCACATGCAGTATAAATAAGGTCTATCTAAAAGTATACAAAACATTTTTTTCCAAATATAATTCATATTTTATGCATGTACCCCATTTATTAGAATTTTATGCAGACAAAGATCACTAATGCCACACAATAGTATTTAAGATTAAAATAGGTATTATAATAACCATAAAGTTGTCAAGACGCTCAAAAACAACCCACATAGCCCTCACCTTTAATAACTTCTACTATACTTATCAATATACAATAAAGCATTTTTCAAACATTATAACAAATTCTCTTGATTATATATTTGGCCAATCTTTTCTAAACCCTTTGGTTCCTTCCAGCTTCCTTCAGTTAAGTATCATGGGCAAGAGAATTAGCTCCATTAACTAGCCCAATTAACAAACTTGTATGATTTACTCCTAATCTTGGACACTTTTTCAATTGCTAGAATCTGTAAATCTTACAACAATTCTGATCCATGATTTTCTAACTATAATTTTAAAATCAGTGTCCAATAGATAACTATTTGGCATGATTTCTGCTGTGACTTTTAAAGCTAAGGTGTTTCTGACCTGAGAGAACTAAAACTGCACTCTAAAAGGAGTGATATGAAGAAATTCAGTTAAATGTAAACTTTTTGTTCATGTGCGTAAGTACATTAGGCAGAATGGTCATTCATGCTCAGATAAGTTTAATCATTGTTCTTGTCCTACCTTACCAGTTACCAGTTGCCATCAAGTCAATTACAACTCAGAGTAGAATTGTGCTCCATAGGGTTTTCAATGGCTAATTTTTTTGGAAGTAGATCTCCAAGCCTTTCTTCCAAAGCACCTCTGTGTGGGCTCGAACCTCCAACCTTTCAGTTAGCACCCAAGTGCGTTAACCGTTTGCACTACCTAGGGATTCCCTGCTCTACCTTACTGAGGCGCTAATTATCCATCACAAATTAACTGGCAGCTAGTAAAGTTATATGCAAAATACTGGGGAAAATATAAAGTTTCCGTTAAGATTTTTATTAAAATTTGTAATCCTTTTTAAGGGAAAACAATACTACAAATGTATAAGATTCTTTGTATACAGTATATTTTTTAGCACAGTCTATATTCAAAAAGGTTTAGGGTTTTTTGTTGCTATGGCACATACAGTTAAGTGCTCGACCAAGAGCTGAAAGGTTGGCAGTTTGAACACACCCAGAGGCACCCCAGGAGACAAGCCTGGTGATCTGCTTCCAAAAGGTCACATATGGCCTTCAAAACGCTATAGAGAAGTTCTACTCTGCATACATGAGGTTGCCAGAAGTTGGAGCCGACTTGACAGCAACTAACAACAACAACAATATAAAAGTTGGTTTCACAATAATTCTATGTAGCTAGATTGCTTTCCTTGGGCAAGGTAACATTTAATACACAGCAAAGTGATATAAGAAATTTAGACAACTATCCCCCGCCTAAAAGTCTCAAAATATATTAATTTTTTAAACTAAATTTTCTTTCAGATTACCTCTGGAAGTCCATTAGAAGCTACAATTCCAAGAGAATTCATAAAAGGTATAAAATTTTTGAAATAAACATTTTTCACCTGAAAAAAACAGTTTGAAAACAACCATTAAAATTTTTTAAAAACCAAAATTTAATCTCTGTCACATATCAACCCTAGAATGACAGTGCTAACTGACATACTTTGATCAATGACACACATTCAAGCTGGAGTGATACTTATTCATAATTAACTCAATGATTTATTTTTTAATTTACATGAGGCAGATTTCAGGTCCTCAAATGGAGATAAAGTGGGGAATTGTTAACAAAATGGGATTTATGTGAAGAGAATCCATTGAAACCAGCTTTAATATTCCACACTTAACACATAGATAAAAAGAGGGGCGACTCAAAGAAATTAAGCAACTTGACCAAAGTTACACAACTGGCCATGGCAGAGGTGGAATGAGAACCCACTACGTCTACCACCAAAGCCAAGGCTCTTTCACTTCTCTGCACTGCCTCTGATGTCTCCCCAAAGCATATATATCTTTGGGCTACTTCACACACATGTTCAGATGATACCGGAACAGGAAATATCAATTCCGTTTTTTAGCAGAAATTTAGGAAAATAGATTTTCTTATAAAAACTGTTAACACAGACAAAAATAATACCTTATAATTCATTTCAAAAGCTAAATAAAAATGTTTCATGGAATTATGCATTGTTTCACACCAAAGCACCCTACAATTAATATGGGTAATAGACCATACTCAGAAAATCTGGTTATTCTATACTTGCAATGTGTTATAGAATCTTAAACAACTTACTTGTCTTAATTTAACTTCTTTTTCCAAAATTGGAGTCGACATTTATTAAGGTGGACATAATTTAATACCAGTTACTACCTTCTACTTCACAAGTAAGTTGTGAGAATTAAGCCTCTGAAATACTTACTAGTTTTGTTTTCTACTGAACTCCCACTTGCTTAAAATTTTATAAGGTCATAGTTGTGGTTAACCAACTAGTACGATTAACCAATAGTTATCTAACCATAAATGCTCTATGCAAATAACCAAATGTCAATTAATTAAAAAGTTTTCAATCAACTGTACTTCTAAAATCATGACTATAGTGCCCCAAAAAACCAAACCTGCTACTGTTGAGTCAATTCTGACTCATAGTAACCCCAGAGAACAGAGTAGAGCTTCCCCATAGGGCTTCCAAGGAGTGGCTGGTAGATTCGAACTGCTGACCTTTTGGTTAGCAGCTGAAAGATTCTACATTAATAAGAATGGGTTCTTTAAAATTAAAGTAACAACTGATTTATTCTTAATCTTAAAAATGAAATTTTACAAGTAGTTCTGAAATCTAGAGAAATCCAGGAATTACTCCTACTCATTACCTTGATAGATTACGCAAGAGAACTGGAGTAGAAAGAAATATTTCAACTACAGCTGTCTGTTTATCAGCAAAGATAATTTGTGATTCTGGAAAACTAGGAAAATTATATATGTGTGTGTGTATGTATATACACATATATGTACATGTATATCTACACACACATCCATACACACACACTTATATGTACATTTTTAAATTGTTGAAATTAACAAAAATCACAGTGCTAAAACCAAATATCTTGATAAATCATTCTAATACTTCTTAAACTAGACTTTGGGACCAAATCTCTATTCATTCCCAGAGTTAACACGGAAATTTCAAAGACACAGCTGCAGCATTTCATAGTTATCTGGTGGTGGTGAATTGTGGAGAATATAAAAATCTAACAGAGAAACAGCATGGTAGAGTGAAAGGAGCACTGGGACCAGCTATCCCAAAGTCTAGTCTAGACTCTATTATTAATTAGCTATCAGACTCTGAAAGCTGTTTACTCATACTAAAACAGTCTGAGTACATTATTTGTAAGATTCCTACCAGTTTCAATACTCCAGATTCTATGAACAATAAGTAATTGCTAGATCCTCATGTGTACTCTCTACCAGCCATCAGCATCTGGTGTAATGTTTAGAAGGCAAAAGTACTTACAGAAGGCTGAACAAAATGTGATGTTGGTGTCAGTTATCACTAAGCCAAAACAATAGGGTTTTCTTAGCAGGGTACTTTAAAACATTAGGGGGTCTCAGTAAACCTCAGAGGAATCAAAGAACTAATAAATCTGAAAACTATTCTTTTAATGATAGACATATCAAAGATTCCAAAGTGAGGGAGCTACTCTTTTAAAATCAAAGCAACTAAATATGAAAATGAAATTTTTTCTTAACATTTGGCTACTGCAAGAGTTGGCACTAACTACAAAATGGATGCTCATCACAAAAAGTATATACTGCTAGGCAGAATTTACATCTAAATCTACTTTAATGGTTCTTAAAAAATCATTAGGTTAAATTACCTCATCTATGTTACATTTCTGCTCTGTACAGAGAACTTCAATAATTCTTGTATCATTTTCTAGTTGTTTTGCTATCCGTGCACTCCTGTTCTGACCTCGTCTTGGTGTTCGAGGGGAACCATTAATAGGTATCACAGCTGTTCCTGTAAAAATAGTAAGTTAGATAAGATCAATTGCACACGAAGTATTATAATTATTAACTCAAAAGGTCAGAAGTAATTTTGGTAACATCTGCTACTTATTACTAGTTGCCATGGAGTCAACTGTGACTCATAGCAACCCCATGCGTGTCAGAGTAGAACTGTGCTCCATAGGGTTTTCTTTCTTTTTTATTGTGGTGAAAATATGCACAATAAAACATTTGCCAACTCAACAATTTCTACATGTATCATTCAGTGACACTGATTACCATTCTTCATGTGCGCAACCTTTATTAATATCCTTTACAACATTATCCCACCAATGCCCCCTAAGCTAAAGTTCTCCCTTTCCCCTTCCTTTCCAAACCTGGTTATCACTAATAATGTTTGGTTTCTATATATTTGCTTATTTCATATAAGTGAGATCATACAGTAGTTGTCATTTTGTGACTGACTTATATTGCTCAATATAATGTTTTCAAGACACATCCATGTCATAGTATGTATCAGGACTTCATTTCTCTTTATGGCTGAGTAATATCGTTTTACCATACTTATTCAGTCTGTATTCTGAACAAATAATCCCAGAAGCTGGACTATATGAAGAAGAACACAGCATCAGAATTGGAGGAAGACTCATCAACAACCTGCGATATGCAGATGACACAACCTTGTTTGCTGAAAATGAAGCGGACTTGAAGCACTTACTGGTGAAGATCAAAGACTACAGCCTTCAGTACAGATTACACCTTAACATAAAGCAAACAAAAATCCTGACAACTGGACCAATAAGCAATGTCATCATAAATGGAGAAAATAATGAAGTTGTAAAGGATTTCATTTTACTTGGATCCACAATTGTGGTGTGATGGATCACTTTCATGTGGCCTTTCTAGCCATGGTTCTTTCATATTGGGAGGATAACTTCCTCCTCCCAATCATTTTACCAGTCCAAAACAGTCATTAACTATTAGTCCTACAGGGCAAAAAGTCGTAAGGGTGAGGTTACTCAGGTTCCAGCCATTCAGGTCTGCTGCAGGTGTTCATCTGAGCTCGTCAGGTTCTCCAAAAGTTCATCTCAGCTTCGCCCTTCCTGGTGTCTGATAAAATTTAACCGAGAGAAGATTATTCCCTTTGCTCTGAGCCTCACTCAAGGTATCAATTTGGGCCACCGAGTTATATTTCATCAGACCAAGGAACATGCTTGTCTCCTCAGAGTACTGGCTGGATAGGGATGGGCAATTTAGGAATTTGCTATCTAAAATGGGGGGAGATAAAGGCATGAAGTGGCTGGCTTACACGCTTTTGTGGGTGCGCTTACACTCAAAATGAGGAGGACAAGAGAGGATCCCCACTGAAATAGTTCCCTCTTTTCCTGATGGGTCTAGGAAAGAGAGTTGGGGGGGAGATGCTGATAGGATTGTACGACTCAGTTGTGAGTGTTGATTGTTAACAGGGTTAATTGTTATTATAAAAATGTATTGTAGAAGCTGTAACTGTGAAAGAATGGACTAAGGAGGAGGCACTGCTGTACTCGAATACAGTGACTAAACCTAAAGTCCCTTAAAGGTTTTGCTATGCTGATTCCTTGAGTGGTGGGATTCTCAGCCTAGGGAGAGAGAAAGCTAAGCGCCTTTTGGCAGAGGCTGAGGGCCAGGGAGAGGTATACCTGTGAGCATGGCTGGGAAGAGGCTGTCCTGATGGAAGAACTGTATCCTGAGTGTTCCTGAGCCTGTACTGTAACTGTTACTTCCCTAATAAACTCAATTATCATGAGTATTGACTGTGTGTTCTGTGCAGCCATTGCAATCAATTATCAAAAGCAGTAGAGTGTGCCGTGGAAGGGATGGCTGGTGTCAAAGTTGTTAAAGATGGTGAAGAGAAGAGGCATGTCTGACCTCCACCTCATAGAAATCAGCCAGGGACTGTTGATACTGATTTTCCTTCCCCCTTGTGAAGTTAGAGGAGGTCAGACTCTGCCCCCAAGTTATTTTTACAACAATCAATGCCCATGGAAACAGCAATCAAGAAATCAAACGATGTATTATTGCACTGGGCAAATCTGCTGCAAAAGATCCCTTTGAAGTGTTAAAAAGCAAAGACGTCAACTTGAGGACTAAGGTTTGCCTGACCCAAGTCATGGTATTTTCAGTCACCTCATATACATGCAAAAGCTGGACAAATGAAAAAGGAAGATCAAAGAAGAACTGATGAATCTGAATTATGGTGTTGGTGAAGAATATTGAATATACAATGGACCGCCAGAAGAACAAACAAATTTGTGTTGGAAGGAGTACTCCTTAGAATACTCCAGAATACTCCTTAGAAGCGAAGATGGTAAGACTTCGTCTCACGTTCTTTGGACACGTTAACAGGAGGGACCAGTCCCTGGAGAAGAACATCATGCTTGGTAAAGTAGAGGGTCAGAGAAAAAGAGGAAGACCTTCAAGGAGATGGGCTGACACAGTGGCTACAACAATGGGCTCAAACATAGCATTGACTGTGACGACGGCGCAGGACCAGGCAGTGTTTTGTTCTGTTGTACACAGGGTCACCATGAGTCAGAATAGACTCAACAGAACCTAACAACACAACAATATAGTATTTTATGTATAGACCACATTTTGTTCATCCATTCTTTGGTTGATGGACATTTCAGTTGTTTCCATGTTGGCATACAGGTTTCTGTTTGTGTTTCTGCCTTCACTTCTTCTGGGTAGATATCTAGGATTGGGATTGCTGGATCATAAGGTAGTTCTACGTTCAACTTTTTAAGGAACTGCCAAATTGTTTTCCTCAGCAGCTGCACCAATTTACATTCCCATCAACAATGGATGAGGGTTCCAGTTTCTCCACAACCTCATCAATACCTGTTGTTTTCTGTTTTGTTTTGTTTCTTTCCTATCGTTGCCATTCCATTGGGGGTAAGGTGGTATCTCATTGTAGTTTTGATTTGCATCTCCCTAACGGCTAATGATGGCATAATGACGGAGCCCTGGTGGCACAGTGGTTAAGAGCTTCGCTGCTAACCAAAAGGTCAGCAGTTCAAATCCACTGGCCACGTCTTGGAAATCCTATGCGGCAGTTCTACTCTGTTCTGTCGGGTCACTGCGAGGTGGAACCGACTCGACGGACCTAACAACAACAATGGCTAACGATGTTGAGCATCTTTTCATATCCTTGTTGGCCATTTGAATATCCTCTTGATAAAATGTCTTTTCCAGTCTTTTGCTAGTTTTTGATTGGGTTGTTTGTCTATTTGTTGTTAAGTTGTAGTAGTTTCTTATATATTTTTAATATTAGACCCTTATCAAATACATGGTTCCCAAAATTTTTCTCCCAATCTGTAGGTTGTCTTTTCATTTTTTTTATAAAGTCCTTTGATTAACAAAAGTATTTAATTTTTATGAGGTCTCATTTATTTATTTTGTCTTTTCCTGCTCATGCTTTTGTTGTCATACATAGGATTTTCAATGGCTGATTTTTCAAAAATAGATCATCAGGCCTTACTACTGAAGAGCCTTTAATGACCAACCTTTCAGCTGGCAGCTGGGTGCATTAACCATTTGCACCAGGCAGGGACTCCGCTCTTACTTACCAGGTTTCACTTAAAGGATAACAGTTTCATCTATTTAATACTTACTATAAATTATATTAGTTTCTGTCGTTCCTAATTCTCCTCTGCCCCCAACTAGGCCAATAAAGAAACTGCAAAATACCCAAAACCCCACAGACTAACACAAAGAAAGCCAGGGAAATAGCTAATTTATAAACTAATTCTAAAGTATTCAACTCAGTCTCCAAAGGGAAAAATGTTTTCTGTTTTAAAGATTTTTAAAGATAACAAGCAAATATTTATAGATTCAATTTCTAGACATGCTATAAAAATAAATTTTAAAAGTTTTTAGCAAATATCATAGTAAATTATGATACTTTAAAATATATATATATACATATAAATAATGTGATAATATACTGTGATTTTTTTTTTAAATCTCCTGGACTATTCTGAGCATTCCCACTTTAAATTGAATGTGGATACAGCTATTAAGGAGATTACAGATGATTAAATATAAAGTGTTTACTCTGCTAGATCCAACCACCAATGTATAAGAAATTGAGAGGACAGAGGAACATGTTAAATTATACCACAGGATGCAATCACCAAAAACTAGACCATGGGGTGAAAATGCCTACACAACTTGAAAAATCAATGTCACTGAATTATGCATGTAAAAATTATTGAATTGGTGTATGTTCTGCTGTGTATATTTTCAACAACAACAAAAATAAAATAAATTCTTTAAAAAAAAAAAAAAAACTACACCATGGGAAACTCAACAGTCAAACAACCTAATTATTTGAACGAATAAATACAAGAAGTAAAAGAGAGAGAGAGAGATGGAGGAAGAACTTTCAAGAGTCTTTAAAAGCACATCAACCAATCACAAAGTGTGGACTTTATTTAGACTCTGAGTCAACTTGTAAAAAAATTTTTTAATTACATTTATAAGACAACTGAAAATCTTAACATTACTAGATATTTGATAATATTAAGGAATCACTATTAATTGATTCGTAGGTGTGATGATAGTATTGTGGTTATGCTTTGTAAAAGTCTATATTTTAGAGACATACTGAAATATATAAGGATGAAATGGCATGCAAAATTGTGCTTCAAAATAACACAGTTGAGGAAGGGGGCAGTAGATGGGGCTATAGACTAACCATAACTTATCTAATGAAGCTAGGTGATGAGTTCATGCAGGTTTACTATACCACTAACTATGTTTGTACTCATTTTCTATAATAAAAAGTTAATTAAAAGTTTGGCATGTTCAGTTAATTCAACACCTCACCCTGGTTTCTCTTTAACATAGTACTTGGAAAATTAAATGCATATGTCAATTACCCTAAAGAACAAAGCTTGTCAATCTAACATCCTACATGAGTTATTACATTATAACACTGAAAAAAAGTGAGAAAAGGTATATAAAAGGAATTAAGTTACAGAAATTTTTGAAGTATATTTATTGTTTTTTATATATATATTTTTTAAAATTTTCCCTCTACTTTGCATGTGGTTTCTGCTAAATGACTGACTTCCCTGCCAAACCATGGTTGACATATTTTCAAAATTCTGCTCCGGACTTCATTTTTCCACTAATTTATTGCTCACAAAGATTAATTGGCTTCAGCCTTTCAGTTACTTCAACAATACTTTGAAACTTGTATGATCTATGTCCTCAATTATCTTTAAACATATTATTATAACTTTAATAATTTCAGGAGCAATGAATCAATCAGCCTATCACTAGTTAAGTTTACATTTTTCTGTAGTATCATAAGAAATTTTGAAATCAAAGGAAACAATTCCATTCTAAGAGGAATATATTCATCTTTGCTTAATGCTATCTCATTATTTTAGTAATAGTTGCTGTTTTTATTTAAATATATTTCCCCTTTCATCACCCACTATAGTACCAATTACAGTTCATATATAAGAAAAATTAGTCACGTCGTCATTATAGCATCCCATACTAATAAAACCTTACTTGAGCTACTGTCCCTATAGAATGGGCCACTCTTTCCCACGCAGTTTTATTCATATCTGTGCCTTGTCTCTTAATTTTCTCTTTACTAGGAGTGCCCTCCCCCAACTTCCCCGAGACACTCAAATCCTAACTACTCTTCAGCGCTCAATTGAAATGCCACCTCCCCCAAATGGTCTTCCTTGGTATTCCCCAGTTGGAAAAATGTCCCCCACTCCTGGACTCCCATAGCATTTGCTGTATTTTGGCCCAGACCACGTCCTACCATGTACTCTAATTATCTGCTTACATATCTTACCTTTCCTTCTATATCTGATGCTGAATTGAGGGCAGGGCTCATGTCGGATTTATTTTTTACCATCTTCTCAGCTCTAGAATCATACTTTGTATCTAGCAGACATTCAATAAACAACTGTTGAATGACAAAGTAGAAGGGGCATAAATTTAAATACTTACTATATGGTTCTTTAAGCAATGCAGGGGGTGAGAGCTTGATAAAATAGTCAAGGACACACAGCATTAACTGAAATGAGATCACGAGATCATCTTCCATTTGTAATACTTCCCCTGAAAATAAAAAAGGTTCACATTTTTAAGTGAGATCTTTAAGTAAAGGAAAATTATAGGTATGAGTGTATACATATACTCATTCATTCAACAATCATTAAAGGCATGTTAAAGTTTTTTTTTTGTAAAAAATCAAAATCTGACTTTATACAAAAATATATAAAGTTATGAAATTATAAATAAAGTATAACTCTGCCCTGAGAATTTCACATTCAAGTTAGTCCCTATGTCTATATTTAGGAGCCCTTACGGTACAATGATTAAGCACTCATCTGATAATCAAAAGGTCCATGGTTCAAACCCACAAGTGGCTTCATGGGGGAAAAGACTTGGCAATCTACTCCTGTAAAGATTAACAGCTTAGGAAACCCTATAGGACAGTTCCACTCTGTCATACAGGGTCACCATAAGTTGGAATCAACTCAGCGGCATACAGCAACAACATGTCTATATTTATTTGTTTTTTATAATTTATTTTTGTTGTTGTTGTTAATATACACAGCAAAACATACGCCAATTCAACAGTTTCTACATGTACAATTCAGTGACACTGATTACATTCTTTGAGTTGTGCAACCATTCTCACCCTCTTTTTCTGAGTTGTTCCTCCCTCATTAACATAATCTCACTGTCCCTAAGGTTCCTATCTAATCTTTCAAGTTCCTGTTGTCAATTTGATCCCATATAGATAGATCTTTAAAGATCATATTCAAGGCAGACATTCTGTGCTAGTTAAGCTAAACTACTGTTTGGTTTTAAGAAGACTTTAGGGGATAATTTTGGTTTAAGGTTTAAAGATTATCTCGGGGCAATCATTCTGGGGGTTCATCCAGCCTCCATGCCTCCAGAAAGTCTGGAGTCCATGAGAATCTGAAATTCTGTTTTGCATTTTCCCACTTTTGATCAGGATTCTTCTATAGAATCTTTGATCAAAATGTTCAGTAATGGTAGTCTCATAGCAAAGGAGGCAGCTGTTCATGGAGGCAATTAGCCACACATTCCATTTCCTCCTCCTATTGCTGATTCTCCTTCTTCCTCTGTTGCTCCAGGCGAATACAGAATAACAGTTGTGCCTTAATGGCTGTTTGAGAGCTTTTAAGACCCCACACACTACGAAACAAACCAGGAGGTAGAACAGAAGCCCTAAACATGTTATTAGGTCAATTAACGGGGATGCTCCATGAAACCATGACCCTAAACTTCCAAACCAAGGAACCAAATCCCATGAGGTGTTTCCCATGAGGTGTTTGGCTGTACATAAGCAGCCTCAGCAGCTACCTTTTTTTTTTTCTCATTGTTGTCAATATATCTATCACGTAATTTTTGCCAATTCAAGTTTTTACAGGTGAACAATTTATTATTTTTTTTAAACTTACCTCCAATTTTGGAAAGAGATATGGAATTTATTATTTCAGACAATAAATAATTTTGGACTCTATTTAATATTTAATTCTATTTATTTATGAAGCCTCATATATTTTCAGTTTTAACCCTTCCTCCCACCCAGGATTACAATAACCAAAGTCATTAAAAAATAACAATATTTGTATGTAACTATAACGTCTATAAAGTAATTAGTTAGTAAAAATGCTAAAAGGTAATATAATAAATACACATTTGGGGGGTAAGGAAATAAATGCACATAATACATACACAAGAAAACAAAGTATATGGCTACACAAAATATACCAATCATAATCAAATATCATTATTACATATTTGCTTATTTCTATGCTACCTATTATTTTTTAAAAAGGGAAGTTTAATCGGACTCACTATCTTCTAGGCATCTGACTGCTAAACCAACAATAACCCCAACAAATACTGATGGCATAGAAACTAGGTTGAAAACAGGTAAACATTTATAAGGTAGATTTTCTAGGTTCATGGGTGTGGTGCAAAAATGTTTGCAATATACTCAAAAGTAAGTTATTAGGAAGTACCATAGAGGTAAAGAATGATATCAAGAACTTCTAGGTAAAAAGAGTGGAGTGAAATCAGGTCAAAGAATCTCCCTCCTCCAACACTAATAAAATGAAAGAGAAAAAAATGCACTGGTTAAGTATTAGTACCAATACTGAATTTTGAGAAATACTGACTCAGGGAGTGTCCTCATCTTCCTCTTCTGACGTGGAGAAAGCAGAGATTGCTAACAAGAGAAGAGTAAAATGGAAGAAGCAAACAGCTTTCTGACAGACTCCAGTGTGCTGTGCTGAAGTGCGGAACAATCTGAATACCAACACAAGTCTTTTAGGGAATAGCATATAACTGCACTGGAAGTGTTCTGTTTCAGAGTACATTCTACAAAAATCTCATAACAGCAAAGGCTCACATCGTTCCAGATGAATCCTCCACTTTCTCCCTCAGCCTCTTACTAGAAGTACTTGTCATAAAAAAGCCTATGCTCCTATCATAGCTCTTTACGGTAAACGAGCCAGTAACATTAAATACAAAGTGAGTGAAGGGGGATTCACTCACACTATCAGAGAAAACAGATGTCAGATCAGGGTTGCCCACATAAAGTCTCAGCAAAGTGGAGAAAAAAGCACAGCATATTACATATTACAGAAAATAAAAAAAGGAAAAAATCACAACAAAAAAAGAGGAAAATAATCAGAAAAAGAACCTAAATATTTCCTAAAATATTTTTCTAAGGTTATGAAAAAAGATTATGAAATGATTAAGAGATTGTAATATTTACTTTGTTTAACTCTGTTTTGATTTAAAACAATATATATTAATCTACTTTGAAGAAAGAGAATATTAGTACTCTCACACTCCCTGCCACCTCCCCTTTCCCCGCATTCAGAATCTAACAGAAAAGAATCTAACAGAAGAAAACGCCCTGTGAGTCCCTGCACTAAAAAGAACTTAAAGAACACAAATTAAATGAAAATAAAGAGCTAAGAAAAAACTGAGCACCAAAATAACACCATTACAAAAAATGATTTGGCTCAAAATAAAAGAAAGGCTTGTGATAGAAATAGGCAATACATAAGAAAAAGATAAACGATTACAGTAATATGAGAGATGATAATAATTATAGAGGACAAAAACAATTCACCATAAGACAGGTGATGTTCCTAAAACAGAATGGAATAACCTAAGAGAAAGTTGTTGTTGTGTGCCATGGAGTCGATTTCGACTCACAGTGACACATGACAGAGTAGGACTGCCCCATACGGTTTCATAGGCTGTAATCAGCCCTGGCGGCACAATGGTTAAACACTGGACTGCTAATTGAAAGGTCTGCGGTTCGAACCCAACAGACATTGTGCGGGAGAAAGATGCAGCAGTCTGCTTCCGTAAAGATTACAGCTTTGGAAACCCTATGAGGCAGCTCTACTCTGTCCTACAGGTTCACTATTAGTCAGAATCTACACCAAGGCACATAACAACAACAATCTTTGTGGGAACTGATCGCCAGGTCTTTTCTCCCTTGGAGAGACCGGTGGATTTGAACAACCAACCTCTCGGTTAGCAGCCAAGCTTAACCATTGCACCACCAGGGCTCATTATATTTTCTGAAATGAAGAGCAGAGGGATACTGCATTTTAAGATTGGAGCACTGGTGGCATGGTGTTTAAGAGCTTGGCTCCTAACCAAAAGGCTGGCAGTTCGAATCCACTGACTGCTCCTTGGAAATCGTATGGGGCAGTTCTGCTCTGTCCCACAGGGTCAACTATGAGTCGGAATCAACTCAATGGCAACAGGTTTTTTTGTTTTTTTTTTTGGCATTTTAAGGAAAACTGATATAGAATGATAAAAATCAAGAGATATCTTGATTAAAGTATTGAACTTCAAATTAAAAAGAAAAAAGAATTCTTCAGATATTCAGGAAGGGAGGGGATAAGGAGGAATTAAGCTAGCCTCAGACTCCTCAACAGCAATGTTCGATGCCAGAAAAAACTGTCCTAAGGGAAACAAAAAATGACCAAGAACAGGATGTGACAAAGTGTTTAACCAAGAATAGGACACATAGCCAAGTTCTCATCAAGTATAAAACCTACAGATGTGGTTCTTGAACATGCCAAACATAGGGAATCCAACATCAAAGAGCCTTTTTTAAAAAACTTCTTGATGGTAAAACCCAGCCAGCTAAGAGATTAATCAAAATAAAGAACTCAGAAATGGAGACGTGATAATAAAGAAACAATGATTAGAATCCATTTAAAACAGAATTCAGACTAAATAAGTGTAATAATTACAGTTAGAGAACAGAATGTAAAATGTTATAATCTTTGATAATGCAAGAATAAAATGAACAAATCTGAACACAGGGAGAGGGGAGGTGTCAGGAAGTGTGAGAGTGTTAATATTCTCTTTCTTCAAAGCAGAGTAATATATATTGTTTTAAATCAAAACAAAGTTAAACAAAATAAAGATTCTAACCTCTTAATCTTTTCATTATCTTTTTTCATAATCATAGAGAAATATTTTAGGAAATAATATCTCTTAATGAGACAAAGCACATCTACATTTAAGCAACTGCTTCCATTTCTCGTTTCTTTTCTTCTGTAAAATTCAAATTAAATTTTTTTTTTTAAAGATAGTATTATAATATGGGGGCCCTGGTGGTGCAGTGGTTAAGCATTCAGCTGCTAACCAAGAGGTCAGCAGTTCGAATCCACCAGCCACTCCTTGGAAACCGTATGCGGCAGTTCTACTCTGTACTACAGGGTTGCTATGAGCTGGAACTGACTCGACAGCAATAGGTTTGGTTTGGTTTATTATAATATGGTATTATTTTTATAAAATTATTTCTGTTTGTGAATGCACCCAATCCACTCACCTTTTCAGTAGAATGTATGCATGGAAATATATTTGGAATGACAATCGCATAATTTTAATTATGATTATTTCTAGGTGGATTTTGGGTAATTTTTCACATCTTTCTTTGCTCTTTCTTGTATTGTTTGAATTATTTAACACAAGCATATGTCATTTTTATAAAAAAGTAATGTTATTATTCTAAAAATTAAGAAATGAAGAGAGAAAGAAAAGATGAATAGATACTAGAAACAGAAATGAAATGAAATTATTTACAAGGTTGCTCCCAGTGCTAGAATTGCCAGAACTTACTAACAGTTAATAAGAGAATGGGGTGGGGGGAGGATGCATGTACTTTAAATCAAATAAAAAGTTTTGGGCTTTAGTCCAAAAGAACTATCAATTAATTACTATATTTGACACAACAGCATATAATAAACATAATGACTTTACCTTTAGCTAGCAAAAATGTGATCCAAGAAAGCTTCAGCACCAATGCAGAATTTATTTCAGAAGATATCCTAATAAACAAATAGAAAACAGAAAAAAAAAAAATAAGAAAGAAAAAGAAAAATTTAACACTGATAGATAATTTTACAACTATACCTTTTGGTTGTTGTTTGTTTATTTCAATTATGTACCTGAGTTAACTGTACAATAGAATACAGTCCATCTTAAATGCTCATTTTACACTCAAATTCAGTTTATCTCAATTCATGTAGTGTTTCTACCCAAGATACTGTATTTAGCCCACAGAAGTAACATACATTTTATAAAGGCAACATTATCTCAATTCTAATCTAAAAATACACAAAGGAAACAGTATACAACAACTTACTTGATTTCCAATTACCTTAATACTTTTACACTCTTTGTTTTCTAATTAAAATCAACACTGTAGCAGAAAAATGAAGGTATGAGTGATTCTAGTTTGCCAATTTAACACTTTGCCTTGATAAAAAATATTTTCCATAGACATTTACTTGTCAGGATTAATGGATTCATATCAACTAATTAATAATATATAATTCCCTTTTATATTACCTTCACTACTACTACTTCAGTGAGGCAGAAAATCTCATCTACAACTCATTCTATTTCCAAAGAAAAATGTTGCAGCTCTTTCATGAGTATACTATTAAAACATGCATTCTACATTTTTGAAAATAGTTAAAACGTAGATGCCCATCAACACATGAATGGATAAACAAACTATGGTACATACACACAATGGAGTACTATGCAACGAGAAAGAACAATGACAAATCTGTGAAGCATCTCATAACATGGATGAAACTGGAGGACATTATGCTGAGGGAAATAAGTCAATCACAAAAGGACAAATATTGTATGAGACCTCTATTGTAAAAACCCATGAAAAAGTTCACACACAAAA
>NW_004443980.1:5715910-5726604 GCF_000243295.1 Trichechus manatus latirostris
TCTGTAAGCCTTCACCTGAAGTACAATAAAATATATTAAAAAATTAAAAAAAAAAGATACCCTACCCTGATGGCGTAGTGGTTAAGAGCTCAGGCTGCTGACCAAAAGGTTGGCAGTTTGAATCCACCAAGTGCTCCCTGAAAACCCTACAGGGCAGTTCTACTCTGTCCTACAGGGTTGCTATGAGTTGAAATCGACTCGATGACAGCGGGTTTGTTATGGTTTGGTTGCCATTGAGTCCATCCCAACCCAGGCTGACCCATGTGTGTCAGAGTGGCACTGCACTCTGTATTGTTTTCAATGGCTGTAATCTTACGGAAGTAGATCGCCAGGCCTTTCTTCTGTGGTGCCACTGGGTGGATTTGAACTGCCAACCTTTCTGTTAGTAACTCAGCACAAACCATTTGTACCACCCAGGGAAGCTTACCCACCAAATGAGCCGTTTTCAAGGGGGGTTCTTTTTATCAAAAGACAAAAAATTTAGAATAAATAAATATAGGTTCCATGTTTTAAAAAAAAAAATAGTTAAAATTTTTTGATGTTTACCTTCATACTTATTCTTACACAAAAATTATAACAGATTCTTAGTTAATAAACTATATTTAATAGAACCACAATAAACATTTAATCAATAAATTTGCATTTTTCCTGGAGTTGGTAAATGTTACACTAAATCACCTTCAACTTTTTAGTCCCTTCTTGTAGTCAAGGCATTCATTGCATACTATTTCCTTTGTGAGAAGATAAACAATCTATATAGGGCTTAAACCTATGACCTTAACTTATTAAGGAGCATGCAATAATCAATCAAACTAATTCTGATATTATCAACATGCTTGAGATTACTCCAGAAAAACCTGTGTATTCTACTTCTCATTTACATACACAAAAAGTAAAAATAACATGCACTGAACCACTTACGAACTGCTGGGTTGTGTCAAATATATAAGTTCACATGTCCTGGAAAGAAGAAATAATTATATTAAGATTAGAGCTATTTTTTAAGTTGCTTTGTATTTTTTTTTTCATAATTTCTGAGGAGATTAAGAAAACAACTCCATTTACAATAGTATCTAAAAGAATAAAATATATAGGAATAAATTTAGCCAGGAATATGAAAGACTTACACAATGAAAATTATAAAACACTGCTGAAAGAGACTAAAGAACAATGGATGGAAAAATGTTCCATGCTCATGGACTGGAAGACTTAATATAGTCACCATGTCAATTCCACTCAAAGTGATCTGCAGATACAACAATCCTGATCAAAATTCCTTCAGTACTCTTTACAGAAAGGGAAAAACTAATCCTCAGTTTTATATGCAAATATACGAGACCCCCAATATCCAAAGCAATTTTGAAGAAGAAGAACAAAGAAGGAGGCCTCACACTTCCTGACTTCAAAACATATTACACAGCTATAGTAATCAAAACAGCATGGTACTCATTTAATGACAGACACACAGACAAATGGAAAAGAACTGAAAACCCAGAAACAAATCCAGTCATCTATGGTCAACTGATTTTTGACAAGGGAGTCATATCCATTCAATGGGGAAGGAACAGTCTCTTCAACAAATGATGCTGGCAAAATTGGATTTCCACATGCAGAAAAATAAAACAAGATCCATACCTCCTACCATACACAAAAACTAATTCAAAATGGTTTGAGGACCTAAATGTTAAATCTAAAACCATAAAGTTCTTGGAAGAAAATATAGGAGCAAAGCTTTGGGACCTAATTTTTTTCAGTGATAGGTTATCAAACACAACAACGAATGCATGAGCAACAGATAACAAAATAGATAACTGAGACCTCATAAAAGTTAAATACTTAGTTCATAAAAAAAGACCTTATCAAAAGAGTACAGACACAACCCACAGACTGGGAAAAAATCTTCGGGAAAGATATGACCGATAAGGATCTAATATGTAAAATATATAGAAAACATCTACAACTTAACAATAAAAAGACAAATAACCCAATCAAAAACTGGGCAAAGGACATGAACAGACATTTCACCAAAGAGGATATTCAAATGGCCAACAGACACACAAAAAGATACTCAATATCATTAGCCATCAGAGAAATGCAAAGCAAAACCATTTCACTCCCACTAGGATGGCTAAGACAAAAAAATGGAACAAGCGCTGGAGAGGATGTGGAGAAACTGGAAGTCTCATCCACTGCTGGTGAAAATACGAAATAGTACGACTGTTGTGGAAAACTGTCTGGCGGTTCCTCAAAAAATTAGAGGTAGAGCTGTTGTATGACCCAGCAATTCCACTCCTAGGTATATACCCTAGGAATTTAATACAAATGACACAAACAGACTGTAGGTTGTCTCTGTACTCTTTTGAGTATGCACCTATGTTCACTGCAGCACTATTCACAATAGCTAAAAGATGAAAACAACCGAAGTGCCCATTAATGGATGAATGATGGCCCACACATACAATGGAATACTATTTAGCGGTAAAGAAAAATGAGCTCCTGAAATATAACGTGGATGAATCTGGAGGATATTCTGTTGGGTGAAATGAATCAACCACATAAAATATACAGTTATTTGGAACTCAGATACATTTGTAATTGATTCTAGTTATAATAAATCTGATCAGAATCCCAGATCAGGCCATAAAAGTCTATTTAATTAATAGTCTCGTTAATATAACACAACTAAAAAGTTCTACAAAACTTAATTGTTCCAGATAACAACTTCCACAGTGGCAGAGTGAGGAGACTCATGGATCGCTCCCTGGCGAAACAACCATAATTGGTGAAAATTAGGGGAAAAAAAACTATTTAAAGTCTCTGGAAATTATCCTTAAGGGTATACAGCAAATAAACATTTCTTCAAGAAAAACTACTAAATCTCAGTAAAAACAGTGATGGTCTGTGGAGTTCAAGCCAAAATTTATTCCATCCCCCCCTCCAGTTCAATATAATGAAACTGTACTCCAGGCAGGTGCAGTTGAGACACAGGGCTTCCTCTCTCCACAGTTCCCAGCCTAAGGCTATAGTATCTCCCTAGGAAGGACAGGCTTCTAGCATTTCTCACTACCCTCAGATCCATGCTGCAGAAGATCTATTCTAGGCAAGAGGAGCTGGGAAGTTTGGGGCTCCCTTCCTCCACTTTACCCTCACTTGCAGGGTGGAAGCTCTGTCCCGCACACAGCAGGCTGAGAATACTGGGGCCCCAACTGCCCTGCCTCATTTCACTCATAGGGCAGAGGTTCTAGGCCAAGAGAAACAATCTAAGAAGACGAGAGGCTATCATCCCTGCCCAGTGTCCCACTCTTAAAGCAGGAGTGTCACTCTAAGAGTAGGCCACTTTCCCGCTTTCCCCACCCCCATCTCCTGTGCAGTGACACAGAAGTTTCACCCAGGGGGAGAGACAGGCATTAATAACAGAAACCTTTGAAGCTCTCCCCAACAGAATTAACTTAATTTGGAACAGAGTTTTGGGAAGTTGAAGCCTAAGGCAGAATCTGGTGGCAAGTAATCAAGAAGAGGCTTGTAATGCCATGAAAGCAACGAGCTAAACCCTAGACCATCTAGAAATTTAACAGAGAGAACCAAAGAAGGAGACAGCTGAGAAGAGTTCTCCAGGGGTCAGAATAAGCCTCAAAGACTTGCCTCAAAGACAAGGGAGCAAGGGAGCAAGGGAGCAGATTTTAACAGAATCAGACTATGGAGTAATTTGTACCCAAGGCAATGTTGAAAACAATAAAGCAATCAGTGAACAATTAGTGGAGGCTAACAACTGGGTGTTACATTCACAGAGGCAGATAGCATAACAGAGATATCCAGGAAAAAGACAATCAAAGATAGCCCTGTTAAAACCACTATCACCTCAGAGTGACAGTTCATATGCCCAAAGCTGTACCCTCTGAGAAGCGACATCAGAGGCTGCACACTGTGGGGGAAACAGACTTCACTGAAATAGTCCAGTCATGTCAGTAAACAAATAAACAACAAACAACAGTAAGTCCCAGGGAGGGAGGAGAATCAGTACCCAGACTGCTACAGTATCTTAATTAAAATGTCCAGTTTTCAACAAAAATTATGAGACATGCAAAGAAAGAGGAAAGAGTAACACCTAAACAAACAAAGAGGCAACAGAAACTGCATTTGAAGAGCCCATATGTTGGATTTAACAAACACTTCAACTATTATAAATATGTTCAAAGAATTAAAGGAAATCATGTTTAAAGAAGTATGATGACAAAGTATCATCAAATAGAGGATACCAAAAGAGATAAACTCATAAAAAATAATCAAATGGATTTCTAGACTTGAAAAGAACAATAACTGAAATGACAAATTCACTAGAAGGGCTCAACAGTAGATCTGAGCTGGAAGAAGAAAGAACGTTAAAATTGAAGACAGCTCTATAGAGATTAGGCAATCTAAAGAACAAAGAGAACGAACGATGAAAAATGAACAGAGACTCACAGACATGTGGGACACAATTATATGTGTAATGGGAGTACCAGAGAGAGAGGAGAGAAGGAACAGAAAAAATATTTGAAGAAATAATGGCTGAAAACTTCTCAAATCTGATGAAAAACTTAATCTACACATCCAAGACACTTAACAAACTCCAAGTAGAATAAATGCAAAGAGATTCACACCCAGACACATCCTAGTGAAAATGTTGAAACACAAAGACAAAGAGAAAAATCTTGAAAGCAGCCCGAGAAAAAATGACTCAACATATACAAAGGAACAACAATAAGATTAACAGCAAAGCTGTATTAGAGTAAAGAAACAACACCAGATGGTAACTGAAATCCACAGGAACAAATTAAAAGAACAGGAAATGTTAAATAAGATTAATATAGCAAAATCAGTAAATATACACTGCTCTCCTTTATACTCTCATCTTCTTTAAAAGACATACAATACAAATGTCCATCAACTGATTAACGGATAAATAAAATGTGATATAGCCATACAGTAAAATATTATTCAGCAATAAACAAAAATGAGGTACATGCTACAACATGGATGAACCCTGAAAGCATTAAGCTAAACGAACGAAGTCAGTCACAAAAGACTTCATACTGGATGATTGCATTTACAAGAAATGTCCAGAATAGGCAAATCCATAGAGACAGAAAGTACAGTAGAGGCTACCTAGGGCTGGGGAGGTTTGTGGAAAAATAAGGAGTGACTGTTAATGGGCATGAGGCTTCTTTTTGGAGTGATGAAAATGTTCTAAAACTGATTGTGGTGATGATTGAACAATTCTGTGAATACACTGAGTTGTACACTTTAAATAAGTCATGTGTATGGTATAAAAATTATGTCTCCACAAAGTTATTATATCTCAATAAAATTATTTGCTGAGCAAATAATCCGAGAAGCTGGACTATATGAAGAAGAATGTGGCATCAGAATTGGTGGAGGACTCATTAACAACCTGAAATATGCAGATGACATAACCTTGCTTGCTGAAAGTGAGGAGGACTTGAAGCACTTACTAATGAAGATAAAAAACTACAGCCTTCAGTATGGATTACACCTCAACATAAAGAAAATAAAAATCCTCACTACTGGACCAATAAGCAACAACACGATAAATGGAGAAAAGATTGACGTTGTCAAGGATTTCATTTTACTTGGATCCACAATCAATGCCCATGGAAGCAGCAGTCAGGAAATAAAACAATGTATTGCATTGGGCAAATGTGCTGCAAAAGACCTCTTTAAAGTGTTGAAAAGCAATGTCACTTTGAGGACTAAGGTGCACCTAACCCAAGCCATGACATTTTCTATCACCTCACGTGCAAGTGAAAACTGGACAATGAATAAAGAAGACTGAAGAAGAACTGATGCCTTTGAATTATGGTGTTGGTAAAGAATATTGAATATACCATGGACTGTCAGAAGAGCGAACAAATCCATCTTGGAAGAAATACAGCCAGAGTGCTCCTTGGAAGCGAGGTTGGCAAGATTTTGTCTCATATAGTTTGGACATGTTATCAGGAGGGACCAGTCCCTGGAGAAGGATATCATGCTTGGTAAAGTAGAGGGTCAGCAAAAAAAAGGAAGACCTTCAATGAGATGGACTGACACAGAAGCTGCAACAATGGACTCAAACTTAGCAACAATTGTGAGGATGGCGCAGGACCAGTCATTGTTTTGTTTTGTTGTACACAGGATTGCTATGAGTTGGAACTGACTTGACAGCACCTAACAACACGAACAACAAGAAGGTTGTTTAAAAAAAAGAAGCCTAGATGTTCTTTATGCTGTTTGTGTCTATGGAAAAATTAATTCCACGTTCAATCTAAGCACTCTGAATATAACTCCCATTGCCACAGTGCCATGGGAAGGCCGCTCTTCCCCACCTCTCAGAGAAAAAGATATACAGACAAAGATACATAGCCCTAACTTTAGTGCCTTTGGTATTGGCAAAAAATAATTACATCAAGACCTCTAGCAACTGGGGTCTTTCAGTCACTCCAGTAGAAGAAGGAGGGAAAGGCCCTGGCTGAAGGAGCAGAGGTTAAATGGGGGCAGTGTAAAAAATCAGAAAGAAGGACCTCAAAACGGCCTTTAACAACTTTACCTTTCAGTGAGAAAAAGTTTCAAAGGCCCTGGCCCTCTACAATTGAAGTTCCAATTCCTTCACCAGCCTGGGTTCCACTGAAGGTGGGTGGGAGTAATAAAGCAAAAGAGATCAAATAGCACTGGGGACAGAAGGAAGATGGAGAAAGAAAAAAACTGGAAGATACTGGCATTTTACTTGCTTAAGGCTAAATAAATCTGACTACGTTACTCTCCAGTTTAAAACCCTTCAATAACTCTCCATCCACTGCAGGACAAAATCCAAGTTCCTAATAAGTTTCATAAGAACCGGATTACTATTCTGATCTCTTCCTGCCTTTTCAGCCATTACAATGTCAAAGCACATCATGCTACTGCAGGCCTTTGTCACTTTGTACACAGGCCAATCACTGACTAGGATCTCAGTACCAGCTCCCACTCATTTTACTGGGTGAATTTCTATTTATCCTTTAAATCCTATTCAGACACTGCTTTCTTCCAGCTTTTTCCTGACCAAGTCCCACTCCTACCATTACCCTCCCCACCCTTACACAAACACAATGTAATACTTTCCCCTCTATGTTATTTCTACGTTTAACATATGATCCTCTACAAGAAAGCATCACACACATTAGTGCATTTATCTTTATAAGAATATTATTTATTTATTTACTGTCAGCTTCTTGATGATCACAGTGTCATATGATTGTGTATTCCTAGCACTTAACATACAGCCTGGCACTAACAGTCACTCAGTTAAGGCTGCTTGTGGTTTGTCCATTTATTTGAAATAAAACTGCTGACCGTGTCAAGTTTCTTAAAGTATATTCCACAAAACACTAGTTTCCCAATATTTTAATTGATATTAAATACATACATACACAAGCAATCTAGTAAGCTTAGGAAATGTTGAGCTCAACAAAGTTCAACAGATTTTCTTATACAGGATTTCTCAGAACTTTTGGTTTTAATGTACATTGTGATTCTTTAAGAGGGGGATATGGTAAGCAATGTTTCCCAAATTTGGCCATTATTTTTGTTTGTTTTAAAAGTTAATATTCATGGGAACTTTACTATATATGTGTCAGGCACTGGACTCAGCACTTTTCATGAATTATTAAAATCTAACAGGGAGGTACTGTTATCAACTCATTTTACATATTAGAAAACCACAGCACTAAAGTAACTGACTTGTCCAAGATCACACAGTATGTGTTGGAGCCCAGACTAGCATCCAAATCTGTCTGACTCAAAAGATTCTGTTCTCTTCACTAAGCTCTATTACAGCCTTCCTTTTCTTCGGTAGGATATTACACCAGACTACAGTTTCACAGAAAATGCTTTGGGAACTGTGGTTTTGTGTCCTATTTACTAACCTGGAAATATTGGTGTTCACACTGTCCTAAAGAAAAAACATGAGGAATGGGAGGTAGAAGGAGTCCTGGTGGCATAGTGGTTAAGAGCTCAGTTGCTAACAAAAAGGTCGGCAGTTCAAATCCACCAGCTGCTCCTTGGAAACCCTACAAGGCAATTCTACTCCATCCTATAGGGTCACTACGAGTCGGAATCAACTTGATGGCAACAGGTTTGATTTTTGTTTGGTTGGGAGATAGAAAGAGCTTGAGCACTCCAGAATCGGCCATACAATATATTAAAGCTTTCATTTTTTATATATAATAGTTGTAATATTCAGCTTTAACTTTCTTTTCTTTTAACATCAGAATTTTCTATTAAGCTAGTCTATAATTTTCTTCTCCCCACCCTTGAAGACTAACTACTTTTACCCCTCAAAATAAAGACACAAAACAAATATATATTTTTTAAATAAAATCTTAACATGGGTGGGTGTCATGGACTGAAATGTGTCCCCCAAAAATACGTGTATCGATTTGGCTAGGCCATAATTCCCAGTATTGTGTGATTGTCTACCATTTTGTCATCTGATGTGATTTTCCTATGTGTTGTAAATCCTACCTCTATGATGTCAATGAGGTGGGACAGGCGGCAGTTATGTTAATGAGGTAGGACTCAATCTACAAGATTGGACTGTGTCTTGAGCCAATCTCTTTTGAGATATAAAAGAGAGAAGCAAGCAGAGAGACAGGGGGACCTCATACACCAAGAAAGCAGCACCAGGAGAAGAGCATGTCCTTTGGACTCAGGGTCCCTGTGCCAGAAAAGCTCCTAGACCAGGGAAAGATTGATTACAAGCACCTTCCTTCAGAGTCGATAGAGAGAGAAGGACTCCACCTAGAGCTAACACCCTGAATTTGGACTTGTAGCCTACTAGACTGTGAAAGAATAATCGTCTCTTTGTTAAAGCCATCCACTTGTGGTATTCCTGTTATAGTAGCCCTAGATAACCAAGACAGTGGAGTGGGTAAAAAGAAAAAATGATTGGCTTCCATGGGTAATTTGGTGTATTTATTGGTTATTGATCTTTGTTTATAGGAAAATGGAGTGGTAAACCATTTAAATGAAGTAGATGATAGAAGTCTGTAATTATCTATAAGGTTATTCCATCCCTTCCTTTTCTAGCTCTTCCTTATGATCCAGGAGGATCTATATGGAATCAACTCAATAGCAACTGGTTTAACACTGGGGAGCAGAAGGCTACAATTTGGATGAAAAGTATATCAAAAACTTTTCCGAAGTTATTTGAATTTCATCATACTCATAGTTGAACAATATTGGTTAAAAGTCTTCTAAACCACAATCGGGAGTACAAATCATAGCTCAGTAGTACAGATCACATACACCTTCCATTGCCAGTACTTTTTCTCTTTCTAAACTAAATAACAGTATGAGGAAGAGGTTTAAATTCAGGTCCCTCCTCCATTCAGAACTAGAAGTGTTCTGGCAAGGGAAGGCTAAGGTGAAAACTAAGCTTGAAGTTTGCTACAACAAATATGAGACATGAAAGGAGACCAAAACAGTTAATTTTGGAGGAAGCATTCGGAACGCATATGACTTGGTAAATAAAAAAGCTATGAGTTAGTAATAATAATTATAATTCATAATTAAAAATAGCAAAGGAGACATAAATCTATAAAATCTAAGGGATAATACTTAACAACTTTACTAAATATGTAATAGTTTCCACATGGACTCCAACTATGACCAATAACCAGATTGTAACCCTAATAAAATTTTTACTTTACCTTTCTAATTTGCTGTAGAGTGCACATAATACGTTATACTTCTTCAACAGTCTTGACATAGCATTATCAACTTTGGTACTTGTATCGATTTCTTTTAGTAAGTCAAAGAATTTATAGACACTAAAAAGGAAAGAAGAGAAAAAGTGAAAACAGTAACTTAAAAAAAATCATTTTGTTTCCAAAGCACAGACATTTAAATTCAAAAAATTATTAGCTATATACCAAATCACTAGCACATCCCTTCAAGGGAATTATTTTTTGTATTTTACTAAAATTTAAAGAGGAAAAATAATAACAAGTCTTCAACCTACACCCTGTATCTATCTACCTATCTATCTACCTATCTATCTATCTATCTACCTATCTATCTATCTATCTATCTATCTATCTATCCATCATCTATCTATCTATGCCTGCATCTATTTATTGCTGAGAATAAAGGAAGGAAGGCAGAAAGGTAAAACCTAAAGTTACACACAAACATTTAAAAAAAAAAAAAAGCCATTGCCACTGAGTTGATTCCAACTCATAGCGACCCTATAGGACAGAGTAGAACTGTCCCATACAGTTTCCAAGGAACGGCTGGTGGATTTGAACTGCCTACCTTTTGGTTAACAGCCAAGCTCTTAACCACTGTGCCACCAGGCCTCCGCAGACAGACACAGACAATGGCAAACTCACCTCATGCTTCCCCTCACAGGGATGCCCTCCTCATTCCACTCAGGCTTGACTCCCCATAATGGGCTGCCCACGTGTGGATGCCCCCTTCACCTGCTCAAGCTCTGACACCTCTGTAGGACACTCCTCATTCCACTCAGGCTCTGATTCCCTGCAACAGTTCCCTCATCTCCCAATATGGAGATCTTCTCACCCTGCTCAGCCCTCACCCCCACCCGATGTGGACGCGTTCCTTCTCTATTCTGGCTCTGACAAGCCTCATCAAGTAGCCTCCTTCCGCCTACCCACCCCCCC
>NW_004443980.1:5726704-5737425 GCF_000243295.1 Trichechus manatus latirostris
CTCCCCACCCCCGCCGCCTCATCATGTGGATACCCTCCTCACTACATTTTGGCTCTGACATCCTTCTCTGGGCCCCGTGTCTATCCCCACTCACAGATACCTACTTTCTGTGCCCCATCATTGGTTTTGAAACTGAATTTTGGGGGAGAGGAAGAGGAAGGCTGATTAAAATCTTTAAGTTATTTAAGTATTTAACTTTAAATCATCGTTTATTAAGTTTTCTATAAAAATTAACCTATCTGAACATCAATACGTACACTTTTACCACTCAAAAATAGGGCACTAAAGATAACAATCATCAACTGCACCTCACACACTCACCTCTTATCAAGTCTGTCTAAGGAATTATACCAGCAGTTAACCCTTTGGTGACTCATGGGACATACAGTATCCTAACCACTTTTTATACCTCTGGAGTTCTTTGTGAAGACAGTAGTCCGATTTTAATGTGTTTAGCCTCAAGATGGGAGTCTTTTGAAATGTGTGAAACTCAAGATCCCTGAGTGGGAGCCTCATTATTGTGTAGAATGAGCATTCTGTTAGGTGATGTCTCTGGTGTGTGAATTTTGTAAACTTCTGACAGGTTTGCCTTTATTTCTGTGAGATAAGCCTCCTCACTATGTTTCCCAGTTACTATGCTCTTGTGAGAAGGTACTTATTGCGAGAATAAGCTATTCCTAGTCTTCATTCGGAAACCCTGGTGGCATAGTTGTTCAGAGCTACAGCTGCTAACCAAAAAGGTCGGCAGTTTGAATCCACCAAGCGGTCCTTGGAAACCCTACGAGGCAGTTCTACTCTGCCCTATAGGGTCCCTATGAGTCAGAATAGACTCGACAGCAGTGGGTTTGGCTTGGTTTGGTTTAGTCTTCATTCAGTCATAGTGGCCATTTTCTCCCTGACGCCATTCTCTGTTTCCAGGCATTACTGGCTCCCTGCTCTGCTTTCAGTCTTGGCTCTGCAATCTTTCAAGGCTGCTTTTCTAGCTTCTGAACGGTACGGAATGCCTTTGCAATAAGGAACAATGTCCTGCAGTGATACATTTCAATAGACTTGAGCTCCTATAAGTTATTCTTACCCCACATTTAATCTTACAGCCCAATCACTGCTTCCACATGTAGCAGGTGGAATGCAACACTGTGAGCAGGTCTGCAATATTCCCGGACAGCTGTTCCTGCTTCTTCGCTGTTAGTACTGCTTTTGTTATAATGACGAATGTATTGTAGTGGTAATTTTCCTGAGATAAAAAACCCCTTGGTTTTATTTACTTGGACTGTAAGTACTGCTTTTGTAGTAGGGAAGAATGCATCAGACCATGTTTTGAAAAGTTTCATGAAAAAGAATAAAAGACTAATAAGGAGCCTAGAATAAAATGTATGTGCAGTCATTGCCAGGTGTCTTCATGTTTTACCTCATGTTTTGCAAATTTTCAAGAAATAAAATAAACAATTTTATCATTGACTCATATCAGTAGGATTTACCATGTCCAGTGTCCACTGGGACATAAGTGATCCCAGATAATAGGTATCAAAATTCATAAATCATAACAAAAATTGTGAATTGTTGTTTAATCAGCATGCCTTCCATTAGTGAAAACACAAGGTATCAACAAAAAATTCAAAGGAGAAAATAATTGGTCAACAAAGGGTTTTAACCGAACCATAGGGTAGTTACCAGACCCATCAAAGGCTGTCCAGCAACCAGTGAGTTATAGCCCTCATTCAAAAAGATGAGCTGGACCAATCAGACACTTATCTCAAGAACTGGGAAAATAAAAAGTTCAGCTAACCAGCAGGGGCACAGAACCTAAAAAGAAGGTTATTAAAAAGTTCCCATGATATAGAAGAGATTGGGGGAGCCATGACATGCTATGTAGAAAAGTAAATAAAGAAATTGAGATGATACAGAGGATGCTGATTAGAAGAGAAGAGAATGAAGCAAATGTGGAGTTATGGACAGAGAAAAAGAAATCTTACAATAGCATTTATTCAAGAGTCATTCTCAGTTTGAGTTTATATAAGGTGTACAGATAGCAATACCTGTCCTTAGAGCTCTGAACTCTTACAAGAAAAACTCTGAATTGTTACAAGAAAGCCTTCTTTTTCTAGAGGTAACTTAAGTAAGTTTCTGTTCCTTCTGTAGCTCCTCTCCTCTGACACTTCCCCCCACAAAAAGGAAGGATGGAGTAAAGAAAGGAGAGAAGAAAAACCATAATCTAAAAGAGCCATAATCAAAACCACAGTCTAGAACAATGCTGTTTATTAAAGTGTTCTCCATGGACTGACACTAGTCTGTGAACTGTTTGTTACCAGTCCACAATAAATAAGTATAGAAATTGAGAGTAAGTATTCAGAAACTTTTATAGCAATTTGACAGTAATTTTATACTTGCTGAATCTAATTCAGAAAATTGGGGCTTGTGCTTAGTATGCCCTTTTTTTATTTCATTTTTCCAGTAATTCATTTGTTGTTGTTTTTAAATACTGGTCCATGGAATGTGGAAATAAAAGCTTGATCCTTCACCACAGCAGGTCTGAGAAGCAGTGGCCTAGATAATATTCCTGGATAGTTATCAGAGTAAGGAGAGATGCTCTAAGAAAAAACTGTACCAAATACATTACTGTTATTTATCACAGGGAGATTATGACATGTCCAGTATGTAAACCAGTGTTGCTCTACCAATACTCAAGGGAAAAGTTTAGCAAAAGCTCTGCCAGGAATATTCTTTCATCTTATAGATAAAAGATGTAATAGCCTGAGTTAATAAAAATATCTCTGTCATGTCTATTTTACAGCCTATGTACAGCTATATAAGACTATATTGCAGTCATCTGTTTAATTTTATCTCTCCTACTGGACTGAGAGTCTTGAAGTCAGACTGTTTCATACCTCTATATCCTTAGAATCCAGCACAGTAATATAGCATCTGACAGATGTTTAAATTTTCTTTCCCTCCCTCCCTTCCTTCCTTCCTTTCCTTTCCTTCTTTCATACTTTCTTATTTTTGTTTTGTTTTGTTTTGGGGGGGTGGGGAATGAGGCTACAGAAGGAAAGAGATTATTATCTGGTTAGCGTCAATGGTGGTACAGATGCTGACTTTGTGAACGATCTAATTCTCTATCCATTATAAATGATCTAATTTGCACAATTCTATGTAGTAGCTATAATCTCCATTTCACAGATGAAGAAACTGAGACTTAACCTGGTTAAGCAATCTGCCCCAAATTACACAGCTTGTAAAACGATAGACCCCAGATTTAAACCCAAAGTCTATCTTAACCCCCAAATCTATATTCTTTTAGATTTATCCTTTAGGCCACTGGAAAGTTTACTGAGGGAATGAATAAATTAATGGAGAAATTTACTTATATATTCAGATTTTTTTTCTGTTAAATCAAAATAAAACTATTTGGACTTAGTTATTTTATTTAATAAATTTAAACTAAGAAATCTCTGAGAGGCGAACCAATTCTATTTCAATAGGTTAAATATGAGTATACAAGGTCTTTGTTTCTACATTTTATTTAGAAGTTGTAAGGAAAAAATTATAAAAATGCAATAATTTATCTCACTTAAATAAAACATCACTTATGCTTATTTCTAGATGGCTTTATTCATGAAGAAACATATACAACTGCCTATTTGATAAAATTATTTACTGTTGTACTTCATTGACATGCTGCAAATGAAAAGTCTAGAAGTTCAGAAGACTGCTCAAGATAAAGTTCATGAATTATTGGTAAAAAATAGTAAACTCTTCTTAGAAGGTTTATAAGCTCAAGAACATTAATTAAGTAATTATTGGGTCAAATATTATTGTATTGGATGCACAACTGAATATAGTCTCAGAAAGTATGTAATTATACTATTTATTAAAGCAATCTTAAGATTAATAAACCTTATCTAAATTTCTTTAAGATAGACTCAAACTACATTTATAAAGGTTTTAATATATAATAGACTACCTTTGAAAAATCGTTGCTTTTTGATCTACTTTAGCAACTGTTACAATTAAGAAAGTCTATAGATAAATATTGAGAGGCAGGATGAAAAATTTCCCAAGACAAAAACTGCTACATTTTTAAGCAAGCAAAGCATGAATGCACTTTCATTAAAGGCTCCATGAGAGAATGACAGTACATTTACTATGTCCCAAGTCCTTTATGTTTTATTTGAGTTTAGCATTTCTCACTAATTCCCTAAAGTCTATTAAGAGGAAAGTCAAGCAACAGTTTAGTAGTAGAGGCCTACACTTTATAAGAAATTTTACCTGGTTTCTATGTTTTTCTGTAGCTCAGTGAAAGTGAATGGCATTTCATCTAGGTCAACTGCTGCAATGAAGATACAGACTCCCCACAGTTCTTTTTTCTTTTGAATATAACCTTCCTGGGAAGAAAAAAAAAGTTCAAAAATTTCATTATTAGATATCGTGTTAAAATTGTATTACATGTGACTTTTTTCCTTACTCAGTGTCTTACTTATCTAGTACTGTTATAACCCAAATAACACAAATGGGTGGCTTTAACAAACAGAAATTTATTTCCTCACAGTTTAGAAGACTAGAAGTCCCAACTCAGGTTGCCGGCTCTAGTGGAAGGTTTTCCTTCTCCATCTGCTCTGGCGGAAGGTCCTTGTCTCTTCTCAACTCTGTTCCTCAATTCCTTAGTGATCTCCATGCGCGCTTACTTCTCTGTCCTAATCTGCTCTGTTTATATCTCAAAGGCAACTGGCTTAAAACACACCTACACTGATACTGCCTCATTAATATAACAGAGAAAACCCACTCTCAAATGGGATTATAACCATAGGTATAGGATTTAGGATTCACAGCACATATTTTGGGGGGACACAATTCAATCCACAACACTCAGCATAACAAAATAAATGTTTTTAAATCCTTATGATGGCAGATACTTGAGAGTATTTTATTCCCACACAAATAACAAACACTCAAATGTTATATTATAAGGAAAAAAATTACTAAAATGATCTAAAAGTTAAATTACAACTTACTATAGAAAATGTAGAGGCCAGTCAGTTCTTTGACGTAAATAGTTTTATTTTTCAATAACCCAGTGTCATCAAAGTCAAAAGATTTCAGAGTCTAAAGCCTATAATTTTTAAAAATGGCCCACTTTCTTATTCAATTATCCTTCTTTTGCTCTAATTCATTTATTCTTTTATCAATTTATTCATTCAAGTATTTGTTAACCCTGTGGAATTCACATCTCTCTGTGCCTTATGACCTTCTCTGTGAAATGGAAATAATACGTATTTCCTTTTGTAAGAATTAAATGAGATTATGCATGTAAAACACTTAGGATAGTGCCTCAATGAGTGATAACCATCTTTATCATTAAAATAGTCTTTTTTTTCCCCTAAAAATGTATACCACCTTCTAAATATGTAAGTTTTGTAGGTAAAATCTGGGTATTATATTATTTGAAAACAAAAGATATGTCAAAATATCTGATGTTCTACTAAAGAGTTGGAACTATTTGCTTACTGTTAATTGGAAATTACAATAGTACTGTAAAGAAATGTATGTGGTGCAATTTTACATTGTTTTGAAATGTCAGTTACACAAAATCTTTAGTAAAGAGTTGTTCTGGATTATCAAGTTTTATGGATAACAAAAAGCTTACCATCATCCAACTAAACTTCTCCTTAATTTTAGCTACTTGGAATACAAATACTTTAAACTTTATATTACAACTACACATCCACTAGAATAGTTAAAACTAAAGACTGACAATACCATGGGCCAGTGAGATTTAAAGCAACCAGAACAATCAAACATTGCTAGTGAAAGTGTAAACTGGCACAACCATTTGGAGGAGTTTGGCAAGTTAAACATACGGAGCAATTCCATTCCCTGATACTTAAGCCAAGAAAAATGTACACAAATGTTCATAGCAGCTTTATTCATAATAGTTAAAACCTTGAAACAACCCAAAAATTCAACAACAGGTGAATGCATATACAAATTGTGGTATATCCAAACAATGTAATGTTATCCAACAATAAAAAAGGAAAGCTACTAATAAACACAACAACATGGATGAATCTCAAAACTATTATGCTGAGAAAAAGAAGGCGGATACAAAAGGGTACATATTGTATGATTCTGTTCATATGAAATTCTAGAAAAGGCAAAACTAATCTTTAATGTCAGAAAGTAGATCAGTGGCTGCTTGAGGGCAGGAGGGAAGGTGTTGGGGAATGACTACAAAGGGGAATGAGAAACTTTTTTGGAATGATGGAAAAGTTCTATATGTTAATGGTGGTGATTACGTAGGTAATACATTTATCAAAACTTAACGGTATATTTTAGCATATGTAAATTCTACCTCAATAAATTTGATTTTAAAATATATTACATACTTAGCATTACTGAAACTGAACAAAGTATATATTTTTCAATTGTTATGGTGACTATTAAGTATACTATACTTTTAAGTAAACTACATTTTACTTCTACCCAGAGGCACCTTGGAAGGCAGGTCTGGCAATTTGCTTCCAAAAGCTCACAGCCTTGGAAAACCCTATGGAGCAGTTCTACTCTGCACAGACAGGGTTGTCATGATTCAGAATCAACTCAAGGGCAGTTAACAACAATAATATTTTAATTACATTTTTTATATACTATACTTTTATATCTTATATATACTTTATTAAAAGGTTATCAGTTCGAACCCATCAGCCACTCCTTGGGAGAAAGATGTAGCAGTCTGCTTCTGTAAAGATTTACAGTCTTGGAAACCTACGAGACAGTTCTACTCTGTCCCGTAGGGTCGCCATTAGTCAGAATCAACTCAACAGCAGTGGGCTTGGGTTTTTTGGGTTTTTTATTATGCTATACATTTTATACAGATAACATATTTTATGTACTATATTTTATATTATTTTTATACTTATATTTTAGTTATTAAATTAAAATACTTACATATTGAATTTTATTATAATATATAGTATATTTAGACTATTAGTATTATGTAAACATACAAACAAAGTCTAAGTCAGAACTGACTTGACAGCAAGGGGTTTGGTTTCATATACTATTAAGTATATTGAATTTTAATAAAGTAAACATCAATTTTGTGTCAATTTCTCAAACCAAACCAAGCCCATTGCCATTGAGTCGATTCCAACTCATAGCGACCCTATAACACAGAGCAGAACTGCCCCACAGGGTTTCCTAGGTTGCAATCTTTATGGAAGCCAGACTGGCACACCTTTCTCCTATGGAATGGCTGGTGAATTTGAACTGTCGATCTTTCAGTTAGCAGCTGAGCATTTAACCACCGTGCTACCAGCCTACAATAAATAACCACCAACTGCCATGATTTTTTAATATTTATGCTTACTTCTTATGGTTTTTGGTTATTTTCCTCACTCTCAAGCTATCACCTGTTCAACCTAACTGCTCTCAGTGTGCCTGCTTTCAGCAACTTCAGTCTTTCTTTTTATCTTCTAAAGATTGAGAAACCAAGTAAGTTGTTTAAGTTGTGTACGTTAGTTGTTCATTTTTTTCAAAGAGCAAATTTTATTAGGACACTGCCAACACAATTCTACACAAAGCCATTTGATATGATAAAATGCCTAAATGAAATGTATAAATAAACTTTTACTTTTGAGGAACTTTCTCATAAGCCAAACGTGTGAAATTATTTCAGATGATTTGTAAAGCTTGTTGTGGTGGCTGCATTTCAATGAACTCCACATTTGGATAAAGTATTTTTCCTTACTCATTTACATTTATTTATAGAGGAAAAATAAATCTTCTTTCTAGACTTGAGACTCAAAAGTACATAACAAACAAGCTAAGTGCCCATCAGTGGATGAATGAATAAATAAATTGTGGTACATACAAACAATGGAATACTATGCAGCTGTAAAGAATAATGACGTGTTTGAAAAATATAACATGGATGAATCTGAAGGGCATTATGAGTGAAATAAGTCAATCACAAAAGGACAAGTATTGTATGATCTCACGTTTATAAAAAGAAAAATTAGGTATATATATAGAAAACCACATTCTTTGGTGGTTACCAGGAAGGAAGGGAGAAGACGGGGAATCACTTTCTAGATAGTAGACACGTGTTATTTTTGGTGATAGGAAAGGCAATACCAAATGCAGGCAAAGTCTGTACAACTTGACCAAGGCAAATGATGACGCTAAGAAGTACAAAAGGATAAGGGATGTTACTGGTAAATGCTATAACATATACAATTTTGCAACAACAGTAATATCAACCAAAAAATACATGTGTGGTTACATAGGTAGATATGTATGCACACATATATGTATAGGAAGGCATATGTGTGTACATACTTGTACACGTATAGGTGTATACACGTTTGTCTGTGCTGCATATATATTCATATATACAATAAAGCACACGGGGGCAGAGTTACAGTTACAGATACTTCCCAGACATAACCAAACACCTTGTGGGATTGGTTTACTGGGTTTGAGGGCTTAGGACCATAGTCTCATGGGACAACTCAGTCAGTTGGCATAACATAGTTCATAAAGTTTATGTTCTGCACCCTAGTCTGGTGAGTAGCGTCTGGAGTCTTAAAAGCTTGCAAGTGGCCATCTAAGATACAACTCATTTGGAGCAAAAGAGAAAGAAAGAAACCAAAGACTCAAAGAAGAAACTACACTACAGGACTAATACTGTACACGAAACACGGCCTCATCTATCCTGAGACCAGAAGAACTAGATCATGCCCAGCTACCACTATCAATTGTTCTGACCAGAGACCATTAAATGGTCCCAGATAAAAAGGGAGAAAAACAGAGAAAATTATTAACAAAGGCCAGACTTACTGGATCAGTAGAGACCAGAGGAATTCCCAAGGCTGTCACCCTGAGACACTCTTTAAACCTGGAACTGAAACCACTCCGAGATCACCTTTCCATTAAACAACAGATAAGCTCGGGACTTCCGGCAACATGACGCTCTAAGCAGAAGCACCACACCGTCCCTCCACAGAAAAGATCCGAAAAACTAAGCCAAACAGAGAAAACAACAATCCTAAGACCCTAAAACATCAAATGAAGAGAGAAAGAACTCAGCCAAGCACCAAATGGAGTGAGAAACTGACAGAGAACGGAGAGCGAGGAGAGATTCATGCAGAGGTCCCCTATCAGCTAATGCAGTGCGGATCCACCATCTTGGACTCCTATCAGAGACCAGCAAATAGGGGGTATGAGAAAGCAGCTTCACGGAGCTTCCAGCAAGAGACAGAACAACCAGTAACTGGTGATAAACGCTTTCCCACCCCCCACCCTTCTTCACCCCCACTCGGCCTCCTCTGCTTCCCGCAGCCACAGTCTCTTGGCCGGAAGCACTGGCTGCTTGGATTCTACCTACCCGCCCACAATGGCCGACTCCCTGAGTGCCATTTGTTGGCTGCTGGTGATGCTTTTTTCCGCTTCTTTTGATTTCTTCTTTACCTCTCACCACCTTCCCTTCCTTTTGCTCAAATACCTGGCTCCAGGCACCATCTTTGCTTCTTCCTAAGGGGCGGCGTAGCTCCGTTTGAGTACGAAACTGCATCCCGGTCTCCATGGCCACGCTGGTGGGATCCCGGGGCTTTTTTGTTTGTTTATGTTGAATTGTTTGTTTTCTTTCTCTTTTCTCAAGTTGGGAGCCCGTTCTGGCCAGGCAGTGCTACGTGGCTTGGGACCTACACACTCAGCTTGCGCAGACACACAGAGGGATCCCTGAGAGCATTTCTTTTCTCGTGGTTTTTTTTTTTTTTTTTTTCCTGTTTTTGGGGGGCTTTTCTTGTTTTGTTTTTTGGTTTTTTTTTTTAGTTTGCTTTCTTTTCTTTTCTCTTCTTGTCTTTCTTCATTAGTCAGTTTCTCATCTCTCTATACCTTCCTTCTCTTCCTGTTCCCTGAATACCTGGCACTGAATACCTTTACACCTTCTAACCCGGCTATACTTCAACACCTGGGAACAACTTCCCCAGACCTTAGAGCCACACCGGTGGGATCTCTGGGAGCTTTGCTGTTCTTTCTTCTTTCTAATTTTTATTTATTCACTCTTTTCTTTTCTTTCTTTTTCCTCTTCTTCCCCTTTTTGTTTTTCTCCATTTCATAGTCTCTCATCTCTCCACTCCAAAGGCAAGCTCCCCTAGCACTCTTTTTTGTTTGTATGTTTTTGGCTCCTGTTCCTCTCTCCTCTCTCCCATACCCATCTTAGCTCCACACATCACAATCTCCCCCCTCCATCCTTCCTACCTGCACGTTGCACTTAACGTCACACCACAACGCAGCACAAGCACAGCCTACCAGAACCTGCCCTGCACTGATTACTGATCCGCCCCAGTGGCTGTAGCAAGTGCCACAAACAATCCATCCTAGCAACTCCTCTTCAGCTAGACCTGCCCTGCCGTACCATCTCTGAGCGACTGACCCTGCCAATTGGAGAAGGAGGCGAAAAGTATTGTGCCCAGATGAGCAAACAAGAAAGAGCACATAACCCACCTGCTCAGACATAGCCAAATTAAACAAAAGGATGAAACAAACAAATCTACAATCAACAAACAAGAAAAATAACTACTGAATGCCCCGAAGACAGCAGACAATATCAAAACATTTACAAAAACAGGACAGGATGGTTCCAATAGGCGTCCAAAATAAAACACCAGATGACTTTCCAGTGGAAGAAAAGGGACTAGCACTACCTGATAGGGAATTCAAAT
>NW_004443980.1:5742767-5752077 GCF_000243295.1 Trichechus manatus latirostris
CCGTTCAGTTGGGGATTGGACAGCCCCATAAAACAAAATGGGACTAATGAGGCACAGCAGTCCAGGGACAAGGACTAGAAGGCAGAAGGAGACAGGAAAGCTGGTGATAGGGATCCCAAGGTTGAGTAAGGATAGTGTTGACGTGTAGTGGGGTTGTTAACCATTGTCATAGGGCAACATGTGTACTAACTGTTTAACGAGAAACTATTTTGTTCTGTAAACCTTCATCTAAAATTAGAATAGCAGCACAACTGGAAGAGTGTAGTCGATGTCACTGAACTGTGCATGTAGAAATTTTTGAAATGGTATATCTTTGGCTACGTATATTTTCATCAAAAAAAAAAAAAGGTCAAGAAGAGAGAGGGTTGACATGTCATGGGTTGTTAACCAATGTCATAAAACAATATGTGTACTACTGTTTAATGAGAAACTATTTGTTCTGTAAACCTTCCCCTGAAGTACAATAAAAATAAATAAATAAATAACAGATAAGCTCATAAAACAAACAATATCACCCCCGAGTACTGTGCTCTTAAAAAAAAGAAAAAAAAAAAATCAAGTATATGAGATTTAGGCCTAATATTTACCCGAAAGCAAAGACGAGATGGTAAACAAGGGCAGAAAAGCTAGATTAATGAAAAAGGAACCAGAATGGAAATAATGAGAATGTCAACACATTGTGAAAAATGTAACTGATATCACTGAACAATATACACAGAAATTGTTAAATGGGAACCTAATTTGCTTTGTAAACTTTCACCAAAAACACAATAAAATATTATTTTTAATAAAACTTATGAGATATTTTAATCACCTGTATTTAATTTAGTTCTTTAGTAGGAACCAGACCATAGATGAGATCAATGGTATGAAACTGGATGATTCATCCACATAGCAAATACTTTTGTGTCTCAATACAAAGAAAATGATTAGTTTCCTAAGACAGAATCCTAGAAGTGGAATTTCTAGATTAAAATATTTCTATATATATGGAAAAGGCCTGCATTTGTTTGTAACCAATAAAACCCATGATGAGCTTGTATCTGGATGCCATCAAGATTTATTAGAGGGAGATTTTTTTATATAACCATGAATACTAGACTCTACTGCAAATTCCTGCTCTATAATCATTTTTTTTCATTTTTTTTAAAACACTAGATTTTATTAGGACACAGTCCACACAATTCAACACAAAACCATTTAATGTAAATAATGCCTAAATGAAAAACATCAGTCTAACCACCAAATTACAATCATTTAAAGTCACATCTCTATCTTCATGCAGGTTTCTTTGTATCAACTCGAACTGGCCTCAGCCCCACTCTACACCACACTGCCTCTCATATCCTTCAAAAACCAACACTCCGCTGCTGTTGAGTCCATTTCGACTCGTAGTGACCCTACAGGAGAGAGGAGAACTGCCCCATAGGGTTTCCAGGGAGCAGCTGGTGGATTCAAACTGCCAATCTTTTGGTTAGCAGCCATAGCTCTTAACCACTGCACCAGCAGGGCTCCCATCTCCTTCAAGCCCTTACATATTAATTCCTCCCTCTGTCTATTATAATTGCTCTAACAATTCTCTCTCTAAAAGCTTCTTTCCCTCTGGTTACAAACTAAATTGAATCACCTTAAAATAAAAAAAAACTAACTCCCTCCATCCCTGGTCTTTATCAAGCTACTGTCCTCACTGCGCACACACTCCCCCTTTCACTGCACATGCACACCTCTCACTACTCTCACTATTCACACACATACTCACTATATACTCTCACAGTACACACATACTGTACCCAGTGGACACACTCACACCCCTCTCAGGATATAAACACTATTCTACTGAGGCTATTCTTTAAGTCTCCCAAGTTCTCTGCCTTTCTATACCAAATGGCCTTTTTCAGTTTCAATCACAAAGATCTCTTATGCAGCATCTGACACTGTGGCAATTTAACTCCCCCACACCTCCATGAAATCTTTTCTCCCAAGCTTTTGAAATACTCTTAACACCCTCGTTCCCTTTTCTTTCTCTTTCACAATTTATTTTTAGTGTTTCCTAATCGTTTTTTTCTGCCTTCTTCTCAGTGTCCCTGGGTGGTGCCAACAATTAACGCGCTCGGCTGCTAAACGAAAGGTTGGATGTTCAAGTCCACCCAAAGGCACCTCAGAAGGAAGGTCTGGAGATTTACTTCTGAAAAATCAGCCACTGTAAAGCCTATGGAGCACAGTTCTACTTTGGCACACGTAAGGTCGCCGTGAGCCAGATCAACTCAATAACAACTGGTCTTTTTGTTTTTGCTTTTCCTCAGCTATCTCATCTGTTACCATTGCATCCCCATCTTCTGTGTAAAGATGGTTCTTGTATCTCATCTCCTGATTTCCAGCCCTGATTGCTCTCTCAAGCTCGAGGCCCTATTTCCTAGTGGCAATTTACAACCTAAACTCTGTAACTGATAAGTATTCTTGAAAATTTAAATGAGAATTGTGAAAAGGGTTCAGAAAAGCACTTCAAAAATTATTAAAACAGAAGAAAAATAATTCTTCCTACTTAGCCAAAAGAATCACCAAAAAGAGAAAGTAGAACACAAAGCAAAAAGTGGGCAAAGGACAAGAATAAGCATTTTTCAAAAGAAAAAACAGTACTTTTCAATAAACATAGTTGAAAATGCTGAACCTCTGAATGCCAATTGGAGGACAATTTGTTAATATTCATCAAAAGCCTTAAAATAGCTCATATACTTTTACATCTAAAAATTTATCCAATGCAAATAATCAGAGATGTGAGTCCAAATTTAACATCAGGGATGTTCAAAGATTTATAATCGCAAAAAAGATAGTGGAGAAAGCCTAAATATCTTAAAATAGGATGGCTAAATGAATTATGCTAGATCTATAACATGGAACAACATACACCCTTAACATTTTCAAAGAGTATTTACAAGAAATGTGAAAATAATCTATAATGTTAAGATAAATTCTGTGTATATTTTGATTACAATTTTATGCAAAAGAGAAAAAAAGGAAGGGAAGGCAAAAATACATCAAAATGTATTATCTGTAGGTAGTAAGTTGATGAATGGTTTTCATTCTCTTTATTAATCCTGGATACATTTTCTAAACTATCTATGATGATAAAATAGAAAAAGTTAAGTCAACAAAAAAGTACTAAATGTATATAAAGCAAGAAAGAAAAAAATTAGAAATAATCTCAAGAATAATCTTAAAATACCTAAATTTTAATTACATATTGTCCTAGTTATCTAGTGCTGGTATAGCACAAATATCACAAGTGGACAGCTTTAACAAACAGAAATTTACTCTCTTGCGGTCAAGGAGACTAGAAGTCCAAATTGAGGGCGCCAGATCCAGGGGAAGGCTTTCTCTCTCTGTTGGCTCCCTGTCTCATTTCAACATCCGTGGGCCTGATTTTCCTTGGAAATCTCCATGTGTCTTGGCATCAATATTCCCCTGGGTCTAGGAGTTTCTCAGTGCAGGGATCCTGGGTTCAAAGGATGCGCCCTACTCCCAGCTCTTCTTTCTTGGTGGTAGGAGGTCCCTATCTCTGCTCAATTCTCTCTCGTTTTATCTCTTGTAAGGTAAAAGGTGTTGCAGGCCACATCCCAGGGAAACTCCCCTTACATGGGATCAGGGCTGTGACCTGATTAAGGCTGTTGCATATACCCTAATCCTCTTTAACCTAATCTAATCTTACCTCATCAACCACAGACAGATATTAGGATTTAGAACACACAGGACAATTACATCAGATCACAAAATGGAAGACCACCACACAATACTGGGAATCATGGCCTAGCCAAGTTGACACATATTTTGGGGGGATACGATTCAATCCATGACACGTTACAGTTTAAATCAAAATCTACAACCAACGCCTGACGAGGCTACCTATTATACACCTACTCCTCACTTATCAACATGGTTAGGTTCCAAAGACTAGGTCACTGAGCAAAAATCAGCATTATGTGAAAATGGAGGATGACCACATCAGATCACATAATGGAAGATGACTACATCATTACATAACTGCCAAATTACATCATGACCTAACTGCCAAATTACATCATGACCTAACTGCCAAATCACATCATTATATAACTGCCAAATCACTTAGAATCATAGCCCGGGCAAGTTGACACATAACCTTAACCATCACAGCTAGCGCTACTTCCGCCTCACAGCACCTCGGCATTCGTTACTGCCAGATGTACGCCATTAATGTGCAAAATAGTAGGACAGTGGATTTTTTACTATTGTCGTAAATGCAATTCTATGTCAGATAAATGTCAAATAACATGATGGTCGATAAGTGAGAAGCAGGCGTACTATCAAGCAGTTGAGTTCATTTGAACCACTGTAACGATAAAGGTTCAGTGGTAGAATTCTTGTCTTCCACACAAGAGACCTGGGATCAATTTCTGGTGAACATACCTCATGCGGAACCCCTACCTATCTATCAGTGGAAGCTTCTGTGTTGCTATGGTGCTGAACAGGTTTCAGGAGAACTTCAAGATTTAGATGGACTATGAAGAAAAGCCTGGCAATCTACTTCCAAAAATCAGCTGAAAATTCTAGGGATCACAACAGTCCGATCCACAACTAAAATCATGGTGATGGTGCAGGACAGGGCAGTATTTCCTTCCATTGTGCAAGGGTCACCATGAGTCAGGCCAACTCCAGGGCAGCTAGCAGCAATGACAAGTCCTAATCAGCAACGGGTTCTCCTTGGTTTGTTGACAATGCATTAACTTATAAAAGAGCTCCACCAAGTGGTGACATAAATAATCTTGGAAACATCAGAATTATCGTAACTAAATTAACATTAATTTAAATTGCAATTTAAAAGTTAAAACTACTATTATCTCTAGTCTGCCTTTTTGAAATATTAAACACCACCAAGGTGAAAATAAGCCAAAATAAATATGCTTCCTGATTTAGGACAAAAAGAATACATTCTTAGACTTGATTCATGGGACTATACCCAGTGATTAGCAGTAAGGTCACAAGTTAAACGTATTATAGGAATGGCAGGGATAAGAACTTTTTTTATCTTCTACTCCTGGATCTCCTTCTCACCTAGTACATGTAGGAACAAAAAGGATAATATACTAATATTCCAGAAAAACCCCCCTCTCGCTATCATGATATTAGCTGACAGCAGTCTGGTTATAATTCTTCGATGTGCACAGAAGTAGCAAAATGCAAGAGTGGTACAGCTAAGAAGAATGCGAAAGCTAACCTTGCTTTGTACTCTGTCACATTTCTGACACAACAGTGCAGGGGTAAACATCAGCTGAATCAGCCATCCCTTACACAATGCCTTCGTGGGAAAGGAGTTGATTGTACTCCCCAAAAAAACATATGCCTGCCAAGTCCAGATTTACCTTGCCCTCTGCCCAAGAGATCAGCACCTGGAACTCCCTCTCTTAAGAACTCTCACAGAATTCGACACACAGGCCTATCTGAGCACTTAACTGAACTGTGTTTTACTTGCTTGCTCATCTGTCCGTATTGCAACTTGTCTGTAAGCATCATGAAAGCAGAAGAATTACATCTAATTCACTGCTAATATGCCAAGAACCTAGTACAGTGCGCAGCATTAACTTCATATTAAATGTGTATTTATTTAAAAAAATAATTAAAAACACTAGCAAAGGCCATATTCCAATATAGGACAGAGTGGTGGCTTTTTTTTTTTCCTTTATTTTATTATTATTTTTTTAATATGCTCAGAGAAACAAGCAGCAAATGAACCACTAGTACAAAGTGTAAGGAAAGGTTGTTGGTTCTACTATAGTTCCTTCCACTCAAAGGCAACTAACAATGACAATAGTTCCTTCAGCTCCCATTCATATATGGATGACTAGCCAGTGAGTGTCAGGAAGGGTAACTGACATTAAGATGTGACATTACAGACCGCATTTTTTAAACAGATGATGTGTAACTGACCCAGAACTTAGTTTCTGGTCAAGCTCTCTCCTTAGTTTGAGCCCAAGGCCCAAAGATGATCCATCCAATAAGACAATCATGTAGGAGAAAAAAACTGCCAGCATATTCAAGCTGCCACTGATTGGCTTTTCTGTAAAAGAGCTACAAAATTGATGTCTACCATTCTTGGAAAGGGGTTTAAAAATATTGGGGAAGGAGGCTAGTACCCACAATTCAAATTCAATTATATGAATAAAAGATATCTTCCAAAGTTTGCATGTCAACTCCTTCTACCAATATCACATATACTGTTTCAAAAAAAAAATAACACACCATTAATGAATAAAATGAGCTTGCATTAGAATAAAAGAATTCCAAGTTGAAGGACAAATGAAAGAGATCATCCAATCATCTAGTCCAAGCGTCACAATCTGTGGTCTGGGGGTTTCTAGGGTTCCAAGTGATATAACGATAATCTCCGACAAATTTTCTAATATTTAAAAAACCTAAAGAGAACCCATACGTTTATTTTCAATAAGTCCAAGTAACTAAAATAGCAAATACTTTGCTTTTGCTAGAATTAATTCATACTGTGTGGAAACATAATTTATCTTATGCTGATGAAAAATACTGGTTGGCAGCTTTGTATGTCCTGAATAAAACTATGAAAAATAATTACTTAATAACAAAGTTTGGTAGACAGTTTCTGAAACACATTTGTTGAGGGAAAAACTAATAACGGGTACATGGTGGTTTTAAAGTCCAGTATAATTCTGATTCAACTTACCCTAAAAAATAGCGTGTAAAATACAAAAATCAAGGCATATGTTAAAGAAGTAAATTGAAACAGACAGGGACAGGAATGTTTATTTTACATTCTTTGTTTTATAAACTACTTTACTCCTAAATTCTGCTAACTATCTGAATCTCATATATAAACTTCATTATCTGTTTATACTTGATACATAATAGAAATAATTACCAATCTGAAGATTAATAATAATGAATATCAGGCTTCTAAAATTATGAGGACAAATAAGGAAAAAATTAATTCACTGACAGTTTATTTTCAACCATTTTTTTTTCAAGACTATATCTGTTATATCTAAATTTATATAGGGTTTGGGGATATTTAAAGCACAGAAAACACCTCATTCTAATACATTGAGATTTAAGATATCCCAGTTCACCTGGCAGCCTGTAACAATCTCCACAGTCATTTCAATCCAATGGAAGAGGAGGTGTTACAGCAGTGTTTCATGTATCCTTCCTGTATCTACTTCTACTGTTTTAATAGGGTTGACTCTAGGACTATTTGTGGGGAACTTGGAAGGAAGGTTGTTTGTTTGTTTTCAGAGGTTAGTTTTTTAAAACACATTATGACTATTTTCAATATTTAATTATTTATATGTCAATTTGCGATCTAGAAAAGATTAAAGAAATCTGAAAACAATATATGCAACATGACCAAATAAAATCCAAAGTAAGTTGGTAAACACATTGTGCATTTTGGAGAGGATCATTTTAGACATTATTGCTTCATTCAGTCAATAAATATTTATTAAATGCCTACACCAAGCACCAAGTACTATTCTATCAGTGAACAAAACAAACATTCTTATTTCCTGCAGCTGACATTTTAAGCAGGGGAAGACAAAAAAACAGTATAAATGTAAATTATGTTAGAAAAAGAGCTGGGTAAGATGGATAGGAAACCCTGGTGGCATAGTGGTTAAGATCTCGGCTGTTAACCAAAAAGTGGGCAGTGTGAATCCACCAGCTGCTCCCTGGAGAAACCCTATGGGGTAGTTCTATCCTGTCCTATAGGGTCGCTATGAGTCAGAATCGATTCGATGGCAATGGGTTTGGTTTTTTGGTTTTAAGATAGAGAATTCAAGGGAAAGGTAGGGATAGGTTACAGTACTAAACAGAGTGGTCAAGGCAGGCCTCATTGAAAAGGTAATATTTGAGCAGAGACTTTATTCTATGAGCAAAGACAACTAGTACTTTTTTTTTTTTTAATCGTGAATGCCTTTTGTCCCAGCAGTTCCACTTCTAGGAATCTACACTACAGAAGTATTCTCACTTATACACTAAAATTTATATACAAGTATATTCACTGCAGCAGTCTGTCATATCAAAAATCCAAAAACAAACTAAATGTCTGTCAAAAGTTAACAGTTAAATAAATTATATCCATACAATGGAAAATACATGACATGACCAAATAAAACCTAAAAAGATTAAGACAAACACAAAGGGAGGCGCGCCCTTCAAGATACAGTCCTAAATGAAAAAGTCGAGGTGCAGAACAATGCAAATTGTTTTACTGGTTGCCTCTGGGGAGAGGAAGTGAGGGGCTTAGAGATAGAAATGGGAGGAAGACTTAAGACTGTTTACACTTTTGCTTCTTTTGAATTTTGGATTATGTGAATCTATTGGCTATTCTAAAAACATTACTAATAAATTGTTTTAAAAGTGTAAATAAAAAAATTTCAGTTAGATAAAATAAAAATCCTTAAATGTGTGTAGGGGAGACTGGAGGGACAGAATGAGTAAAACCTAAAATCTGGGTCCTTTATACCAAGTTGTAGCAATACAGAGTTATCAGAGTCTTAACAGCAATAATCAAACCCCTACTTCACTGCAGTTCATCAAATGACATTCACTGTTCCAAAAACTAGTAAAACTCATCTCAGAAAAAAGCAGGACCAGAGGAGATAATTACAGAAAAGAAGCTTCACCAGCTTTGGTTTCAGTGGGATACTGACTACAATACTGCATCTAATCCGCTCCCAAACCAGAGGGCATGTCAGTCACTCAAATTTATCACGGTGGAGCTACTGTCCTAAACTCACCTCCTTTCCTCTTGTTGCGGTACCCATTCCTAGAAACGATAGCTGAGAATTCTTTACCCTACTTCCTTAGTATCCCCACCAGTGTTCTCCATCTCTGTGAATTCCCCCAGGCTCCAAAACTAGAAACTTGCACCTTTGACTCCTCTCTCTTCCTCACCCTCATATCAGGCAATCACAAAATCCTACCTACTTTCTAAATTTTGCTTAAATTTGTCCCTTGTTCTGGATTACTACAATAGTTTTTTTTTTTTCTAATGTACTTCAGGTGAAGGCTTACAGAACAAATAGTTTCTTATGAAACAGTAGTACACATATTGTTTTATGACATTGGTTAACAACCCCCACAACATGTCAACCCTCTAACTTCTCAACCTTTTTTTTTTTGGTGAAAATACACATAGCCAAAGATACACCACTTCAAAAATTTCTACATGCACAGTTCAGTGACATTGACTACGCTTTTCCAATTGTGCTGCTATTCTCACTTAAGATGAAGGCTTACAGAACAAAAT
>NW_004443980.1:5758824-5783661 GCF_000243295.1 Trichechus manatus latirostris
CTAAGTATGAAGCAGTCTACCATTACTTGGTATCGCCTTGCCTTCCTCTCCATTAGAAGGTTCCATACCTATGCCGTTTATTCCCTCTTTTATTGTTTTGATGTTGTTGTCATTTACTGATTAACTGGTCTGATTCCCTGTTGTATTTCTTTTGGTTTTGGATAGTCCTCAAGAGTTCATTTCCTTGATTGGTATCTGGCTGGTACGATCCTGCGTCCTAGATTCTGCCTGTGAGCTGAAGCTGTTTGTCCTCAGATCAAAGAACTCCCTTTAATAATTCTCGTAAGTTTGGTTTGACTTTTACATATTCCCTTAATTTCTGTTCATATGGAAATGACCTTATTTCACCATCAAATTTGAATGAGAGTTTTGCAGGATATATTATTCTTGGCTGGCATTTTTTTTCTTTCAAGATTTTATATATGTCATTCCATTGCCTTTTTGCCTGCATGGTTTCTGCCGAATAATCTGAGTTTAGTCTTATTGTTTCTCCTCTGTATGTGACTTCTTGAGTTTCACAAGCTGATATCAGGATTCTTTGTTTGTCTTTGGTTTTGGCGAGTGAGATTATGATATGCCTTGGTGATTTTGTTTTGGCAGTCTATCCTATATGAGTTTCGTTGAGCTTCTTGGATGGCCAGCTTTTCATCTTTTATGATACTGGGGACGTTTTCTGTCAGCAGTTTTTCAGTGATCCTTGCTGTGTTTTCTGTTTTCTCCCCCGTTCTGGAACTCTGATCACTCTGAAATTTTTGCTTTTGATTGTATCCCATGTAATTCTCAGGGTCTCTTCAGTTTTCTTTGTTCTTTTTTCTGAGTTTTCCTTGAACAGAGTTGTATCCAAGTGTTTATCTTCAATTCCACTGATCCTGTCTTCCACCGTTTTGAATCTGCTTCTCAGCCCTTCTGACACCGTCCATTTCTGAAATCTTGTTGTTTATCTTCTGGATTTAGAATTGTTATCTTTGTATAATTTCTAGTCGTGAATTTATTTTGGCAGTTTGTTCCTTCATTATTTTCCTGAATTCTTCCAATTTTTTGTCTGTATTTTCCATGAATTTGTCTATTTTTTCCTCATGTTTGTCAGCTTTTTGCCTCAGCTCTTGGAGAATTCTGAGTATCAGAGATTTGAATTCCCTGTCAGGTAGTTTTAGTGCCTTTTCTTCCACTGAAAAGTCATCTGGTGTTTTATTTTGGACGCCTACTGGAAGCATCCTGTCCTGTTTTTGTAAATGTTTTGATATTGTCTGCTGTCTTTGGGGCATTCAGTAGTTATTTTTCTTGTTTATTGATTGTAGATTTGTTTGTTTCGTCCCTTTTTTAAAAAAAATTTGACTGTGTCTGAGCAGGCGGACTGTGTATTCTTTGTTGTTTGCTCGTATGTGGGCACAATACTTTTCGCCTCCTTCTCCAATTGGCCAGGTCAGTCACTCAGATATGGTACGGCTGGGCAGGTCTAGCTAAAGAGGAGTTACTGGGACAGGTTGTTCGTGGCACTTACTACAGCCACCAGGGCAGGCCGGTAATCAGTGCAGGGGAGGTTCCAGTAGGCCGTGCCCATGCTGCTTGGTGGTGTGATGTTAAGCACATGGTTCAGGTAGGCAGGATGTAGTGGGGAGATGTTATCTGTGGAGCTAAGATGGATATGCGAGAGGAGAGAGGAACAGGAGCCAAAAACACACAAACAAACAAAAAAGAATGCTAGGGGAGCTTGCTGTTGGAGTGGAGAGATGAGAGATTATGAAATGGAAAAAACAGAAAGGGGAAGAGGAAGAAAAGAAAAGAATGAATAAATAAAAATCAGAAAGGTTAAAGAACCGCAAAGTTCCCAGGGATCCCAACGGTGCAGCTATGAGGTCTGGGGAAGTCGCTCTCAGGTGTTGCAGTACAGCCTGGCTGGAAGGCATAGAGGTATACAATGCCAGGTATTCAGGGAACAGAAAGAGAAGGAAGATATAGAGAGACGAGAAACTGAGTAATGAAGAAAGACAAAAAGGGAAAAAGAGGGAAAATACAACAAAACAAATTAAAAAAAAAAAAGAACAAGAAAAGCCCCCAAAAGATCAGTGGGGAAAAAAAAAAAACAACAAGAAAAGAAATGCCCTCAGGGATCCCTCTGCACGTCTGTATAAGCCGAGGGGGTAGTCTCCTTGCCACGCAGCACTGCCTGGCCAAAAAGGGCTCCCAACTCAAGAAAAGGAAAAGAAAACAAACAATTCAAAACAAACAAACCAACAAAAGCCCCGGGATCCCACCAGCGCGGCAGCCCAGACCGTGAAGCAGCTCCACACTCGAATGGAGCTCCATAGCCCCTCAGGAAGAAGCATAGATGGCGCACAGAGCTAGGTATTTGAGCAAAAGGAGGGGGAGGTGGTGAGAGGTAAGGAAGAAATCAAAAGAAGCAGAAGAAAAAGCAACACCAGCAGCCAACAAACTCAGAGAGCCAGCTAGTGCGGGCTGGTGGAATCTAAGCAGCCGGTGTTTCTCGGACAAGAGACTGTGTCTGCAGGAAGCAGAGGGGGCCGAGTGTGGGTGAAGAAGGGTAGAGAGTGGGAAAGCGCATATCACAAATTACCGGAGCTCTGCAGCCCCTCAGGAAGAAGCAAAGATGGCGCGAAGAGCCAGGCATTTGAGCGAAAGGACGGGGAGGTGGTGAGAGGTAAGGAAGAAATCAAAAGCAGTGGAAAAAAGCATCACCAGCATCCAACAAATGGCACTCAGAGAGCCGGCCCGTTCGGGTGTGTGGAATCCAAGCAGCCGGTGTTTCCCGGACAACAGATTGTGGCCGCGGGAAGCAGAGGAGGCCGAGTGGGGGTGAAGAAGGGTGGGGGGTGGGAAAGCATATATCACAAATTACCGGTTGTTTTTTCTCCTGCTGGAAGCTCCATGAAGCTGCTTTCTTGTACCCCCTGTTTGCTGGTCTCCGATAGGAGTCCAAGATGGCGGATCTGTGCTGTGTTAGCTGGTAGGGGACCTCTGCATGAATCTCTCCTCGCTCTCCGTTCTCTGTCAGTTTTCTCACTCCATTTGGTGCTTGGCTGAGTTCTTTATCTCTTCATTTGATGTTTTAGGGTGTTAGGATTGTTGTTTTCTCTGTTCACCTTAGTCTTTCGGATCTTTGCTGTGGAGGGACGGTGTGGTGCTTCTGCCTAGAGTGCGATTTTGCCGGAAGTCCTACAACAGTTTCTTAATCAAACTTTTTCCTTCTCCAATCTAATCTCATACTGCTGCTGAAGTAACCATTCTGGAATAACAGTCTCCAAACTGGAATGCTCATAGTGCAGCTAAATTATTGAGTTGAGCAAGAAGCAAAGATCAGAACTTCAGTGTGTTTTCTAAAAATGAAGCTTTCTAAAAAAATTTTCTTAAAAAAGAAAGTAAAAACACAACCCACAAAACGGAAGAAAATGTTTACAAGTAATACAGATCTCAGAAGGAACTTGAATCCAGAATACACAGAGAATTCTTACAACTCAATAATAGAAAAAAAATAATCCAAATTAAAAATGCAAAAAGAATGTGAACAGACTTTTTTTCCTACAATGATATACATATATAATGTCTAACAACCACATGAAAAGATGGTCAACATTATTAGCCACCAGAGAAACACAAATGAAAAACACAAGTATATTACTAGGATGGCTCTGATCAAAAAGACAGGCAATAACAGATGCTGGTGAGGATGTGAAGAAATTGAAACTTACATACATCACTGATGGGAATGCAAAGTGGTGCAGCAACTTTAGAAAACAGTTTGGCAGTTCCTCAAAAGGTTAAACATACATTTACCATATGACCTAGCAATTCTACTCCTAGGTATATATAACCAAGAAAAATGAAAACATATGTCCATACAAAAATGCATACAAAAATGTTCATAGCAGCATTAATAAAATGGAATGAAGTACTGATATATGCCACAACATGGATGAACCTTGAAAACATTGTTACGTGAAAGAAGCCAATCACAAAAGACCATAAACACTGTATGATTCCATTCACATAAAATGTACAGAATAGGCAAATCTATAGATTTATAAAATAGGTTCGTGGTTACCTAGCACTTGAAAGGTTTAAGGGAAATTAGCAGTGACTGCTAACGGGTACAAAGTTTCTTTTTTTGGAGTGATAATGTTCTAAAATTGATTGTGGTGATGGTTGCACAACTTTGTGAATATCCTAAAAAACGTTAGATTGTATGATCTTTAAATTATGTCTCAATAAAGCTGTTATTAATTTTTTAGTAACCACCTCCATGGGCAACTGATTCTCATACTGTTGCTACATCTGAAGAGAATTTGTTTAATTTAGTTACATGGAAGAAGAAGAAAAGTAAGTGAAAATGCTGATGATTTTGCCTCTTATCAACATCACTGTCATTTCAAAAATAACACTGTCCCAAGGATTAGAAGTCAGCCATAGTTCAGTTCTCACATGCTTCAACACTGACTCACTGGACTAGACATATACCAAAAAAAAAAAAAAAAGGCTTTAAATTCAAATTAACCGTTTGAAATGGTGTATTACTACTGGAAAATTATAGAAAACTGTCATCAGGACACACTCTAAAGGACTCTTAGGATTTAAAATAAGGAATCTATGAATAAATTTTGGAAACAAAGCATAGACAGATAAAAAGTAAAATTATCAAAAAACAGTATTAGTAAATATTCACTGACTACTTATAATGTTCCAGAAATTGTTTTAATGCTTTATGTATATTATCTATTATAATTTTATCAGGTAGTTATTATTATTATTATTCTCATTTTATAAATGAGGAAACTGAGGCAAAAACAGGTAAAGTAACTTAGTCAAGTGGTGGGGCTGGAATTCAAACCCACAGTTTGACTCCAGCTCCCATGGTCTTAACTACTCTGCTACACACCCATCTCTTCCAATTGAGTGGAATCAAGAGTAAATCATCTAATGCAACAAGGAGAGGTCAGCATGACTTGAAGAGATTAGGAGGCACTTCATAGAGAAGAACCTTAAACTGAGTCTTAAAAAAAGGCAGAATGTGGGCTAAAGGAATAAGGGAGGGTATTCCAAGAAGAGGAAGCTAGCACAAATATAAATGCTGAGGGAGGAGAGCACAAAGCATCGGCAGCCATCAGTGAAAATAAAACGTAGACTGGTAAAAAAGCTGAAGTGTCAGACTATGAAGGACTCCAAACACCAGAAGAAATTTGGACTTCATTCTGTCTATAACTGGGGCGGGGGGGTGGAGGGGTGGGAGATAGAGGAGGAGATTGTGAGGGGGTTGTAACACTGAAAAAAATTTTAAAGCAAAAGGTGGGGCAAACTGTATAAACTAGTATTTTGAAAAGATCAGGCAGTTCTATAAATTGGAGGGAGGAAACACAGGAGACTAGTCAGAAGACAACCTGATACAGTACAAGGCAAGAGTTACAGCAGCGCTGCTGGTGACCAGAGAAAGAAGGAACAGATGTGAGAGGCAATGCAAAAAAAAGAGAACTTCAGGCTGAATGGATGGGTTTAAAACACAAGGGGCCTGACAGAGTGTCAATCAGTCCTACAGAGAGAAGTTAAACAAGCGAATTATCCAGGTAAACATTTTCAGAAAGCAGAGGGTAACGTATAATTCCACTTCTTCCTAGAATGCAGAAAGCTGCCAAAGAGTGCTGCTCCCACCCTCACAACAAGAGAAAGCCAGATAAATAACAGAATCAAAATCTTTCTTGAACCCACCAGAGACCTGAGGTCTCAGGGCAATCAAATAATCTGAATTCTAAGGAAAGGCAGGAATTTCCAAGGAGAGAAAGAACAGGAATACTGGCTCATCTGTGGCACAGCATACAAGGAAGGGACAACGAGAACCAATAAAAGCTCATAAGAAGAATTCAGCTTAAAGTTTTAAAAAATACTGACTATAAAATAATACAACAAAACAAAATAGTTTGAATATAAATACATAGATAGGTTAAGAGTAAAATGACGGAAAAAATATGCAATATAAACACTAATCCAAGAAACGTGGACATAGTACACTTCAGAACAAAAAATATAATTGGGATAAAGAGAAACATGACATAATGATAAAGAAGTCAATTCACCAAGAAGGCATAAATATGTATGCACTTAAGGATAGAGCTTCAAAACACATTAATCAAAAACTAACAGAACTGAAAGGAGATAGGCAATCCACAAGCATAGTGGAGACTTCAACATTCCTCTGTCAGTAGTCAATAAAACAAGTAGGCAGAAGAATACAGAAGATCTGGGAAATGTAATCATCCAACTTGACCTAATTAACACCTACAGAGCACTACTTAACAACAGCAGAATACACATTCTTTTCAAATACTCAGAATATTCATTCACTAAGACAGACCATTTTCTGGGACATAAAACAAGACTCAACAAATTTAAAAGAGCTGAAAAGACCAGAAAAAGAATAGAATTAAATAAGAAATCAACAACAGAAAAATATCTAGAAAATCAGAAAACATTCAGGGATTAAACAACATACTTCTAAGTAACCCATTCAGAGAGGGAGCTACCAGAGAAATTAGAAAATATTTTGAATTGAATAAAAATGAAAATATAGCATATCAAAATGTGTGGAATGCAGCTAAAATGGTGCTTAGCAGAAAGTTGACAGCAGAAAATGCTCAAATGATTGACCTTATCTTCTACCTTCAGAAACTACAAAAATATAAACAAAGAAAATGAAAACCAAAGCAAGTATTAAGAAAAAATGAAGAAAATAGCAGAAATCAATAAAACTGAAAACATAAAAACAGCAAAAAAAAAAAAAAAGTTGGTTTTTGAAAAAAAATCAATAAAATTGATAAAACTCTAGCCAGACATACCAAGAAAAAAGAGCAAGCAAATTACCTACTTTAGAGGGGACATGACTAATATCCTACAGACATTAGAAGGATGAGGGGGAAATGTGAAAAACTTCCTTTCCACAAACTCTATACCTTAGATGAAATGAACAAATTCCATGAAAGACATAAACTACTGATGTGCACTCACAAAGAAATAATCAGAGTAATTCTTTATCTATTAGAGAAAATTTGAAGTTAAAAACTTTCCCACAAAGAAAACTCCAGGTGCACATGGCTTCAATGGTGAATTCTACCCACTAGACATGGTATGTCCGCCAAGAAAGAACACAGGCTGCACCATAAAACAATTCATAATAAATTTAAAAAGCCAGAAAAACAATCTAATACAAGGTCTTGATCTACAGCTTTTGTAGAGTAACTTGGGTGTCTAAGAAGCCCTGGTGGCACAGCGGTTAAAAGCGTTTGGGTGCTAACCAAAAGGATGGTGATTCAAACCCTCCAGCCGCTTTGCAGGAGAAAGATGTAACAGTCTGCCTCCATAAAGATTACAGCCTTGGAAACCCTGTGGGGAAATTCTACTCTGCCTACAGGGTCACCATGAGTCGGACTAGTCAACCGGAGAGAGTTTCTGGTTCTGTGTGTCCATCTGCACTGACAGCAATTATTTTAAAAACAAATATAGCTGTTAATTAAAGTCACCTTTAACATTTAACTGTGGGAACACTAACCTACACATTTAAGAAGCTCAACAAACTCCAGGCAGGATCAACAGATGAATGGATAAACCAACTATGGTATATACATATAATGATTCAGCCATAAAAAAGAATGAAGTTCTGATACATGCTAGAACATGGATGAACCTTTAAAACATTTTGTTAAGTGAAATAAGCCCGACACAAAAGGATAAATATCATAGGCAAATTCACAGAGACAGAAATAGATTAGAAGTTACCAGGGACCGGGGGAAAGGCGCAATGGAGAGTTATTGCTTAATTGGTACAGAGCTTCTGTTTGAGGCAATGAAAAGTTTTGGAAACAGTGGTGATAGTTGCACAACATTGTGAATGCCCCTAAATTGTAAAAATGGTAAAAGTGGCAAATTTTGTTATATACATTTGGCCATAATGAAATTTTAAAAAAGAAAGTGTTCCCCAAGTTGCCACATTCTTATTTCAACAGAGATACCAATTGCCACTAGAATAGCTGCATAGGAAACAGGCTTATTTTGTCATTACAGTCGTCCCTCAGTATCCGCACTGGATTAGTTCCAGAATATCCCTCCACCCCACAGATACCAAAAGCCTCAGATGCTCAAGTCCCTTATATAAAATGGCATAGTATTTGCACATAGGCTATGCGCATCCTCTTGTATACTTTAAATCATCTCTAGATTACTTAAAATACCTAAGACAATGTAAATGCTATGTAGTTGTTTCATCACAATTGACTGCTCTGGAAAGGAGCCTTTCTCTTCTATGTGTTTCTTCAGCTCTTCTGGGAATGCTGATGCTGCGTGGCCATCAGCCGATGCTGAGTCTCCCCTGATCGTGAAGTTCCTGAGGCCGGGGCGTTTTAAAGAGCTAGCCAGCCATCCCTTACTAGCCTGACACTGCTTCCTCTCGCTCTCCTCAACCGCTCACCTTAGCCTGTGAGGTATTGCTCTGACCATGTAATTGCTTTTTAAGAGCCATTTTTTCACAAAAACAAAGGGTGCACACAAGTAGCGAAGAAACGAGACAGGAGGCAAACGATGCTCAAACAACGAGGGCTGGAGACAGACTGAGATCGCTGAAATGGCGCAAGGCTACGGCAGGATATGCCTGCACATGGCTTCATTCACTGTGATTCAGCGTAGTGCTTGGTGTGCAGCAAATTCAAGTTTTGCTTTTGGAACTTTTTTTTTCTGAATATTTTCAATCTGCAGTTGGTTGAATCCGCAGATGTGGAACCTGTGGATTCGGAAGGCCGACTGTATATATATCCCCTTTTCAGCATGCACTCCATCACCTTCTCCTTTAGAAATTATTGTACTAATACAAGTCAAATTCTCCGGCCATCCCTCAAAAACTTAACTGTCACTGAAAATAGTATTTCTAAGGAAAAAATCTGTTGAATTACAACAGGACAGCAGAACATCTTCCTCTGTCATACCCCCCAGTGAAAAGTATCCCAAATAATCCCAAAGGTAACATGAATTTCCTTTCTTGTCTTCCTCCAGCATACAACCAGGAATGACGGCACAACTCCTAGTTCCCATCATGATCCCATTATGAAATGAAATTTAACCCGTGACAGTTCCCATGGAAGGTGAGTACAAAGACAGGAGGAGAAAAATGGAAGAGTTCACCAGGTCTTTCTTCCACAGAGCTGCTGAATGGGTTCGAACTGCCAACCTTTGGGTTAGCAGCCTATCGGAAACCGCTTTTCCCACCCAACGGAAAAGAAAAACCTGTCCAGTCAATTCCAACTCAAGAAGAGTAGAACTGCCCCATAGGGTTTCCAAGCAGTGGCTGGTGGATTCAAACCACTGACCTTTCGGTTAGCAGCTGTAGGTCTTAACCACTGTGCCACCAAAAAACCTAAACCAAACCTGTTGCCATCCAGTCAATTCCAACTCATAGCACCCCTCCTAAAAAGTAGCTAGTAACATCTTCTCACGTGTATTTAAGTCAGAAGCCCAAAAGGGCTTCTACTATTAAAACTATTATTGCTATTTTTCAATACTGAAAAAGTTTTCTGTGAACTAGCCTAAAAACCTATTACCATATCATACTTCCAAACAAATTTGGAACATAACCCACTTATAAATGGGGAACTACCTGCATTCTATATAAGTTACCTTTCCCTACCTTTCTGAAAACTAAAATTCTAGTATTTTAGGAAGACAGAGAGGTGAAGGAACTATGACTCCTTTTAACTGCATATGCACAAAAACAGCTTTGTACATGGAGTACCCATATGAGTGGAAAGATACATAATGCTTTGGAATGATAATACTGAAATAATTTCATTTAGGATAATAAAGAAATCATCCTCATCTGTATGCAGATGCTTCAGTAGCCCTCTCTTTCCTTAGATAAAGAACTTTGAGAATATGTTCAGATTTTTGAAATTGTGGAGGCTTGTTTTCTTATTACTAGAGATTCTTCACATGGTTTTAAACAGTTCTTTTATGGCATATACATAAACGTATTTTACTGTGTTGATCTGATCAGTGAAAACAAACAGACATGTACTCTTAATATAATGCTGATCAGAAAGGAAATTCATTAAATGTGTCTGGCTGGTGTGCAATTTAGCAATAATTATCAGGACTCTTATAAATATTCCTAACTTTTGACTCAGTAATTCAATGTGTAAGAATTTATTCTAAGAAAATAATCAAAGATTCATTAATTAATTCATTTAACAAATTCCCAAGGACTTACTTTGTACCTGGCATTATTCTTATGATTAAGGATGTTTATCACATTATTTTATAGAATAAAAAAGTTGAAAAAAATCCAAATGTCCAATAATAATGAGTTAACAAATCAAAATACATCCAAAGGACAAAATATTATACCACCACTAGAAACTATGATATCAAAGAACATATACTGACATAAGAAAATGCTAACATTTTAAGCAAAACAAAACAAAAAAGCAAGATCAAAATTATATATAACTATATCTATGATCTCAAATCGGTATTTGAGATCTTTTTAACTGGGGACCTTGGTCTAATTACTTAACCTCACTGCATTTCAGTTTCTTCATCTGTAAATGTTTTACATTTTACATGTAAAATGAAGATTTCATATTTTACATGTAAAATATTTTACATTTATATTCAAAATACAGATTTTACATGTGAAATGAAAACTACATTTTACATAAAATGAAAATTTGCAAAATAAGTATTTCTTATCTCCATGGATTGTTAAATGGGTTATCTGCAAAGTGCTTTCATACCCCCCCCTTACACATGGGGTTGCCATGAATCAGAATCAACTGGTTTTTTTCCCCTGTATAAATAAAGTAGTAGGTAATTTTTTTTCTGTCATTATTATACATATACAAATATACACATATAAATAAAAAATGGAATATATCAAAATAGTATCAAAGATCCTGAATTCTAACAACACTGATTCTGAGACAATCAGGAAATTCAAACACTGACAGCAATATTAGAAGACACTAAAAATAATTTTATAAGGTGTTGTGTTTTTGAAAAGTCATTGTATCATAGAAACATATAGTGATGCATTTATGGATAAAATGATATGATGTCTAAGATTTGTTTTAAAATACTTTGGTGGGGGATATATGTGGAGATAATTCTTTTTAATGTTATCAGAGGCAAATTACCTCTGAATAATGGAATTACTACTAGTTTTTATTTTCTTTATGTTTTCCTATTTTCCAAATTTTCTACATTGACCCAAAATTATTTTTAAAATGAGAAAAAAGTTTTTAAGAAAATCCTTACCAGTACACCATCCATAGATGAAACTTTCTCCCAAGTTAACCAAGCTCTTTCTCTGACATGATCTGGTATCTTCAATTTCTGACACAATGCAACAAAATCAGGGTCTTCAGTTTCTTCAAATTCAAGCCTGCCAAATGAATATATATATAAAATACACTTATAAATCAAACTGATTAAGTAAAATACTTATTTCAATAGTTTGCACATTAATAGCACTATCCTGAAAGATAGCATCACTAAGTACTTTAAGATACTATTTTTCCTTTGAAAAAAATTACACTTAGAATTTAAACACGTTTATCTTATTCCTTGGCTTTCCAAAATAAGGATACCACACAATGAAAAATGTTTGCTGGCATGGTGAATCACATATACTTCAGAACAGTAAAATAACTTTGTGAAGGAAAGTAAGTACAACAGCTGAAGATGTTGGGGAGTGGGGAGGAACTGGGATAATGACAAAAGCAAGAAGAGAAAAGTCCATAGATAATATTACAGAATGAATTCAATGTCAGTGACTTTGCCAAAACGTAGTCTACATTTACTAATGTTTCATATAATATCTCTTCCTAGTAGCACTTCTTACATGATGATTAACTTGATATAAATTATTGCTATGCTTATTTCAGCCCTTTGTCCTTAATCTTTCTTAACCAAGATAGGCATTCAATATATTCTGGTTGGTTAATTCCTTTTCTTTTTGAGTAGACAGTTCCCGGCTTACAAGGTTCTATTCTGATGACTCCGTCGTAAGACGTAAGTTGAATACCTCTTTTTCTTTAGTTTTCGTTATCAGAATCTTTATAAATCCAATCTTTGAACATCTATGAGTGAACATCTGAGTATGATAACATCAGCAAATTACGCGCTGCAACACTGTATGTAGTACGTATTACTAAAGATACGATGTACAAAAAAAAAAGAAAAGACAGTCCTAAGTATGGTTCGTCGTAACTCAAAAACTTCGTAAGTCGGGAACCACCTGTATTTACTATGACCCTGTAGAAAGTCCTTAGGTGCATGATTTCACTGAATTTCCACATCAGCCCTATTATGCAAGGACCCTTTATCGTCCTTATTTTACAGAAGAATAAACCAAATCAGAGGAGTTAAAGCATTCATTCACCTGACATCACACACAGTACTATGTGGGGTAAGTCAGGATATGAACCCAACAGTCTAACTCCATAATCCATGCTCTTGACCACTATTCTATCCTGCCAACTCTTTTTTAAAAATACAATTATCTTTCGATAACCTCAACAACCAAGGTGATATGCCTTCCTAGTGACAGTTTCCCTTCAACCACATCACTTAGGCCAGAGATAATGCAACAGAAATGTGATCTCAACTCTCAGGGTAGAAATGGACTCTTCCTGGGAATGCAGTTAGAGCTGAGCCCTGAATCCATCCCTAAGCAGGTTACTCAGCCTCAGGTTGCCAGACTGTGGTCCTACCCTTGCTAAGTAGTTAATCTGTAGAGTCTGATTGACCATGCTAATGAAACCCTTTGTGCGTATGAATAATCAAGAGCGGACTGTATTTTGTATAGCTTTATAGTACAAGGGTTTGACTTCCAAGAGAATTTTTGATAGCTGCATCACTTAAAGGTATATAAAATAATGCGTTGGGGGAAAAAGAATGAAAGAAACAAAGTTCTTCTTTTCCCAGGTGATGGTCAGAACTTCAATATTTCTAGTTATCACAAAAAAAATCAAGAATGCTTTCAAGGTTATGTGGATAACATTGAATTTTCTAGAGTAAATACTACTGCTCTTGCCAAAGAGAAGTTTTCAAGTATTGGGCACATTAGAGTTTAATCAAAAACTAAAGTGTGATGTCTTCTTCCAAAATATCCACCAGACCTGTTTTGTTTTGTTTTGTTTTTTACTAAGCCATTGCCGTTAAGTCAATTCCCTGACTCACGGCGACGCGATGTGTGTCAGAGTAGACCTGTACTCCATAGGGTTTTCAATGGCTGATTTTTTTTAAGTAGATCACCAGACCTTTCTTCTGATCAGCAGTCAAGTGCATTAACTGTTTGCACCACCCAAGGATTTTTTTTTTAAACTAGTAGGTATGATTTTTAGTTGACCCATAAGACAGTTCATATAAATACATGAATTTTTAATATCCTTCCACAGGCCATTTCCAAAAGCTCATTTCAATCTTTTCAATTTGGCCTGAACTCTGTTAGTGGCTGGGAAGTGGGAAGATCTGTATAATTCAGTGAGGGTAAAACAGGACTTCGGATGGACCAGAATGGAACAAGGAATGGTAAGGGAAAAAAACCAGTCCCATTCCCCTGTAATGAATCTGTATACAAGGAGTCTCAAAGAGGACCAGTGCTGACAATAAGGAATAAGGACAAATATGCACTTTTCGATCTTAGCTACTTAATCATAAAGCATCACAATCAAGAAAAATAAATGTTGCAATGCAATAAATATCTCCTTGTCATATTCTACTGCATCCACATGGCCTTGCTTAAATTTACATTCCACTTAGGGGGGAAAAAGTTCCATGTGAGCACAAGAGCATCACTAATTTTTCGCCAAAAACAAACAAAACAAAGAAACAAGGGACACCAAGATCCCTGATTGTAAAGTCAAAAAACAAAATGGAAGAAATAATAGGACATGCTGAGGAAGACTAACCTGCAAGGAGTTTTATCCAAAAGGAAAAAAAGAAGTTTAGAAACTTTTAGGCACTTACACTAAATGCCTCACAAAACTTTTGCCCACTTCCTCTAAAGCGTTCTGTTCCGACAGTCACTACAGCTGGCTTTGAGCTCCCAAGGCCTCAAAGCACCCTGTGGACAACTGGCACCCAGGATCCTGCACTAACGTTCGATGGCGTCTCCTGGAGCAGCGTCCAAGGCGTTTGTGGTCTGCCTCTCGCTGGACGGGGCTTCGGACGCAGTGCACACCCAGAGGAAAACACTTCGAACTCTTGCATCGCAGGAGAAGACCAAAACAGAAAGCCAAACAGCCACCGGAGTACCACCAATCTCAACGGGAGCAAGACTCGCTTCCTCTCCAACACACGCCGGTCAGTCATTTTTTGCGTTTGATGGAAGCTCGAAATGACCGCCGCCTCCAGCCTCGGATCTTGCACCTGTCACTTCGCTCAGCGACCCGAGCCCCACCCGCCCGACACCTGTCAACCTGGAGCCGCGACCCCTCCCGGCTATCCTGCCCTCGCTCTGGATCCCAGAACCCTGTCACCCTGTTCCAGACCCTCCGCAGTGGTGGGGGCAAGAAGTGACCTTCTTCCGCCAGGACCTCGGACCGGGGACCGGGGCAAAGACGCGCCCCCGCCTAGATGCCGCGGCGCGAGCCCCGAAGCCCCTCGGGCGCCCTTCCTGCGTCCGCACCGCGGCGGCGGCTCTGCTCGCTCACCTGGCCAGAGGCAGGTCCTCGGGGCCACTGTCGTGCTCCGGATCCTCCTCGGGAGGGGGCGGCAGCGGCGGCGCCGGGGGTTCCACAGAGGCGGCGGCGGCAGCGGCGGCAGCGGCAGCAGCCGCAGCGGCGGCAGCAGCCGCTCTTCGGGGGGTTTTGGGCGGCATGACGCCCTTACAGGGTAGGAGCTAGAGAGCTGTGGAGGAGGGCGGGGGCGGGGGACGCGCGCACACGTCGGGGCACGCCCCGTCCTCTCTCGACTCCCGTTACAAAAATAATTTGAACGTCCCCTGAGAAAAACCGGACAAGCCCTCCCCACCCGGCAACCGAGCGCCGCGTCCAACCGCGGGAAAACGTCACTTCCGCCCGCGGCGTCACGTCCGCGAGGCTCCCGGGCCAGCAGGCGTCTGGCGGGCATCGGGGCGCCTGGCAGCGCGCGGGCGGGGGAGCCCGGGACAAGTGGGCCTGGTTGGGAGACCGGGCCTGGCGGAGGCGCCCTCCCTGAGGCAGCCGCCACTGCTTGGACAAGTGTCTACGTAACTCTTCTTCCAGGCCGAGGTACCCCTAATAGGGCATCAAAAAGAGTCTGGGGGGCAAATTGGGCCCCATCTCTATCATGTTTATCTTTGGGTCTGATCAGAGACTGTCACTCAGGTCCTGTAAGTTATATCAGGCAAGCGCACCCTAGACTGTCACGCCCCCTCTCTCCATGGGCGGTAACCTCCCACTTGTGAGTCCTCGCCCGCTGAATCCGTTAAGCCGAGGCTACCAAAACAGAAACAGAGACGATTATCCTTTCAGCAAACGTTTATAGAACACCTAATTGGTGCTCAACTTTACCAAGCACTGGGGGATACAAAATGCAGGACAATTATTGGCCTTTTGGGGCTCACTGGTTAGGGTAGGGAGGGGGGCTGTGGGTAATGAACAAGTAAACATAGTGTAACAAATGTTAAAAATAAAATCTTGTATTCATAAGAATAACACAATATTTGATAGGTCTATGATTTAATAAACCATTTGCAAATTGGGGCAACATTCTCTCCCTGCAAGAAGAATTCCCAGAGAATGGAGATTTCACAGAGACATAATTTTTGCTCGATGAATTCAAATTTCCATTGTGATGAAATACTTAAAGATTACTGAGTTAGCATTATATATTTATAGTTGTGAGACCTCTTGGAATTAAATTTAAGGAAGCACACAGTCTTTTTCATTAAATCACAAGGTAATGGATTTGTTATTGACTGCTATCTTCCAGCTGGGGGGAAAAACAAGTTTAACCATGTTGCAAAATTGAATTTTGGGTGAAAAAACAAGCCAGTGAAGCTGCAGGCAAGATCAGTTTGGGGTCAGGTATTTTTACACTTGTGGGTAAGAGAAATTTCTTAAAATCAAAGTAAAGTGTTTTTTTTTTTTTTCAGTCTTAATAGGGGGTGTAAAACCAGGAGGGACCATCAAAATGTGTAAAAGAGATCTTCAGAGGAGAAGTAACAGTTGAAAAGAAGTTTGCCAGGTTGATCTAACATTTGAGGCCTTACTATATCCCAGGAACTGTGCTGGCCACTTTTCATAATTATCTCATTTAATCCTCAGAAACAACCTTTTAAAATGTGTAGTGTTATATATTACTCCACTTTTCAGATGAGGCTCAGGGGAGTTAATTAATTGGCCTAATATCACAGAGCTGATGGGCAGAGGATTTGGACCTAGGTAGGTTCGATTCGACTTAACCATTACATTATACTGGTGAAAAAAATAAGAAGAGAGAAATAGGCACAAAGTGATCGGAAGAAAAAGCCTCCTGGAGCTACCACCACCAAACATTGGCTTAGATCTCTTCTGTCTTCTGTCTCCTGGTATTGATTTATTATAATTGATTTTCTAGTTTGAGTACGTATTTTTCTTCCTTGGGCAGACACTTTCGATTACCCACCTCAGAACTTCCTAACTGAAGTGCTGTGAATAAAGTAGAGTTGTGCTCTGATGTACATCCCCTCATTCTTGGAAAGATGGGCAGCATCTGAGGCAGCAGGAGCCTTCAGGTAAGTCATGTATGCAAGTCTCATGGGTTTATTCTGATGAGGAGTACAATGGATTGTCGTTTTCTATGTATAACATGACAAGTGTCATGATGCAAAAAAGGTTGGCAAGCATTGGGCTACTCAACACCCATTCCCGCCTAACCCTCTCTTGGAGGCCAAGACTTTGTCAGGAGGTAGGACCCAGGCCCAGGCCCACGTCCAGCCAAAGAGAGGTAATACAATTAAAATGGTAGTCCCGTTCATCTTGCCCACGACTAGTTTAGGCAGCAGATCAGGATGCAGTTTTGACCTTTGAAAGATGAAGGATGATAGTATTCTGAAGGCTGATAAAATGAGATACAGGGTTGACAATTCTTCCATCCTTTAGCTATTGTCATGAGGACCTGACACTTGTAGTTGCTGCAGCCATTGCGACCTGTACAGCAGACCCGAGGATAAGGCAGAAATGCTGGGGATGGGGCAGCAGGAATATCAAAAGAAAAGAATCTGGGTTCTTGGTAACATAACTTGGCTTCTGGTTTGAACAACCCTGGAGCTGGATTTGAGTGAGATGGGGTTTTTGATTGTTTGCAGCAGAAAGGATCATGACTGACAATATTTCTGCTGTGAGTTCCTTCAGGACAGAGACTAAATCTTAGGCATTTTTGTAGCCTTAATACCTAGCACAGTGTTGGACACACAGTAGATACTTGTTAAAAATGAGAGTGGAGAGCATTGGCAGCAGAACTGAAGAAGGTTCTTGGAACTGAAGTAAACTCTCTTTGTATGTAGACTTGCTCTATTTAAACCCAGTTTAAATCAACATCTGGATTTACCACAATTATAAGTCAAAGAGAGCTTTCTCCATTTACAAAAGGATGTGTATCTTTGCCTTGCATTCCTTTTACCGTGTTCCTGAGTACCTTTAAAATATATTTTCCTTACACACAACTCAGAAGCACCGGAGTAAATAAAACCATTACACAGCTTTCTGTTGCACTACAAAGAAGTGTTAGAGGTTCTACAGATACTTAAAAATTTTCTCTGATCCTCCCCCACCTCCATAGTAGTTTAAAGAATATTGCCATAAGACAAAAAAAAAACTTTCTTAGATTTTCTATCTGTAGAGAGAACTCTCTTCAGCTTGAGGCCCTTTCAGTAATACCAGAATTTGTAGCCTCTAGTCTAAAAATTCTTCCTTCAATTTTTTTGAACCCCCAAGCTACCACTGTTGCCGTTCCTTCAAAATCTGGCTTTTTGAAGGGTAATCCCGGTTTGTTCTGTTTCCTCGATTCCTCAGCCCACTGTAGCTTTCTTCCACTCCACCACCTGCCCTCTTCTGAAATCACTCTTTCAAAGGTCACCCATGTCCTGTCAATTCAGTAGTTTATTTTCAGTCCTTACCTATTTGACCTTTCTTGCACTTAACACTCCTTCTTCTTTCTTAAAAATTCCCTTGTCTCCTACAAACCTGTGATTTCCTTGTTCACATCCCACCTCTTGTTACTTCTTAAACTCCATCACAAGTTCTTTTTCTGCCAGTTTTCCCTAGGCAGTGCTGCTCGTACTGTGGTCCTTGGACCAGTGTCAGTCTGAGAGCTGCTTGTTTTTACTCCACACCACCACCACCAACAACAAAAAATCTGATGCCTTCAAGTCAATTCCAACTCATAGCAACCCTATAGGACAGAATAGAACTGCCCCATAGGGTTTCCAGGGAGTGGCTGGTGGATTCGAACTGCTGACCTTTTGGTTTGCAGCCATAGCTCTTAACCACTGTGCCACCAGGGCTCCTTACTCCGCAAGATTATGATAAATACAGAAATTAAGAGTACTTAGAAATGTTTGTAACAATTTGACATTTCAGGAACATCCAAGAACACGATCACTGGACATCTCTTATTAAGCATATAGCTAAGCAAGAGTATGGTCCACTTCAGGTGTTCTCCAATTTATATGGTGAGTTGCAGGTGGTAGGGCTGTGTCCTTGTTATGCATAGTAGGACTACATTTGCAATAAGTAAAATTTTAAGGTTAGCTTGTCAGCTGTAACCCAAAAGTGTATAAAAATCCAAGAAGATGTAAATATTTATTTTTATAAGTTGTTTTTATAGTCATTTTAATTTTTAATCAATCCTGTTTTTTTTAATTTATAGCTAAATTAGGGATGTAAAATTTGTGTCATTTATTTTTAACCCTAAATTATAGATGATGAAACAAGCCTCAAAGGCTTATTTTGTCAAGAAAAGACATGTCACAATTGTGTTAACACTACTAGTAGTAAACCAAATAATGATCAGAAGAGTCATTCCAAAGAATTAAAGATCTAAGAGTTTATATTAATTTTACTTGGAAGTATAATCCTCCATCTGTTCAGTTTGTAGCCATAACTTTTGATAAAGTACTAAAACCATGGACTGACTAATGAAGCAATGAAACCATCAAACTTAAGGGACATTTACGTACAAAATGTAAAGAAAATATTATCGTAAGGGTGATAAAACATACTGAATTTTGATTCTCCATCAAAGTAATCCCCACACATGGGAAATTCATGTATCCAGAATCTAAATGTAACTAACTTTACAGGACAAATTTTTGGAACTCAGTACTGATGGAAGGGTTAAAGATGAATTTTGAAAATAAAGCATCTCTGGTTTCATTTTGGATAGAAATTAAAAATGAATATCCCGAACTTGCTGAAATTGCTTTAAAATCTCTTATTCCACTCCCTTCAGCATGCCTTTGAGAGACTGGTTCTCTTCTCTGAGTGTTATCAAAACAAAACACGGAAGCAGTGTAGATATACACTGTCTCCTGCAAGTAGCGTTCTCACCAATCCAACCTAGATTAGATAATTTAACAAGCAAGAAGCACGCTCATTTTTCATGTTAAAAACTTTAAATATTGACATACAAACACTGTTTGTATAGCATTTAGCGTGGGAAATTGCTACCTCACCCCCAACTTTTTGTTTAGAAAGTTCCCTGGGTGGCACAGATGGTTTCCGATTGGCCAGTAACCAAAAGGTTTGTGGTTTGAACCCACTCAGCAGCACTACAGAAGAAAAAGGCCTTGTAATCTACTTCCGTAAAAATTCCAGCCAAGAAAACCCTAGGAAGCAGTTCTATCTACTCTGTAACACATGGGGTCTCCTAAGTCACAAATCAACAACAAAAACAAAATAAACAACTTTTGTTTGTTTAGTTGTTATGCCTATGGAATGACAAAAAACAAGGGATGTAATGGCAATTCTGTGTGTTACTCACCTAGATGCACACTTCCAGTCAACAGTGTGCAGTTTTTATATATTATCCTTGTATCCTGTTATATTTCTTCTGATTATTTATTGACAATTAATTTTTATGTTTGTTTAAGATACTAAAAAATGTAAAGTTTGTATTTGTTGTGGTTTTTTGTTGTTTTCATTTAATTTTTCTAGTAATTTATTTTCCAAAAGTATGAGTCCATGACAAATTAGAAATTAAAAAGAAAGATAAGTTCCTTCACAGATAATGTGAGAATTGGCTTAGAGGGTCTTTAATTCTCCTCTCCTGTCGCTCTATTTCATTGCATGATGTAAGTCACTTTCCACGTGTGTGTGCATGTTAGATTCTTTCAGGGTTGAAGTAACAGAGACCTGCTCAGTTCGCCTGAATTATTTAGGGTTAATGAGTAATTTGGGGGTGGCGTGGAAATGAAGGCAAGGAAAAGCATCCCTACTGCTACACTTCCAGTCGACCTTCCAGCAGCAGGCTCCGCCTCCTTCCTGCCATTGTGAACGTTGGTATTCCTCTTCATCCTGCTTCTCCTGCCACACTGACCTACCTCTCCATGCTGCGAATTCATACTGCTCAGTAGAGAGAATGTGATTGATTGATTCCCCTTACTAAACTAAATTTCATGAGCTGGACAGATTACATAATTTGTAAGGCCCAGGGCAAAATGAAAATGTGGGGCTCCTTGTCCATAATTTAAGAATTTTATGCCTGGCTACCACCACTGACTGCTCTGACAGGGATCACAACAAAGGGTCTCAGACAGAGCTGGAGAAAAATGTACAACAAAATTCTAACTCACAAAAAAACACCAGACTTACTGGCCTGATAAAGACTGGAGAAACCCCAAGAGCATGGCCCCTGGACACCCTTTTCACTGTAATGAAGTCACTCCTGAGTTTCACCATCCAGCCAAAGATTAGAAAGCCCCATAAAACAAAACAAGACTAATAGGGTACAACAGTCCAGGGACAAGGACTAGAAGGCAGGAGGGCGTAGGAAAGTTGGTAATAGGGAACCCAAAGTTGAGATGGGACAGTGTTGACATGTCATGGGGTTGTTAACCATTGTCATAAAACAATATGTCTCCTAACTGTTTAATGAGAAACTATTTGTTTTGTAAACCTTCATCTAAAGTACAATAAAGAAAAAAGAAAAGAATTTTGTGATAGTGGCTACAGAGCATTAAACCAAGCATAGGGCCTTCTTAGCATGGGGCCCAGTGTGACTGCAGAACTCACAAGCCCATGAAGCCACCCCTATCCATGGGGATAAGTCTATATACTGCTAGCCAGGGTGTCCCCATGCCTAACATGTGGCTGACACATAGTAGGCACTCAACAAATAGCTGTTGAATGAAGGAATGAAACCCTCTTCCAGTAGTGAGCCTTTCTGTTGAGCAGAGCACTCATGCCTCAGTTCCAAGTCACTTTGGAGGCCCTTGTCCACCTTGTAAAGATGGCTTTTGGGTCAGGTCTGATCTCTGCCCAGTCAGTTGTTACTGGGATGGCAAATTCACCTGACAAAAATCATGATGACTGTGTGAAAGGACCTGCTGTAGAGGCTCATTCAGAAGGTGGCGGGAAGCATGGTAGTCACTCAGAACATGATGTCCCGTATATGGCTGATAATTCCCTGACTTGTCCTTGGGAAAGCTCTTAATTCTTTGGGGTCTCAGTTTCTTAATTTGTAAAATTTTAAAATGTAGACAGTAATACCTGCCCTGCCGACCTCACAGGAATAACAGAATCATATGAACAAACGTTGGTAAACACAATGAAAAGTCATTACTACTATAGTTTTTTCATTGTTTTAGTGCTGCCAACAGCACCCACACACTTTGTCCTACTGGCAGCCAGACACCACCAGCCCTGGGTTGATAGAAATTGCTAAATCTTTATTAAAAGTTACGTGGTGGTTAGTGCTATATTTCTCCTCTTTACGCTATGTTCAGAAACCAGGCTTTAGAAAACAGCTTCTTTAGTGTAGTACAGGATTCCAAAAACAGTGAGCAAAAGATATGAAAAGACAGCTTTCCTGGTGGTAACAGTATGTTGCCTGCAGTAGAATCAGAGGTATCTTGATCTAGGAGTTCCTTCTGCCTGCAGGAGGAGTGCAAGGTATGTTTGCACTATTTCCCCACATTATAAGCTAAGGAGACAATATACCTCTGGCAGGAATGTTGAAAGGACTTTTAAACTCTGTGAGTCGGGATCGATGTGATGGCGGCGGGTTTGGTTTTTGGTTTTTTGAGAAGAAAGACATACTTCTCAAAACAGAGCAGGAAGAAATTAAATAATCAAGTGAATCTAGCCACCACATAAGGCTCTAACTTATATTTCAGGGGGCGCAGAGATATAAAGATGATGGCAAGAGAGTAAAAAAAAAGGAAAGGAAAAGAATTCTCATAATGTTTGTAACAGCCCCATGTTCTAATACTCCCAATACAGATTCAATTCTGTGACAGCGGCAAGGGCCAAGGAGGGAGGCCAAAGTAGCAAGCCGCTAAATTTCTACAGTTCAAGCCACTGCACCAAGAGAAGAAATTCTTCCATTTCCAAGTCTGGCGGTTTCTCCCATGCAGAAATGGCCACCAGGTAAAACAGCTAAGACAGTTTGTTGTCGGGGTTACACAGGTCTGCAGTACCTAAGAAGCTGCTCTGCCTAGAGGCATATGGCACATCCTTTTTATTTACAACCTTTGTAATCTCAACCTTTGCTAAAGCACAAACCCTTCCCTAGTTCTCCCCACCACCCCCCAAGATGAAGGAGAGACAACTGATTACTTCATTTGCATGTGGATTCTCTTATTAATAATATCATTAACATGAGGGCGCTCCTAACCAAGCAAACCGGAAGTGGGGTTTGCAGCTTGGTCTTATGGAGGACTTTTCCTACCTGGCTAGGTACTACCATTGTTCTAAATTTGTCTCTTGTGGTTAAAGGAATACAAACATTCTGCAGTCTTCTCTTCTATATCTTCTCTTTTTAATGACTGTTAAACTGTACATGCTTCCCTGAATTCACTGATTTAGCCCATACAATTTTTACCAACTAAAACTGATAGATTTCTCTTCTCTTCTAATCAATAAGAGCAATCAATGTGTTTTGGGTAAAGGTGATCAAAAGGTAAAAAATTGTGTACTATGGAACAATAACAGGGTGGTTGTTGCTGTTATTGCTGTTACTGCTGGCCAGTCAGCCTCTGACTCATGGTGACCCCATGCACAACAGAAGGAAATGCTGCCCAGCCCTAACTGGTTGCGGATAGGACCACTGTGATCCATAGGGAAGAGGTGGATTTTTGGAAGAGATCACCAGGCCTTTTTTCCTAGTCCGTCTTAGTCTGGAAGCTCTGCTGAAACCTGTTCAGCATCATAGCAACACACAAGCCTCCACTGACAGATGGGTGGTGTCAGTGCATGAGGGGCACTGATTGGGAATCGAACCCAGGTCTCCCACATTAAAGGCGAGAAGTCTACTACTGAACCACCAGTGCAGTTCAGGTTTTCCCAGAGGCACCTTGGAAGAAAAGCTTGGCAACCTACTTCCAAAAAATCAGCCATTGAAAACTCTATGCAGCACAGTTCTATTCTGACAAACATAGGGTCTCCATTAGTTGGAACTGATTTGACAGCAACTGGTATCTACCTGTGTAGCTTTGATATTAAAATTAAAATAATGTATTTTAATAGTGTGACAGGGTTACTAGTTAGCTGCTAATAACAGAACTGAAAATAATAGTGGATTAGACAAGACAGGTTACTTTTATTTCAGCTACAAATCTGGAGTGGGCATTCCAGGGCTAGTGTGAAGGTTCTACTCAACAAAGTCCTCAGGAACACAGGTACCTTCAGCACACAACTCTGTTATCCTTGGGTGATGTTCAAGGTCCAAGATGGCAGTCAAAATTCACATCCACATTTTAGACAGTAGGATGGGGAAGGGATGAAGAAAAACCAGGGGCACATGCCACCTCTCATTTAAGGGAAGTTCCTGGAAACTTCCAAAATACACTTTCACTTACATCCCACTGACGAAAATGTAAATATGGGCACAAAGCCACACCACACCAGGATGCAGAGGATGCAGGAAAATGTGTTCTTTATTTTAAAACGCCATGTGCCCAGCTAAGATTCAGATATTCTGTTAATATGGAAGCAAGGGAGAACAACTGTTGGGGAACAACCAGCAGTCTCTGCCATAAGTAGGATTGTAAATACCTATCGGCAGGACACACTTGGACACAGAGTCCCTATGGTAGACTGTTATACTGATGGTCCCCAGTGAATCACACCTACTGATATACCCTTGTGTAGTCTCCTCCCATAATGATTTCTTTGACCAAAGGGGTATCAGCTAACATAAAGCAAAGAGTAACTTGGTAAGTGCTTGTGGTTTGGAGTGTGCTCTCCTATAACCCAGCTGCCATGTAAGAGGCATAGACTAGTCCCCATGAGGATGACAGACCACACAGAGACAGAGGCCTAATATCCCAGCTGTGCTGGTTAAGATTGTGTGTCAGCTTGTCTGGGCCATGATTCTCCGTGTTTTAATGTAATCACTCCCATGATTGAATATACTGTGAGTAGCCAATCAGATGAAAGGGAGACTCCTTGGGGGTGTGGCCCGCATCTGTATATAAGCAGATGTACTGGCTTTTTGCTCTCTCTGGATCCTGCAGCTGCTTCCTGTCATCTCATCTCCCGTTCTTGGAACTTGAGGTGTCAGCTTATCTGCTGAACCTAGGATTCGTCAATCTGCACAGCCTGTGAGTGGGAGCCCTGCTCTCCGACCTTCCTATCTTGGGCTTGCCAGCTTCTGCAGCTGTGTGAC
>NW_004443980.1:5783761-5785104 GCF_000243295.1 Trichechus manatus latirostris
ATTTGAGATCGGGCCCGAGCAGGACCTGAAGGCACAAGTAAGTTGCATGAAGTGGCCCAAATGCCCATGGTCTCCACTCCTGTCACATTACCTTCCGTCTCCCAGTCTGCACCTATGGCCTCATGGGGAGTTCCTTATGATCAGTTGACTGAGGAAGAGAAAACTCGTGCCTGGTTTACAGATGGTTCTGCGCGATACGCAGGCGCCACTCGAAAGTGGACAGCGGCAGCACTACAGTCCCTTTCTGGGACCTCCCTGAAGGACAGTGGTGAAGGGAAATCCTCTCAATGGGCAGAACTTCGAGCAGTGCACCTGGTTGTTCACTTTGCTTGGAAGGAGAAATGGCCAGATGTGCAATTATATACCGATTCATGGGCTGTGGCCAGTGGTTTGGCTGGATGGTCAGGGACTTGGAAGAAACATGATTGGAAAATTGGAGACAGGGATTTATGGGGAAGAGGTATGTGGATAGACCTCTCTGAATGGGCTAAAGACGTGAAGATATTTGTGTCTCATGTGAATGCTCACCAAAGGGTGACCTCAGCAGAGGATGATTTTAACAATCAAGTGGATAGGATGATGTATTCTGCGGAAACCACTCATCCTCTTTCCCCAACTACTCCTGCCGTTGTTCAATGGGCTCATGAACAAATTGGCCATGGTGGCAGGGATGGAGGTTATGCATGGGCCCAGCAGCATGGACCTCCACTCACCAAGGCTGACATGGCCACAGCCTCTGCTGAGTGCCTAATCTGCCAGCAGCAGAGACCAACACTGAGTCCCCGATATGGCACCATCCCTCAAGGTGATCAGCCAGCAACCTGGTGGCAAGGTGATTACATGGGACCACTTCCATCATGGAAAGGGTAGCGTTTTGTCCTTACTGGAATAGACACTTACTCTGGATATGGATTTGCCTTCACTGCACGCAATGCTTCTGCCAAAACTACCATCCATGGACTTACAGAATGCCTTATCCACCGTCATGGTATCCCACACAGATCAAGGGACTCACTTCACAGCAAATGAAGTGCGGCAGTGGGCCCATGCTCATGGAATTCACTGGTCTTAACGTGTTCCCCATCATCCTGAAGCAGCTGGCTTGATAGAACGATGGAATGGCCTTCTAAAGACACAATTATGGCACCAGCTAGGTGGCAGTACCTTGCAGGGTTGGGGTAGTGTTCTCCAGGAGACTGTATATGCTTTAAACCAGCGTCCAATATGTGGTGCTGTTTCTCCCATAGCCAGGATTCACAGCTCCAGGAATCAAGGGGTGGAAATGGGAGTGGCACCACTCACTATTACCCCTAGTGACCCACTTGCAAGATTTTTGCTTCCTG
>NW_004443980.1:5785313-5787594 GCF_000243295.1 Trichechus manatus latirostris
AGAACCAGTCCCATCTGAAGAGATTACTTCATGTTTGTCTGCTAAACCACCCTGCCCAGAAAAACCATTAGCCCCTCCACTCCCATCTGAGGAGATTATCCCTAGCCCAGCTGCCTCTAAAGAGCACTTGCCTGAGTCATTGCCTGGAGTATCACCTGAGGCAGATGCTTTACAAGGTAATGCTGAATGTTCTCAAAACAATTCCACACTACCTATTCTGGCTTCTAGACCTATAACTAGGCTTAAGTCCCAGCGAGCCCCAAAAGGTGAAGTACAAAGTGTGACCCAGGAGGAGGTACGCTACACTCCAGAAGAACTACTTGAGTTTTCTAATATGTACAAACAGAAACCTGGGGAATATGTGTGGGAATGGCTATGAAGGGTGTGGGATAACGGTGCAAGGAACATAAAGATAGATCAGTCTGAGTTTATTGATATGGGTCCACTGAGCACAGACTGTTCCTTCAGTGTTTCAGCTAGAGAAGTTAGAAAAGGATCTAATAGTTTATTTGTTTGGGTTGCTGAAGCATGGATTATGAGGTAGCTGACACTAAATCAAGTTGAAGGACCAGACCTGCCTTGGTATACTGTAGAAGGAGGTATCCAAAGGCTTAGGGGAATTGGCTTGCTGGAGTGGATTTACCAAGTTAGACCCACAGACCCACACATGGAGTGTCCAGAGGACACACCTTTTACCACAACTGTGAGGAGCAAATTTGTGAAGGGAGCTCCAGCATCCTTGAAGACTGCTGTGATTGCTATTTTATGTAAACCAGATTTGACAGTGGGAACTGCCCTAACTGAATTAAGACACCTAACTACAGTGGGGCTGATTGGACCCCATGGAAGTAGGGGCCAAGTGGCTGCATTCAATCGACAAAGACAAGGTGGGCGTGGTTACAGTAATGGACAGAGGAGTCAAAGCAGTAATCAGAATAGTCTGGCTCGTATGGACTTAAGGCGTTGGCTACTTAGTCATGGTATCCCTAGGAGTGAAATAGATAGGAAATCTACTAAATATTTACTTGATCTATACAAACAGATGAAATCTAGGTCAGGTGAACAGCAGTCTAACTCGAATCGCCAGAATAGAGAGTCACGGTCCCTCAATAAATTCCCAGATTTGAGCGAGTTTAAAGACCCACAACCCCTTGAATGAAGGTGAGGCTGGATCCCCATGAGGAAGGACTCCAATACACTGCCAAAAATTTTTACTGTTAATCTTTCTCCCAGACTTCCCCAAACAGATCTACGGTCTTTTATGAGAGTGACTGTTCACTGGGTAAAAGGAAATAATCAGACTTTTCGGGGATTACTGGATACTGGCTCTGAGCTGACACTAATTCCAGGAGACCCAAAATGTCACTGTGGCCCACCAGTCAGAGTGGGGGCCTATGGAGGTCAGGTTATTAATGGAGTCTTGGCTCATGTCCGTCTCACAGTAGGTCCAGTGTATCCCCATCCTGTAGTGATTTCCCCAGTTCCAGAATGCATAATTGGAATAGATATGCTCAGCAACTGGCAGAACCCCCACACTGGATCCCTGACAAATAGAGTAAGGGCTATTATGGTAGGAAAAGCCAAGTGGAAGCCATTAGAACTGCCTCTACCTAGGAAAATAGTAAACCAAAAGGAATACCACATTCCTGGAGGGATTGCAGAGATTACTGCCACCATCAAGGACCTGAAGGATGCAGGGGTGGTGATTCCCACCACATCCCCATTCAACTCACTTATTTGGCCTGTGCAAAAAACAGATGGATCTTGGCGAATGACAGTAGAATATCGAAAACTTAACCAGGTGGTGACTCCAATTGCAGCTGCTGTTCCAGATGTAGTTTCACTGCTTGAGCAAATTCATACACCTCATGGTACCTGGTATGCAGCTATTGATCTGGCTAATGCCTTTTTCTCCGTATCTGTTTCAAAGGACCACCAGAAGCAGTTTGCCTTCAGCTGGCAAGGCCAACAATACACCTTCACTTGCCTACCTCAGGGCTACATTAACTCTCCAGCCCTATGTCATACTTTAGTCCGCAGGGACCTTGATCGCCTTTCCCTTCCACAAGACATCACACTGGTCCATTACATTGATGACATTATGCTGATTGGACCTAGTAAGGAAGAAGTATCAATGACTCTTGACTTATTAGTAAAACACTTGCATGCTAGAGGGTGGGAGATTAATCCCACAAAAATTCAGGCACCTTCCACCTCAGTGAAATTTCTAGGGGTCCAGTGGTGTGGGGCATGTCGAGACATTCCTTCTAAAGTGAAGGAT
>NW_004443980.1:5787694-5805893 GCF_000243295.1 Trichechus manatus latirostris
GAGGGCAAAGGAAATACAGAATGGGTGGTGGAAGAAGGTAGTTCTAAATACCAGTTATGGCCACATAACCAGTTGCAGAAATGGGGACTATAAGTGTTATGAGTATTTGTACTTTGTATGTGTGCATCAAATATTTTTGTTTCCTTCACTTATAAAATATAAGCTGTAAATGGGGCTATTGCGTTTTCGATTGTATGTGTGTTAGTTGTATCATGTTAGGCTCAAGTATGACTTTCTCATTGTCTTTATTCAGAGATTATGCATGGTTTAAGGAGATGTGTACATGTGCCAAGTTGACAAGGGGTGGACTATGATGGTTAAGATTTTGTGTCAGTATGGCTGGGCCATGATTCTCCATGTTTTAATGTAATCACTCCCATGATTGAAAATACTGTGAGTAGCCAGTCAGATGAAAGGGAGTCTCCTTGCGGAAGTGGTCCGCATCTGTATATAAGCAGACGTACTGGCTTTTTGCTCTCTCTGGATCCTGCGGCTGCTTCCTGTCGTCTCATCTCCCGTTCTTAGGACTTGTTCTGTCAGCTTATCTGCCGAACCTAGGATTCGTCAATCTGCACAGCCTGTGAGTGGGAGCCCTGCTCTCCGACCTTCCAATCATGGGCTTGCCAGCTTCTGCAGCTGTGTGACTTGGGAGAGGCCTCTACCCTGATCCACGGACTTGGGACGTTCTAGCCTCTACAATCGTGTGAGCTGTTTCCTTGATATAATCTCTATATATATATATATTTATACACTATACTGGTTTTGCTTCTCTAGAGAACCCAGCCTAAGACACCAGCTGAGCCCAGATCCTACCTACCTACCAATTCAGACCAGCAGAAAAACCACTTAACCAACAGAATTGTGAAAAATAATCATCATTTCTTTTAGTCATTAATTTTAGAGACAGTTTGTTATGCAGCAATAGATAAGTGATATAGGCCCTAAACAACTTGCTTCAGTTCATCAAGCATTTATTGAGCACCAAATATTATACATATATTCCAAATATACATAACAATCATTGTGGAGGATTAAGGAAGATTTGCCATATTACTGAGAAGCCCTGGTGGCGCAGTGGTTGAAGAGCTAGGTTGCTAACCAGAAGGGCGTCAGTTTAAACCCACCAGCTGCTCCAAGGGATAAAGATATGACAGTCTGCTTCTGTAAAGATTTACAGCCTTGGAAACCCTATGGGGCAGTTCTACACTGTCCTAGAGGGTCACTATGAGTCGGAATCAACTCAACAGCAGTGGGTTTGGTTTTTTGGTTTGCCATATTACTTAAAATTCATAGCTTCATGAAACAGAAATATGCTCTGGCTGATAAGCAAAACTTATTGGAAGAAAAAGAAGTTATTGGAAGATTACTACATGGAATTAAAAGAAATGCAGAAAACCAAGATTCAGGAAGGGTGGTGTATCAGACACCACCTCAGAGCCTAACAGCATAATGTATGGTTACATCCCTGAATGTACAATTAGGATAGATAATCTTAACAGCTGGCATCCCTCACATTGGTTCTCTAACCCGTGACTCCTGACTTGTAATAGCCATTATGTAGGAGTGGCCAAGTAGAAGCTCCTGAAACTGCCACTACCACCCCCGTCAAGGATAGTAAATCAGAAGCAAGACAGCATCCTAAGAAGAATTGCAGAGGATTACATCACCATCAAAGGTTCACAGGGTACAGGGGTTGTGGTTTCCATCATATCTCTATTCAGCTCTCCTGTCTGACCCATCTAAAAATGGGATCATGGCAGATGACAACAGACTGCCGTAAGTTTAACCATGGTAGCCATAGTAGAAACTGCCATCGAGCAAGCAGTATCTTCACTAGAGCAGATCAACATAGACTTTGGCATTTGATCTGCAGTTATTAATTTGGTAAGTGTACTTTTCTTGATTACCATGAGTAGGAAGGATCAAAAGCAGTTTGCTTTTACACAGGAATGATACCAGAAACCAAAACCAATTGTCATTGAGTTTATTCCGACTCATGGTGACCCCATGTGTTGCAGAGTAGAACTGCACTCCATAGGGTTTTCAAGGCTGTGACTTTCAGAAGCAGATAGCCAGGTCTTTCTTCCAAGGCACCACCTACATAGGTTTGAACTGCTAACCTTTTGGTTAGTAGTCAAGCACTTAACCATTTGTGCCACCCAGGGACTCCAATAGGAATGACAGAAGTCCATGTTTACTTTCTAGCCCCAGGACTATTTTAACTCTTCTGCCTTCTGCCCTGGTGAGCATGAAGGGGCAAACACTTATTAATTTGTTTATCAAATTTATTTGCAGATCAACACTTATCCAAAATTCTATGGTGAAGGACCATTTTTTTCCCAGTATGCTATAGAGTAATACTTCTGGAAATTACTTAACTTCACCGGTACGTACCTTGCTCCACATGTGACTTAACACATGATTTTGACAATACTTGAAATGTTCTGTACCAGATTCAATGAGATGAGAATAACTGATCATTTGCTTGGATGTCACAGCAATGTCAAATTGCTATAAAAGTTTCTAAACACATTATATTTTCAATTTCTGAATTTATCTTGCGTAGATTGGTAATCAAGAGTTACCAACCAGCACCAGTCCATGGACTAGATTTTGAGTAATAAGCTTTAAATGTTGTTGTTGTTGTTAGGTGCCATCAAGTTGGTTCTGACTCATGATGACCCTGCGTACAACAGAACAAAACACTGCCTGGTCCTGTGCCATCTCACAATCGTCGATGTTTGAGCCCATTGTTGCAGCTACTGTGTCAATCCATCTTGTTGAAGATCTTCCTCTTTTTTGCTGACCCTCTAACAAGCATGATGTCCTTCTCCAGGACTAGTCCTTCCTGATAACATGTCCAAAGTATATGAGACGAAGTCTCTCCGTCCTCACTTCTAAGGAGCATCTCGCTATACTTCCTTCTTCCAAGACAGATTTGTTTGTTCTTACCGCAATCCACAGTCTAGTCAATATTCTTCACCAACCCCAGGACAATGAATAAGGAAAACCGAAGAATAAGATTTAAATGGCTTAGTAAAACATACATATGCCAAAGAATGGAAGATAAACTCTAAGATAATCCAAAGGCTTGCCATATCAATGGAGCTTTTAGGATTCCAAGGCTCTGGGCATGCTGGAAACATCACTTTTAATGTAAAGGACAAGTTGTTGTACCTTTCACTTCCTGCCACTAAGAAAGAGGGTCATCACTTTATGGGCCTCTTTGGATTTAAAGACGCCGTATACTGTGTTTGGGAATACAGCTCCAGCCATGTATCAGGTGACTTAGAAAGCTTCCAATTGCAAGTGGGCACCAAAATAAGAGACATCTCTGGGTCAGGTCCAGGCTGCAGTGCAAGCTGCCTTGACACTTGAGCTGTATAACCTAGCAGATTCAGTAGTATAAGAGGTACTTGAGGTGGATAAGTGTTGTATGGCATGCCTGACAAGCCCCAATAGAAGGTATACCCCTGAGGTTCTGGAGTAAGGCACTGCCTCTGCAACAGAGAATTACTCTCTATTTGATAAATCAGCTCCTGTAGAGCTGCTGGGCTCTAGTAGAGACTGAGTGTCCAACTATGGGACTCCAAGTGCCTACATACCTGGAGTGGGCAATCATGAGCTGATGATTATCCAGTGAGTCATAAGGTCTGCAAACACAGTAGCAATTTATTGTACAATGAAAATTGTACGTTCAGGATCAAGCGCAAGCAGAGTTGAATAAGTTATGTAAACAAAAATGATCCAAACTCTTGTATCATCAGTCTCTCTATACTGAATCTCTCCCTCAATTCACTCCTGTGGCCAAAGGGGGTTCTCTGAGACCAATGGAAGAGGAAAGACCTTGTGTCTAGTTTACATATTGGTTGGTACAAGATATAGGTGCTAGCAAAAATGGACTGCCTGGTGCATTACAGTCCCACCCAAGAGTGGCTTGGAGTGATGAAGGGAAATCCTCCCTGGAGCAGACTTGTGAGCAGTACTCTTGATCATTCACTTCTTAGGAAGGAGAAGTGGTGCAAAGCATGGATATGCATCTGGGCAGTGATGAATGGCTTGGCTAGTTGATCAGGACCTGGAAGAAATATGATTGTAATATTATGGACAAGGAAGTCTGGGAAAAGGTATGTGACTGGACCTATGGGAGTGAGAATAAAGCATTTATATCTTTGTGTCTCATGTTAATTCCCACCAGGGAGAGTCTACCATAAAGAAGGCTCTCAGCCCCCAGGTGAACAAGATGTCTCATCTTGAGGAGTCAGCTAGCCTTTTTCTTTAGCCACTCCATTGCTAGCACAAAGGTCCCATGAATTGAGAGGTCATGGCGGCTGACATGGAAGCGTTACATGGGCCCAAAAATATGGGCTGCTTCTTGCCAATTCTGACCCAGCTAGATTGATGGCTACTGCCCTTGCTGAAATACCAACCTGCCAGTAGAAGAGAGCAACACTGAATGCTTGATATGGCATTATTCTTTAAGAAGACTAGTCAGTCATTTGATGGCAGATTGATTACATTGGACCCCTTCCACCTTAGAGGAAGGAGTGATTCATACTTATTGAAACCCATACGTAATCTGGTTATGAATTTACCTCCCTTGCCCTCAGTGCCTCTGCCAGCACCATCATTCAAGAATTTATAGAAACCTAATGTATTAACATGGTATCTAAGCCATCATAATAATGGCTCAGATCAAGGGACCTATTTTATGACAAAAGCAAAAACAATGAACACTTGACCAGGGACTCCACTGGTCTTACCATGTAACTCATCTGTATCATTTAGATCTTGTTGCATAACAAACCACTCCAAAACTTAGTGGCCTAAAACAACAGCCATTTATGATTTCTCATGAATTTATTGTTTGGCTGAGCTGCTAAGCTGAGCTGAACTTGGAGATCTCATCTGGCTTACTTAAGTATCGTTAGCCAGATGGTTAGCTGGGGGTTGTCTGGTATAAAATAGCCACATAACTCTCACATTCCTTCCAGTAGGCTAGCCTGGGCTTGTTTTCATAGCAGTGATAGGGTTTTAAGATGTGTCCAGATTATAAGCACTTTTAAAGTCTCTATTGTATCTTATTTGCTAACATCCCACTGGCCAAAACAAGTCACATGGCCAAGTCTAGAGTCACTGTGGGAGGGTACTACCAAAAGGCATGGAAACAAGAAGGTATAAAAACTGAGACTGTTGTTGCAATTTATTTACCACACCACCTTCCAGAAGTTACACGTCTGATAGAATGATGGAATGGCCTGTTAAAGGCTCAGTAAATGACTAGCTTGTGGGCTTCACCCTGCAGGGTTGGGCACTATCCTCCAAGGTACAGTATATGCTGTACCAATTGAACCAAAAGTTAATAAATGGTGGTATTGCCCCTGATGGCTAGAATAGATGGGTTCAGGAAATAAAGGGTAGAAGTAGGATTATCTCATTGAAGTGAATGGATGCAAATAGTGCTTTGCTTAAATCCCCATTACCTACTGGCACACCCATCCCCAAACTACTGTATCCATTATGATCATAACATTAATGATTAAAAAAAGAAACTTGAAAATTCCACAGATACTCAGGTCTTTTTGCTCCTTTCTTCCTATTTCTCACTAATGATAAAACACTGGAACAAAAGATCTTTGGAGAATATACCTAACTGAACCATAATAAGATTCCCCATTATAATAACGACATTTTTACGTACTTGCTAAGTGCAAAAAGATTTGTCAGGTGCTTTCATGCTGTATCAGGAAAGGCCAGGTTATACTGCTGTAACTACCATCATCTTAGTGCCTTAAGCAGGGGTTTATGACCTGCTCACATAATATTTACTTATTATTATTTTAATGACTATGAGATATGTGGAGCCCTAGTGGCACAGCAGTTAAGAGCTTGACTGCTAACCAAAAGGTTGACAGTTTGAATCCACCAGCTACTCCTTGGAAACCCTATGGGACTGTTCTACTCTGTCCTGTAGGGCCGCTAAGAGTTGGAATTGACTTGACGGCAATGGGTTTAATGAGATATGTACTGATTTTCTTTCATTCCTAGTATTGCTAGTTTGTGTCATTGTCATCATCATCATCTTCTTCTTCTTGAACAGTCTAGCTAGAACTTTATAGTTTTTATTGATCTTTTCCAAGAACTAACTTTTAGTTTTGTTGATTTTCCCTGTTGTTAATTTGTTTTCTATTTCATTTTTTCCCCCCTTAACTTCATTGTTTCCTTTCTTCTGCTTTCTTTGGATTGAGTCTACTGAGTCTCCCCCCACCTTTTGCTTCTTACAGTGGAAGCTTCAGTAATTGATTTTATAGTGTAAGCAATTTAAAACTGTAAATTTCCCTCTAAGCCTAGCTTTAGCTGTATCTCTCAAATTTTAATATGTTGTGTTTTTATTAATATTCAGTTCAAATATTTTCTTATTTCCCTGTGATGTCTTCTTTGTCCCATAAGTTATTTCAAAATGTACTGTCTAATTGTTCCATCGATTTCTGAAAGATGAATATTCTTACCAGAACAAAGGAAGCACTAACCATAACAGAAAATATTGGTAAATTAAACTTTGTCAAAGTTAAAAACATCAGCTCATTAGAGAAGACTGTTAAGAAAAAACTAGGTAGGTTGTACACTAAGAGAAAATATTTGTAATAAATATATCTGACTAAGAACCTTTGTCCAAAATATATAAACTACTTCTCAAGTCAAAAATAAAAAATCAAAGAACTCAGTTTTTAAATAGGCAAAATACTTTAACAGATACTTCACAAAGGAAGATACATGAGTGGCCTGTAAGTACATGAAGAAGTGTTCAACATAATCAGATATTAGGAAAGTGCAAATCAAAACCACAGTGTTGTTTTTGTGGATTGCAACACCAGGAAGGAAGGAAGGATATGTAGCAACCAGAATTCTCATACACTGATGTTGGGAATATGTAGTAGAGAGACTCTTAAGGGGGTCCCCCTTGATACTTGCCTCCTGGTATTTACGCCCTATGTGATTTGCTCCCCTTGAGTGTGAGTGGGAACTGTGATTAATAAAATACATCAATAGAATGTGGGAAAGATGGTGGGATATATATTCAATTACATGTATATGATTACATGATTACATTTCATAAGATTGTTGCACCTATCCTGATGAAATCTCTTGCTCCTTTGCTAGTTTTGAGGAAACAAATGGCCATATTAAGAAAGCTGACATGGTAAGGAACTGCAGGCAGTCTCTGGGAGCTGGGGACAACCTCCAACAAAAGGCAACAAGAAACTGAAGCCTTCAGTCCTACAGTTGCAAGGAACTGAATTCTGCCAACAGCCACATGAGTTTTGGAACCAGATCCTCCTCCTCTTGTGCCTCTAGATGAGAACTCAGTCTTGGTCACATCCTAGCAAAGGATCCAGCTAAGCCATGCCTGGACTTCTGACCCATAAAAACTGTGAGATAATAAAGGTGTGTTCCTTTAAGCTGTTAAGTTTATGGCAATGCTGTTATGCAGCAATAGATAACTAATACAGAATATAAAATAATGCAACCACTCTGAAAAATGGTTTGATGTTTTCTTAAAACATTAAACATATGCCAACTCTATGACCAGCAATTCTATACACAAGAGAACTGAAAACATACCTCCACAAAAAAGACCACAAAATTATTCATAACAACTTCAATTAAAACAGCCAAAAACTGGAAAAAAACAAAAGTCCATCCACAGAAGAATGAATAAAAAATATTCTGGTATATTAAGGCAATTAATACTACTCAGCAATAAAAAGGAATGAACTGTTGATAGATGGGAAACATGAATAAATTTTAAAAACATCATGTTAATCTAAAGAAGCAGACACAAAAGAGTACATACTGTAGGATTCCACTTATATGCAGTTATTTCAGAACGTACTGTCTAATTGTAAATGTACTGTTCAGAACAAGCAAACTTAATCCTTTATGATGCAGCTACTTCAAAGAGGATTTGATTTTCACCAATCATCAAAAACATTACTTAACTCAAAATAGTATTCATTGTGGTGCTATGCCAAGCAATGTACAGAGAGTAAATTATCAAAAGATGTATCAGCTCAAAACTGTCAGGGTCATCAAGAACAAGGAAAGTCTTCAAACCTATCATAGCCAAGAGGAGTCTAAGAAGACATGATGACAAAATGTAGTGTGATGTCTTAAATGGGATCTTGGAACAGAAAAATAGGATTAGGTAAAAAATAAGGATATCTGAATAAACTATGGATGTTATTTAATAATAATGTATCAGTATTGGTTCATTAATTGCAACAAGTGTACCATACTGTGATGGTTAAGGTTGTGTGTCAACTTGTTTGGGCCATGGTTCTCAATGGTTTAGCAGTTATGTAATGATGTAATCAACTCCATGATGAGATCTGCTGTGAGCAGTCAGTCAGTGGAAAGGGAGTTTCCTTGGGGGTGTGGGCTGCCTCCAGTATATAAATGGATGTTACAGCAAGGCTCTAGCTCTGAATCATGCATCCAGCTTGTCATGAACTAACCTCTGGTTCTTGGGACTTGAGCTAGCAGCTTACCTGCCAGTCTTGGAATTTGTCAGCCTCTGCAGCCTGTGAGCCAGAGGCCTGCAATCTGACCTGCCAATCTTGTGTTCATCAGCCCCTATACCTACACGAGTCAGGAGAATCCTCCATCTGACCTATAAACTTGGGACTTGCCAGCCTGTACAACCATATGAGCCGTTTCTTTGAGATAAAACTCTCTCTCTCTTTCTGTCTCTCTAATTAGATTTGTCTATCTATCTATCTATCTATCTATCTATCTGTCTATCTATCTATCTATCTATCTATCTATCTATCATCTGTCTATCCATCCTATCTATCTATGCTTCACTGGTTTTGCTTCGATAGAGAAACCAGCCTAAGACACACCCTAATGTAAGATGTTGGGAGTAGTGGTGGTTCAGTGGTAGAATTTTCACCTTCTATGTGGGAAACCTGGTTCAATTCCTGGCCAATGCACCTCATGTGCAGTCACCACCGTCTGTCATTGGAGGCTTGCATGTTACTGTGATGCTGAACAAGTTTCAGCAGAGCCTCCAGAGTAAGATGGACTAGGAAGTAAGGCTTGATGATCTACTTCCCAAAATAAGCCAGTGAAAATCCTATTGATCACAACAGCCCTGTTTGCAACCATCATGGGGATGGCACAGGACCAGGCAGTATTTCATTCAGCTGGGCGTGAGGTTGCCATGAGTTGTGGGCCAACATGACAGCAGCTAACAACAGCAACAGCAATGTAAGATATTAATAAGGGAAACTACGTTCAACATAAATGCCTTCTCTATTTCCCCTACAAAATTATAAATAACAACTACATTTCTCATCATACTTTTATGAAACTCTTTGTACTGTTTTCTCAGTTTTTCTGAAAATCTAAAACTGCTTTAAAAAATTAAGTCTATTAAAAAAGACCTATGAGAGCAAGCTGTTTACCTAATAGTAGGATCTGGGAGATAAGCACTGTAAGATCTTTGTCACATTCAAAAGATTAAGAGAAAGAAAGGACAAGAACAAAATACAGGATTGGAGAAAAGGAGTAGCACCCTCAGAGCAGAATAAAACCAAAAACAAACTCATTGCTGTTGAGTCGATTCCCCCTCATAGAAACCCTATAGGACAGACTAAAACTGCCCCATAGGGTTTCCAAGGAGCAGCGGGTAGATTTGAACTACTGATGTTTTGGTTAGCAGCCAAAGGCTTAGCCACTATGCCGTCAGGGCTGATAGATAGTTTTAAATCTGTGTCTTACCTATTGTTTCTAGAGAGCTCCCTCTCTTCAGATAGTTGCTTCAGGTGTAATCTTTGCCAACTAGTCTCTCCTCTACCAGCTCCTATTATTTCTGTATTCACTTCCTGAAAACCTGGATGCAAGATGCCTATAATTTCCCCAAAAAAAATTACCGCCATAGGGGCAGAGGCAACATGGTGCTATAGACGGAAGCACCATGCCATCCTTCTGCAGCAAAGACCTGAAAAACTAAGTAAAACAGATGCAAATGTCAATCTGGGGATCTAAAGCATCAAATGAAGGAAAAGAGAACTTGATCAAGCACTGAATGGAATAAGAAACTGACAGAGAATGGAGAACTACAGAGTGGAGGTCCTCTACCAGCTAACATGGCATGGATTCTGCATCTTGTACTACAGCCACCAAGGACCCCAGACAGGGAGTATGAGAGGCACCTTCACAGAAGCCCCATCAGGAAAGAGAACACCCGCTCCACACATTACATCCTCTCCTTCCCTCCTGCCTATCTGTACCGCACCAATTGCCAAACCCCCAAGTGGCACTGGTGCAGACCCCCGGGCCCCCCCCCACTGCACCCCACACTGCCCCCCTGGCCATGACCCACTGGCCCCAGTTCATGCCGCAAACAACCCATTCCCCCACCACTCGACCTGCTCTGCTGCACCATAGCTGAGCAACCAGCCCTGCCCACCTGGACAAGGTGGTGAGAAGTATCATGCCCACAGATGAGCAATCAACAACGTATGCCCAGCCTGCCTTCCCAGACATAACCAAATAAAACAAAAAAACAGGAAGAAACAAACCAATCTACAATCAATAAATGAAAAAAATAATTCCTGAACGCCCCAGAGACGGCAGGCAATATCAAAACATATTAAAAAAAAAAAGGGGGCAGGATGGCTCCAGTAAGCAACCAAAATAAAACACCAGATGACCTTCCCATAGAAAAAAAAGGCACTGGAACTGCCTGATAGGGAATTCAAACTAATATTCAGGGTTTTCCAATAGATAAAGGAAAATGCAGACAACCATAAGGAAAAAATAGACAAAATCATAGAAAATACAGATGAAAACAGGGAAAACAAAAAGCAATGGAAGAATTCAGGAAAATAATACAGGAACAAAATGTCAAAATAAACAAACAACTAGAAATCATACAAAAACAGCAATTATAAATCCAAAAGAGAAACAACAAGATTTCAGAAATGGACAGTGTAATAGAAGGTTTTAGGAGCAAATTTGAAACAGTGGAAGATGGGATCAGTGAAACTGAAGACAAATCTTTGGATAGCACTTTGAGGAAAAATCAGAGAAAAGAATGAATAAAAATGAAGAAGCCCTGAGAATGATGTGGAATACAATCAAAAGTAAAAATTTGCTTATGACTAGAGTTACAGAACAGAGGGAGAAAACAGAAAACAAAAAGAGGATAATTGAAGATTTGCTGACAGAAAACTTCCCTAATATCATTAAAGATAAAAAGCCAACCATCCAAAAGGAACCCCATATAGGATGGACCCCAAAAGAAAATCACCAAGACGTATCATAATCATACTCACTAAAACCAAAGGCAAAGAAAGAATCCTGAGAGCAGCTCAAGAAAAATGAAAGGTCACATACAGAGGGGAAACAATAAAACAACTCTGATTATCTAGCAGGAACCATGCAGGAAGGAAGGCAGTGGGATGACATATATAAAATCTTGAAAGAAAAAAACTGCCAACCAAGAATAATATCTTCTGCAAAACTCTCAAATATGATGGTGACATTAGGACATTTCCAGATAAACAAAAATTAAGGGAATACGTAAAAACCAAACCAAATTTATAATAATTATTAAAGGGAGTCCTTTGTTTAGAGAACAAACATCAGACAACAACCTGAGTCTAGGACACAGGACAGCATCAGCCACATACCAACCTAGGTAATGAGCTCCCAAGAATAAAACAAAACCAAGAGATTTGCAACAGGGAACCAGAGATGTCAATATGTAAATGACAACAACATCAGAACAATTGAAGAGGGAATAAATGGTGTAGGTATAGAACTTTGAAATGGAGAGGAAGTCAAGGTGATATCAAGTAATAAAAGACTGGTTTAAACTTAGGAAGATAGAGGTAATTTTCAAGGTAACCACAAATAAAGTTAACAAACCTACTCATCAAAATAAAGAAGAAAAACATAAACACAAAATCTACAAAAATGAAAGAAATGGGAAAAAATCCACAAACAAAAGGAATTCAGCACAGGAGAGTAAAAGGAACAAAGAAAACGTCAACACCACAAAAAAAAAAAAAAAAAAAAAAAAAACAAAAAAAAAAAAAAAAAAAAAAAAAAAAAAACACTACAAAAAGACAGGAATAAACTGACACCTATCAATAATCACAGTGAACATAAATGGCTTAAATACAGCCATAAAGAGAACGGATAAAAAAACAAGACCCATCAATATGCTGTCTACAACAGACACACCTTAGAAACAAAAACATTAATTTATTAAAAATCAAAGGATGGAAAAAAAGTATATATCAAGCAAACGGCAACCAAAAAAGAGCAGAAGTGGCAATACTAATCTCAGATAAAATAGGCTTTAAAACAAAATCCACCATAAAAGACAAAGAAGGACATTACATAATGATTAAAGGGACAATCCACCATGAGGACATAACCATAATAAATACGCATCCAATGACAGGGCTCCAAAATACATAAAACAAACTCTGACTGCACTGAAAACAGAATTTGACAGTTCCACAATAATAACAGGAGACTTCAATGCACCACTCTTGGTAAAGGACAGAATATCTAGAAAGAAATTCAACATAGATACAGAAGATCTAAAGGCCACAGTCTACCAGCTTGACCTCACAGACATATATAGAACACTCCACCCAACAGCAGCAAAGTACACATTCTTTTCCAGTGCACATAGAACATTCTCCAGAATAGACCACATATTAGGCCACAAAACAACCCTCAACAGGATCCAAAATGTTGAGATAATACAAAGCATCTTCTCTGATCACAGCGCCATAAAAGTAGAAATTAATTACAAGAAGAGCAAGGGAAAAAATCAAATGCATGGAAACTGAGTAACACCGTGCTTAAAAATCACTGGGTAATAGGAGAAATCAAAGATGGAATCAAAAAATACCTAGAATCAAATAAGAATGATAACACATCATACCAAATCCTTTGGGACACAGCCAAGGCAGTGCTCAGAGGTCAATTTATAGCAGTAAACACACACATCAAAAAAGAAGAAAGGTACAGAATCAAAATGTTAGCTATACAACTTGAGCAATTAGAAAGAGAACAGCAAAAGAAGCCCACAGACACTAGAAGAAAGGGAATGAAGATCAGAACAGAAATAAATGAAATAGAGAATACAAAAATAATGGAATCAACAAAACCAAGAGTTGGTTTTGAAAGGATCAACAAAATCAACAGACTGTTGGCCAAACTGACAAAAGAAAAGCCAGAGAGGACGCAAATAACCCAAATAAGAAATGAAATGGGGGACAGACCCAACTGAAATAAAAAGGATCATAACAGAGTACTATGGAAAACTATACTGTCAACAAATTTGAAAACCTAGAGGAAATGGACAAATTTCTAGAAACACACTACCTACCTAAACTAACACAAACTGAGGTTGAAAATCTGAGCAGACTCATAACAAGAGATTGAAAAGGTAATTCAAAAAAAAAAACCCTAGCATGGACAACTTCACTGGAGAATTCTACCAAACATTCAGAGACGAGCTTGTACCAGTACTACTCAAAACTATTTCAGAACATAGAAAAGGAAGGGATAATTCCAAATTCATTCTGTGAAGCCAGCATAACCCTGATACCAAAACTAGGCAAAGATGCCACAAAAAAGAAAACATAGATGAGAAATTCTCGAGAAATTCTCGAAAAATTCTCAAAAAATTCTAGCGTATAGAATTCAGCATCATATTTAAAAAAAAAATACACCCTGACCAAGTAGGATTCATACCCAATATGCAAGGATGGTTCAACATTAGAAAATCAATCAATGTAATCCACCACATAAATAGCAAATGTTGGGGAGGCTGCGAGAAGATTGGAACTTTTATGCACTGCTGGTGGGAATGCAAAATGGTACAACCATTTTGGAAAATGATACAGCACTTCCTCAAAAAGCTAGAAATAGAAATATCATGTGATCCAGCAATCCCACTCCTAGGAATATACCCTAGAGAAATAAGAGCCATCACGCAAATAGACATATGCATACCCATGTTTATTGCAGCATTATTCATAATAGCAAAAATATGGGAACAACCTAAGTGCCCATCAACAGATGAATGGATAAACAAACTATGGTACATACAGTGTAATATTGTTGTTGTTGTTAGGTGCCATTGACTCAGTTCCAACTCATAGCAACCCCATATACAACAGAAAGAAACACTGCCTGGTCCTGTGCCATCCTCACAATCATTGCTATGCTTGAGCCCATTGTTGCAGTCAGTCTATCTCATTGAGGATCTTCCTGTCTTTCGCTGACCCTCCACTTTACCAAGTATAATGTCCTTCTCCAGGGACTGATCCCTGCTGACAATGTGTCCAAATTATGTGAGACATAGTCTTGCCATCCTTGCTTCTAAGGAGCATTCTCATTGGAGTTCTTCCAAGACAGATGTGTTCGTTCTTCCGGCAGTCCATGGTATGTTCAATATTTTTCGCCAACACCACGATTCAAAGGTGTCAATTCTTCTTCGGTCTTCCTTATTCATTGTTTAACTCTCGCGTGCATGTGAGGCGATTGAAAACGCCATGGCTTGGGTCAGGCGCACCTTAGTCTTGAAGGTGACATCTTTGCTTTTCAAGACTTTAAAGAGGTATTTTGCAACAGATAATGCCCAATGCAATGTGTCTTTTGATTTCTTGACTGCTGCTTCTGTGGGTGTTGTGGATCCAAGTAAAATGAAATCTTTGATAACTTCAATCTTTTCTCCATTTATCATGATTTTGCTTATTGGTCCAGTTGTGAGGATTTTTGTTTTCTTTATGTTGAGGTGTAATCCATACTGAAGGCTGTGGTCTTTGATCTTCATCAGTAAGTGTTTCAAGTCCTCTTCACTTTCAGCATTTGTCATACTGTGGGGGCTTGCATGTTGCTGTGATGCTGGAAGCTATGCCACCGGTATTCAAATGCCAGCAGGGTCACCTATGGCGGACAGGGTTCAGCTGAGCTTCCAGACTAAGACAGACTAGGAAGAAGGACGCCGAAAAGAATTAGCCAGTCAAAACCTTATGAATAGCAGTGGAACATTGTCTGATACAGTGCCGGAAGATGAGCCCCCCCAGGTTGGAAGGTACTCAAAAGACAACTGTGCAAGAGCTTCCTCCTCGAAGTAGAGTCGTCCTTAATGATGTGAATGGAGCCAAGCTTTTGTGACCTTCATTTACTGATGGAGCATGACTCAAAATGAGAAGAAACAGCTGCAAACATCCATTAATAATCAAAATGTGGAATGTACGAAGTATGAATCTAGGAAAGTTGGAAATCATCAAAAATGAAATGGAACACATAAACATCAATATCCTAGGCATTGGTGAGCTGAAATAGACTCCATTTTGAATCAAATGTAATACTACACAACAATAAAGAACAATGATGAATCTGCAAAACATCTCCCAACATGGATGAATCTGGAGGACATTATGCTGAGTGAAATAAGTGAATCACAAAAGGAAAAGTACTGTATAAGACCACTATTATAAAAACTCATGAAAAGGTCTACACACAGAAAAAAACATTCCTTGATGGTTACTAGGGAGGGGATGGGTGAGGAGGGAAAAACACGAACTAGAGAATAGATAAGTAGTAACTTTGGTGAAGTGTAAGACAGTACACAATACTGGGGAAGTCAGCACAACTCGTCCAGGGCAAGGTCATAGCAGCTTCATAGACACACCTAAGTTCCCTGAGGGACCGAATTCTGGAGACCATGGGAACATCTAGCTCAATTGGCATAACATAGTTCATAAAATGTTCTACATCCTCCTGCTTTGGTGAGTAGCATCTGGTGTCTTAAAAGCTTGTGAGTGGCCATCTAAGATACTCCACTGGTTTCACGCCATCTGGAGCAAGGAAGAATGAAGAAAACCAAAGACACAAGGGAAAGATTAGTCCCAAGGACTAATGAACCACAACTACAGCCTCCACCAGACTAAGTCCAGCATAACTAGATGGTGTCCAGCTACCACCACTGACTGCTCTGACAGGGATCACAATAGAGGGTCCCGGACAGAGCTGGAGAAAAATGTAGAACAAAATTCAAACTCACAAATAAGACCAGACTTACTGGTCTGACAGAGACTAGAGAAACCCCAAGAGTATGACCCCTGGACACCCTTTTAACTCAGTACTGAAGTCACTCCTGAGGTTCACTCTTAAGCCAAACAATACACGTAGCTCAACCATGTATACAAGACTAAATGGGCACACCAGCCCAGAGGCAAGGATGAGAAGGGCAGGAGGGGACAAGAAAGCTGGATGAATGGAAATGGGGAACCCAAGGTCGAGAAAGGGAAAGTGTTGATGTCGTGGTGTTCGCAACCGGTGTCACCAAACAATATGTGTATTAATTGTTTAATGAGAAACTAATTTGCTCTGTAAACCTTCATCTAAAGCACAATAAAAAAAGGAGAGGAGGAATTACTGACATAAAAGTATTATGAGAAATGTAGTTGTTTTTCGTAATTTTGTAGGGGACACAGAGAAGGCATTTATGTTAAACATAACAAACAATTTAAAAATCCTCTTTAAAGTGGAAAAAAAGAAACAGTTATAAAGGTTATTATGGGAACAGTGGGGAAACTTAAATATGGACTGAATATTAGATATTGTATTATATCAAGTTTAAATTCCTGATTGGGATGATGGTATTGTTGTTATATAGTTAAATGGCCTTGTTCTTAGGAGACACATGCTGAAGAATTTACCGGTGAAGTGTCACGATGTCTACAACCAACTTTCCAATGGTTCAGAAAAAAAAGTATGTATATACGCATTTCTCTATATATGTTTATCTGACTTTTGGTACACAAAATATGTATACATACATTTCTCTCTATGTATGTGTAGGTATGTGTAAAGAGTATATGGGTATTTATTGTACAATTCTTGCAAATTTTCTAAAGGTCTGATTTTTTTTAAATTAAAACATTTGGGGGAGGAGAGTCCGGCAAGCTGGCGCTCTAGGCAGAAGCACCACGCTGTCCCTCCACAGCAAAGATCCGAAAAACTAAGCCAAACAGAGAATCAACAATCCTGAAACCCTAAAACATCAAATGAAGAGATAAAGAACTCAGCCGAGCACCAAATGGAGTGAGAATACTGAAAGAGAACGGAGAGTGAGGAGAGATTCATGCAGCTAACGCAGCGCGGATCCACCATCTTGGACTCCTATCGGAGACCACCTGACGGGGGTACAAGAGAGCAGCCTCACAGAGCGTCCAGTGGGAGACAAAACAGCCGGTAATTTGCGGTGTGCACTTTCCCACCCCCCAACCCTCTTCTCCCTGGCTCGGGCTCCTCTGCTTCCTGTGGCCAGGTCTCTTGGCTGGGGGGCGCCGGCTGCTTGGACTCCGCGCACCCGGGAGAGCGGCTCTCTGGGTGCCATTTGTTGGCTGCTGGTGTGGATTTTTTTTTTTTCTTTTTCTGCTTGTTTTGGTTTCTTGCTTGCCTCTCGCTGCCTCCCCCTCCTTTTGCTCGGGGGCCTGGCTCTGAGCGCCGTCTTTGCCCTTTCCTGTGGGGCTGTGGGGCTCCGTTCGGGTGTACGTCTGCTTCCAGGTCTGGGCTGCCGTGCTGGTGGGATCCCGGGGCTTTTGTTCGTTTGTTCCTCTGCTTCCCCTGGCCGCGGTCTCTTGACCGGGGGGCGCCAGCTGTTTGGATTCCGCGCCCCTGGGAGGGCGGCTCTCTGGGTGCCATTTGTTGGCTGCTGGTGTTGCTTTTTTTTTTTTCTTTCTCTGCTTCTTTTGATTTCTCGCTTGCCTCTCACCGTCTCCCCCTCCCTTTGCTTGGGTGCCTGGCTCCGAGCGCCATCTTTGCTTCTTCCTGCGGGGTTGGGGGGCTCCATTCGGATGTGCGGCTGCTTCACAGTCTGGGCTGCCGCGCTGGTGGGATCCCAGGGCTTTTGTTTGTTTGTTCCTCTGCTTCCCGCGGCCATGGTCTCTTGACCGGGGGTTGCCGGCTGCTTGGATTCTGCGCGCCTGGGTGGGCGGCTCTCTAGGTGCCGTTTGTTGGCTGCTGGTGTTGCTTTTCTTTTTTTTTTCCTGCTTCTTTTGGTTTCTCGCTTGCCTCTCGCCGCCTCCCCCTCCTTTCACTTGGGTGCCTGGCTCCGTGCGCCATCTTTGCTCCTTCCTGAGGGGCCCCAGAG
>NW_004443980.1:5814530-5830174 GCF_000243295.1 Trichechus manatus latirostris
TGTAGAAATTTTTGAAACGGTGTATCTTTGGCTATGTGTATTTTCACCAAAAAAAAAAAAAAAAGGTTGAGAAGTTAGAAGGTTGATATGTTGGAGGGTTGTTAACCAATGTCATAAAACCACATGTGCACTGCTGTTTCATGAGAAACTATTTGTTCTGTAAGCCTTCACCTGAAGTACAGTAAAATATTAAAAAAAAAAAAAAAAAAACATTTGGGGGACTCCCCATTAACATGTCTGTTCTTCAGAATCCACACTGGGCCCCACCACCACCACCACTGCCACCACCAGGGATTCTCTGTTTAATGCCCTTTCCCAATACTGCTCCATCTTTGATGGCTCTGGAGTTTCCCCCAAAATTTCTCTCCCTCTCTTACTTCAACTATGTCTCCTTTCTATTGTATAAAGCACTTACTTCTGCTAACTCCCTACCCCCAAACTCACAATCCTAAGTCCATCAAAATGTTTAATGAAACCTAAGGGCCCAGTTAACAAGGCCTCTTCTCATGACCATCATGAACAACTGATCATGTGTTTTTGAGATATCATCTCTACCCCAGGTAACATAACAAAATATTTCTACCAAACGCTACTCCACAGGAAGAATTCTGGGAAATGAAATTTCTTTCATTTTACAGCTAGAGAACTCTACCAATGTGCTACAGTAGAACGATTGCTGCTATTTCTAACCTTACTGCTTATTTGAAGCTAGATTTGAAGCTTGCTTCTTAATTCCCAGTTTTCAAAGAGTACTGACAAAGATCTTCGCCCATAAGTTCTAGACTTCAGAAAGGAAGAACAGGTAAATTGAACCAATAGCCAAGGGCTTTCATAGTAAGGACAATAACTAAAAAGGATTTCTTGTAGTCGAAAAGATTGACAATTGATTTCTAAAGCCACGATTACTGTTAATTTCTTGTATTGAAGGCATTGAAGTGATTATCTTCTTCTGGAATTATTAGTTCAGGGCAATGTTCTTAACTAATTGTCAAGTAGACTTCTAAGGTAAATGAGCAAGAGACTCTGATGACTAGGCCTACGTCAGAGTTTAATGCTGTAATTACTAGACCTCAAGTTAGGATATCTGAGCTTGCCTCTGATGCATACAACTCCTTTCCTCCCTTTTTCTTTCTTCTGGACAACTTTTTTCCAGTAAACCCGATGTCCTCGTGTTGAGTTGTCTGTTCAAAAACCCTAGAGTGGCGTTCTTCAACCCCATTTGCCCTCTAGCGTATACGATCTCTTTCCCCAATTTCTCCTCCACCACAAAATGATACCCTACACGGTGCAGCTTTTTACAATTTACAAAGCTCTTACAGATATTGGCTCAGTTCTCTCAACAGGGTAATGGGATGTGTTTTACTAAACCCTTTTTATATATGAAGAAACTGAGGTTCAAAGAGGTTAAGAGATTGCCCAAGGTCACTCATCTACTGAAGGACAAAGCCAGAAATCCAACCTGGGTTGTGACGTTAAACGTAGCGCTCCTTTTTCCAAACCTCAGATAAAATTCCAATTCCAGTGGTATAGGTTAAAATACTCATGAATGCTAGAAAAACAGGAAATCCCATGACTTCCATATGACTATCACAGTGAAAACAAAGGGAGATTGGACATTCATTTGGCTATTTTCTTTTCCTCTTTTTTTCTTACTGCCTCTTCCTCCTCTTCCCGTTAGAAAGAGGACTCTTTTATAATCCCTCTTCTGCCTCCTTCCCCCTAAAACAACTTTGTTGTTGTGTGCCATCGAGTCCATTCTGACTCATAAAAACCCTATAGGACACAGTAGAACTGTCCATAGGGTTTCCCAGGCTGTAATCTTTGCGGGAGCAGATTGCCAGGTCATTTCTCCCACAGAGCCGCCTGTGGTTTGAACTGCCGACCTTTCAGTTAGCGGCTGAGTGCTTTGACTGTTGAACCACCTAAAACATCCACTGCCCTCTGTTCTCCCGCTAGGCCACTGGAAACCCACATCCCACTCAGACCTGCTTTGCCTTCGAGTCAGCTCTGACTCATGATGACCCCATGTGTGTCAGAGTAGAACTATGTCCACAGGGTTTTCAGTGGTTGATTTTTCAGAGGTAGACCATCCAGCCTTCCTTCTGAGACGCCTCTGGGTGGACTCAAACTGCCGGCCTTTCAGTTAGCAGCAGAGCACGTTAAACATTTGCACCACCCAGGGACTCTAAAACTAGGTTGGGAATGCTATAAATTAAAGAAATATTTAATTCACATAGTAATATGTGAATGAGGGGCATTAGCATTTTAAAAGAGAGATTGTGTAATGGTCTCAAATTTTAGCCCACACACCCAGATGTGTAAGAATTAGCAACTTTATTTTTCTCCGACTTATTTTATATTTAGAGCCCCCATCCTCTAAGTGGGAAAAAAAAATTTTAGTCAATGTATACCCCAAGGATATATCTAATTTCTGGGTTGCTTGTGGAGGGTCAAAGCATCAGGAGATGGGGCATCTGGTCCCTAATTGTCTGTTATCCCATTGGCTTCCATTTAGCCATTGATGATTTTTTTACTGGAACATGCTGATGATTGCGGCATCATCCTTGGGATCCCATTAAAAAGTCCCTACGGGTCTGACGACTCTCCTTTCAACTTCCAAACAACCTCTGGGAAGCTCCAGATGCTGCCTAAGACATCACTGACTCCTGATGCACTCTCAGGCCACAGAACCATCTACCTGCTTCCATATCACACTGTGACACAAAGGACCCCATAAGCCATCCCAGAATCATACATGCCACACAGCCCTTTATTCGCTGAGAACACATCTAGGTCACCTCTACTCTCAGTTCCCACCAGCTTACCTGGCGTTTCCGTCATTTCACTCCGCAGTGGGGCAGGGTCAGTGCCCTTTTCAGGAACCCACCAGAGTGTGAGTTCTCCTCTTGTTCCGTTTGCCATCTGGACTTTCCCTTCCCCTTAACCCAGGGACTCTTTAGTGTGAAGGCAGGAAGCCTTTCTCTAATCCACATTACATTCTTATAAATTAAGTGTTCGTGTTGTGAGTCCTCACAGGGTTTATGAGGATTAGAGGAGACAATGAAAACCAGTGTGAATCATATAGGCATTAAGGTTGACCACAACAGGATTTTAAGCCATAATTTTTTTTTAAAATCCAGAGCAGTTTATGGAAATAATTTTCCATTAAAAAGATAATTTCTGAACCTATCATCTTTTTGGTTAAGAATAGTAACTTTTATTTTCATAGTTTACATGGCTTCTAGTTCAGCCAGCTAGAGTACAGATTTACCTTCTTGCCTTCATTTTCTTTATCATAGGATCAGAAATATAATTACAGAGTGGAGTAATTTGTTCTAAGGGTTAGTTCTTTTCCTTTTCAATTTAATTTCTCTTTTTGAAAATAAACACAGGAAAGCTTTATTGAGCACTTTTTTTGTGTGTGCTTTAGGTGAAAGTTTACAGCTCAATTTTTCGTACAAAAATTTATACACATATCGTCATGTGACGTTAGTTGCAATCCCCACATTGTGACAGCACACTCCACCTTCCCACCCCGGGTTCTGTGTCCATTCAACCAGTTTCTATCCCTTCCTCCTGTTGAGCACTTTTTTATGTACGGGGGGAATAAAAAGCAGAAAACCCATAAACCTCCTCAAGCAGTTTATGATATTTTTAGAAAACTCTCAACCCACCGCCCACTGTTGTCGAGTCGAATCCAACTCATAGTGACCCTGGAGGACAGAGTAAAACTGCCCCATAGAGTTTCCAAGGCTGTAATCTTTATGGAAGCAGACGGGCACATCTTTCCCCCACGGAGCGGTTTGTGAGTTCAAATCACTGACCTTTCAGTTAGCAGCCAAGTGCTTTAACCAATTCACCACCAGGGCTCCTAAATTCTAGACATGTGAAAAGTTAAATGGCAAGATAAGGGAGTGAGTGAAAAATGTGTTGGAAAATTATTCCAAGGGAGCTAAAGTTTTTAATATGATCTCCAGAAAGCTAAAGACTTGAGTACTTAGTGAATCTTAAACACCAGAAAACCAAACCTATTGCTGTTGCGTAGATCTCTTATAGGACAGAGTAGAACTGTCCATAGGATTTCCAAGGAGCAGTTGGTTGATTTAAACAGCTAACCTTTTGGTTAGCAGCCCAGCTCTTAACCACTGCACCACCACAGCTTCATAGTGAATCTTAGGAAAGATTGTTATTTTCAGAATGATTTTTTTTTCAGTCAACAAACTTCATTATATTTTATTAATATAGAAATAAAATGGGAAAAACATTTTTCTAGAATTCAAGAAGCCAGAGTTCTAATCCTGCCTTAGCCTTCATAAACTGTGTAAAAGCTGTGTGTGTGTGCACACACACATATGCCTCTACTTGCCTGTGTGAGTATTTGGGGTAGACCAGAGCAGAGGGAAAAAAGATCTAGAAGGGAGAACTGGAGGAGCCAGCTGCCTACTTTGGCAGCTGTCTTACATCTGCACGTCATACAAAGGAAAAGAATGTACAGCTGTCACAAATGTGATAGAACTATCAAAAGTGCGTGAAGTTGTAGAACTACATCCATATTCAGCAGCTGATGAAACCTAAGATAGTAACTTTTCCATATTTATTTTTGTTAATTTATTCATCTAATAAATATTTATCAAGCCCTTACCATGTGGGTACTCAGGATATAAGGAAAGCCTCTATAGGCGTGAATCCTACCCTCATGAAGCTTACAAGCTAATGGAGGGTAGATAAGGAAGAAATTACTCAGATTTACAATGATAAACTACAAAGGAATGGGGTGCAGATCTATGAAAGGGTATCATGGCAGAGAGCATCTGATCTGGTGGTTCAAGAATGGCTTTCCTGAGGAAGTGATATCTAAGCTGAGCTCTGATGATGAGTGGGAATTAAAGAGTTGAAGACTCAAAGAGAACAGCATATTCAAAGACCTTGAGGCGAAAGGAAGCACAGCACTAAGATGATGGAAAAAAACAACTGCATGGCTAGAGCTTAGTGCAGGAGGAAGAAAGGGGCATGAGGTGAGACGGAGAAGTTGGCTGGGGCAAGGGCATGCAGGGCTGTAAAGGCCGCCACATGGGGAGACATTAAAAGCTTTTGAACAAGGGAAAGACACCACCAGATTTCCTGACTGCTGTGTGGAGAATGGGTTGAAAAGAGGAAAAGAATGGACGGAAGGAGGCCAGTTAGGAAGGCCATTGCATTGCTGCCTAATGTGATAAGAACATCCTCATGCCCTCTGCTGCCTTGCTTGGTGCTACGATGCTGTAAGCTATTGTAAGGAAAAATAAAAACTGAAAATAAGTTTCAATTCTCCCTCTTGAAAATAAAGGAAGAGGCTGCTCCCCTATTTTCAGAATCCACTTTAGATAAGTTGTAAAGGTAAATTCTTTGTCTTTTTGAAAAGTATTAAAGATGTTTTCTCAAGTGCTTGGGAGCCACCTTGTTTTGAAATGTAATCATCAAGGAAGATCATTCCAACCTCTCAGTTTCCTGTGAGGAGTTTAGCATAACTTCAGGTATCCTGAAGGATAATATTCCTTTCCTTCTTTGCAATCTTTTAGCTGACTGCCTGTGATGCATCACATTCTGGTTTAATGCTTACTCAGTAATAAAACTTTTCTTTCTCTTCTATTTTTGTGGAGAGGTTTTCTGGGTTGGGAGTAGATTTTGTTTTTAGTAACTTTTCCCCAACACTATGCCACCAGTATTTAAAATACCAGCAGGATCATCCATGGTGGACGGTTTTCCAAAAATTAGCCAGTGAAAACCCTATGGATCACAACAGAATATTGTCTGATATAGTGCTGGAAGATGAGCCCCCGAGGTTGAAAGGCACTCAGATTACACAGTGGTTACAGCTGTAGACTCAAGCATATCAATGATCGTGAAGATGGTGCAGGGCCAGGCATTGTTTCATTCTGTTGTACATGGGTTCGCCATGAGCTGGAGCCGACTCAACAACAACTAACAACAACAACACAACATGTATTTTTATCTGGACCTCCAAGTCCAAGGTCTTTTGGATGATGGGCCTCACCAGAAAGAGGAGCCCTTCAGGAGATCCCTCTGTCACCAGGCCAGGCCTGTGCTGGTTGGCAGCCAGTCTTGTAGGACATGGTTTGGCCAATGAGGTGCCCCAGTTAAATCTCTCCCAACCTGTTTGGGATAAGGAGGTTCTGCGTATGGATTGCAGGAAGCACAGTGCCTAAGACAATATGGCTGGAAGTAAGAGAGACAGAGACCCCTGCTGGTGGAGTGAACTGCATTTGATAAACAGAGCTGGACCTCCTGTGGGCAGTCGAGCTTGGCTGGATTGACTCATTCCTGGATGCTAGGTTTTGAGGATGAAATCCTTGGAGATTGAAGATGCTGGGTGCACAGGTGTGCTGTACTAACTATAACCACCCTCCATCATCTCCATCTTCATAGCTACTAATGGACACAAAGTATGTGCCTTAGTGGGAGATGATTGCCCTGAGACCCAGAATTGTTCACTGATGCAGGTATGTTTAGAATAGCCAGTCAGAAGATGGTCACACACCCTAAGACAATGAGGAGTGTCCTTGCCTGTAGGGGAACCGTCTGCTTTTATTACCCTCTTCGCCTATTCTCTTTCTGTACAGCTATTTGGCACATAATCGTAGCTTGTTGTTGTTAGGTGTCATGGAGCCGGTTCCGACTCACAGCGACCCTGTGTATAACAGAAGGAAACACTGCCTGGTCCTGTGCTATCCTCACAGTCCTTGCTATGCTTGAGCCCATTGTTGCAGCCACTGTGTCAATCCATCTCCTTGAGGGTCTTCCTGTCTTTCGCTGACCCTCTGTTTTACCAAGCATGATATCCTTCTCTAGGGACTGGTCCCTCCTGATAACATGTCCAAAGTACATGAGACAGAATCTCGCCATCCTTGCTTCTGAGGAGCATTCTGGTTGTACTTCTTCCAAGACAGATGTATTCGTTCTTCCAGCAGTCTATGGTGTATTAAATATTCTTTGCTAACACCATACTTTAAAAGCATCTATTCTTCTTTGGTTTTCCTTAATTGTTCAGCTTTTGCTTGCATATGAGGCAAGTGAAAACACCCTGGCTTGGGTCAGGTGCATCTTAGTCCTCAAAGTGTCATCTTTGCTTTTTAACACTTTAAAGAGATCTTTTGCAGTGGGTTTGCCCAGTGCAATGAGTCTTTTGATTTCTTGACTGCTGCTTCCATGGGCGTTGATTGTGGATCCAAGTAAAATGAAATCCTTGACAACTTCGACCTTTTCTCCGTTTGTCATAATGTTGCTTATTGGTCTAGTTGTCAGGATTTTTGTTTTCATTACGTTGAGGTGCAATCCATTCTGAAGGCTGTATTCTTTGATCTTCATCAGTAAGTGTTTCAAGTCCTTTTCACTTTCAGCAAGCAAGCTTGTGTCATGTGCATATTGCAGGTTGTTAGTGAATCTTCCTCCAGTCCTCTGCCATGTTCTTCTTCATATAGTCCAGCTCCTTGGATTATTTGCTCAGCATACAGATTGAGTAAGTGTGTTGAGAGGATACAACCCTGACACACACGTTTCCTGATTTTAAACCACTCAGCCCCTTGTTCTATTAGAACGACTGCCCCTTTGTCTGTGTACATGCATGAGCTGCAAGAGCACAATTAAATGTTCTGGAATACCCATTCTTCTCAATGTTATCCATAATTTGCTATGATCCACACAGTCGAATGCCTTTGCATAGCCAATAAAACACAGGTAAACATCTTTCTGCTATTCTCTGCTTTCAACCAAGATCCATCTGACATCAGCAATGATGTCTCTCATTCCATGTCCTCTTCTGAATCCGGCTTGAATTTCTGGCAGTTCCCTGTCAACATACTGCTGCAACTGCTTTTGAATGATCTTCAATAAAATTTTAATTGCATGTGATATTAATGATACTGTTCAATAATTTCCTTATTTTGTTTGATTACCTTTCTTTGGAATGGGCACAAATAGGAATCTCTTCCAGTCAGCTGGCCAAGTAGCTTGCTAGCATATTAACTCTGGGAGAGAGGGACTTCAGGGTTCCTCATCCATGGTGCACAGTGGGCCACCTATGTATGTAGTCATAATGTCCCATCCAGGGGTGATTATCCAACAGGCAAGGTAAACTTACCTTGCCTTTTGGATAATCTGCTTCAGATCCATCCTGGGACAACGGGAGCATGACTTCAGGGGAACCTTGGCTGATGAAGATGTTTGCTGTTTTACTCATCCCTGTCCTGTTTATTCTGTGACTAATAAATGCCTGTTGATCACGCCATTAGAACAGTGTCTGGTCTGGGCTCTGCTCCAAATGGTCCTTCACAATAAGAACCTGTGAACTCAGTGCATTGCAGAAGATTACGAGAGTCAGTCTTGAGGACTGCAGGCCCCTAGATAAAGAAAACTTGAACTAATGTCTAACTTTCACTCCAGGTGGTTTTATTGCCTTATTAAGTTGGGAAAGTTGCCACCACTGCTATGTATAAGGTCAATGAATTACTCCTGAAATTAGTCACACAGTAGAGTTTGTGCCAATCTCTGTTTAGGGCCAGGAGATGAACGTTATAGACTGTTGAATGGAGTTGTGGACTGTTTACCAGTTTTGGTGGACTACCAAACTCTTGTAGAAATCTATGTAAAAAGTTCCATCAGAGACTCTAGTTACGTTCATTGTTGTTAGCTGTCGTCTAGCTGGCCCCTGACTCATGGCGACCCCCTCGACAATGGAACAAAATGCTGCCCAGTCCTGTGTCATCCCCGTGATCAGTTCAGGATCAGACCTTTGTGCTGCATAGGGTTTTCAATGGCTGATTTTTCAGAAGTAGATCACCAGGTCTTTCTTCTGAGGTACCTCTGGGTCCACCCAGACTTCAAGTATGTTAACTGTTTGCACTACCCAAGAATTCCAGTCCTTATGATTAGATAATCACAAGCAGAACTTTAAGAAATTTCATATCTTACAGTCTATATTACGTATCCTCTCTTAATTCTCACAAATGTATAAGGTAGGTAGTACTGTTACACCCCTTTTATAGATGAGAGTATTGAGATTTTTAAGGGGCTAAGTAAACTGCTAAGTAAGAGCCTTGATGGCATAGTAGTTAAGCTCTTGGCTGCTAACCAAAAGGTAGGTAGTTCAAATGCACCTGCTGCTCCATGGGAGAAAGACATGGCAGTCTGTTTTCTTAAAGATTTACAGCCTTGGAAACCCTATGGGGCAGTTCTACTCTGTCCTATAGGGTCACTATGAGTCAGAATCGACTCACCAGCAACAAGTTTTGTTGTTTGTTTTTGGAAATATATTTCTCAATTGTAAATCTAACAAATGGTGAAGAGAGATTTGAACTCAGACTCTTTGCGCATATACTCTTGCCCATCTACAACTACTGCCTCCTGTTAGTGAGGGTTGGTTGACAACAGGAATTGAGTACAAGGACATAAGTGGAAAGATGGACAATGATTAAATAGCTTTAAGATAATTTGCATATGCCCCCAGGGAGGCTTGAACAATCCTAGGCCTGCAGTTCTCAAACTTTTTGGTGTCAGACTCTCTACATCCTTAAAAATGATTAGAGACTCCAAACAGCTTTTGTTTACATAAGTTATATCTATTGATATTTGTTATTGTTGTTAGTTGCCATGGAGTTAATGCTAACTGACAGCAACCCTATTGGTGCAGAGTAGAACTATGCTCCATTGGGTTTTCAATGGCTATGAACTTTTGGAAGCAGATCTCCAGGCCTGTCTTCTGAGGCTCCCCTAGGTGAGTTTGAACTACCAACCTTTGAGCTAGTAGTCTAACACTTGGCTGTTTGTACCACCCAGGGACTCCCTATTGATATTTACTATATTAAAAATTAAAATGAAGAAATTAAAAAATATGTGTGTACTGATTTGTTCACAATAACGATAATAAACCCATTACATGTTAACAAAAATAACATATTAATACTTTCCAAAATAAAATATTTAGTAAGAGGAGTGGCATTATTTTATATTTTAGCAAATTTCTTAGTAGAAGATAGTTGTGTACTCGTATCTGCTTCTGCATTCAGTGTGTCGAAATATCACATGTCATGTAGCCTCTGGAAAACTCCCCTGTATACTCATAAGAGAATGAGAGTGAAAAAGGCAAATAATGTCTCAGTGTTATCAACAACATTCTTTTGACCTCAAGGACCTCCTGCAAGAGTCTCAGGGAAACCCAGGGATCTCCAGTCCACACTTTGAGGATCGCTGTCCTAGGCTGATGGTGGGAATAGATTATCTCCGTTATAGTGATGAGAGATTTAGAGGATATAGGGAGTTAACTGGTACTGGAAACGTTGCCTGAGTCAAACAGCCTAATTGTAGGTGGACTTGGGCCTATCCCATTTCCTCCCCCCAATACACACTAGAAATCAGGGAAGGATGGAATCTCTTTCCTGGTTGCCATTTCCAGCCATGCTCCTATGAAAGCAGTGATCAACCTTTACTGCCAGGAAGGACAGGTGCTGTGTGGCAGCATCTCCTGCCTCTTGTGTTCTCAGTCCAACCCAGCAGTTTAGGACGGTTCATGTACTAAATTTTTTTTTTTTAAAGGAGGGGGGATTAGGTTGGGAGATCAACTGAATTTAAAACTAAGAAGAAATGGAGCAGAGGGGACAACCACCTTTCTTTCCAGTCTCCTTCCCCTGGCTTCTTCAGGGTTCCTTACTATCCCCTAACTTGTACCACATTTAAATAAGCTTTTATATTTGTATATTATTTAAATGACCATTTATTCCTCTTTCTACCCAATAAGTCAATGCTAAATTTTAAGAATCTCTCTAATTGCTTTTTTTGGCGTGTGTCCAACCTGCAGAATTTAAATTAGAGGCTAGAGGGAGTTAAAGGACCTTTAAATTTTTCCTGCCACGAAAACTATAGATTGATTTGCAGCTCTGTGCTTCCTGATTTCAATGATTATTTGATGAACAGCATAAATAAGTATGTAGAATAGGAAACATCTCTTGATTCTATATTTCTATGTTTGGTTTTTAAATGACACATCTGTTATTTAAAGTATCAACAATAAGTCTGAGTAGGATTGAATTATGTCCTCCAAAAAGATATGTTGAAGTCCTTGTTTGGAAATAGGTTTTCTCTTTTGTTATCAGTTAAATTAAACAAGGTCATACTGGAGTAGGCTGGGTCCTAATCTCTTCTGAGTGGTGTGTTGTAAAAGGGGAGAATAGGCACAGAGAATACACATCTTTTCAAATGCACATGGAACATTCACCAAGATACACCATCAACTAGGCCATATGACAAATCTAAATAAATTTGAAAGGACTGAAATAAAACAGAGCATGTTTTCTGACCTTAACAGATTGAAATAAAGGGTCAATAACAAAAAGATATCTAGAATATCTTCAAATATTTTTGTCTACTTGTTCTATCAATTCCTGAGAAAGGAGTGCTACAATCTCTAACTATGATTGAGGATTTGTCTATTTCACCCTTTAGTTCCGTCAATTTTTGTTTCATAAATTATGAATTTATCTTATTAGATACATACATATTTAAGATTGTTATATTTTCTTGATTGACCTTTTTATCAGTATGGAATGTCTTCTTCATCTCTGGTAAAAATTCCTTGTTCTGAAGCCTACTGTTATGGATTGAATTGTGTCCCTTCAATAGATACGTTGAAGTCCTAACCTCTGTACTTGTGAATGTGACCTTGTTTGGATATAGGGTCTTTCTTTGAATATGTGATCAGTTAAATTAACAAGGTCGTTCTGGATTAGGGTGAGTCCTCCTCCCTTCTGAGTGGTGATTTATAAAAGAGGAGAACAACCACATAAACAGCCACACAGGGAGAAGACACCTTGTGAAGATATATCTACAAACCAAGAAACAGCAAGAGACACCTGGGGCTACCAGAATCCGGAAGAGACAAGAAGAATCGCCCTGGAATGGACAGAGAAAGAGAGCACAGTCCTGCCAATACCCCGAATTTAGACTTCTGGCCTCTAGAACTGTGAGAAAGTTAATTTCTATTCTTTAAAACCACCACTTTGTGGTATTTTGTTACTATGAACCTGGAAAACTAAGACAATTTTAAATAATACTACGCTCTATTTTTAATCTTTTAATTTGATAAAAATTAGTCATATTCTCCTAATCTTCAAAGTTGCAAAGCAATGGTTCTCCAAGTATACTCCCTGGACCAGCAGCGTCACATCACCCAGGAATTGTTAGACCTTCTGCATAGGAAACTCTGAGCATGGGGCCCAACAGTCTGTGTTTAACAAGCCTTCCAGGCACTTCTGATTCACTGGCCTAAATACATGGTGAGTCATACAGTGTTCATGGATTGGAAGATTCCATATCACAAAGATACTAATTTAACCTAAGCTGATCTATAGATTTAGTAAAACCCCAATCAATATCTCAACAGATGTGTGTGTGTTTGAGATAGAGAAAGAAAGTTTTAAATTATGGATCCAATTTCTTTAACAGTTCTAAGACTATTCTGGATTTCTAGTTCTTCTTATGTCCATTTTGATAAATTGTGTTTTTGCAGGCATCTATTTCATCGAAATTTTCAAATATATTGGCATAACGTAATTTATCATATTCTCTTATTATCATTATATTATCAGTAGGATATTTAATGATGTTCTCCTCTTTTATTCCTAATGACTTTTTTTTATCAGTTCATCAGAGATTTGTCAATTTTATTGGTTTTTTGAAAAAAAAAATTGACTTTGTTTTTATATTCACATAAAAAAACAAATTCTTATTTAATTTTTTCTACTTTTGTATTTGCTTTTTCTAAATTGTGAGATACTTAGTTTATTAATTCTAAGCTTTTCTTCTTTTTAAAAATGGTGGTACATTTCCCTCTTAACACTGCTTTAGCTGCATCCTACAACTTTAAACATGTACTTTCTTATTTTTGAACTAAAAGTATTTTCTCATTTCCATTTTAATTTCTTCTTTGACAAATGGGTTATTTATAAGGTGTTTCTTAATTTCAGAACATATGGGGGATTTTTCAGTGTTCTTTTTGTTATTGATTTCTAGCTTAATTCATTGTGACTACAGAATCTACTCTGTATGGTTTCAATCCTTTCATATTTGTTAAAACTTAAATATTCATTATGGCATAATATACATTTTTTAAATGTTTCATCTGTACTTGAAAAGAAGGTTTTGGGTGAAGTTGTTGGGTGCAATGTTTTATAGATGTCCATTAAAGTTTATTAAGGATAGGGTCAAAATCTTCTATCCTTGCTGATTTTTTACTTCTTGTTTTCCCAGTTACTTGGAGAAGCATGTTAAAATTTCCATCTTCAAAAATTTGTGAAGAATAACATGCTATTCCTCTACTTATAACACTCTTCTATCCTTTCCTGCAACAAGGTAAGATTTTTCTAGTGTGATCACAAAGGCAAGCTGAAGGATTTGCCTCAGAAATGGGACAGATTGAAACAATAATGATGAAATGTAAATATACTGCCCAAAACAGATTAAGGTTGTGTCCACTCAAGAATTAATCAACTGGCCAGTTGGAGAGTAAGGGTGCCGACTTGGCCATTGGCCCACCAGATTATTCATTTGTGGTTGGCTTTGAAGAAATGAAACTGTTTACGATTTTCACTTTTGTTTCATTGCTCAGGTGTAGTTTTGACATATTATAATTCAGAACATAAGGAACAATATCAGAAAGACATCTGCTGGTTAAAATACAAGAAGCTACCAAATCACTGAATGTCTTGAAAATATATTAAACTTGATTGTTTTGCCTAAAAAACAAATACAACAATCTCTAAAAACCCAAAAAGAGAAAGGAACAAATGTACCAAACTGCATATAGAGTTGGTAATATTAACCACACAGAGAGCAACTATTCTAAATGATGTTGAAAAACAGTAATTACCAAAGAAATTGTATGATACTGAGGATTTGTTTCAAAATCATTATGCTGAGTAAAAGAAGCCAGACACAAAGCATCACATATTATGACTACATTTATATGACTTGTCCAGAATAGGAAAATCTTTAGCGGCAGAAAGTGGATTAGTGGTTGTCTAGGGTGGGGTAGAGGGTTGAGAAATGGTATGTAACTGCTAATGTGTACAGGATTTCTTTTGGGGGTGACCAAAATGTTTTAAAATTGATTGTGGTAATGGTTGCACAACTCTGTAAATACGTACACTTTAAGTGGGTCAGTTGTTTGGTATGTGAATTATATTTACTAAACCTGTTATTTAAAGTTAAATAAACTTAGTAATTTGACTGTACATTCCTTGTGAGAGATACTTTAAGGACAAGTTTTTGTAAACTTATTTCAATAATCATATTGATGGTAGTGTTGCTATTGTTACGTTGAGGTTTGTTTGTACATTGTGAAAACAAAGCAAAGTATGGTAGAAAGGGAGCCCTGGTAACACAGTGGTTAAGAGCTACGGCTGCTAACCAAAAGGTCAGCAGTTCAAATCCAAGAGCTGCTCCTTGGAAACCCTATGGGGCAGTTCTACTCTGTCCTATAGGGTCACTGTGTGAGTCGGAATTAACTCGACAGCAGCGGGTTTATGGTAGAAAGTACATACAGATATAAGATCAATTATGTTGAGTAAAAATTCTGTAGTCCTGATTTTGAATTGGTAATATCAGGATGAATTCATGTTTTTAATCTTTTACATATATACATATTTATTAATTCTGACTGTTGAAAAGGTCTATACACAATGGCCAGCTCAACTCAGCAGCAGTGAGTACCCCTGGCATCCCAGCTTGTGATCTCTCAGCACCATTTTCCAGTAAAAGAAATCAGGGCTGGAAGGCCGGGCCAAGATGGCGGAGTAGTCAGATGCTTCCGGTGGACCCTCTTACAACAAAAACCTGAAAAAACAAGTGATTCGATTATATATGGCAATCTGGGAGCCCTGAATATCAAAGGCAGAGTTGGGGGACTGGACTGAGTGGCAGGAGGAGGGAGAGATGGTTCGAAAGAAGTGAGGAGTTGACAGACCTGACCCGACTAGAGCCTAAGCCCTTCAGGCCTGAGCAGCTCGGGGGTGAGTGGTGAGGCAGACAAGTGGCAGTGCTCTGGAGGTGTAGTCCACACCGGGAGAGACCCAGTGCCAGAGACTTGACACAGCCACCCAGAACTAGTGAGAAGAAGCCCTGGATTGGCGAAAGATAATTACCTGCATACGGCTTACTGCAAGGATCAAAAACACCCCCCTTAGGGAAAAACCCCTCTCCCATTTACCTCCCCACTCCCTGCTCTGCACTGGGTCTGGGACTGGCTTCAGCAATTGCCGAGTCCCCTGAGCTGGAAGTAGGATCTGTCACACGCCCGGAGCCATTATTCCTGCCTTGGAGAGTGAACAAATTAACAAATGGGAAAAAATAAGCTGCTGGCTCCCTTAAGCCAGGAACTCAGGGTAGGCACAGCTCCTTTGCCTAGGCACAGACATAAAGGAGCCAAGGACTTTGAGTGCCTTTTCCCCTGCATAGACTTGGATGGCCCATCTCGTGTGTAGGCCCTCATTACCACAGTAAACAGGGTATATACCGGAACCCTAACTTCAACTGTTTCAGCTGTGAAGTGGCAGATTCTTGACATTTGACACTGCTCTGCCCATTAAGCAGGGTCTTCA
>NW_004443980.1:5830976-5832429 GCF_000243295.1 Trichechus manatus latirostris
AGCAATCAGAAATCCAGAAGATTAACAATAAAATGTCAGACAACTCAATAGAAAGTCATAGGAGCAGAATTGAGGCAATGGAAGTCAGAATTAGTGAGATTGAAGTTAAAGCACTTGACACCAACTTATTTGAGGAAAAATCAGATAAAAGGATTTAAAAAAATGAAGAAACCCTAAGAATTATGTGTGACTCTATCAAGAGAAATAACCTACGAGTGATTAGAGTACCAGAACGGGGGGATAACAGAAAATACAGAGAGAATTGTTGAAGATTTGTAGGCAGGAAACTTCCCTCATATCATGACAGATGACAAGATATCTATTCAAGAAGCTCATCAAACCCCACATAAGATAAATCCCAAAGGAAAGTCACCAAGACATATTATAATCAACCCTGTCAAAACCAAAGATAAACAGAATTTCAAAAGCGGCTAGGGATAAATGAAAAGTCATCTTCAAAGGAGAGTCAGTAAGAATAAGCTCAGACTACTCCACAGAAACCATGCAGGCAAGAAGGCAATGGGATGACATATATAAAGCCTTGAAGAAAAAAAACTGGCAGCCAAGAATTATATACCCAGCAAAACTGTCTCTCAGATATGATTGGAAAATTAGGGCATTTCCAGATAAACAGAAGTTTAGGGAATTTGCAAAAACCAAACCAAAATTACAAGAAATACTAAAGGAAGTATTCTGGTTAGAAAATTAGTAATATCAGATAACAACCCAAGACTAGAACACAGGACAGAGCAACCAAATATCAACCCAGATAAGGAAGTCACAAAAATAAATCAAAGCTAAAATACTGAAAATAGGGAAACAGATGTCAATATGTAAAAGATAACAACATTAAAACAAAAAGAGAGGGACTTAAAAAATGTAGACATAGATTTTTCATACGGAGAGGACGTCAAGATGATATACAGAAATAAAAGACTGGTATAAACTTAGAAAAATAGGGGTAAATATTAAGGTAACCACAAAGGAAACTAACAATCCTAAAAGTGAAAATAAAAAAGTAGAAAAATATGAAGACTCAGCAAACACAAAATCAACAATGAAAAAGATGAAAAGAAAATACATGAAGAAAAACGACTCAGCACAGAAAATTAAGTGGAACAAAGAAACTGTCAACAACACACAAAAAAAAGACATCAAAATGACAGCACTAAACTCATACCTATCAATAATTACACCGAATGTAAATGGACTAAATGCACCCATAACGAGACAGAGAGTGGCAGATTGGCTAAAAAAAACACAATCTGTCTATATGCTGCCTACAAGTGACTCACCTTGGACTTAAACAGACAAACTAAAACTCAAAGGATGGAAAACAAAATATCAAGCAAAGAACACTCAAAAAAAGAGCAGGAGTGGCAATATTAATCTCTGACAAAATAGACTTTAAAGTAAAATCCACCACAAAGGATAAGGAAGGACACTATATAAT
>NW_004443980.1:5832529-5870212 GCF_000243295.1 Trichechus manatus latirostris
CCAACCACCTGGAGTAAAGGAGAATGAAGAACACCAAAGACACAAGGAAAGTATTAGCCCAAGAGACAGAAAGGGCCACATAAACCAGAGATTTCATCAGCCTGAGACCAGAAGAACTAGATGGTGCCCGGCTACCACCAATGACCACCCTGACAGGAAACACAACAGGGAGTCTCGGATGGAGAAGGAAAAAGGTGGTGTGCAGAACTCAAATTCTAGAAAGAAGACCAGACTTAATGGTCTGACGGAGACTGGAGGAACCTCGGAAAGCATGGCCCCTGGATTCTCTGTCAGCCCAGAACTAAAAGCATTTGCAAGGCCAGCTCTTCAGACAGGGATTGTACTGGTCTGTGGGACATAAAGTGATACTCGTGAGGTGTGTGCCTCTTACCTCAAGTAGATACAAGAGACTAAACAGGCAGCTTCTGTCTGCAGGTGAGATGGGAAGGCAGAGGGGGTTAGGAGCTGGTTGAATGGACAGGGGTGGAAAGGAGAAGTGTGCTGTCACAGTATGGGGAGAGCAATTAGGGTCACATAACAATATATGTATAAATTTTTGTATGGGAAAAAAGAAATCAGACCTCCTCAGAGAAATGACTAATTCCTTATCTGGAGCAGAAAATGTTAAAGACAAGCCTGGAACATCTTGTTATTCCAGAAAGCAAGAACGCTATTAAAGATTAACATGATCATTTCCAAAGAATTCAAAAATCAACTTGAAGAGGCTCTCACTGAAAAAGATAGGACTGCTTGTGCATGAGTAAAGTTAATAACTAGAATGAAATATTTTTTTCATGGTGAGTTCATGATGTGTTCATAATAGTATTCAAAAAAGAAAACTTACTTGGCAGTGTTGGAGGATACTAGGGGAACAACTCATTATTTTGAAAACAGTTAAATTAAGTGAAAGGATCAAGCATTTAGCCTGCCTTTCCTGCAAATTAAGATAATCAAAGACTTAATGAGAGGAAATTTCCTTATATATAATTCTTCCAATAAATAAGTTAAGAGGTAATGATAGACTTAAAATAAAAGTGGAATAGGAGGAGGAAATGGAATGTGTGGCTGATTGCCTCCATGAGTAACTGCCTCCTTTGCCATGAGACCAGAAGAACTAGATGGTGCCCAGCTACCATTACTGAATATTTTGATCAAAGATTCTATAGAAGATTCCTGATCAAAAAGTGGAAAATGTAGAACAGAATTTCAAATTCTCATGGAATTCAGATTTTCTTGCACCATGGAGGGTGGATGAACCCTAAAACTATAGCCATGAGATAATCTTTAAACCTTAAACCAAAAATATCCCCTGAAATCTTCTTAAAATCAAACAATAGTTTAGCTTAACTAGGAAAGAATGTCTGCCTTGAGCATCATGCTCTTTTAAGATCTATCTATAGGGGATCAAATTGACAACTGCAACTCGAAAGATTAGATAGGAAACTTAGGGGGCAGTGAGTTTATGTTAATGGAGGAGGAACAGCTCAGAAAAGGAGGATGAGAATGCACAACTCAAAGAATGTAATCAGTGTCACTGAATTGTACATACAGAAATTGTTGAATTGGTGTTCTACTGTGTATATTCTCAACAACAGCAAAAATAAAATAAATTATTTTAAAAAGAGAATTTCAGTAACATTATTAGCCAGTTGCAATGCATGAATCTTATTTGAATCCTAATTCAAATAAACAAACAAACTTAAAAAGAAAACAAAATAAAAATATGAGAAAACTGGGGAAATTTCAACCACCAACTGGATATTTGATGGATAACATTATATGACCATTGTTCATTTGTTAAGTGTAATAATAGTATAGTGGTTATGTTTTTGTTTTTGTTTTTTTTTTAAAAAAGGGAGTCCTTTTCTTTTAAAAACAAATACTAAAATATTTATGGATAAAATTATTTGGTATTTGGAATTTGCTTTAATATAGTCAGAGTGGGAGAGTAGATGGAGCACAGATGAAACTGGATTAGCTAAGAGTCAGTAATCATTGAAGCTGGTTAATGGGTACATCTAAGTTCCTTCTCCCTCCATTACCATTTAAAAAAAATACCTCTTTGGCTTGAATATGCATAGTGTCTGATAGTATTCTTCACTACTGGTTATGCATATAGGAAGGAGCCATGGTGGCGCAACAGTTAAGTACTTGGCTGCTAACTGAAAAGTGGGTGGTTCGAACCCAGCAGCCACTCTATGGGAGAAAAGACCTGGCGATCTGCTTCCGTAAAGTTTACAACCAAGAAAACCCTACAGGACAGTTCTACTCTGTCCTATGGGGTTGCTAGGATTTTCAAAGTAGACTGGACAGCACACACAGCATACATACAGGAAGAATACTACTTTTATACCTATTTTTTTCCTCAGCCCACAGTAACATGCTTGTTTTCAACCTCGTCTAGCAAATCTGTTCCCTTCTGTCAAGTACCAGGGAACTAAGTAGTTCTCCACATTTCAGTTGCTTAGATGCCAGAGTGGCATATGGTACTGTCAGTCCCTCTACGCAGTCCAGAAAAATCATTAGAAAATGGGTAACTAATGCACATGGCTGTCTGCTGAAAGATATCCCATAAGCCACAAAGTGTCAAAAACCTGTGAACTGATTACTGCCCTACAAACAGGACAGCACTTGGAGACACTGAGACTGATTGTAAGGTTAAATTTATCCATGAAGGAAACAGAGAAGCAGTGTTTATACAAAATGGTAGGAAGCTGGATACTAAGCACATCATCTGGCTGCTTCAAAACATTGTCCCAAGAGCTGTTGCTGAATGAACATTTAGCTACTTCCTGCTATTTATTTCTAACCTTTATGTTTGCATTTTATAGCATAGCATGATGAAAGATTTTGCTTCACTTTTCCCTAATGAGTTTTATATATTTGTACGTACTTTTCTATAGTCAAGCATTTCTATAAAAAATGAATGTGATCAGTAATATTACAAACAAGTTTATTATGCTCTCTTTTGGAATTAAAGATTGAGTGGTTCTGAAAGACACTTTATTTAAACTTATCTATGCAGAGGATTGTGTGAAAATAAAGAAACGCTAGAAAGAATATAATCATAGCCTTATTTAAAATGTGTTTTCTCCCTCTGTCTGAAGTCCCTCTTGATATACTGGCCCTCAGCTTCTACAATAGTAGGAAACCATTCTTGGCACATGTTTTACAACTCTGGGATGTGCTTCTGAATCCGGTAAGACCAGTACCCACCCTAAGCATAATGAAAAGATCGTTTAAGCATTTCCTTCTGTTCATAGAGGGAAAAATTCTCAAAACAGGTTAAACTCACACAATGGCTATATACTACTGAATGTCAAAGACACTCAGTTCAAGTTATGCCTTGATAGCAGAGAAGTTGCATGACCTGAGGAGATTCACTTAACTCACTGGGGCTTTGGACTCTGCATTATATATTGAGAATGTTCCAGCAGATGGTCTTTGAGATCATCTTCTATTTCTAAAGTTCTGTGCTTCTTTGAATTAACTCATGTGATTAAGAACTGGTACGACATAAAATTTGTAGATATATAGGTAACCCAAATCCCAGTCTCCATCATAGATTGTTGCCCCTTTCTAATCTTTTACCTACTCTCAGTTAAAGACTGTAATCGCCAGTACCACAAGAAAAGTGCAACAATAAAGATGTAGCAGAACATGAAAAATATTCAAAAAAATTTTTAATCTTGGAAAAATAATTTCCTGTACTTTGTTTTCATATGCCTGAATGAATTTGCCTGGCTAAAAATAAAATAAAATCTCTCAAGCACTTTAAGCACTAAGTTTTTTCATGCCTATCAAATCCATTCTTAACCAAATAGAATAGTCTTGTTTGAAATTGATACCACAGAATTCAGGAAAGAAAGAAATGTTAGGACTTCGAACTTGGAGTAAAAAACTCCAAGAGTTCTGCGTCTCAATTTTCTCTTTTATAAAATGGGAATATAACATCTGCATAAATAGGTCATTGTGAAAAGGGGTGAAAAATGTTAAACCAACTGCTACATAGCAGGTCCTCAGAGTGTATTTTCTCCCTCCTTTCCTTCCTTTTTTCCAGAATCACAAAAAACAATAGGCATCCCAAAATATTTGTTAACTAAAGGGATTCTGGATAATATATAAAAGGAAAGTACAAGTTCAGTAAGGGAGAGACTGGAGGAAGTTTCAAGATTAATCAACCAAAATAGAAAAAAAACACCTGGAAAGGCATATATCAGATGTAAACAATAGTCAGTTTTGGATTATGGGAATACCATATTTTTACCCAAATAACACACGCCTTCTACGTTTGTTTGCCAGTGGGTGCCTTCCCCCATAAGATACTTTCATAAGTGGCGTTATGCAAATTTTTTTACATGTTGCTGTAAAAAAAATTTAACATAGCATGCTTATGTTCATGGGGGAAAGGCACGGTTGGCAAACAAACTTAGAAAGCGCACATTATTTGCATAAAATATGGATACACTTGCTTTTTTTTATTTTTTATTGCTATCTGTATTTTCTAATTTATTCTACATTGAGCATATTACATTCATAATAAGATTTAAATAAAATTATATGATCCTACCGGAACCCATTTATCAAGCTGACCATCACTTTCTATTAATGTGATATAGTAGGAAAAATACAGCACAGCCAATGAAGTATTCTTGCCAAAAAAAGAATTAGTCCGAATCTCACCTGCACGTTTAATTGTCAGTTTACAAAAAATACAGGAGTGAGGGAACATGTTAAATGACACCATTGGGGCTCACTCAGGCCTGGTGATCTGCTTCTGAAAGATCACAGCCTTGAAAACCCTAAGGAGCAATTCTATGCTGTACAGATGCGGTCACCATGAATAGGAATTCACTCAATAGCAACTAACAGCAATAGCAACAGGATGGCTATGATCAGAAAAATGAAAAACAAGTGTTGGCAAAGTTATGGAGAAATTGGAACCCTCATCTATTGCTGGTGGGATTGTAAATTGATGCAGCCACTGTGGAAAACAGTTTCGTGGTTCCTCAAAAAGTTAAACATAGAAGTACTCAGCAATTACTCCTAGGCATATACCCAAAAGAATTAAAAGCAAGAACACAGATACTTGTATACCAATATTCACTGCAGTACTATTCACAATAACCAAAAGGTGGAAACAACCTAAATGTCTATCAACAGATGAATAGATAAACAAAATGTGATATATACATACAATGGAATATTACTCAGCCATTAAGAGAAATGGAGTCCTGATACATGCTACAACATGGATGAAAGTTTAAAACTTTGTGCTGAGTGAAGTAAGTCAGTCACAAAAGGACAAATATTATATGATCCTACTTATATGAAATAGGCAAATGTATAGAGACCAAAACTTATTAGTGGTTACCAGGGGTGGGAGGCAAGAGAGAAGGGGAAGTCATTGCCTAGGGGGCACTGAGTTTCTGTTAAGGATGATGGAAAAATTTGGAAATGGATAGTGGTGATGGTTGCACAACATGATGAAAGTAATTAATGTTATTAAACTGTACATGTAAAAAAAGGTTGAAATGGCAAATGTTTTATTATATATATGTATACCACAATTTCATTCCACTGGGCAAACTGCTGCGAAAGACTTCTTTAAAGTGTTAAAAAAAAAAACAAAGATGTCACTTTAAGGACTCAGGTGTACCTGACCCAAGCCATGTTGTTTTCAGTAGCCTCATATGCATGTGAAAGCGGGACAATGAATAAAGAAGACCAAAGAAGAACTAATGCCTTTGAATTATGGTGTTGGTGAAGAATATTGAGTATACCATTGACTGCCAGAAGAACAAACAAGTCTGTCTTGGAAGAAGTACAACCAGAAGTGCTCCTTAGAAGCGAGGATGGCGAGACTTTGTCTCACATGCTTTGGACATGTTATCAGGAGGGACCAGTCCCTGGAGAAAGACATGCTTGGTAAAGTAGAGGGTCAATGAAAAAGAGGAGGACCCTCAATGAGATGGATTGACACAGTGGCTGCAACAATGGGCTCAAGCAAAACAACGATTGTGAAGGTGGCACAGGACCGGGCAGTGTTTCATTCTGTTGTACGTAGGGTCACTATGAGTAGGAAGCGACTCAATGGCACCTAACAACAACAACATACCACTGTTTAAAAAAAGGGAGTGTTCAGTGGGCAAAACTTCTGTCCCCGCTCTCTCTGTGCTGTGCTCTCTGCCTTGCCTCTGACGTGGTCACACACCACGTGACTATATAACCTCTACATCTAGGAATGGCTAGGTGGGTCGATAATGTTGCAAATTATGTTTCAAAGTCATTGCCAAGAGATCTCGAGTTTTTAACAGTCATTCCAGGAAGCTCAAGGCTTCTGGGTAATGTATGACTCACAGGAGAGGGGCTCTTCCATTTTCTGGCTAAGGATTGGCTTGTGAGATAGCCATTCAACAGGGCACGTGTTATCTTAAGCTCATCGTTTTAGGTGAAATGTATTGACAGAGTCAGTGCTGAGCTGAGGAGGTTTCTGCCTGTTGTGTTCTCATGTGGAGCTTTGTTTTTCGTTTGTGTTTTGTTTTGTTTGGGTCTGAACTTTCTGTCTGTGAGTTCTCCTTGTCTGCAGTGCTCTATGATCTCCCAGAGCAGGTCCTCCCCATCTTTGGTCAAACCGCTTGTGCCTGGAGTTGATCTGTATCAGAATTGTTTAACTTAGCAAAGCCCTTCACAGGATCCTAGTGTTCACTTGTTTTCTCTCCTCACATGAATTTTGGGCTTCAGATTCAATTTTTATATACATCTGGCTGCTTAGCAAGCTGATTACTCTGTTTTCCATATTTATTATTTCTGACCAGAATTCTTCTTGCAAGAGCCATAATAACCATCTTCCATGCTATTTGGGCATTTGGGGAGGATGAACAAGATATACAAGATTCACAGCCCTCCCAGGTGTGAGTCTCACTCTTGTCTCCAAATTGAGCTGAAAAATCCCCTATGATAATCTGACCTAATCATAAACTTCAGTTGTTTGTTACAAAAAGAGATAATTTGTAGAACTGTTTGATTAGTTAACATCTTTTCTTCCACTGAAAGCAGTGTGACTTATGGAGGAAGATAGTCAAGCTTATTATTCTCTTCTCAACCAGCGCCCTTAATCCACTACCACTGAGTTGATTCCAGCTCATAGCAACCCTGTAGGACAGAGCAGAACTGTCCCATAGGGTTTCCAAGGCTGTAATCTTTACGGAAGGCGACAGCCCTGTGTTTATACTGAGGAGCGGATGGTGGGTTTGAACCACCTACCTTTTTCTTAGCAGCCAAGCACTTTAATCACCATGCCACCGGAGCTCCTTCCAATACCCTTAGATAGAAATTGAAACTCCTTTAGGGCAGAGCTTCGTGCTGTGACCTGCACACATGGGTGCTCACTAAATGTTGTTTTTTGACCACCAAGGAGTTGGATTTTCTGAGTCACCTAGTAGAAAATATTTAACTATAGTGACAAAGCTGACTTTAAAAACAACAGGCAGTTCTCAGGTTGTAAACATCCGACTTACGAACAACCTATATTTACGAACCAACCCCATAAAGCCTATCAGGAAAAGACTGACTCGGTGTTCAGGTCCTGGTCTCCCGCGATGGGCTGCACTTCTCCCACGTGTGCAGGTGCCGTAGTGGGTCCTTGGGCGGCTGCTGGTGGCAGGCGAGCCCCTTCGACATAGTGTACCGGGCTGTGGCCTGCAGCAGCCAGCGGAGAGCCCAGCTGCCTCCCTTAGAGCTCAGAAAGGGCCGGCCCCACCAGTGGCATCACTAGGATTGGTGTCACCCAGTGCAGTAACTCATGGTGTCATACCGCCATGCTAATTACCACAATATTGTAGCTAAAACACCAGAAACTTTGACAAAGTCAGCAACTATAAAAACACCAGCAGCAACAAAAACAACAGTGCGTGTTTGTAGCAGCTTGCAGAAAAAACCACGTGGTTTGAACCATAACTGTAACTGGGTAATAATGACACCTCTGACCTGAGCGCATTAAAAGATTCAAAAAGTAATTTAGCATACAGTTTTAGCCATGTAGGTATATTGATACATGTAAACTGGACTTACGAAAAATTTTTTTTTGTTATAACAAACTACAGGGATTTTTTATTAAAAAAATAATAAATTTCTGCTGCAACACTGCCCCAAAATTTTATAGACAGTCATTTTGGTGTCACCCCCTCTGACAGTGTCACCTAGTGTGGTCTGCATCCCCTGGACCCCCTAGTGACACCACTGAGCCCCACTGTCCGTGTGCCCCAAGCACCACCACTCTGCTCCATGTGGTGGGCCAGTGGGTGGTGGCAGCAGGCAGCCAGGATGTGGGCACCACATTCCACGTGTTCGAGCACAACCAGTCAGTGAGCTGCACTGAGCACACAGCTGGGCCTCCGCGGCACTCCCTTACCCAGCTATGCCCTATTCCATCCTCGATGAGCCCTCAATGCTATGCAACCTGGGACAATGGCAGCATCTCTCTGGGCTTCTGTTTCCCCTAACCTACACGTGTGGGATTTAACTATTGCAGTGGGGTCCAGCCTTTTGATGGCTGGAAGCAGGGAGGGAGGGAGTCTTAGATTCCTGACCTCTGTATGTCCACATGGTTTCTGGGGTTCTGTGGACAACTTTAGACTTGGGTTTCCCCAAACATCCTCTTGCCATCCCTTGGCCCCCAGGCTCACTTTAAGCACGTCCTGAGAGGCACTTTCCCTTGTACCCCGAGGCAGGGGCCACATAGTTGGTGCATGGGGTTGACAGGTCTGGTGTGGTGTTGGGGAAATGATCTGTCTGGCCCCAGCACCATCCCACCCACACCCGCAGCCCTCCCTGCCTCTGCTGAGGAGGGTTCAAAACCCAGCAGAAATGCGACCCGGTGGTATAACGTAGATATTTTTAGTTCAGAATCTACAATGAAGTATCTAATTGGTCTCAAAGATTTTACAGAACGGAAATCTTCTGAGAATTTTGGATAACATTTGCCCTGTAGGTATCTCTTCAACTGTGGAGAAGGTACATACGATGGTTCATAATAATGTACTACTTTGCGATGCATATCAAAACATTATTTTTACTGAATTATTATGTTAAAGATGTTTTAGTGTACCTGGAAGTATTTATTTAATGTTTTTTATGCATAGAAATGTACACTAGATACTATATAATAAGCCAAACGTTTGACTGACTGACATGACCTAACTGTTCTGACTTACATACAAATTTGATTTAAAGACAGATTTCGGAACAGAACCCATTCATAATCTGGGGACTGCCTGTAGATCACTGTTAGGATTACATTTTTGAAGTCAGTACTTAATAAAATTATTTGTTGGAATGAATGAATGAGAAAGTCTATAGTTTCCATATTGAGTCTCTGTACCATTCAAACTCACTCCAACCCTCCAAAACATACTGACTTTTTTTATGTATGTGTGTGCTTTAGGTGAAAGTTTACAGCTCAAGTTAATTCATCATTCAAAAATGTATACACATATTATTTTGTGACATTAGTTGCAATCCCCACTATGTGACAGCACACTCCCCCTTTCCACCCCTGGTTCCCTGTGTCCATTTGTCCAGTTCCTGTCCCTTCCTGCCTTCTTGTTTTGCTATTGGAGAGGAGTTGCCCATTTGGTCCCGTATAGTTGATTCAACTAAGAAGCACGTGCCTCATGTGTGTTATTTTTTGTTTTATAGGCCTGTTTAATCTTTGTCTGAAAAGTGGGTTTGAGGAGTGGCTTCAGTTCTGAGTTATTCTAAGTTAACAGAGTGTCTGGGGTCCATAGTTTCAGAGGTTCCTCCAGTCTCTGTCAGACCACTAAGTCTGGTCTTTTTTGTGAATTTGAATTTTGTTTCTACATTTTTCACCTGCTCTGTCTGGGACTTTCTGCTGTGTTCTCTGTCAGAGTGGTCAGGGGTTGTAGCTGGGCACCATCTAGTTCTTCTGGCCTCAGGTTGGTGGAGTCTCTGGTTCATGTGGTCTTTTAGTGCTTTGGTCTAATATTTTCCTTGTGTCTTTGGTTTTCTTCATTCTCCTTTGCTCTGGACAGGACGGGACAAATAGACGTATCTTAGATGGCTGCTCATGAGCTTTTAAGACCCCAGATGCTACTCAACAAAATAGGATGTAGAACATTTTTTTTATGAACCATGTTATACCAATTGACCTAAATGTCTCCCATGAGTATGGTCCCCAGGCCCCAGCCCCAGTTACTCGGTCCCTCAAAGTGTTTGGATGTGTCTAGGAAACTTCTGTGCTTTTTTGCTTTGGTCCAGTTGTGCTCACTTCCCCTATATTGTGTGTTGTCCTTCCCTTCACCAAAGTTGACACTTGTCTACTATCTAGTTAGTGATTTCCCCTCCCCCACACCTTTGTAACCGTCAAAGAACGTTTTTTTCTGTGTGTAAACTTCTTGAGTTCTTACAATAGTGATTCATATAGTGAACACTCTTTTTGTGACTGACTTATTTTACTCAGCATAATGCCCTCCAGATTCATCCACTTTGTGAGATGTTTCACAGATTCATCATTGTTCTTTATCATTGCATAGTATTCCATTGTGTGTATGTACCATAACTTGTTTGCCCATTCATCTGTTGATGGGCATTTAGGTTGTTTCCATCTTTTTGCTATTGTGAACAATGCTGCAGTGAACATGGGTATGCATATGTCTATTCATGTGATGGCTCTTATTTTTCTAGGATATATTCCTAGGAGTGAGATTGCTGGATTGTATGGTGTTTCTATTTCAAGCTTTTTAAGGAGGTGCCATATCATTGTCCATAGTGGTTGTACCATTTTACATTCCCACCAGCACTGCATAAGAGTTTCAGTCTCCCCGCAACCTCTCCAACATTTGTTGTTTTGTGTTTTTTGGATTAGTGCCAGTATTATCAAGGTAAAAACATAGACTTTTGAACAACAAGCAGGACCTTCCTCAGAATGTTGTCTTCTCTCCAACAGGCCTTGCAAGTCAGTGTGAATTTTAATATGTTCTTTGCCATTTTTTTCCCCAGTGTGATTCAGCGCCATCACATTCAGGGGATCCCTGTATTAGAGATAATTTGATTTTATTCTACTCTGGCTACTGAAGATACAATGCCCAGCTCACTTTCTTAGCAACTAAACTCATGCCAAATCTGAAATGTATGGGAGCTTGCATCCCCATGGCCATTCCAACCCCCAGATAAAATTCTGAAACTAAAAGAAAAGAAAATAGAAAAAAGGGAGATTTGTTTGGGTTTCGCATTAGCAGCCACTGCTGATGACGCCAATTTTTTAAACTAAGACTATACATGTTAAATAATTGAACAAAATTTTAAAATAATAATAATAATCGAACAGAATTCATTCTGTAAATATTTATTGAGTTCCTATTATGTGTCAGGTGCTGTTCTAGGTGTTTGAGTTAGAACAGTGAACAAAAATAAAGTTTCTGTTCTTAGGGAACTTATATTCTACTGAGGGAGACAGGCAATAAACAAGTACAAAAATAAAAACATAGTTGGTCAGGTAGTGATAATTATCATGAAGGGAAATAAAGCTATGTGGCAGGTCATGGCTACGAAGGGGGTTGTGGTAGGTTATGGCCGGGAAGGCCTGTTAACAGGGCATAAAGAAAAGCTTGCAGACCGTACTGCAGCGTGGGTATCAATAAGGAGAGGCCATCATAGCCATGAGGACACCCAGGCATTAGGCCACGCTAACCTGGCTCACTGTGCAGAATGATAAGGAGTACAGGTTGTTTCTGGTTGTTGAATGGCTGGGCAGGGGGCAGGCAGAGCCCACAATCCTGTGGTCCTCTGCCCTAGAGGACATTTCACTACATGTGGGCTGTTGGCGGAGTCCCTGGGTGGTGCAAATGTTCAACACCCTCATCTGCTAACCAAAAGGTTGGCACTTTGAGTCCACCCAGAGGTGTTACAGAGGAAAGGCCTGCAATTTACTTGCGAAAAACCAGCCATTGAAAACCTTATGGAGTGCAGTTCTATTCTGGCATACGTGGGGTTGCCATGAGTCAGAATCGACTCAACAACAATTGGTTTGGTTTTTTGGTTTGGGCTGTTGAGAGCACCAAATTCCAGAGGAGCCTCCATGAGGAAACAAGGGAAGCTGTGGGAAAGCTTGTCCCCACCTATTTTCTTATCTTACACTTGGTCTTTGCACTGCTTATTAGCTGTTTCAGGCATATTGAACCAAAAAAATGGCTGCCATTTTTGCCCATCCTCGAACTTAAAGCAGTCTTCATGGTTGGCCTGAGTCAGAAACTAAGTCATTGTCAGGGTTGAGGATGGAGGTGGGGCCCACCTTAGAAAAGGTGATCAGTCAAGACCTATCTAGTGAAATGATAATTTGAACAGAGGCTTGAATGAAGAAGGGCAGTAAGCCTTGGGATATATGGGGGATGGGGAGGGAAGAGGACTTCCTGGCCTAAAAACAGCAAGTACGAAGGCTCTGAGGCAGGATTGCTCTTGATATGTTCAAAGGAAGGTGAGGCAGCTATGTGGCTGAGAGGAGTGAGAAAGGGGGAGAGGGGCTGGAGATGCTGTAAAGTAAGGAGAGGTTGTGGAGACCAGTTTATTTATGACCTTGTAGTACTTTGGCTTTTCTGAGTGAACTGCTGGGGTTGGAGCTGAGAAGTAACATCCTGTGACTTAGAAACTATTGCTCGCTCTAGCTGCTGTTTAGAACAGACTCTAAGGGAAGCAGCGACACCAGTAAGGAGACTATTGCAGTAATTCAAGCCAGAGATGATTGTGGCCTCTACTAGTATATTAGCAGTGGAGATAGTGAGAAGTGACTGGATTCCAGATAATCTGTATTTTGAAGGTGGAATGTGCCAGATTTGCTGATGAATCAGATGTGAGATTTATGAGAAAGAGGAGAATAAAGGATGAGTCATATTTTTTAGCCTGAGCAACTGGAAAAAAAAAGGTGTTAAAATGAGGAAACCATAGGAGGGCTAGGTTTGGGAAAGGAAATCAAGTTTGGATTTGAATATATTAAATCTGATATGCCTACTGGACAAGGAAAATGGGGCTTTGAAAAGATGCCAACCTATACCTTAAGAGAAATTTAAGTGAAAATGTATCCAAACTGCAGAAGTTTATTTGAAGGAATGAGTTATATTTTGGTTTTCACCTTTGATTCTAAAACAATGGGAAACAAATTTATAAATTGTTTTAGTGTTTAAGTTATCACTAAAAATCTAATAATACGGGGACTGCTGTATTTTCATATATTGTCCATGCTTTTCGTAAGTCCAAGAAAAAAAGAATATGAGGTTTTCAATAAAGATTTCACAATCATTAAACAAAGATAAAAGAACATGAACTATCCACAAAAAATTATACCCAAGTGTTCATAGCAACTTTACTCATAATAACCCCAGATTGGAAACAACCAAAATATCCATACATGGGAAAAATGATGATTTGTAGTATATTCCAAAATGGAATACTACTCAGCAATTAAGAAGAACTATTGTTACATGCAGCAACATGGGTGAAATGTAAAAAATGTTGAGTGAAAAAAATTCAGACAAAAAAATTACATCCATACGTATAAAGTTCAAGAGCAGGCAAAAACTAATCTACAGTAATAGAAATCAGAACGTGGTTGCAGCAGAGGTAGGGGGAATTGACTGAAAAGCGACACAAAGGAATTTTCTGAAGTGATGAAAATGTTCTGGTGATCGTTACAAGGATATATACAATTGGCAAAACTCATCAGATACTTAAGATATGTGCATTTTATTGCATGTAAATTACATCTTAAAAAAAACACACAACAAAACATGAGCCAACCACTGAAGGGAGTCAGATAGCACTATAGAGAAACCTAGGCTAAAAGTAATTCATCTAATTGAGCTCAAAGTTTAGTTCTGACTTTTCTGGCAACCAACGCAAAAGGAAAGCAAATTATTTAACCGTATTACCTAAAATCAGCATGTATCAGAAGAGAAAAAAAATTGTCCTAGCACTAAATTTACAAATATGTAGACAAGAAGCACTAAATATTGCATAATGTTTTTATTAGCATGTTTACAAAAGTTGAAGAGACATTTTTGACTTTTTATTTTTAATAATTCTCAACAAAAGTCAAGGTAATAATATTAAGTCATGGTTTTATGAAGGCATATGTATGAGGAACTAAAGGAAGGCATTCAAGGTATAGTTTTCTTGAGCATCAACAAACTGCAGGGATAGAATCTAGACTCATTCCAAAGGATTTTCACATTCCACAGGCTCATCTTGGACACCTCAGCAGAGTTCTTGACAGGAGGTGGATGTCAGCTAATTGAGACTTAACTAAAGTGCATGTGTCCTTTGGAGTTGATTCAAACTAGATCTGTAAAGTTTAGCTACTAAACTTGTATTTGGCTAATAATATGTTTTGTTATAAAAAATATTCTAAGAAACTACCATACTCATGCTCAAATGGAAGATCATTTCTGCATCTGCCTAGTCGGGGGTTTAAGGGATCTTTATTCCTGGCATTCAGGACGCTTTTCTGGATCTCATTTCATGCTTCTCAGCAGGTGCATAATTGGCAAATTAGGCAGGGCAATTTGTTGTGCAGGATTCCCTACTCTGTAAGACATTTATCATCCCCTGCCCACCCACTAAGGAGCCCTGGTTGCCCAGTGGTTAAGCGCTTGGCTACTAACCAAAAGGTTGGTGGTTCAAACTTACCAGCCGCTCCGCAGGAGAAAAATGTGGCAGTCTGCTTCTGTAAAGATTTACACCCTTGGAAACCCTGTGGGACAGTTCTACCCTGTCCTATAGGGTCGCTGAGTTGGAATCAACTCAGTGGCAGTAGGTTTGATTTTGGGGTTGACCCACCCATTAAATATAATTAGCATCCTTCAGTCCTTGTGATAACCAGAAATTCCCCCTACATGTTTTAACTTAGGGGTATAGTACTACCCCGTTTGATAATAACTAGACTTAAAAGAATGTTGGTATTTTTTTGAATGTGTAAGAGCATTGCCCCCAAATACCACCCTGTAGATAATGGAAAAAGACACAGTCTTAGTTTGAAACATATGGAGATCTATATTATCAGTCATCTACTTCTAAAAGGAGCCCTGGTGGCACAATGGTTAAGAGCTCAGCTGCTAATAGAAAGATTGACAGTTCGAATCCACTTTGCAGCTTTGCGGGGGAGAAAGACCTGGCAATCTGCTCCCATAAAGATTACAGCCTAGAAAATCCTATGGGGCAGTTCTACTCTGTCAGATGGGGTCGCTATGAGTCAGAATTGATTCGACGGCACCCAGCAATAATTATCAGTCATCCACTTCTGTCATATAAAAATGGTAATATGACCCCCACAGAATATTTTATTTAGAACGAGGCTATGTCCTTGCACACTGAGGCTACCAGGATAAACTAGCCTCCAGATAAAACCCTTACCATCTGAATGAGTTGATCCCCAAAATATAGTTAATTTATTCAACAAATATTAGTTGCATTGTCCATTTGAATGCTGAAGATTGTCTGCCACAAAATATTTTGGTTTTAGTGAAGCTGATATTGAACTTTTGTTTTTCAAGCTTCAGTTGGCCAACAAGTTAGTTTATTCCATCAGTATTAAGGCCAATGTTAAGTACTGACCAAGGAAACAGTGATGAGTAAGCTTTGTGTACAGTCTAGTGGTGGGGGATGGGGGGAGACAGAAAATAAAGTAATGTGGAAGCTATAAGAAATAAAGGAGCTATAGTGGCCTCCTTGAGGAAATTTTTAATCTGAAAACTGAAGGATGAGTAAGAGTTAACCAGATGTTTTGTTGGAGGGTTCAGGGGGAAGAAAGAGGAAGGAAAGAAAACTGAAAACTGCTTCAGGCAGGACAACCAGCTTGTATGAAGGCCAGAACAGAGAAGAAATTGCAGCTTCTGGGAATGGCTAGAGGTTAGAATACAAACAGAAAAATGGTGCAGGATTTGAGGATTTGGAATGAGTTTGGGTTTTTTGCTAAGTACGGTGGGATACCATCACAGAATTAATCAGAATGATCAGCTGAGGTCCAAGATACAGAATGAATTTGAGGGGAGAAAGCCAGCATAGAATCTGTAAGAGACATCCAGAATAGTTGGGTCATGTCATACTATTCAGAATAGTGGTGACGTGGGTGAGACTAGGGTGGTACAGGGAAGAATGACTCATTCATTCAATAAGTAAGAACTCCAACCATGTGCCAGAAACCATCATATCAAGATTCTGAAGAAAATGATGGGCACAGTCAGACCCAAGAAGCTTGCAGTACAGTGGGGGCAATATATTAATCAAATCACTACAGTGGGGGGAGATGTATTAATCAAGTAAGCAACAACAAATAAATGTAAAATTAGAATCACATTCCGTGCCACCAAGGAGAAATATATGATGCTATGAGATCGTGAAATGGGAGAATCATTCCGAACAGTTCAAGAAAGGCTTCCCTTGATTAATACCAAAACCTCTGGGACACAGCAAAGGCAGTGCTCAAAGGTTAATTTATAGCAATAGACGCACATATCAAAAATGAACAGAATAAAATCAAAACGTTAGCCCTGAAATTCAAAAATACAGAAAGAGAACAGCAAAAGAAGCCCAAAGGCACCAGAATAAAGGAAATAATAAAGAGCAGAAATGAATGAAATGGAGAACAGAAAAAACAATAGAAAGAATCAACGAGACCAAAAGTCGGTTCTTTGAAAAGATCAACAAAATCAACAAACTATTGGCCAATCTGACAAAAGAAAAACAGGAGAGGAAGCAAATAACTCAGATAAATCCTGCTAACTCAGAACTAAAACTACTCCCCAAGTCCACCTTTCATCCAAAGATTAAGACAGGCCTGTAAAACAAACAATAACGCATGTGAGTAAGGTGCTTCTTAGTTCAATCAAGTATAAGAGACCAAATGGGCAACACCTGCCCAAAAGCAAAGACAAGAAGGCAGGAAGAGACAGGAAAACTGGATAAATGGACATGCGCAACCCGAAGTGTAATCAGAAAGGGGGAAAGTGCTGACACATTGAGGGGGTTGCAACCAGTGTTACAAAAAATTTGTGTATAAATTTTTGAATGAGAAACTAATTTGTGCTGTAAGCTTATCTTTCGTGCTTGTTGTTGGGTGCCATCAAGTCACTTCCAACTCATAGCGATCCCATGTACAACAGAACGAAACACTGCCCGGTCCTGCACCAGCCTCACAATTGTTGTTATACTTGAGCCCATTGTTGCAGCCACTGTGTCATCCATTTTGTTGAGGGGGTCTTCCTCTTTTTTGCTGATCCTCTACTTTACCAAGTGTCTTAGGCTGGGTTCTCCAGAGAAGCAAAACCAGTAAATCGTGTAAGTATATATATAGAGAGATTTATATTAAGGAAATGGCTCAAGTGGTTGTAGAGGCTGGAATAAGGGGCAGGCTGGAGGCTTCTCCTGATTCACATAGTCGCAGGGGCTGGCGAACCCAAGATTGGCAAGTCAGACAGCAAGCCTTTGGCTCACAGGCTGCAAAGACTGACGAATTCCAACATCATCAGGCAAGACGGCAGGTAAGCTGTTAGCTCAAGTCCCAAGAACTGGAGGTCAGATAAACAGGAGCCAGCTGCAGGATCCAATGTGAGCAAAAGCCCATGAGCCTTGTCAGAATGTCCACTTATATTGGATGCAGGCCACACCCCAAAGGAAACTCACTTTCAACTGATTGGTTACTCACAGCAGATCCCATCATATCAAATCTTATCATGGAGGTGATCACATCATTACATGACTGCCAAACTACATCATAACTGCCAAACCACTGAGAATCATGGCCCAGCCAAGTGGACATACAACCTTAACGATCACACCAAGCATGATGTCCTCCAGGGACTAGTCCCTCCTGATAGCATGTCCAAAGTATGTGAGACAAAGTCTCACCACCCTTGCTTCTAAGGAGCATTCTGGCTGTATTTCTACCAAGACAAATTTGTTCGTTCTTCTGGCAGTCCATGGTATAGTCAATATTCTTCACCAAAACCATAATTCAGAGGCATCAGTTCTTCTTCAGTCTCCTTATTCACTGTCCTGCTTTTGCATGCCTATGAGAGAGAGAGAGCACCGAATCCTAACCACTAGACGACCAGGGATCGCGTGCTTATGAGGCAACTGAAAACACCATGGCTTGGGTCAGGCACACCTTAGTCCTCAAAGTGACATCTTTGCTTTTTAACACGTTAAAGAGGTCTTTTGTAGCAGATTTGCCCAATGCAATAAGTAAATTGTTTGATTTCTTGACTGCTGCTTCCGTGGGTGTTGATTGTGAATCCAAGTAAAACAAAATCCTTGACAGCTTCAATATTTTTTCCATTTATCATGATGTTGCTTATTGGTCCAGTTGTGAGGATTTCTGTTTTCTTTATATTGAAGGTGCAATCCATACTGAAGACTATAGTGTTTGATCTTCATCAGTATGTGCTTCAAGTCCTCTTCACTTTCCGCAAGCAAGTTTATTGTGCTTTCACCTAAAGCACAATAGAATTAAAAAAAAAAAAAGCTTCCCTTGAGGAAGGGACATCTGAGCTAAATTCTGAAGGATAAGTAGAAGTTAACTACAAGGGTGTGGTGGGGAACTGATGGGAATAATATCCAAGGCAGAGAGGACAGCATTTACCAAGACACTGTGGATAGGAGCATGGTATGTTTGTGCAGCTGTAAGGCCAGTGTAGCAGGATGCTAAGAGCAAGGGAGAGATGGTTTAGGTTGTAGAGGTGAGCTGAGACTGGACCATGCAGCGTTAAGTATTTTGGTCTTTATCTAAGACTAAGAGGGAGCCATGAAAGAGGAGATGTGTAGCATTACCAAATTCATGCTTTGAAAAGATCGCTGTGGCTGTCACTTGAAGGATGGAGTGTAGGGGAACACGAGTGGGTTGTGATTGCAGAAGACCAGGGAGATGTTGGCCAGTGGAGGACGTGGTGACTCTGGAGTGTGTGGGGGTTTCTGGCTTGGTCTTCTAAAACATACTCCCCAGTTCACAATAGTAAGCCCACACATCTGACTGTCTTCCTCACCAGAGCAAGAACCCAGGTAATCTAAAAATTATACTACACATTACACTGTTGACAATGGATCTCCCTTGGGGAATAAAATGGGAAGAGAGGATGGAAGAAAAGGGGGGCATTCACTTTTTATTCACTTTTGTATTTTTTTTTTTTTTTTTACAATGAAGATATAAATGGAAATGGAAATTTAAAAAAAAAAAAAACCCTGAATACAGAAATCCCATCAAACTATAAATGTAAGCAGAACTAGAACTATCTCGTTTTATACCACTGGGGACTGGATTCTGAGCTCTCAAAAGCCCACTCCCACCCATCCTGATTCTCAGGACTAATCTGTAATAGGATGTCAGAAGAATTCAAAGTGTGGGACCCACATCAAGGTTACACAGGTGGCACCAGGGAATATTTCAATTTGGGGGTTCAAAATTCAGTAAATATTTCAAAAAGCCTTAAATTGTCCTTAATCATTTTCTCAACAAGATAAAAGCCTGAGAGCTGAGACTAAACTATGCTTCTTCCTCATGTAGTACCTTTAATCAGAAAGATACAGAGAAGCTAGCAATGACTTTGGATGAGACATCAACAAACTGACAGCTCTGTAGCTTTGTGGAGTCAAAGGGCTGTCCTTTTTATAGATAGATACATTTGAACTACATCTCTAGGAAACTAAGTCCCAAAGAGTTTTTATATTTTTTTTTAACAATTTTTTAAAAAATTAAACAGGACTGGTGTCTAAAACTCAAAATAGGATGTATATAATTCCAGGCAACAAACAATGTTGCAAGAGGGCAGAATGTCATGTTAACTATTAAACTTGCACCTAGGAAAGTCTTATAGATTCAATCAGCTTTACATTAACTCAATCAAATTCAAACGTGGAATCTGGGATTTTCTTTCTATAATCCATTTGCCTTGCTTTGTGTTTGTATTATTAAACTGCCTTTGAGCTTCTTCCCAAATTCTATATTCCTAACTGTTATGAGACACATACCATTTAGAACACTGAGTACATTTTTTTTTTGTATCCCACTCACATGGATGTGTAGAGTATAAAAAGAATCCATGAAAAGCAGAAATGAAATATCATTCATTAAAAAAAGAATCAGTTTACTTGGTAATCTATAACACAGCAGTGAAAGGGTTCACAAGCAGCATAATTGCCAGTGATTGTACAGAAATGTACAAAGTACTTCCGCATCCATTGCGTTAATTTCCAACCACCTTGAGGCAGATGTTCTCATTTTGTGTCACAGACGGGCAGTCGCGACCAGAGGCCTAACAACTTGCCAAGGTTTTAATCTTCTGACTTCTCTGCTCTTGGCTCAGCCGGTGTGATGGGGGTGGAATGTTGCCGGAAAGGAGCAGGATTAGAGCTATTTTAGGAAGACACACAAGATAGGGTACCTCATTGAACTCAAGGTGAGGGAAGTACAGCTGAGTCCCCCAGGAACCCACCAGACCTGATGGTCCTCTCTGCCTGGCTGTATCTTTGTCATCTTCTCACCCACACCCTTCCCCTCTGGTTTTTCCAAGCCCATGGCCACACCAGATTGCAGTCTCAGGCATGGTACCAGATCTCAATTCCAGTTCAAAATTCCTGGGAAATCCTTCTCCAGGGACTAGTCCCTCCTGATGACATGTCCAAAGCATGTGAAACAAGTCTCACCATCCTTGCTTCTAATGAGCATTCTGGCTATACTGCTTCCAAGGCAGATTTGTTCGTTCTTTTGGCAGTCCATGGTATATTCAATATTTTTCACCAACACCGTAATTCAAAGGCATCGATTTTTCTTCAGTCTTCTTTATTCACTGTCCACCTTTCACATGCATATGAGGCGACTGAAAACACCATGGCTTGGGTCAGGCCCACCTTAGTCCTTAAAGTGACATCTTTGCTTTTGAACACTTTAAAGAGGTCTTTTGAAGCAGATTTGCCCAATGCAATATGTCATTTGATTTCTTGACTGCTGCTTCCATGGGTGTTGATTGTGGATCCAAGTAAAATAAAATCCTTTACAACTTCAATCTTTTCTCCATTTATCTTGATGTTGCTTATTGGTCCAGTTGTGAGGATTTTTGTTTTCTTTATTTTGAGGTGTAATCCATACTGAAGGCTGTGGTCTTTGATCTTCATCAGTAAGTGCTTCAAGTCCTCTTTACTTTTAGCAAGCAAGGTTATGTCATCTACATATCACAGGTTGTTAATGGGTCTTCCTCCAGTCCTGATGCCCCATTCTTCTTCATATAGTTCAGCTTCTCGGATTATTTGCTCAGAATATAGATTGAATAAGTATGGTGAAAGGATGCAACCCTGACAGACACCTTTCCTAATTTTAAACCACATAGTATCCCCTTGTTCTGTTCGAACAACTGCCTCTTGGTCCAAGTACAGTTTTTTCACTGAGCACAATTAAGTGTTCTCGAATACCCGTTCTTCACAATGGTATCCATAATTTGTTATGATCCATAGTCAAATGCCTTTGCATAGTCGATAAAACACAGGTAAACATCTTTCTGGTATTCTCTGCTTTCAGCCACGATCCATCTGATGTCAGCAATGATTTCCCTCGTTCTACATCCTCTTCTGAATTTGGCTTGAATTTCTGACAGTTCCCTGTCGATGTACTACTGTAACCACTTTTGAATGATCTTCAGCAAAATTTTACTTGTATGTGATATTAATGATACTGTTCGATAATTTCAGCATTCAGTTGGATCACCTTTCTCTGAAATAGGCATAAATATACATCTCTTCCAGACAGTTGGCCAGGTAGCTGTCTTCCAAATTTCCTGGTATAGACCAGTAAGTGCCCCCAGCACTGCATCCATTTGTTGAAACATTGCAACTGGTATTCTGACAATTCCTGGAGACTTGTTATTCACCAATGCCTTCAGTGCAGCTTGGACTTCTTCCTTCAGTACCATCAGTTCTTGATCATATGCTAACTCCTGAAATGGCTGAACATTAACCAATTCTTTTTGGTACAGTGACTCTGTATATTCCTTCCATCTTCGTTTGATGCTTCTGCATCATTTAATATTTTCCCTGTAGAATCCTTCAATATTGAAACTTGAGGCTTGAATTTTTTCTTCAGTTCTTTCAGCTTGAGAAATGCCAAGTGTGTTCTTCCCTTTTGGTTTTCTAACTCCGGATCTTTGCACATTGTAATACTTTACTTGTCTTCTCGAGCCGCCCTTTGAAATCTTCTGTTCAGCTCTTTTATTTCATTGTTTCTTCCTTTCACTTAGCTACTCTACCTTTAAGAGCAACTTTCAGAGTCTCTTCTGACATCCATTTTGGTCTTTTCTTTCTTTCCTGTCTTTTTAATGACCTCTTGATTTCTTCATGTATGATGTCCTTGGTGTCATTCCACAACTCATCTGGTCTCCAGTCATTAGTGTTCAGTGCATTAGATCTATTCTTGAGATGGTCTCTAAAGTCAGGTGGGATATACTCAAGGTCATACTTGGGCTGTTGTGGACTTGTTTTCATTTTCTTCAACTTTAGCCTGAACTTGCATTATGAACAATTGATGTTCTGTTCCACAGTCGGCCCCTGGCCTTGTTCTGACTGAGGATATTGAGCTTTTCCATTGTCTCTTTCCCCAGATATAGTCAATTTGATTCCTGTGTATTCTGTCTGGCAAGGTCCACGTGTATAGTCACCGTTGATATTGCTGAAAAAACGTATTTGCATTGAAGAAGTCGTTGGTCTTGCAGAATTCTATCATGCGATCTCCAGGGTCGCTTCTATCACTAAAACTGTATTTTCAAACAACTGTTCCCTCTTCATTTCCAACTTTTGCATTCCAATCACCAGTAATTATCAATGCATCCTGATTGCATGCTTGATCAATTTCAGACTGCAGAAGTTGGTAAAAATCTTCAATGTCTTCATCTTTGGCCTTAGTGTTTGATGCGTAAATTTGAATAATAGTTGTATTAACTGGTTTTTCTTGTAGTCGTATGAATATTATCCTATCACTGATAGCGTTGTACTTCAGAATAGATCTTGAAATGTTCTTTTTGATGATGAATGTGATGCCATTCCTCTTCAAGTTGTCATTCCCAGCATAGTAGACCATATGATTGATTCAAAATGGCTAATACCTGTCCGTTTCAGCTCAGTAATGCCCAGGATATTGATGTTTATATGTTCCACTTCATTTTTGATGACTTTTCAGTTTTCCTAGAGTTATACTTCATACATTCCATGTTCGAATTATTAATGGACGTTTGCAGCTGTTTCTTCTCATTTTGAGTCATGCCACATTAGCAAATGAAGGTCCCAAAAGCTTGACTCCATCCACGCTGTTAAGGTCGACGCTACTTTAAGGAGGTAGCTCCTCCCAGTCGTCTTTTGAGTAAGTTCCAACCTGAGACGCTCATCTTTTGGCACTGTATCAACGTTCCGCTGCTATTCACAAGGTTTTCATTATGGAAAAGTATAAGCCTCAGGAACTTAAGTACAGTCAATTCAACTACTGGCATTGATAAACCTTAAAGCCTGATAATTCAGAGGTACAGGGAAGAATGTCCATGTAAGCTAGGTAGTTAGAAAAGCTGTAACAGCTAGCATAAAGACTCCGTAACTTTCCAAAAATAATAGGTTTCATATACCAAAAACCGAACCTGTTGCTGTCAAGTTGATTCCGACTCAAAATGACCCTATAGGACAGTGTAGAACTGCTTCATAGGGCTTCTAAGGAGCAGCTGGTAGATTCGAACTGCCAACCTTTTGGTTAGCAGCTGAGCTCTTAACAACTGCACCACCAGGGCTCCAGGTTCCATATAGAAGACTGGAAATCTGAGTAACATCCCATAATTTCTTATGAAGTTAATGGAATCTGTGTACCAGCAAAAGAACAAAAAGGGGGGATTCTATATAATAGAGAATTTTAAAAAAGGAGGAGTGATAAAATGCTAGAGAATGACACATGTACAGAAAACTTCAGAGGTCCAGAGTGAAGTAGGACTGAGCATTCTAGGAAAGAGGTCTACAAGAAAAGGAGGTAAGTGATGTTTTAGTATTTGAAAAAAGAAAAACTAGTCAAAAACAAGTAGCCAATCAGATAAAGAAGCTTGAAATTTTTATTAGGTTTATTAAAAATTATGAAACTGAAATTGAGGCAATTTGCAAAAAAGCAAGTATAATCATAGTATTTCTTCTTGCCTTTGAGGTGAATAGTAAAACATAGTAATATAAATTGATTACAAATGGAACTAAAATTTGTTATGCAGCTATACTAGGAGTATGATGATGAGGGCTTGCTTATGTGTATATATGTGTGTAAGGAGGGAGAATTAAATCCTCATGTGTCATAATAAAAAGTAAATGATACTTTAAGGGGATACTAAAAATAGCATAAGCATGAAAAGGAGAAATATAGAGGCAAGCCTCAGAATTAAAGAGTTAAAAGAGTGACTGTCTCTAGGAAGCAAGAGTAAGGGTGGGAAAGAAAAGTCTTTTTTTAATGATGAAGAGTTCCATTTGACACTATTTGATTTCTAAACACGTTCATCTATTTGATAGTATTTGCAATTTTTTTAAAGAGCAAAATGCAAAAGGAAAAGAACAGAAAATCATGGATATGTATAAAAGGTTATTAAAAGGAATGTAATGCACAGCATTTTTAATGACAAAAATACCATAAATTACTTAAATGCCCAAGAAGAGAGAACTGCTTTGAAAGTTATGGTCTATGTGGTCCGTAAACAACGAAATGGAAAAGTATTCATGACATATTAAGTAAAACTATTGAGTATGAACTAGATTTTTGTAAAAAACATAAATATGTATAGAAAAAAGTCAAGAAGTATACCAAGTAATCTACTGGTAGAGAATATGTGTAATCTTCATCTTCCTTGTGTTTTTATATGTTTTCCAAATATTTTACCAAGAACATGTTGCTGTTGTACAGAGATGACGAAAGTCATTAAACACACACACAACATCTTATGATTATTTCTAAGATGGAATTGTGGATGATCTTTACTTTCTGGTGGTATTTTCATTCATTCATAATGCCCACTTGTGCCAAAAACAATGCTAGGTGTTAAGCAATTTGTTTTGGTTCTCTTGCTGGACATACATGACAGCCACCGTCTACATTTCCCCATCTCCCTGCCCATTAGGCTGGGGTCACATGGCTGCCTTCTGGCTGGTGGAACTGGGGATAAGTGGTATCTGCCTTTCAGGCCTGATCATGGAACTCCCTGCAGGCTCCACGACTCCCCCTCTTCCACGGCACGTCTGGAGACTCACGCACATTGTCACAAGATGGGGATGTCTGGGTCCCTGGCAGGCTGGAGCCTATCTGCTAGCCACACTGCCTGCGATGAAAACAAGCCCACTTCTACTGTGGAAAGCCACTGAGATTTGGGGCAGTTAATCTACCCTACTACAGGGTTACTTTCATTATCGGTGGGAAAACAAACTAAAATGCTCCTTCCGAAATACAAACCTTCAGTAACAACCCATAATCCGTCAAATGACGTCCTCAAGATGGCATACAAGGTCCTCCATGAACTTCATATTCTAAAAATCTCACTGTCCCGAAGTGTTCCCAGAGCACCTGTTCTTCTCCCAGCACAGTACTTATCACAATGTATTATTAGTTGGTTATTCACTTCACCAGACTGAGTCTCGTCTCTAGATGTATCTTCGACACTCAATACACTCAGGTACATCAAGAGTGCTCATTAAGTATTTTCTAAATGAATAATGTGCTCCTAAGTATTCACAGCCCCCTGAAAAATCATGAAATCTTAGGCCCGGAAAGTAGGGAAAGGAGTTCTCTATCTGAACGTTATCTTCTAAAATAAATTCTCCATCCCTGAACGGCTGACTAGCTGGCCTAACATTCTTAAGTTATTACCAAAATGAAACCAAGAGCCAGGAATCAAATATAATATCCTTTTGGACTGACATTGGTTTCTAGGCCAAATCCTTTATAAGTCTGTGGAGCTTTTAAAATTCTGACTTCAAGTCAGAATTTAGATTTTTTGTCTTAGGAATTTGCAGAGAAATCACTCTTAGCTATCTTAACTGGTTGTACACTCTGCAGTACTTGGATAGGAAGCCAACGTAGAAACACTAACAATCACTACTGTAACTCAAAACGCTCCATTTCTGAGGGGGACCGTCTCAGAAAAGCACTATATTTTATGCTACTTGGAAACATCAAGCTTTATAGCCCTTATTAAGTATAAGCAGCCCTGGCGGTGTGGTGGTTCAGAGCTTGGCTGCTAACCAAAAGGCTGGCAGTTCAAATCCACCAGCCACTCCTTGGAAACCATATGGGGCAGTTCCACTCTGTCCTATAGTATCGCTGTAAGTCAGAATTGACTCAACAGCAACGGGTACTTTGGTTTTATTAAGTACAAAGGCATTATTTTTAAATGTATTAAAACAGCATCATTCAAGGTTGAGTTTTAGTGTCCATGAAGAATTTGTTACTAAAAAAGGCCTACTTTTATTTACAGGCATACCTCATTTTATTGCGCTTTGCAGATAACTACATTTTTTACAAACTGAAGATATGTGGCAACCCTGTGTCGAACAAGTCTATCAGCACCATTTTTTCAACAGCACATGCTCACTTCATGTCTCTGTCACGTTTTGGTAATTCTTGCAATATTTCAAACCTTTTCGTTATTATATCTGTTATGGTGATCTGTGATCTTTGATGTTACTATTTTAATTGTTTTGGGACTCCATGAACCGTGTGCATATAAGATGGCAAGCTTAATAAATGTGTATGTTCTGACTGCTCCACTGACTTGCCATTCCCCCATCCCTCTCCCTCTCCCTCTCCTTGGGCCTCCCTATTCCCTGAGACACAACAGTATTGCAATTAGGCCAATTAATAACCCTACAATGGCCTCAAAGTGTTCAAGTGAAAGGAAGAGTCGCAGGTCTCTCACTTTAAATCAAAAGCTAGAAATGATTAAGCTTAGTGAGGAAAGCATGTTGAAAGCCGAGATAGGCCAAAAGTTAGGCCTCTTCCACCAGTTAGCCAAGTTGTGAATGCCAAGGGTAAGTTCTTGAAGGAAATGAGAAGTGCTACTCCAGTGAACACACAAATAAGAGAAACAGCCTTACTACTGATATGGAGAAAGTTTTAGTGATTTGAATAGATCAAACCAGCCGCAACATTCCCTTAAGCCAAAGCCTAGTCCAGAGCAAGATCCCAACTCTCCTCAATTCTGTGACGGCTGAGGGAGGTCAGGAAGCTGCAGGAGTAAAGTTTGAAGCTAGCGGTGGTTGGTTCATGAGGTTTAAGGAAAGAAGCTGTCTTCTTAACATAAAAGTGCAAGGTGAAGCAGCAAGTGCTGACATAGAAGCTGCAGCAAATTATCCAGATCTAGCTGATGAAGATGGCTACACTAAACAAGATTTTCAATGTAGATGGAACAGCCTCATATTGGAAGATGTCACCTAGGACTTTCATAACTAGAGAGAAGAAGTCAATGCCTGGCTTCAAAGCTTCAAAGGACAGGCTGACTCTCGTTAGGGGCTAATTCAGCTGGTGACTTTAAGTTGAAGCCAATGCGCATTTACCATTCTGAAAATCCTAGGGCCCTTAAGAATTATGCTAAATCTACTCTACCTGTGCTCTATAAATAGAACAAAGCTTGGATGACAGCACATCTGTTTACAGCATTGTTTACTGAGTATTTTAAGCCCACTGTTGAGACCTAGCGCTCAGAAAAAAAGATTGCTTCCAAAATATTAACTGCTCATTGACAATGCATCTGGTTACCTAAGAGCTCTGATAGAGATGTACAAGGAAATTAATGTTGTTTTCAAGTCTGCGAACACAGTATCCATCCTGCAGCACATGGATCAAGGAGCCATTTCTACTTTCAAGTCTTACGATTTAAGAAATACATTCTGTAAGGTTACAGCTGCCATACATAGTGACTGCTGTGATGGATCTGGGCAAAGGAAACTGGAAAACCCTCTGGAAAGGATTCACCATTCTAAATGCCATAAGAACATCCGTGATTCACAGGAGGTCAAAATATTAACATTAACAGGAGTTCGGAAGAAGTTGATTCCAATCCTCAGGGATGACTTCGAGAGGTTCAAGACTTCAGTGGAGGAAGTAACTGCAGATGTGGTTGAAACAGCAAGAGAACTAGAAGTGGAGCCTGAAGATATGACTGAATTGCTACAATCTCATGATAAAACTTTAATGGATGAGGAGTTGCTTGTTACGGATGAGTAAAGAAAGTGGTTTATTGAGATGGAATCTACTGCAGTTGAAGACGCTGTGAATATGCTGAAATGACAACAAATGATTCATAATACTACATAAACTTAGTTGATAAAGCAGAGGCAGGGTTTAAGAGGATGGACTCCAATTCTGAGGTAAGTTCTACTGTGGGTAAAATGCTATCAAACAGCATTACATGCTACAGAGAAATATTTTGTGAAAGGAAGAATCATTCGATGCAGCAGACTTTTGTGTTGTCTTATTTTAAGAACTAGCCACAGCCTACCCAAACTTCAGCAACCACCACCCCGAGCAGTCAGCAGCCATCAACATTAAGGCGAGACCCTCCACCAGCAGCAAGATTATGACTTGAAACCTCAGATGATGGTTAGCATTTTTTAGCAATGAGGTATTTTTTAATTAAAGTACGTACATTGTTTCTTTAGATATAATGCTACTGCACACTTAATAGACTATAGTATAGCATAAACGTAACTTTTATATGCACTGAGAAACCAAAAAATTCGTGACTCGCTTTATTGCAATGATCTGGAACTGAACGCGCAGTATCTCCAAGGTATGCCTGTAAATGAAAATCTCTGATTTTACTCACTATATAAGAGAACTGGGTTCTTAAAAAATAGTTTCTTCCTTTACATGGATGATCTTAGACGAGAAGAACCAAATTACTCTTTGGTTTTATAATACGGGAAAAACAACACACAGTCCTTTAGTCAAACAATTTTGTGATATTTATATTCTGTTGCACAGATATGGGTTATACAAATTAGTAACACAAGTTATTTCTTAAATTCCAAACATTTTCTAAAATATTATTACAGCAGGTGCCTGGGATATTAAAACATCGAGTTGGAAATCATAATCTAAAGAGTTAAATATGACACTGAAAATACCACACATTTTGAGGAAAATTAAAATGTGTATTCAAATGCTCTAACAAACTAGGTAGCAGGGCAACTAACAACTACAAATAAGTCACTGTGGTCCACTTTTAGGTATGCATATATATATGATTATACTTTAGGTAGCCCCTTCTCTCTCCAAGATGCATAATTAAAACAAAAAATCTGGATAAATGACTTCAAAAAAGTTTAATTCTTCTTAACACCTAAGATCTATGGTGAACTGTACTATTTTCTATGACTTCATATAATTACTAATTCAAATATAAAAGACACCACACTTGGAAAAAAGAGAAGATTTTTAAAAGGTAATGGTTTTAATTGAATTAATGAGATGAAAAGACGGTAAGCCCTGTTTGCTACTTACATGAAAGATTTTAAAAAATAATCACTGCACAAAATACAAAGGGAGGGGTTATGCTGTTGTATTAAATCTCTCCATACTCTTTTTCTTGACTGTTCAGGAACAAATTAAAGTTTCCACAGCAAATTTGTTTTCAAAATGCCGAATCGTAGAACAACTGCTGGCTTCACGTTTCTGAATACCTGTGTGAGACAGGAAAGTTTTTAATTTTTGGCCCTTTAGTAATAAATATTCACATTAACCCTTAGTTACTATTTAGACATATAAGAAATAATATACTCTGTATTCCACGAACTTCTATAGTTTGAATTTTTTTTACACTGGAGAAAATATTTTTCATCCTTTTTCTAAGTATCTTAACAGATCTTAGCAACAATAATGCCATCCAGATTACTTACAAATTTATGAATCTGAAGGTACTGGAAATGTTCAATATTTCGACTGTGGTGATGGTGGTTACATGACTGTGTATGCATTTGGTCAACTCAGAACTACACCCTAAAAAGGGTCAATCTTATCATATGTGTAAAACATCAGGAAGCAGGTTTCAGGTAACTTATACTGTCCAAGGTAAGAGAATAAAAAACCAAAACCAAACCCGCTGCCACTGAGTCAATTCCGACTTATAGTGACACTATAGGGCAGAGTAGAACTGCCCTATAGAGAGCCTCCAAGGAGCACCTGGTGGTTTCGAACTGCTGACCTTTTGGTTAGCAGCCACAGTTCCTAACCACTAAGCCAGGTGAGAGAATAGTAGTATTAGAAGTGCTAACAAAAGTCAGGAAAGTAGTATTACTGGGTGCCACAATTTCAAAGAAATCACATCATGGTGCATTTGAATGGCGCATCTTACTTTAAAGCGCTTTCGTGTATACTTGCATTTATTTTTACAATGATCTTGCAGGAAACGGAGATACTGTTATCCTTATTTTTCAGGTGAGAATACAAAGGCAGAAGTGATTTGGCAAAGCTAAAACATTCGTTGTGTCAATGCTCTTAGTAACTTGCAAATTCCTTTCCAACTAAATTGACTGATTATCCTGAATGTGACGCAAAAGATAAATGAGTCTGCTTAGAAGCAGACCCCTAAGCATACACCTTAAAAGCTGTTCTCTGAATATCCTCTGGACAGTAAGAAGCCCTTCAGTGTGGCTGAAGCGAAGCGGGAGGAGGTGAAGTTGGACTGGGGGACCACCCGCACACTTCAAGCAATGACATTTCATACCTTACCTTTTCTATCTTAAAAGAGAGCGTTTAGAATTAAGATTACTTTTCGAAAACATGAAGATACTATATAGTGACCAAATAATTCTACTTTCTCATTCCTGGCAAGCATGTTAACAATGACTAGCCTTCATCTAAATCTAGTGCAACACAAGAAAGTGGAACAATGAACTCTTCTATCAGCATTTCAACATTAAAAAGCATTACCTCGAATAGTTTCTCTGCGCTGCAGTTTGTAAGTTTCCTTGTCATGGCACAGTCGGTAAATAAAGAAACCCAGGTGATCAACGTTTTCAATGCGATCAGTGATAACCATGTGCTCATGAATCAGATAGGACTGAGGCAAATAGGTTCCAGCCTACATGTGGAAAAGAATATATTACATAAATATCTCAAAATGTACACTGAGCACACTAGGAAAATAAACAGAATTCTTAGAAACTACAGTTTAGGACAGGTTGGTCAACTACTGCCCACTGTCTGGTTGTCCAGTTTTACTGGAGCACAATCATGCCCATACCTTTACATACTGTCTACGGAGACACAGTGAGAGCCATAAGGCAACAGACCTTTTAAGGCTTGAAAGCCTAATACTGACTCTCTGGCCTTTAAGGGCATTAAGGAAACTTCTTAAGAATCTCTTACAACTTCTTAAGAAAACTTTTGCTGACCCTTGCTTGTCAACCAACGCGTGTGCACGTGCGCGCGCGCATCTTAAAAATATTTCTAAATAGAAAAAAATCCCTAAGGCAAAACCACAAAGAAGAATGACTTAAGATTCCAAGTCCTCGCTCCTCTTTGTAAAATTGTTAGCTGCATTTCTGCTAAGATGGGCCCCTATCAGGCTAATTTCTCAAAAGGGAATGCCAAGATGCTATAACAGCATCGTTAATCGAAAATAAGAGAACATTTTTATACCTTGATGTTAATGAGTAACTCCAACAGATTTCTGGGTGGCATAACAATTGAAGTGTTCAGAGGAATCACATAGCACTTATCCAGGTTAAGATCTAAATAGGCTGTAAGTTTCTGGGAAGAAAAAGACAGACACAGATTAATATAATACAGACAACAACTGTATTATTAAGAATAATCTGTACCACTAAAATGGGTGGGCTTTAGAATGTGTAAATCACTCTCTTGCATTTCAACAAATCAAGAATTTGGTGGGACAGGGATGGCAGTAATTAGGAAAGGGAGAGGAAAAATTATTTGTATTAATAATTAACAATCCTAGCAGGAGGTTGTTTCCATAATAAGTGACAACACTTATTAAAATCCACTGCAAATAACCTGTCATCTGATTAAGAGATTTTGTTAGTTACCTCACGTGTCAGTCCTAATGGCCTCTAAGGCACGTATCCACTGGATGTAATGACCAACTTCTCTCCTATCCGCCTACAACAGTACCAGTTACTACCATCCTTAGAGAATTAGAAAAACAGTCACTTAGATGATTTTCTATGTTCTGTGGTTCAGAAGAAAAATCCCAGTTGAGAAAGACTGTCTATAGGATTGTCTTGAGGATTAAAATGAGTTAAACCACATAAACACTTAGGAACTCAATGTGTGTTGCTAACCAAAAGGTCAGCAGTTCAAATTCACCAGCTGCTCCTCGGAAACCCTACAGGGCAGTTCTACTCTGTCCTATAGGGTTGCTATGAGTTGGAACTGGCTCGATGGCAACTGATTTTCTTGGTTTGGTTTATTTGCTTTGGATAAAGTATATAATTTTGAAGTAACTGAAGTGACATCTAGCAATATGCCATCATCTCAAAAAATACAGAAAGTGAGAATATACATCCTCTGGCAGAATGTTCCAAAAATAGTTATTAAGATTATTTTAGTAAGATCTAACTTGTCAACTGTTTCTTCAAAAATTTTAAAATGTTAAAACACGTGAAGTAGTCATAAAAAAACTGGCTTATAGACATTCATCAGATATACAAAAGTTTGCAAAGTTAACTATACTGATATGTTTAAATATTCAAAATGGCAAACCTGTAGAGAGACACAAAAAACACAGGCAATATGTGAAGTTCTGAATCCTGTTTTGAAAAAAATAAAATTCTTGGTACAAATGGGGAAATAGCAATATGAAAAACCAAAACCACTGCTGTTGAGTCAACAGAGTAGAACTGTCCCATAGGGTTTCCAAGGAGTAGCTGGTGGATTCGAACTCCTGACCTTTTGGTTAGCAACCATAGTTTAACCACTGTGCCACCAGGGCTCAGGTGTGGTACTATGTGTTACTTTTCTTAGATGTAATAATGATACTGTGATTATGCAGGAAACAGTACTCATTCTTAAGGAATACTGGCTAAAGTATTTAGGGGTGAGGTGATATATGAGAGAAAAGGCAAAGAAATATGACAAAATTTTGGATCTACGTAGAAGATTTTGTGGGGTATTGACTATTTTCATGTCAACTTTTCTGCACTGTATAAAAATCTTCAAAAGTTGGAGGGAAATGTAAAGGAGAAATCAAATAGATGAAAAAAATGATACAGAACTAAAATGACTAATTTCTGAAAATGCTAATAGAAATGGAACACAAATCAACTCTTACCTATAAAAAATGAGGAAGCACATAAAAAATAATAGTAATTTACAAGCAAAAGAGGAACAACCATGAGGTGGGTTCAAGGGGAGGGAAAGGTTAACAAGATGAGAGAAGGCCAGGTTCACTGGATCTGCTTCAGACATTCGTAACAGGAACAACTCTATGGCCCCCGGGCACCCTTTTAACTCAGTACTGAAGTCACTCCTGAGGTTCACCCTTCAGCCAAGGATTAGACAGGCCGGTAAAACAAAATGAGACTACAGAGGCACACCAGCCCACAGTCAAGGACAAGAAGGCAGGAGGGGACAGGGAAGCTGGTGATTGGGAACCCAAGTTCAAGAAGGGGAGAGTGCTGACATGTCGTGGGGTTGGCAACCAATGTCACAAAACAATATATGTATTAACTGTTTAATGAGAAACTAATTTGCTCTATAAACCTTCATCTAAAGTTAAAAAAAAAACAGCCAACCAAATGTTGCTGGTTTATCTTGTAGAGTAGAAGAAACTCAAATCCATTTTTTTGTTTTCGTTTTATTTATTATGCTTTAGGTGAAAGTTTACTTAATACACATATTGTTTTGTGACATTGGCTGCCAACTCCAAGACATGTCAACACGCTCCCGTTCTCGACCTCGGATTCCCCATTTCCATTTGTCCAGCTTTCCTGTCCCTTCCTGCCTTCTTGCCTTTGCTTTTGGATGGGAATGCCCATTTAGTCTCAGATACATGGTGGAACTACGTGTTACTGTTTGTTTTATAGGCCTGTCTAATCTTTGACTGAAGGGAGAACTTCAGGAGTGACTTCAGTACTGAGTTAAAAGGGTGTCCAGGGGCCACACTCTCGGAGTTTCTCTAGTCTCTGTCAGACCAGGAAGTCTAGTCTTTTTTTGTGAGTTTGAATTTTGTTCTACATTTTTCTCCAGCTCTGCCCGGCACCCTCTATTGTGATCCCTGTCAGAGCAGTCAATGGTGGTAGCTGGGCACCATCTAATTGTGCTGGACTCAGTCTGGTGGCAGCTGTGGTAGTTGTGGTCCATTAATCCTTTGGACTAATCTTTCCCTTGTGTCTTTGGTTTTCTTCATTCTCCCTTGCTCGCAAAGGGGTGGGGTCAGTGGAGTGTTTTAGATGGCTGCTCCCAAGTTTTTAAGACCCCAGACACTACTCACCAAAGTAGGATGTAAAACATTTTCTTTATATATAAACTATGCTACGCCCATAGAGCTAGATGTTCCCTGAGACCATGGTCCCCAGCCCTCAGCTCAGTAACTCAGCCCCTCAGGAAGTTCAGATGTGTCTATGACCAAGTTCATTTTCTTAAAAGGTAAACTCTAAATAAATTTAAATAATGCGTTATTAAACTAACAAAGACAGAAATTTAAAACGACAAAAAGCATGAAATAAAGAACCTGTATTCTTTCTGCAGTCTCGACACCTGGCTCACCTTGTTAAAGTCGTGAACGATGTTGGCAGGATCACTATCTGCAAACTCTGGGACAGGCACACTGATGAATTCAACCTCGTCTTCTTCAAAGATCTTGATATTTTCCTCAATTGTTTGGTAGCGAGCAGCTGGCGCATCTGCAGAAGCTTCATTTAAGATGACATCATCTTTGATGTATTTTATTCCACAGTAGTACACGTCATCTGGCTATAGAGAATTTGAACACTATTTCAGCAATTCAGTGGGAGACAGGTTTTTAAATGTAAGTATTACTTAAGCTGCCACCTCTATCTAAATAGCATTTTGCTTGCAAACTCTTACTTTTAGATGACAGGCCAGACAGTTTAATTACAGAGTTAACACATTCTTTAAGACCAGGTTCCGAAGTATTATAAAGAAACCATTTCAGAAGAGTAAGAAAAGCAACTGATTGCCTTTCTACTTTTTGTGGTTGACAAATATAGAATATAAAAGCAATTATCCATCCGGTGACAGTAAATCTGAAGAAACACACAGGCCTCCTTTTACCTGTAGACATTACTTTAATAAAAGAACATATCCACAAACTAATAATGTTTTTCTTTAAAAAACCACTTCATAAAACTTTTATGTGATTCCCTGATTAAATTTTCTTATTAGCCAAAACAAGGATAATTTTTTCTGAAATCTCTATATGTATACAGGTAGTTCTGATTTTTCCTTAAGATATATCAATTCTGGGTGAAATAAGTCAGACACAGAACGACAAATGTTGTATGATCCTGCTTACATGAAACATCTAAAACAGACAAATACATAGAAATCAAAGTTTGTTAGTGATTACAAGGGGCAGGAGGGAAGGAAAAGGAGTTACTGTTTAAGGAGTGCTGAGTTTCTGTTAAAGGTGACAGAAAATTCTGGAAACAAATAGTGGTGATAGTTGTACAACATGGTGAACACAGTGTCACTGAACTGTACACATGAAATTACTGAAAAAGCAAACACACATAAAAAAATATCGAAGTAGTAAATGTTTGGCTATGTATGTTCACCACACACAGAAAATCACAATTAAGTGGAAAATATCAGATGATAAATCTTTATAATATGGTCTCATTTTTGTAGGAAAAAAATATATCTATACAATAAAGACTTGGGGGTATACAGCATTCAGAACACCAAATGTTAACTCTGCACAGTGGAACTCCAGGTGATTTTTTCTACATTATTATCTATCTATATATATACTTCTTATAAAATACTGTATTAAAAAAAGGTGACTAGTTTTTAAAGAATGAATCTGAGGCTATTACCTCCGGCTGGGGCAATTTAATACTTTTATGTATTTTTTAATGAATATTTATTATTTCATAATCAGGACGCATAAAGCACTTATCTTGACAAAGACGATGCATGTGAGGTCAAAGCTCTACTAAGCCTCAAGTATTCAAACAATGAAAAAGAACACCAGTGGCTACTTGTGTTGTGACTTAATTGTTGTTTTAGGAATTTTTAGATAAAAATTGACGGAAGCTGCTCTATAAGTATAAAATGTTATCTGAATAATTGTATTTCATTGTGTCTCTTTCAATATACCATCATCCTGAATGAGCATAAAATTAAAAAAAAAAAATACACATCCTCTGGCAGAACGTTTCAAAATACTTTAAAATATTTTAGTAAAATCTAGCTGCCAAGAGAAATATATCACAAAACAAACCTAATAAAAAATCTATGTGTTAACCCACTGGGAATACCATTCACCTCTCTAGGTCACACCAACAAGTAGCAAAGAGGTAGGGGGACACAGCTATTGTTGGGGAGCCCAGACTGGCTATCAAGTTAGAGTCTATCAACATTACAGGATTCGTGGCTGATGTATTTATTCAACTGACAATTAATAAAACTATACCTCTTAGCCATTAATTGTGGTAGGAAAATGAAGATTCATCAATTCTTTAAAAAAATCACCCAACAATTTGCACCCTATTTTCGGCAACATTTCAAAAAACTTTTACCCTGCTTTAGTGACCGACTAAAACGTTCAGATTTTTAACAGAGCTTTAAAATAGGGACCACCAATGCTAACGGCCACAGACAAAAAGCACAACCTTAGGACGAGTTGGGCCACTTTTCTAATACGTATGAAACGATATTTAAAATAGTACTTACAACTTTCCCACTTACTTGAAGAGCAAAGTATCTGTACAGGTATGCTCCCCCGAGAATGACACCCGCAAGCATGAACGCTAGTCCAAAGCACATGCACCAGCACCAGGCTCTTCTCTGGGCAACTGGTACCACTTCATCTGGGTCCTAAAACATACAAAAGGCAGATGATCGTGTCACAGTTCACCAGAATCACAGAAAGCTCAGCTTTGACAGAAATCCTAAGGGTTATAATTTTATAAATGAAGACTTAAAGACCAAGGGGAGTCAGGTGTCTAATCATAATCCTCCCAGAAAAGGTTAATGGCGGCACCAGGACTCACAATGCTTCTTCTGCCTTCTAACTCTCAGTTCCCCACCTGCTAACCATATCGTGAGTAATAATACACACCATAATTTTCTATTTTCCATGCACAATTTTTGGTGAGTAAAGTATCTTCTAACATGAAAAAATTCAGAAAAGGTTACAATACGACCTTGACATGCGATGTTATGGCACTGGGCCCCGTGTATTACAAAGCTGGGCTATCTCTATGGTACATCATTTGTAAAATTATGTACTAGATTGCTGCAGGTAGCTTGTATCTCATATCAGATATAAACCATCCTAACAACCCATAAGGAAAAATAACAGGACAGTACAACTAGATGGTGCCTGACTACCACCACTGACTGCTCTGACCAGGATCACAACAGAGGGTCCCAGACAGAGTTGGAGAAAAATGTAGAACAAAATTCTAACTCACAAAAAAAAGACCAGA
>NW_004443980.1:5870312-5929382 GCF_000243295.1 Trichechus manatus latirostris
CTTTTAGCTCAGTAATGAAGTCACTCCCGAGGTTCCCCGTTCAGCCAAAGATTAGACAGCCCCATAAAACAAAATGAGACTAATGGGGCACAACAGTCCAGGTACAAGGACTAGAAGGCAGGAGGGGACAGGAAAGCTGGTAATAGGGAATCCAAGTTTGAGAAGGGACAGTGTTGACATGTCGTGGGGTTGTTAACCATTGTTATAAAACAGTATGTGTACTAACTGTTTAATGAGAAACTATTTGTTTTGTAAACCTTCATCTACAGTACAATAAAAAAAACTAAAATTTTTTTAAAAACAGGAAAATAAAGACATAATAATATTAAACTGAAATTCTTTAAACAATTAGAATCTCAAAAAAGAGGACTAGCTTACTACCTACAAGAAATCCTACAATTTCACTGCCCAACCATAAAAGAGTCCCAGTTGGATAAAGGTCATCTTACTTTTAAGAAAAGGGTAGTAGTAGAACATGAGGAAAGATTCAATAAGAAACTCACTTATAAACTCAAGAGGCATACAATTAGCATATTAATTGTGAGAATTCTGATTTTGATGCACTCAAGGAAATAATTTCAGATTAGAACATCATCTGGGGTCATGATATCTGCAGTCCCTAGATGCTTCCCTTTGCCTTTCTAACTCAATCCCTCTACTCTGTCACTTCACAGAGTTATAAGTAATTTCTAATTTGCACTCAGGTTTATCTGCAAAGAGCTGACAAAGCAAGGGAGATGAATTGCTGGTGTTATATAACTACTGGCTCATGAAATAGTACAGCCAGCAAAGAAAAGGCTTCAACGGGCTTGAAACCATCATAATGAAAGGTGTTCTACTTTGTAGTATACATATACAGACTCTTAAGTACTTGGATTCTTTCCTTTACTGGGGAAAACCCAATATGGGATGGCTTAAGGTAGGATGTAGACTTGGCCTAAGCCTTCACAAATTAATAGAATATAAAGAGAGGACACAAGAAGCAAGAAGAAAAACCAAATGATCAACGTACAAAAGCAGGCAGGGTAGGTGTATTAGACCAGGAAAATGGACATGGATGAAGTAAGATATTCAGTTAGGGAAGAATGAAAAGCTAACGTTGAATATATAAAGTGATGTAAGGATCAGAAAATTGTGAAAGTGTTGTACTCTGCTGCAGTAGGCATACTTATCAGTGTGCTGTGTGTGTTCTGAAAACGAGTGCACTACAAGGTATTATCTAATGAAAATAAGCCTGAAAGAATTCATCAGGCCATGTAAGATATCCCATGTGTGAAACATTACAAGAATTGCATGGAATCATGAAGTAGTATGAAACTTGAAGGATAAAGTACACGTTTTGCTTGAGCCTTTGTCTGACATAAACATCTGAGGAAATAAGAAATAGTTCCTAGCACAATTAAATTTAGGGTTGAGGCAGGGTGGAGAGTGCTGGATATTACAGATGGAAATGGTCATTTCTAAAACATTTGGTGTCAGCTGCCAAGACAGCCAAATGTGCGCCCACACCCACCCTGTTTGGCAGGCTCTTTCTTGGAACAGCACAAAAATGAATAGCCAAAGACCATGGGCAGACACCTGTAAAAGAATACGCAGCCCCAAATGTTATTTTAAAATACCATTTTAACTCTTCAACAAACATTTCACAAATTATTATAAATGTCTACTATGTTCCAAGAGCTGTGTGAGGCAGTGGGAATACAGCTTCTGCCAAGAAAGAGATCAATCTTGTCAGTCTGGAAAAGAGCGAAACATACAGAGAGCACACACCCCGCATGGGCTCTAACAGGAAAACGCACAGAGAGCAGAGGGGCTGCAGAGGTCCAGGAAGACTTCCAGGGAAGTAAAGACTTGACTGGAATGCTGAAAGACAAATACTCATAAACCATGCAGAAAACAGAGTTTAAGGCACTACACAAATGGCAAAGAATAAACAAATCATGGAGCCAGTATGCATGGTATCTCCTAGAACAAGTGGTATAGCAGGGTATGGTGGGGAGGGGTACAAGAGATGAGGAAGGAGAGGTAACTGCGTGCCAGATCACAAAGGGCCTTTGTACACCACGCTATGGAGCTGAATTCTCATTTTTATTCCAAAAATAAAACACACTTTCCAGGACAATAATAGAAAAAAATTAAGCATACTGCAAAGAATTTAACTTATACAACACGTCACTAATCCACAGATCATTTATTTAGCACCTCAACAAGGTGAAACATGGCTTCAGAATCAGGAAATAAACAAGAGTCTTTGAAGAGACAAATAATAGGTCTTGAGTCCATGCACCACAGGTTAATACTTCATAAAAGAGTTATCAAGTCTTCAATGTCCATTTAATCTCTTTTAATCTCTAAATTCCTAGTGATCACTTTCTACCTTGCATTAGAAGAATTCACATACAGATCTTATCTCCATATTCATTTTGCACTACTGATAGCTCCAAGCCAAGCTTGGCACTTAGTTGGCATGTAACAAATACTTGATAAGTGAATAAATAAATGAATTTCAGATACTTAAAAAAAAAAAAGAGAGAGAGAGATCGACTATTTAATTTGATGACCCACAAAAGTTAGAAAGAAACTACTGGAAGAAGGCACACCAAGAAACAAGCTGCATCAGCAGCCAGCATAATGGGGGAATCAGAGAGAAAGATAACATTAAGAATTCAAGGACAAGAGACTGTAGCTATTTAGCAAAAGACAGCCCTCTTTGGTGCTATAGCCTGGTTCAACATTTACCAAGGACCTGCTATTTGCAATCAGGAGCCCTGGTGGCACAGTGGTGAAAGTGCTCAGCTGCCAACCAAAAGGTCAGCAGTTCGAAGCCACCAGCTGCTCCGTGGGAGAAAGATGTGGCAGTCTGCTTCCATAAAGATTTACAGCCCTGGAAATACCATGGGGCAGTTCTACTCTGTCCTATAGGGTCTGTATGAGCAGGAATCGACTCAAAGGCAGTGGGTTTGGTTTTGTATACTCTGCTAGAGCCTGTGGGAAATTCAATGTAATTAAGACATGGCTCATACCTTGAGGAGTTTACAGGCTAGAATTAACATTACACATGATAGATAAATAGTGTTTAGTATTACGATGAGTCATGAAGACAGGATTAAAGTACATTCAAGAGAGAGAAGTTTTTAATCTAAGATACATTTTTTTTTAATGTTCAAATTTTAATATTTGAAAGTGTAGTAAGTTTTAAACTACAACAACAGAAGGCACATATGTAAGATTTAAGGATTAAAAAAACCCCACGACCATCTCAAAATAGGTAGGAAAAGCATTTGGTAAAATTCAATTGCTATTCATAATACAATCTCTTAGCACACTATGAACAGAGGTAGAATTCTTTAACCTGAATAAAGTGAATACTCAAAATCCTATAGCAAACTTCATACTTAATGGTGAAACTTTAGACTGACACTAGCCCCTTTAAAGTTGGGAATACAAGAGATGTCCACTAAAATTGTCCCACTGTTTCTATTTCATATCATACAGCGATCCTAGCCAGACACAAATGACAGAACAAGAAATAACTGGTATAAGGATTGGAAAAAGACAATAAAATTGTCATTATTTGTAAATGATCTATGATGAAAATCCGAGATAATCAAATTACTCAAACTAGAGTTCAGCAAGATTGCTCAAGATCAAAAACCAAAAATCAACTGAGTCGAAGACTTATACACAAATACATGAATACTTATAGCATCATTATTCATTATAGCGCCAAACTAGAAACAACCCAACCGGTGAATGGATAAATACATTGTGGTACTTTCTTGCCAGGGAAAAGCTAGCAATAAAATGAAAGATCCATTTTTATGACCCAGCAATTCCATTGCCAGGTATGTAAGCCTAGACAAACTTCTGTATGTCAGACAATGGTCATAAAACCAGTTGTGGAGCAGATTCTGACTCATGGCTATATGTTTCAGAGTAGACCCTATGTGTTTCAGAGCAGAACTGCTCCATAGGGTTTTCAATGGCCACGATGTTTTGGAAGTAGATCGCCAGGCCTTTCTTCTGGGGTACTTCTGGGTGGACTCAAACCTCCAACCTTTTGGTTAGCAGCCAACTACAGTAACTGTTTGAACCACCTTGGGACTCCTTAATGGTCACTACAAAATTATAAGTAACAACAAAAAAGAAAGAACCTACATATCCTTCAAGAGGAAAATTATATATTGATAATAATACAGCTAAAACAAATCAACTAGAGTTGTTGGTTTTGAGATAAATCTAAAAATACAATGTTGAACAAAAAAAGGGAAAAGTTGCACAAAACACAGTGTATTTTATTTAATAGTTTTAAAACACATACAACAGTGCTATACATTCTCCGTATTTTTGTATGCTTGGACTGTTTCGTAATTAAAGAAAAAAACAAAAAGAAAAATCACCCGTGGGCAAGAGCTCCTCACTGAAAATGCCTTTAAAACTTTACCTGGCCTAATTTAAAACAAGTCACAAAGGTAATTTCCTCCCCTTGTACTGTCATAAACTGGTGCACCTTGAATTATACCAATAAAGTTACAGAACTCCCACAGGGGCTGGACAATTATCATCTCATTAATCTTTCTAAAACCTGAAGTATTTACCCCAGTTCATAAATGAAGACACTGAAGCACAACACTGGCCTTTCGTCACCTCACACTAGATACAGAAACAGACACTTCTCTCAAAAGCATTCTCACACTTGCACCTTACTAATTTCAAATAAATCCTATCACATGATAAAGTAAAATTACTTAACCAATTTATATCGTAAGCAAAATGAAGGATAAATTCTGTTTTAGTGCTTTAGTTAGTTAGGAATTGGGTGACCTCAATCGGTTCCCTATGGCTTCAGTAACCATGTTTCAATTATAAACTTAACTCAGATAAACGTATGGGTTTTCATACTACTTTTATTCCGTCCCCAAACTAACAAATCACTTCACATCCTTAGGCACTTCTTACTTGAGCCTTCCTGATTGGACCAATGAAGGTTTTAAGAGAATTTTTTCCAAAGTTCTCAGACATACTATTTCAATTACAGCAAAGGCAACAAAAAGGCTTTAAGAACCAGACTACTAAAGAGGAGAATATTTCTCAGGGTTAAAAATTGTATTACGCAAAAAAAAGGGGGGGGGGGCACAGAAAGAAGAGAACCAATACAATTTATTAGTTTATTCAACTCAAAATATCATGAGCTATTAAACCTTCAGAAGTAGACCTAGTTACAAACTGGTGATTCTGCGTTTTTTTAAAAATAGATTTCTCAAAGTTTTCTAAACATGTCTAATTCTCAACTATTCTCTCAGCATTTTTTTCCTCCCTACATGAAGAACAAACACACCAAGTTCTTTTCTAGAGTGTCTAGTTTTGAACCTTGATCTTCACTTCTAGCTGTCACTGGGTATGTTTCTTTCTGGGTACTTAATTTCATAAAACAACCAATCTAAACCACTTCCCTATAAGGAATTTGAGTTCTGAGTTTTAGAGACTGGATTAATATAGTGAACAGAGCACCTCAATTCTTTAAATGACAGAACATTCTTTTACAAAGAACAAATCCAAACATGGATGGCATCAGCAAACCAGAAATTGACAAGCCCAGAGAAAACCACACACAGGAATCAAAGAGCTGTTCCAGACAACTTCTAGTTCAAGAGTGAACTGACGAAAGCAATGAGAAGGATAAAAGGCTACTTACTCTATGATACACCTGTATGCCATTATGGAAAAGGCGAAACAATAGCAACAGAAAACAAAACAGCAGTTGCCAGGACCTGGGGGGGGGGGGGGGGGGGGCAGAACTGACTACAAAGGGGTATGAGGAATGTGTTGGGGTGATGAAAATATTCTGTATCTTAACTGGTAAAAACATGACTAGACACTTCTGTCAAAATTCACAAAAATGTACACCTAAAAAGGGTGATATTTTTTAGTGCTTAAGTAACACTTGAATCACTCCGCTTTCCAAATTTATGAACAACAAGCACAGGTTTTTTTTTTTTTTTTTAAGCCCCATTAAATGATACTAAAGAAGCTGAAGAAGACATAACCCTATAAAAAATAAAAGACAAGGGTAAAAAGATGATAGCAGACAAGAAATATAAAATTTTTGTAGGATGGAAAGCAGCTGGACAAGTGGTATCAACCTCTCAATTGTTGTGAGGTGCCATCGAGTCGCTTCCAACTCAAAGTGACCTTACGTACAACACAATGAAACACTGCCCGGTCCTGTGCCATCCTCACAATTGTTATACTTGAGCCCACTGTTGCAGCCACTGTGTCAATACATCTCATTGAGGGTCTTCCTCTTTTTCGCTGACCCTCTACTTTACCCAGCATGATATCCTTCTCCAGGGACAGGTCCCTCCTGATAACATGTCCAAAGTATGTGAGAGGTAGTCTTGCCATCCTTGCTCTCTTTCAATTACTCATCATAAAATGGAGATTAATAATAGCACCACCTTGGGACTGTCGTGGGGATTAAATGTGAGGAAATATATGGAAAGCATATACGCAGACCACTGCTTGTCACATAGTAAATAGTAAGTGCTCAATAAATGATAGCTATTATTATTATTTCCATTGCCATTGGCCTTAGCTGGGAAAAGGGCTTCAAACAGTTCCTTCCTTCATTTTCGAACCCCTGCTGAAAATCTGCATTTCTAACAAGTTCCCAGGCAATGCTAATGTTGCTGGTTAAGGACCAGTTCTTAGAACCACTAGTAGAGCAATGGTTCTCAAAATGTATTATACATAAGAATCACATGGGGGATCTTGTTAAACTGTAGATTCTGATTCAGTATACCTGAGGGTGGAAAGGCAAATTCTCAGCAGGGGTTCAAACCAGAACGAAGCAGTTCAATGCCCTGGGGAAAAGTAAGCTGAAACAAGTATCTGCTGGGGTTGAAGCCAATTTAGAAGCAACCTACTGCAGAATACTGAAAAGGCCAGCCGAGAAAAGACATTACTGGAGGAAAACGAAATAGCTTCCTATTCCCATGAAAATGAAAAAAATAAACAAAAACCGTGGTTATCCTTTTAAGGTCTACTTAATAAATTCCAAAAATGTTTTCCTAAGTGTATCCTTAGAACCACAAAAATGGTTTTGTACTAGACTGCTCCAAATGATCAGCAGAATACCAGTCCTATTCAATGACAAGGAGCCCTGGTGGTGCACTGGTTAAGAGCTCAGGCTGCTAACCAAACAGTGGGCAGTCTGAATCCACCAGCCACTCCTTGGAAACCCTATGGGACAGTTCTACTCTGTTCTATAGGGTCACTATGAGTCGAAATCAACTCAATGGCAATGAGTTCGGTTTCATTTTTTATTCAATGATATTGGTACGAAAAGGTTACTGCTACATGTTCTACTCACCTGACTTCTACATTAACTTTCCTTCCCCAATATTGAAGCATCGAAAAGACATGATCTAGTAAACAGCTTATTAAAAACACTGATTACAAAAAATATTCTGCTATATATAAAGTGGGGGCAGTGGGGGCTCAGTGGTAGAACTGTCACCTTCCATGCGGGAGACTCAGGTTCAATTCCCAGCTAATACACCTCATGCACAGCCACCACACACCCGGTAGTGGAAGCTTGTGTGTTGCTATGATGATGAACATCTTTCATCGGAGCTTCCAGACTAAGAGTAGGAAGACCTGGTGATCTACTTCCAAAAACCAGCCAATGAAAACCCTATGATCACAATGATCTGCAGCATTTCAGCCCACTGTCATCAAGAGTCAAGGTCTGACTGCACAGTTGCTACTAACAATCTATAAAGCACAAAATCTCTGGCTGAGAAGCTAACCATCTACGGACATGTTTGCAAATGTTTCCAAATGAATATAAACATTTGTTTGCATTTTCTCATTCTCTTAAATCACCATCAGAATTTTGCTTTCGCATCTGCCTTCTCAAATAAGACTGCTACTGTCAACTGTGATTAGGTCCACGTGAGAAATCTTCTTTTTCACGCACAAAAAGGAAGCACTTTTCTAACTGATGAGTATTTTACAGCCGGATTTCCCAAGGTCCCCGGGCCCGCCGTCAGCACTGGCTTTCATTCACCATGAAGTATAGCTAAGTTACATTAGTCTTTAGAGTCAAAAGTGGGAATCATACCATGTTCTGATTAATAAAGTTATGTTATTCTGGAGTTGGAATTGAGGAGGTTTAAAAAACGAGAACTTCAGCTCAAATTACGACGACTACAAAACAGATATCTCATTAATCTACTTTCCTGCTAACAAATCTTAGAACAGTATACAAATAGCAATACAAGAACAAAAAGAAATTCAATTATTAAAGCCATTCTATAACAATTTAACTATTGTGCAAAATCTATGAAATCTGAACCATACAAAATTAGCACAGGCCTAGGTTTAAAAAAAAAAAAAATAGGTCAGAACTAAAAGAAATCAGGCTGTAAAGCTCTTAAGGCTGGACCATAACTTAATCATTTTTGTATCATTAGGAACAAGCAGAATATCTGGTACAAAGCAGAAAATTAACAAGAATAATATTCTAAAAATATTTTATAATTTTTCTACATTTTTTAAGGATGACTATTATTTCTATATAGTGTTTATTCAATCTACACTGTGCAGAACTCAACGAGTGATGCAATTTTGTGAAGTAAAATGGCAGCATATTTTCAAATGCACATTTGTTTAAAGGCACAGGGGTAGTCAGAGCAAAGACTAAACGAGCACTAGCAGGCAGGTATTTCATGAACAGCATTATAAACAGATGTTATTTACTGTTGATAATAGCCTTCACCAAGAAGCCCTGGTAGCACAGTGTTAAGCACGAGGCTGCTAACTGAAAAGGTCAGTGGTTTGAACCCACCCAGCCGCTCCACAGGAAAAAGACCTGGCAATCAGCCTAGGAAACCCTATGGGCCAGTTCTACTCTGTCACATGGGAAACTTCATGAGTCAAAATCTTGTTCCCTACTCACTTTCCTAGTTCTTAGATCCAGGTGTGTTGTTTTCTTGTGAAAGCAGATATAGACATTTAAGTAGGACATGATTAATACAGCTTACAGAATGAGCTGGTGCTCCCAGCTACACTATGTATGCTTCTTGAGGGATGGGGCTTTATTAGTGACTTTTAAATCCCTAGCACGGTGTCTTGCCATGTCGCAGTGCTTCTGAGTAAGTGATCAGGGCAGTTCTCAGAAAGAAAAGATCCCTTACGGTAGTTCCTAGAATTATTAAATGGCAACACCATAAGAGGTCATTTAGTCCAATATGTCATTTTACAGATAAATATGATAAGGCCCAGAGAAGTTAAGTAAAATTACTTGTGTAGTATCACAAAGCAAATAAGGCCTAAATATCATCTGACTCCATGTGCGCCTTAGGGAAGGACAAGCATGGAATTATTAGGTCAACCAGCTTAGGTAAGTTGATTCTGGTAATAAATGAAGTGACACGTGTAATATTCATATCCTGACTTTACACAGAGTTCTACTAGCATGTTAGTGTACTTAAATCAAGCCACACTAATAACAAGCACTGTATGTGTTAAGGACTATGACAATAGTATCGCTGACCTTATGCCACAGAGAATAGAAATGAATGACAGCAAACGATTTGTCAATAAAAAATTTAAAAACTGAAAGCTTAATACCAAGACATAAGGAGAAAATTTCAAGCTTCTAGAGAAAAAAACAGGTCACATACAAAATACTACAATTCAGAATGCTATCAGACCAGAAGATAATGGAGCAATGTCATCAAAATGCTGAGAGAAAACTACTAACCTAGAATTTTATACCCAGATAAATTATCTTAAGTGTGAGGGTAGAATAAAGGGTCTCAGTCATGCAAAGTTCAAAGATTTTATCTCAGACACTCAGGATTCATAAAACTGCAGATCCAACATAGGGCACAGGCAACGGCCAGGATGATTACAGACTCTGAGGACACCTGTACAGCAACAGGCCTAGAATGCAACAGTCCTGACTGCAAGACTGAAGAAGGGCAAGCGGGAAACTGCCAAGAAAAATACAAAGCTTGACAGCTTACCTGAAGAGTCTGAATGTACGGAAAGGCAATTATACTGCTGTGAGTGAGTGAGTGTGAATTCTAAACACACGGGAAATTAAGCAACCTTCCCTCCTGCCCCAAGCAGCAATCCAGGGAAAATAAAGTTTTTGTTCAAGCAAAGATGTATAATAAAAGTATATTACATTCCTCAAATATAAATAATGTTTATGTAAACTACAAGAAAAGCAATGAAATCAATCTAACCAGAAATTGCTGTAACTACCGGGAGAGGACAACTGTGTGTTGTGTGTAAATGTACAGAAAGAGCTAAATATTGATTTTCCGTATTAGGAAGGCAATTTGTAATACTTATAATCAATCAAACAAACAGACAAAAACATGATAAAGCAGCAAGAACAACTATTTAGAGCAGAAATTCTCCAAATGTAGTCCAGGGATACCGTTTCAGGGGGAGTCTGTATAATCCAAACTATTGTTATATAAAACTAAGGCACCATTTGCTTTTTTCTCTACTCTCATTCAGTACCGTAGAGATTTCCAAAACTAACGTGTGATACCGATGTGAGAACCCAGCTGAGTGAGGTAGTGAGGTTCTAAACCCTGAGGTATGACTCATCCTTAGCTCACGGGCTGTACAGAAGCAACGGCAGGCGACAATGGGTCACATATAATTTGTCAACCCTGCACTCCACTGCAAAGACCGTAGATCTGCACATGGCAGACCGTCAGTGTTTTTGCCTGACATACCTGTAGGAATTGGTTTTTAATATTCAAATTTCATATTTCAAATAAAAATCCTGATTTCTAGCTTGCCTTTAAAAATTGGAGAATCAGGCAACACTGAACCCCCCCCCTTTTTTTTAATAATGAAAATGATGAATATTCCAAATTGTTTAACGTGCAACTATCCGGTTGGCCCCAGGACGCAGTAAGTTACCTCTGTGTAACATGCCTAGCGTTTATCTGGGAAAATATATGTTCTAGTACTAAAATGAAAGAAATAACTGAATTGAAAGAGAAAATTATGACATGGAAGATGAAAACTGACATAGTAATATATATAACAGAAATAGTAGTGAGGTTGGCTGACAAAATGAATTTTAAGAAATACAGACCTACATAAACTAGCTCTCAAAATCATTTTTCCTATTATAAATATGGGTCCTTCTTTGTACACTGCAGCAACCCAGGTGATTTGTTTAACAATGCAGCTTATCTTTTTGGTTATGACATTAAGTCATTTTAAACATTACAATCACATTTAAAGCAGAGAAAATAATTCAAGATTTAAGCTTTATCCTTAACTTATTCTGAAAAACACTTCTTCTTTTCAATTTTGGCATTAAAAATCAAACATACAAATACACAAAAATCCATCAAACAAAACCTCGTTTCTTACAAATATGAAATTCTACTATACCAAAAAAGGTTTATTCAAATACTTCAAATTTTCAAAGTATCAAATAACTAAACACCATAGTTTGTGTGTCAGTCTCCCAAATTTCCAAAATGTTTAAATTTGAAAATAGAGTATTGATAAAACTATAAACTTTATTTCAACATTAATTTCTCTTCAGTAATATTTGTAATTTATATTAGCTTTAAATGATAAAATTACTTCTGGAAACTTAGCAGCATTAAAAAACAAAATATTAAATAAAAAAGTAATTTTTCTCATGTCTACAACTCAAGATTCAAAGTTTTGTTTAAGAATAAAAATAGTTTATGTTCATTCCTATTTTGATTTTTCCTCAAATGAGGATAGAATTATAAAGATGCTTCAAAAACTTTTTCTATAATCATAAAACATTAAAAATTTATAATTATTTAATAATCTTCACTCAACTGTAACACTAATAAAATGAGAATACATTGTAGATTTTCTTAAAAGCTACTAAGAGTATTTATGATAAATATTGATTAAAGGAAATAATCACAATCACATGGTTTTTTTTAGGATGTCCTTAGGGTCATACCTGAAATGTAATTTCCAATTTTCAACTTTCTGCCATCTACCCTTTAAAAGACTTTCACTGTTAAACTTCGTGCAGAGAAAGTAAAAGATTCAGAAAATAATTATCTTCACATAAAAGCTTCTTAAAAACATGTTTCTAATGTTACTATTTTCTACATCTTTTAGACAAAAACCACCTAATTCAGAAATTGAGAACAAATCCTTTATTTTGTTTAGCAGGTAGGTAGCAGTTAAAGCCTGAAGAAGTCCTTTGGTGGGACAGTCCCTAACTCCTTCAGTCTAAGCGCTAGGAAAAAGTGCCAAGTTTGCCAAGAAGTTTAAGAGAATGAATTCATCAGTGTTATATGTGAAAGGATACAATTTCTCTGGATCGTCCTTTACCGACATGATGCTATACAAAGCAGTTCAAGAAGCTTTAGTTAAAATATGAATTCAGAAAGTACTTCCTTTTGGAAAAAGTGACTTTTTACCCAGGTATTTAAGTTATGGTGTGATAAAACTAAGAGAAAAAAAACATCCCAGAAGCCACAGAATTCCCCACAATTACTACTACACATTTTTTCTATGCACACTTACATACAAACCAAGGTTTAGCCAACACGTAATAAATAACACATGAATTAAATTCTAAATCAATTTAAAGAGGCTTGTACCATAAATAAGGAGCCCTGGTGGCAGAGTTGTTAAGCGCTCAGCTGCTAACTTAAAGGTTGGAGATTTGGACCCATTAGCCACTCTACGGGAGAAATATGGGGCAGTCGGCTCCCATAAAGATGACAGCCTTGGAAGCCCTATGGGGTTGTTCTACTCTGTCCTACACAGTTGCTATGAAGTGGAAATGACTGGACAGAAACAGGTTCAGTTTGGTTTGGTATCACTAATGTGTTTGAGAGATAGCACATAAACCTGGTATATACCAGTTGCCATCTACCTGATACGTGGCAAAGTAAGATACCTGCCTCTGATTGGCAAAAAACGTTTAAGACGACATGGAAAATAAAAGATTCTATAGAAGAATCCTGATCAAAAGGGGGAAAATGCAGAACAGAATTTCAAATTCTCATGGACTTAAGGCTTTCTGGAGTTATGGGGGCTGGATGAACCCCTGAAACTATTTCCCTGAGATAATCTTTAAACCAAAAATATCCCCCTAAAGTATTCTTAAAACCCAAGAATAAACTAGTAAAAAATGTTGGCCATAAGCATTATTATGCATTTTTAAGAACTATCTATATGAGATCAAAGTGACAACGGCAACTGGAAAGATTAGGAAGGAACCTCGGGGGCAGTAAGCTTATGTTAATGGAGGAACAACTCAGAAAAAGAAGTCTGAGAATGACTGCACAACTCAAAAAATATAAACAATGTCACTGAATTGCACACATAGAAACAGCTGAACTGGTATATGTTTTGCTATGTATATTGTCAACAACAACAAAATAAGATTTTTAAAAATATACTAAAAAAAAAAAAGATAAACACTACCAACCTGGGAGGGCCGCAGGCTGGTATCTCGTCCTCCAACTGCCCCACATGCACCCGTGCCCCTTCCGGCTTGTGCACAAAGTCCTAGCAAGTCACTCGGGATGCAGGGAGGTATTAATTTATCTCCCAGCACGAACCCCTCACTATAGGATAAATACCCTCATGGAGAGTCAAAACATTATGGCTGTAAAATTTTTAATGGCCAGTGCTTACAAACACTAAATTATATAACTATCCCTGAGTGGTACAAGCAGTTAACTTGCTAGGCTACTAACCGAAAGGCTGTTAATTTAAGATGCCTCGAAGAAAGGCCTAGCAATATACTTCCGGAAAATCAGCGATTTAGAGCCCTGTGGAGCACAGTTCTACTCTGACACACATGGGGTCACAAGAGCCCAAGTTGACTCAAATGGCAGCTGGTGTTGGTGGTAAATTACATAACTAGGTAATGAGATGCACTTTAGTTAAAGAAAACCAAGCTCCCAATCCCTCCCTAAAGGTCAATACATTTCAGTAAATGTCCAGGCATGCATTTTACGTTCCTGGAAAAACAAAAAACAAAAATACTACCAAACCAAAACAAACCCATTGCTGTAGAGTCAATTCCGACTCATAGCAACCCTACAGGACAGACTAGAACTGCCCCATACGGTTTCCAAGAAGCAGCTGGTAGATTCAAACTGCCAACCTTTTGGTTAGCAGCTGAGCTCTTAACCACTGCACCACCAGTGAAAAGTTAAAATTACCACACCTTTCAGCTTTATTTGTGCAAACAGGGAGTGAGAAGGTGTAAAGAAATAGGGTTCCAACAGCCACTTTGTAATGAGAACTTAGAAGTTACTGAGTGAGGCACCCTTTTTCCTTCCCAGCTCCTATCCCACCTCATCTTGTCCTCCTTTAAGAATATCTGCAACGTAGCTAGTGTAAGCAACACTATTATCAGCAAAATGGCTTGTGGTATACCTGTGAGGTGAACATAAGCTTTTCAAAGGACTGCTACGAAGTAAGAGGTTTCCTAAGCAAGTATTACAAGAAGGGTTGTTGACAACTGCTGTGCTACAGTGAGGTAACCGAAAGTGAAAATGTGGTTTATTACATAATAGTTCTATCCACTCCTTTCTCTTTGACCCACTGTAATTTAATATAGGGAAGGAATGTAACATGTTAAACTGAATCACAGAAAGGAAGAAAAGGAATAGTCCGGTTAGGTTGAGGAGACAGTTGTTATTTTTCACAGTGAAAACAATTTAATTCCTGCCAAATATAATTATATAATCCTGGTATCTTTAGAGAATTTTAAAACTTCTAGAGCAAGTCCTTACAGACCATCTGGTCCTACACTCTCATCTTACAGAGAGGAAAACTAAAAAAATTCAGCTGAAGATCAAGCAGTTACGTAATGACAAAACTGGGACTTCCGGCTCAGTCCATTAAGTCTTTTGAAATTTGCACATATGTAACAATTGTTCAAGGTTAAGTTATGGGCACAAACATAAATGAATGAATAGCTGCCTACAACATAAAACATGTATATAATTTTAAATTCACCTATTCTACACAAAACCCAGGTCTTACTCTGCTGTTTTTATACCTTCAAGAGCTTGTACCCACTGGAACTGGTGGAGGAAGACGGAAATAGTTAAGCGGAAAACAACCAGCTAGCTGAGATAATATAATCAATGGAAATGGCTCTTGGGATTAAATAAGCTACTGAAAAGACCATGAAATTGAAAAACAGGGCAATGGGACTGCTTCTGGAGGGTTCTCATCCTGAGAGAGAAAACAGCTAAAGAAATAGCTAAAGACAGGAGCAGTGCAGAAGTACTGGAATGCATGTTATATAAGCCAGCTGACTGGAGCAATCCGAATTCTCGAGGCTTAAGGTAGTGGAATCTACATGTTTAAACCAGAGTCCCAGATGACACCAGAGCAGGTGGCCCTTAAGAACACAACTGAGGAACGCTGGTCTAGGGAGTTGAGATATGGGAACATTGTGGTCTAGAAGAGGATTTAAGGGTATTTAAAAATTCTTGTTCAGGGGTTGTGGGCCTAACTAACTAGTCTTACACGACCTCCGAACCAACCAGGCAAAGAAAATGCCCCAGGGAAAGCACACCAAGGCCAATTCTGCACGGAACCCAGGCAGTCACCCCCCAGGGAGGCAGAAATTATTATGCAATCACTGCCCAAGCTCAAAAGATGAAGAGATCAGTTCTTTCACAAATGTCTGTCATTAAATAAGATTTTCATTCACCTGTTAAGTGACAGACTGAGTGTAAGGATTCTACTTTTAATGTAGAGCAATATTTTGTCACCCACTGAAGAACTGAAGTCTTTCAGCTTATAGCAAGAAAAAGAATTAGTCATTTTGTATCTGCCAATTCATCCATGACTGCCTGCCTTACAAAGGAAGACTCTGGCCTTCGCTGCTTAGTCCCAGTATTTTCCTTTGGGTACGGGGATCTGAGAAAATATAAACAGAAAACAAAGCATACCACCATGAATGCTTACTTTTTATAGCGGCTATTACCACAAAATCTGAAGATGGTAAACTTGTGAGAAAATCTGAAAAGGTCAGTTTTAGAAATGATTCAAAATTTGTCCTAAGTTAGATTTAAAGCTACTCAGTATATTAATGCTCATTTTTGTCCAAAGATTTTCAAATCTCCTTCACTACAGCAGAAGAGGAAAAAAAAATGCTCTGAAGTGACATCATCTGTGCTTTCTCCTCCCTTTCTCTTTTTGAAATGGGAGGAGTTACATTTGTTTATTTAAAATACAGATTTGAAACTATTGTGACTGAGCACTTGACTCTACCAATCTATTTTAAGTACAATGATTGTTAGATAAACATAGAGGTAAGATAATTTGCTACTAGAACTATTGTCTGTGCTTTCCAAACATTTTCTTTTTAAGATCAAAACTGTTTGCAATGGATTCAGGAAATCAGCTCACTGTTCCCATTTCAAGGCAAAGCAGTCACTTAAAAATTAACACCTGATGTTTGTATCTGCAACTAGAGCATTTCCAGAAAATACGTACAGTGGCATCCAGATTAATATGATATTCTCAAATTTTCTACATCGATGGCCTATTTTTCATTAGACCAAAAAAAATAAGGTTTATTACTTATACCTGGCACACAAATTACTGGTTTTTTTTTTTTCCCCAAGCTAAAACTAAGTTTATGCAAAAAAAGTAAGTTTACCCATGTCTTGAAAAATCCTAACAAAAAAGTAAGCTAAGCAACATAGATAACTTCTACAGTTTACTTCTTCAGGATTGAATGTCTGCAGCCGACAGACATGGTAGAAAAAGGCTGTGGAGCTTTCCTTTTTAACTTCTGCGACAATTATAATCATGTTTAAAACGCCTATTACTGTAAACCACGGGAAGTAAAACAATAACGGTTCCATTCATGACTTTTACTTAGGCTAAAGGGGGAAATTTCCTAAAATAAAGAAAGATTTTACAAAGAAGTTGGGGGCAAATTTCTTGGGTTAAGTTTCACTTACCTAAGAGTCCTCCAGGGATACCAACTGAAAAGCCAACTACTGGTTTTACACTAACATCCACATGGTAATTACTGACCTTTTCCAGGAATATTTCTGCTTGAATTATAAAATCAACAACCAGAACCCACCCTGAGCCATCACCCTGCGTTCTCCCCTTCCCTCCGTTCGCTTTCCCTTGCCCCCTCCCCGGACTCCACGGTGAAGTTCACCAGCCAATAACGACGGGCCAGGGAAAAAGGGGGTAAAGAAGAAAAGTGCTTTTAAAACTAAGAGGTTTACAGATCCTGGACTTATTACAAGTTCTGTTCAGCCTAGAAACGAAAGTAAGGAAGCAACAGAGGTTTAGGTTTGCGATGATGTCAGCCATTTTAGGCACTTTATACCGGAAAGGAAGTGCCAAACTCGGCTGTTGTTTTGCGTGTCGCTGCTGGTCTACAGGTCGAGCCAAGTCCCGGCCCCACGCACCTTCGCCTGGCTGCACAAGTGACAGTGAACTCGGCACCATTCTTCCATCCTCCTCTCCCGGCCTCCGCGTTAGGCAGCGCTTCCTACGCACGCACTTCCTTACAAAGAAAGAAGCTGCGGCCGGAGAAGAAAGGGGGCAGCCCGAAAAGAAGGAGCGCTCGGGGACCCTCTCCTCCAAGCTCCTGCCCCGCGCCCGCGCGACCTCGGCGCGCATGAGCTTACCGCCCCGCGCCGCACTCCCCAGCCGGGCCAAGACTCCCATCTCCCCGCGCCTCCCCCGCGCCCTGCCTGGCTCCCCCGGCCCTCGGACCTTGCAGTCCACCGCGACGGCGTCGGGGGGAATGATAAGCGCCTCCTCGCCATTCTTGGACCCGTCCTTCTTGGCCTCCTTCTGGGCCAGAGCCGAGTTGAACGTCACCTTCACCATGGCGCGGCCTGGAGTGCCCTCGGAGGGCGGCGGCGGGCTCGAGACGCGGGCTGCGGACTCCCGGCTGCGAGTTCAGCCGCCTCGGCGGAGCTACGGGTGGGGCTCCGCTGCGGCTGAGGAAGGAACAAGCACCTCGGGCAGCAGCTGAAGCGGCGACTGCGGCACAGATCTTCCAGTCTCCTAGCTCGGGCGCGCGGGCGGGGGCGGCTCGTGCACCCACGGGGGCGGGGGCGGGGGCGGGACCGGCGCTGCGCCCGACCCTATCCTCGACCTCAGGCGGGGCGCGGAATCCGGCCCGGGAAAGGGAAGGTCACGTCTCTGGGTCGCCTGGATTTTCCAGTTCTGAATTCACTTCGCCCAGTATACCTCTGGGCGTAGGGTTGCAGGTTAGGAGCAAAATCAGATGAACTTTCCTGGCTTCGCCGCGTAAAATAGATTAACCTCTGGCAGCACCAGGCCGGCCGCTCTCTGCCCGCTGCCCCTGCCATAAGCCTAAAGATCGTGGAGTTTTTGTGCATACGCACATCCATGGTTTCACTTATGGACCCAACTCAGGGGAGCACAGAAATGTTTAAAGCGCTCGCTGAATCCTTGCCTCTGACTTCTTTATCTTCCACGGACCTCACCCAAGGGCGTTACCTGACCCAGCCTTACCTTGTTTTTTTGCCACTCCCTCTGGAGGTCGATGCCTGCCCTGCCTAATCCCAGAGCAGTTCTGAGGAAACCTCTGGATTGATTAGGCTTTCAGACGTCTCCAAACCAAACCCAGCCCAACCCGTTGCCGTCGAGTCGATTCCGACCCATATTCCACTCTTGTGCAGACTTAGACAAAACCTACGTGCACTCTAGACTTCGAGATTCAAGGCAGCGTACTTGGTGATGTCATTATTAGTTTTCTGCAAAATGAAGAAGTCATTTAAGGATAAGGCAAAAATTATACTTTGAAAAGATTTCATCAACAGCTAATACGAGAGAGGACACTGGCCTGCACTGATAATGGGTTTGTGCCAGTGTCTGTCAACTGCTGGTACTTTGGATAAATGGTTGATCTTGTGCCCTTCTCCCACCCCACTCTCCTGGTTCAACCAGACGTGGGTGTACTCTAGAATGTTCCAGTATGTGTCAGCTCTGCCTTAGGTCAACCTTGAAGAAAGTAGGTTGAGTCTGAGATCTTTGAGGATTTGGCTGTCCCTAGAGTTCCAGTTCAAAATGGTCTGTTAGACCCTCCATAGAGTGCCGTATCACAAATCTCTGGGGAACAGCCCAAGATCTCAGAATCTTTCAGATTAAGGAATGACCTGAAATCGTATGTTTTTTCAAGGGCCATCCTGGGCTGGGATAGGAATTCAGTCCAGACCTCGAGTCAGCATAAGCATTCTGAAATTCCATTCCATTGGGAATGGGAAGAGTTGCATTCCAGTTCTGCTGAGTTCTGACACTAACTAGTCAGTTGAAACAATTTATTTAAACTCCTCAGGCCTCTTTTGTCCAGGGAGAAACTCGCAGCGGGGTTGACTGTGAATAAACATTTGATAGTAAAAATGGCTTCTAATTCCTCCCAGTCAACTACTGCCCCAGACCACCTAGTTTCAGAGGTTTCAAGAGACAATTGAAGACTGAGGAATTCTGGAAACAAGAGCTTACACGTATATGTATATGTATAAATGGTGATATATATCCTTTCAGCTTCTATGTTTTGATGAAATGGTGTAAAAATACCTAAGACATTTTGCACTAGCTAGAATTAGGGAAGGAGCTCTGGTGGCACAGTGATTAAAGCACGTAAAGATTTACAGCCTTGGAAATCCTATGAGGCAGTACTACTCTGTCCTATTGAGTCCCTGTGGGTTGGAATTCAACTCCATGGTAATGGGTTTAGAACTAGGGAAGAAAAGAAAGAAAAAAAAAATCTCCCTGAACACTACTATTAAACAGATTAGGAAACTGAGGCAAAGGAAGACCCAATGAATTTATGACAGAAGCAGAAATAAGTCACTTCTCGCACCCTCGCACCCCAACGCCTGCCCAGGGTTTCTCTTTTAACAGGTTCACAGTAAGACTGTTCTTTATTTTGTGGACTAGCAGCGAGCAACAGTTTAAAATTAGTTGGCAGACAGTCTGGGAATTATCTCCCGGTTTTGTTTCTCCATTGTGTCTGCTGTGTCTACAGAACTGTGTAGTGCACAAAAACAGGAATAATAAAGAACCTGGATCAAGACCAGACATAGCAAATCCAGTCTCATGATTTAGAAAAGGTTACCGGTTGAACCTGGAAACTAAGGGGTGGGGGAGGAGGAGAGTCAATATTCAACAAGAGGAAGTTAAAAACATAGTCTTAATTTACCGTTGAGGAGCCCTGGTGGCGCAGTGGTTAAAGCGTTAAGCTGTTAATCGAATGCGGGCAGTTAGAACCCACCAGCTGCCCAGTGGGAGAAGGATGTGGCAGTCAGCTTCTGCAAAGATTTGCAGCCTAGAAAACCCTATGGGGCAGTTCTACTCTGTCCTATAGGGTCACTATGAGTCAGAATTGACTCGATGGCAACAGATTTGGTTTGGTTTAAGTTACCATTAACTGCTGAAGGTAAAGGGGGTGTTAGAAGGCTTTTGTTTTCCTTTTTCCTGTTGATTTGACAGAGCAAGAAGAATCTGTTTTTAAAGTGATCCTAGAGCTACCTTTCACCTTGATTTCTATATTTCTTTTTCTACTTAGCCAGGAGAGAGGACAAGATGGAGTCAGGGAAATAAATTCAAGAATCTTAGTTCATTCAGATTAGTGTGATGTGCCTGGACAGGGTTTTTTTATTTGTTTTTCTTTTTTAGGTTCTTTACATCTCTATAATTTGTGTTCTTTCTTAAGGAAGCAGTTCTCTTTTCTTCAGAGAACTAGCTTGAGTTTTAGCGGGGTGACTGGAAAATATTTTTGCAAACATGGAGTCCTTGGTGAAACAGCATCACTGAATATGCCCTTTGAAACTGTCTTGACTCCTCCTGTCTGGACCCGACACGTGGCTTGAGCTGGGCATCTTATGGCTTTGTCTCAATTTTCATAAAAGAGGTGTTTCTTCTAGGCAACAGGTAAAGCCTCTCTTCAGACTGAAGCATTATTTTTTTTCCTCTTCTTCATACTTAAAAAAACCAACCAACCAACCTGCTGCTGGCTGGTGGATTTGAACTGCCAACCTTTTGGTTAGCAGCTGAGCTCTTAACCACTGTGCCACCACGGCTCCTCTTCATAGCCTTAGGAATCCTTTATTTTTTCTAAATTTCTTACCTCTCAAGTTTATATTACCATCTTTCTACCTCAATACCATATGTTTTAAAAATCATTTTATTTTATTGCATGTTATTAATTTCCTTGGTGAACTGGTTAAATGAAGCTTTTTTTTCCCCTCAGAACCTTGGGATGTAATATGCCAGACCCTTCTGGCAAGTGTTCTAATTATGAATGCAGATCTCTTTGACTGATGTAGCGTTTGGGATTTTTTTTGTTTTGGTTGTGAGAAGACTGGATGTGCTCCGCATTAGATAGATGCCTTAGTCTTCTGGTTGCCATCTGCTGGTTTTCCTCCTCCAAAGCTTGGCTTCCTAAATGTGTCCATGTTAAGGCTAGGTCTCTTCATATTTAAAAGAGGGAGGGAAAAGATGAGAAAAACAAAACAAATGGCACAAAGCCCAGTAGTCCAATGGGCAGAGCCCACCCAGAAGACCCAGGCCCTAGTTTCACTGAAATCTCTCCATGCCTCATATTTTCACTGGTAATACTCAGCAAACCAACTGAATGTCCATAGTATGATATTGGAATCTAAGAAGGACCAGAAATGGCCTGGTAAGCTTCATGCAGGAGACAGGATTTTAGTTGGAGAAATGAAAAGAATCTGGTTGAAGAGAAAGGTGCAGGGTACATGCTGAGTGTTGTTGTGTGTCTCCCAGTTGATTCCGACTCATAGCGACCCTATATGAGAGTAGAACTGCCCCATAGGGTTTCCTCAGCTGAAATCTTTATGGGAGCAGGCTGCCACATCTTTCTCCCACAGAACTGCTGTTGGGTTCGAAGCACTGACCTTTCAGTTAGCAGCCGAGCACTTAACCATTGCGCCACCAGGGCTCCTTGCACACCAAGTAAAGGAGGGAAATACAGCTGGATGGGGGGATGTAGCCATAAATCTCCATGTGGTGTTAGAATAAGTGGTCCCCTTCAGGTTATTCTGCAAATAGCATAGTTTAAAAAAAAAAAGGCTAACTGAAAAGTACGTGCAAAGATTGTTGAAATGGCAAATGTTTCGTTACTTGTATGTTTGCCACAATAAAAATAAATAAATACACAAATAAAAAGACTGCCCTATAAAGACTGAGAAGTCCCTGGGTGACGCAAACGGTTAATGCTCTTGGCTGCTAAAAGGTTGGAAGTTTGAGCCTACTCAGAGGTCCCTTTAAAGAAAGGCCTGGCGATCCACTTCCAAGAAATCAGCCTATGGAGCACAGTTCTACTCTGACACACACAGTTGACTCCACAGCATCTGGAAGGAAACACCTGAGGCAGAAAGAGAAGTTTCAAAACCATTGTAATAGCCTCCTTTTTTTTAAGGAGGATGAATGTGTTAAGTTTCTAATGCTCTTTCATTTATGTCACAAAAAAGGATACCATATAAATCCAACATTACTACTGAGATATGTGTGGTTATAAGTCACATAAGGTAAAAGACATATGTACACTGGCAGAATCTCATAACAAGTCTGACCTACGTACCAAGTGTGGTTCTGAGTTTCATCCAGGAAGGCTTAGGACTTCCAGGCAAAAGGCATAAAGGTGTTGGTGTTGTCATAGCCATTTTTCTGGCAACACGGTTTGTTGGAGGAGGCATTGGTGTTTCTGTCATGACTGCACACATACATCCACACACAGAGAATGTGTGTGTGTGTGTGTGTGTGTGTGTGTGTGTGTGTGTGTAATCTAAACTCCTCTACACACTTTTCAGGACCCTCCAGAACACAGACCCATCCCGCTGAGGCAAACTTCTCCCCTTAGCGCCTCCTCTCTCCACTCTACTCTGGCCAGCCTTTACTATAAGAATTTACCCGACTTAAGTTTCTATCAGAATGATTACTCCAATTAATAGTGATCAAGGAGTCCTTGGGTGGAGCAAATGGTTAACATGCTCAGCTGCTAGCCAAAAGGCTGGTGTTCAAGTCCACCCCAAGGCTCCTCAGAAAACCAAACCCATTGCTGTCGAGTTGATTCCGACCCTATAGGACAGAGTAGAACTGCCTCATAGGGTTTCCAAGGAGCAGCTGGTGGATCTGAACTGCTGACCTTTTGGTTAGCAGCCAAACACTTAACAACACTTGTTAGAAGACAGGCCTGGAAAAATCAGCCATTGAAAACCCTATGGAGCACAAAATCATGCAGTTGCTTGCCACTTCAAATCGTAAAGAAATGGACCAAGTATAGCAAAAGAGGAGTTTAAAGTTAGTACTGAGAAGTTTCTTTCAGTGAGTTTCTTAGATGCTACAGATGCTGGAATGAATTTCCAGAGGAAGTTGATACCTTCTTCCTTTTTTACGCTCTTCTAAAATTAGCTAAATCTGATGCATGGAGGGTAAGTTAGTGCTACCTGAAGGCAGCTGCCATCTAACCCTGGTTTTTTAAGAAAATGTATTAATTACCCAGGGATATAGTTAAAAGTACCCCGTGTGATCCCTAAGTTTTGTTTTTGTTTTTCCTTCCTGATTGGTTTTAACTCTTTTCCCACTAGTGGGACAAAAACTGTGCTAACTTTATGGGAGTTCCTGTGAACTAATTAATATTCTGACACTTCAATTGAAAAAAAAAAAGTACATATAACTCGAACTCTGAAAATTCTGTTTAAAGTCTAGATTAATAAATAGAGCTTAGGGTAATATAAATTATCCCCTGGAAATATTTTCATAAATCTAACAGCTAAATAACTTTTGAAATTAATTTGTGTAGAACCTCCATGAAAATGATTGAGATAGTCTGTGGTTTGATGTACCACATCTCTAAATATTTTTGTATATTGTATCTTGTATTTCATATATACTCAATAGTATCTGAGGCATATGTGTAATATGTGTAGGTCAAAATAGAAAAAAAAAAAATGCTGGGCAGAAAAGCAAAAAACAAACTTGCCTGGCTTGGAAAACTCTGACTTCTGAAAACCATAAATTAAAGTCTCATGTTGTCAGATGTCATAGCCAGAGGACTTTGCCTTGTGTTCAAACAGTGTTCTAGCTAATGGAATCAAAGTACTGGAAAAAGACTTCCAGAGGTCTTCTGATAATTCTTTCTCTGCTTAGTCCAAGAACAGATTGCAATCCTGTCTAATGGGAAGGTCATGCTTATTTAGACAGACTTATTTTTTAAAACCACAACAAAATTGCTTTTCTTATGATCATTTAAAAAAAAATTCAAAATCAAAGAAAAATTTGAACTACTTGGTCCCCTGCAGAACTGTGGTCACCTGTAGCAGTAGGTGGTCAGGCACCAAAGTGACCTTTCCAACGTGGGACCACAGACACGTAGCATCTGGCAATAGTTATTAAGCAAGAAAAGCATTCATAAAGCAGCATAATTAATTGGATGGAAACAGTAAGAGCTTTATTCCATGCTTAGTCTTCATGGCTTCTGGATCGTGGCACAGCCCAGCCATAGATACTGTTGAGGTGGCTGTTTCCTATTAACTCAGGGATCATTTCCTTGATCAACATGACAGTCTGTGTCTAGCTAACACTGTCCCTCAATTCCCAGCCCTCAGTAGACACACAGACCTGGGACAGGCCTCATCACAAGTTATTGACAAATAGAGTCTTACAAGCATCTGACACAGTTAACCTGTGTTGCCTAAATCAGGCTTCTTGCTACTGCACTTCTAGGTCAAGCAGGAATAGGGCATAGACTTGAAAGCTATGTTTCTCAAACTTACTAATAAGACAAGATCTTTGGGCTGTTGAAAAGAGCTGGGTTTCTTCTCCTGGGTTCTGCCTCAGTACTTTCTGCTTTTGAATTTTTAAAGATTTATTTTGATGCTGAATAGAAAACCTTTAAAAATATATAGCCCTTTAATGAGATGATAGCTCTAAGGCAAATTGAGAGGTTAGAACCAAAGGAGCTCCAAGTGGGATAAAAGTAACCATGCCATGTGGCCCAATAACAGCCAAGCAACCAGCTGCCGTTGAGTCCAGCTCATGGTAGCCTCACGTATGTCAGAGTAGAACTGTGCTCCATAGGGTTTTCAGTGACTGATTTTTCAGAAGTAGATCACCAGGCCTTTCTTCCAAGGCATCTCTGGTTGGACTCAGTGGTTAGCAGCCCAGCATGTTAACCATTTTCAGCACCCAGGGTCTCCATATGGCCCATACCAGGGACCAAAAGAGGCCTTAAAGGAGTGTACTTAAGAGCTTCTTGTTACAGATTGCTCCCCACAAATCACTCAGATCGTCTCGTTCCCCAATCCATCTTGGACAAATTTGCCTGGGTCCCAGGCCAGCTTAATCAGCCTGGAAAAGAATATGGGAAATGCAAATAAGGCCACCAAAGCAAGAGAAACCTATTTGGATTTTTACTTTGAATCTGGTATAATCAACTTCCTTCTGCTTTGAATCATTGCATAACAAGTAAGGACTTGTACCCAAGAGAAAATCATTTGTTCTTTGAGTCAGAAAGCATCTAAAGAAAATGTGTCTGTATAATCTTTCATCTAGTTTTCCTCTGATATATTTAAAGAAACAAAAAAAAGAAAAACAAAGGTTTGCCTTATTAAAACTCCAGAAAACCAAGATATAAATATTTATGTAAAAGCCCTTTCTAAAAAAAAATTTTTTTTTAATTTCTCTTAAAGGATGTTTCAGACATAAAATAAGGGCAGAGTCGGGATATACCTTTTGAAGGCCAAGGGAAATTTAGTAATGTTATATACACGGAAGTTTCTCCTTAGAATATTCTTGGGTCTGGTTGATCACACTGCATAAAAGGCCTATAAATTCCATCTTAGAGGGAGTACATGACCTAAACCAGAAACAGCGTGTTTAACTGCCGTTTGCTTTAAGAGACCACACAGAGGGAGTAATTTTATAAGAGAAAATCTGATAAGATGCTAAAACATATCCTGAGGAAGTGGTCTGCCTCTGGTTTCACCGTGAAAGGAGCAAAGGAGAAAAACACAGTACCTTGTTTCCCTTTCTAAGTCAAGCTCAGGGCCTATTTTTAGGCATAGAAGAATTGAAGGAACAAACTCGATAAAACACTACCCAAAAGAATAAAATTAAAATAAAACAGAACTACAAACAAACCTCTAGTCAACAGAAAACAAACAAAATTGATAATGGTTCCAGAAAAGTCCATGCACTCAGGCACTTCTCTACCATAGTCTATTCTCAGTTAAAGCACCTTACGCCACTAAAGGAGGGTGATGCCTCAGTGTGTCTACGCACCATTAGAAAGAGGGCCATTTGTCATACTTGGTGTTCTCAATACCTTTGTCTTTTGGTTCCTTGGGTCAAAACCACCTGTGGAGCTTACTGCCCTAAATATATCTTAACCAGTTTTTCCTTTCTTTGGGTTGTTGTGGTTAGCTACTGTTGAGGGCCACCCCGTGCACAACTGAACAAAACACTGCCCTGTCCTGTACCAACTGTCCCCATGATCTGTTGCAAATAGGATCCATAAGGTTTTCACTGGCTGATTTTCAGAAGTTGATAGCTAGACCTTTCTTCCTAGTTCATCGTAGTCTGGAAACCCTGCTGAAATCTGCTCGGCATTACAGCAACATGCAAACCTCCACTAATAGACAGGTGGTGGCTGTGCATGAGGTGCATTGGCTGGGAATTGGACCTGGGCCCCCCACAGAGGGTGAGAATTCTACCACTAAACCACCACAGTCAGTCTTTAAACTTAGATACTCATTTCAATCTGAAAGCAAATTAATTACATTTTGAAAAGGGAAGGATGACACTTTGGAGGCATAATAAAATGCTGCATTGTAGTCATTATTACCAAGAAATAATGTGGCCATCATTCCAAGACACCACAGTTAATTATATGAAGAATTAAAGTGCCTATAACAGAAACAAACATGTATATTGTGGACAAGGAGTCTTAATGGCATTTAATAAAAGCAATTTAGTTCAGTGTTTTTAAAAATCTTGTACCACAGAGCCTATACACTTTATAAAATCACATCCATTGTAATGGGGTCCCTTATTAAGGGCAAGTAGATAGGTGGTTGCAGAAGACTATGCATAGATACAGAAATAAAGGGAGAGAGAAATTGGGCAAAGGGGCTAGGTATGAGAAGGGGAAGAAGGACACGTGTCATTAAGAACAACTAGATCTCTGTGAGGCAAGAATTTGAACTAATAAATCCTGTTGTCTAATGGAATGCACCCAAAAAGAAAATAAACAGCTCAATTGGTTGAAGGCAGATTTCGAAGGAGTTTTTCTTACAGAGTTCCCAAGGAAAGCCAATACTTCAGAACCTCTGTATCCATGGTTGATTGGTATTTTTGAACAACTGAGGAGAGAAAGGCAACACTAATACACTTAAGTCATTAAGTCATGAAGAAGACAAGACTGTTGAATCATTGCTAAGCTGGTGTTTAAAAAAACAGACAAACAAAAAAAAAACAGTTGCCCTGGAGTCAGCACCAACTCATGGTGACCCTATGTGTAACAGCAGAACTGTGCTCCAAAGGGTATTCAATAGCTGATTTTTTTTTCAGAGGTAGATTTCCAGGCCTTTCTTTTGAGGCACCTCTGAGTGGACTTAAACGTCCAACCTTTTGGTTAGCTGCCAAGCGCATTAACCCTTTGCACCACTGAGGGACTCCTGGTGCACAAACGGACAAAGCAGACGAGATTGTGTTTCTGAGGTGATGCTACTATCAGTTGGGCAACTTTTCCCTCAAAGCCAAACTGAAGACTGTTACTTACAGCAGACTTCCCCTGGGAAGGCCCTGAGAAATTCACAAGAAAAGGAGAGGAAGCCAAGGGAGTGTTTTCAGTCTTACACGTCCTGTGCTTTTCTTCAGCTGCTATTTTGAAAGATAAACATTACATTTGTGGTTGAGTTTTTTTCCAGGTTTAAGAAAAAAAAAGGTCATGAAAAGAAAAGACCTGAGAGGGAGCTAATGACCTTGGAAATGCAAGCTGCTTTCCTGGTTTTAAAAACAAAACAAAGAAAGAAAAGAAAAAAAAAAGAAAATGGGTTGACTTCATCCATTACTTGTGAGATTGTAAAATGGCACAGCTGCTGTGGAAAACAGTTTGGCGGTTCCTCAAAAAGTTACTCATAGAATTCCCATATGACCTAGCAATTCCACTCCTAGGTATACACGCCAAAGAAATGAAAGCAGGAATGCAAACAGAAACCTGTACCCTAATGTTCATTGCAACACTATGTACGGTAGCCAAAGAGTGAAAACATCCAAGTGTCCATCAACAGCTGAATGGATAAACAAAATGTGGTACAATGGAATATTACTCAGATGTAAAGAAAAATGAAGTTCTGATACATGCTACAACATGAATGAACCTTAAAAATATTATGCTAAGTGAAATAAGCCGGTCACAAAAGGGCAAATATTGTATGATCCCACTTATATGACGTATCTAGAAATGGCGAGTGTATGGAGACCAAAGTTTATTAGTGATTACCAGTGGCGGGCAGGAGACAGGGGTGAAGGGAGGCTCATTGCTTAGGGGACAATGAGCTGCTGTTAAGGATGATAGAAAAATCTGGAAATGAATAATGGTAAAGGTTGAACAACATGATGAACATAATTAATGTCACTGAATTATACATGTGGAGAATGCTGAAATAGCAAATGTTTTGTAACATATATCTTTACCACAATAATAAAAAAAAAAAAAAGGGCCAAGAAACAGTGAAGCCTTTGCATTTATCTCTAGTGCCCCTACAGGGCTCCCAATTGGTTCTAATAAAGTAACCTAAACACAAAGACACTCTGTTGAGTGGGAATACCTATGAGCAGGTAAGTAGTGTGCATTACCTGTATAACTGCATTCCATTTTTAGGTTTCATCAATTGGTATTTCATAGGCAAGAAGTCTTGTTCAACTCAGATCTTATCTGAAACCAGAGAATTTCCATATTCCTCTTAACTAGAAAATTAAAGCAAAATTTTATGTTTTGAGCTTAGTAGAGTTTTCTTGTGGGCTTGAAGGCATCCCATTTCGACTCTGGGTTTCTTCTGTAGAATTCCTTGGTTTCAGCTTAGATACCAAAGACGCCTCTTACTGTATCCAGGGACACTGCAGTCATCACTCAAGACACCACAAAAGGCCGTAGTCTCCTGATAAACCCAAAAACCAAACCCCTTCCTGTCAAGTGTATTCTGACTCATAGGGTTTCCGAGTAGAACTGCCCCATAGGGTTTCCGAGGAGTGGCTGGTGGATTTGAACTGCTGACCTTTCGGTTAGCAGCCTAGCTTTTAACTGCTGTGCCACCAGGGCTCCAGTCTCTTGATAGATCAGAGAATTTGAAGTTGGATAGCACCTTAAAGATCAACCTCTATGAGGTTGTTGGGGGCAGTGGGTGGAAATGTCTCTGGTCTAGATGTTATTGAGAAATTACATATACTTCGAAGGGTGTTGCAGAGTGGTTCCCTTTACACAGTCTACAATGTGATTGACGTGTAATGGTACCAGTAGGGCAAAATTGGAAGACAAAAAAGACTCCAGGAGCCCCCAGATGTAGATTCTTACATCTCCCCATAACTGAACACTTATTATTGGTTGGCATTGTATTAGTTGCCTATGGCTGCTGTAACAAATTACCACAAACTTGGTGCCTTAAAACAACAGACATTAGTTCTCTCATATTTCTGGAGACCAGAAATTCCTAAAGCAGTATCACTGGGCTGGAATCAAGGTGTCAGTGGGTGTTATGGATTATGTCCCCCAAAAAATATGTGTTGTAAATCCTAACCTCTATGACTATGAGGTTATAATCCCATTTGGAATTATAATCCCATTTGGGAATGGATTGTCTTTTTTATGTTAATGAACTGGATTAGTGTAGGGTGTGTCTTGAGTAAATCTCTTACAAAATATAAAAGGAACAGATTAAGGAAGCGGAGATGGGGGAGACACATGCCAAGTCACATGGAGATTGCCCAGGAGCAGAAGTTCGGAAGAAACAAACACCTTCCTCCAGAGCCCACAGAAAGAGAAAGCCTTCCCTTAGAGCCTGTTAGAAGAGATACAGATGGACATTATATGGTGATAAAAGAGTCAATTACTCAAGAAGATTTAGCAATCATATATGCACCCAACATTGGGATGCCTAAATATATAAAGCAAATAGTGATAAAATTGAAGGGAGAAATAGTACTACAATAATAATTGGGAGACTTCAATACACCACTTTCAGTATTGGACAGAACATCTAGAAAGATCAACAATGAAACAGAGTACTTGAATGACACTATAAACCAACTAGACTTAACAGACATATATAGAACACTCAATCCCAAAACAGCACAATATACATTCTACTCCAGAGCACATGGATCATTCTCCAGGATAGACCACGTCATAGATCACAAAGCAAGTGTTGATATACTGAAAAAGATTGGAATCATACAAAGTATTTTCTCTGACCACAACGGTGAAGCTAGAAATCAATAACAGAAAAAAAAAAAAAAAACTTGGAAAACACACAAACATATGGAAATTAAACAACACGCTATTAAACTACCAGTCAGTCAAGGAAGAAATCACAAATTTCCTAGAGTCAAATGAAAATGAAAGCACAGCATACCAAAAGTTATGGGATACAGCAAAGGCAGTACTCAGAGGGAAACTTACAGCAATAAATGCCTGCATGCAGAAAGAAGAAAGATCTCAAATCAACAACCTAACTTGATAATTCCGGGAACTATAAGGAGAAGAGCAAACTAAGTCCAAACCTACTAGAAGAAAAGAAATAACAAAGATCAGAGCAGACAGAAATCAAATCAAAAACAGAAGAACAATAGAATCAATAAAACCAGAAGTTGGTTCTTTGAAACGATCAGTAAAATTGACAAACTTTTAGCCAGACTGATAAAGAAAAGAAAAGGTGCAAATAAGCAAAGTTAAAAATGAAAGAAGGGACATTACAATTGACTCGACAGAAATAAAGAGAATTATCAAGAGGGACCAATCCTGAAGGACATCATGCTTGGTAAAGCAGAGGGTCAGCAAAAAAGAGGAAAACCCTCACTGAGATGAACTGATACAGTGGTTGCAACAATGGTGGTTGCAGAAGACTGTGCATAGATACAGAAATAAAGGGAGAGAGAAATTGGGCAAAGGGGCTGGGTATGAGAAGGGGAAGAAGGACACGTGTCATTAAGAACAAGTAGATCTCTGTGAGGCAAGAATTTGAACTAATAAATCCTGTTGTCTAATGGAATGCACCCAAAAAGAAAGTAAACAGCTCAGGACCAGGCAGTGTTTTGTTCTGTTGTAGAGAGGGTTCTTGTGAGTCAGAATTGACTCGATGGCACCTAACAACAACAACAGCGTGACAGAATATTATGAACAACTATACAACAACAAACTGGCTAATCTAGATGAAATGGACAAATTCTTAGAAGCACACAACCTACCCAAACTGACCCAAGAGGAAATAGAAAGTCTCAACAGACCCATAACAAGTGAAGTGACTGAATCAATGATCAAAAACCTCCCAACCAAAAATATCCTGGACCAGATGGCTTCATTGGGGAATTCTACCAAACATTTAGAGAATTGATACCAATACTATTTAAACTCCCCAAAATATAGAGAAGGAAGGAATACTCCCTAATTCATTCTATGAAGCAAATATAACCCTGATACCAAAGCCAGACAAAGACATCACACGAAAAGAAAAATTACAGGCCGATATCTCTTACAAACATAGATGCAAAAATCCTCAACAAAATACTAGTGAATGGAATTCAACAGCATATTAAAAGGATCATACACCAGGACCAAGTGGGGTTTATTCTAGGAATGCGGGGATGATTCAACATTAGAAAATCAATCAACATAATGTACCACATCAATAGAACAAAGGAAAAGAACTATATGATCAGTGCTATGGATGGAGAAAAAGCATTTGATAAAATCCAACACCATTTCTTGATGAACACCCTAAAGAAGATTGGAATAGAATGGAAATCCCTCAGTATGATTTAGGGTTATATGAAGAGCCAACAGCCAACAATACATTTAATGGAAAAAGACTTTTTTTCCCCCCTTAAAATCAGGAACAAGACAAGTGTACCCGCTCTCACAACTTCTATTCAATATTGTATTAGGGGTCCTAGCCAGAGCAATAAGACAAGAGAAAGAAATAAAAGGTATCCAGATTGGAAAATAAAAAGTAAAATTATCTCTATTCGCAGATGACAAGATCCTATATACAGAAAATTCCAAAGAGTCCACATGAAAACTTCTAGAGCTAATAGAGGAATTTAACAAAGTTGCAGGGTACAAGGTCAACAAACAAAAATCAGTTGGGTTTCTATACACCAGCAATGACAAATCTAAAAGGGAAATTAGGGAAACAATTCCATTTACAATAGAATACAAGAGAAAAAAATACCCAGGAATAAATCTAACCAGGGACAAGTAGGACTTATACAGTGAAAACTATAAAACACTGCTGAAAGAGATTCAAGAAGACTTAAATAAACGGAAAGATATTCCATGTTCATGGATTGGAAGACTTAATATTGTTGAGATGTCACTACTACCCAAAGCAATCTATACATTCAATGCATTCCTGATCAAAATTCTAACAGCCTTCTTTAAATAGAAAAATCAGTCCTTAACTTTAAATGAAATGGCAAGAGGCCCCGAATAGCTAGAGCACTGTTGAAAGAGAAGAACACTTTGAGAGGACTCACACTTCTTGATTTTAATACATAATATATAGCTACAGTAATCAAAACAGCCTGGTACTGGTATAACATGGAATAGAACTGAGTCCAGAAATAAACCCACACATCTGTGGTCAACAGATTTTTAACAAGGGTACTAAGTCCATTTGATGGGGCAAGAAGAGTCTCTTCAATAAATGATGCTGGGGAAAATTGGATTTCTGCATGCAGAAAAATGAAACAGGATCCATACCTTACATCATACACAAAAACAAATTCAAAATGGATTAAGGACCTAAATGTGCAAACTAAAACCACGAAATTCTTAGTAGAACAAGCAGGGGCAGTACTGTAAGGCCTAGCTTTCAACAATGGATTATCTAATATAATGACAAAAGCACAAACAGCAAGAGACAAAATAAATAAATGGAACCTCATAAAAATTAAAAACTTTTATTCATCAAAAGACTTTACCAAAAAAGTAAATAGACAAGTTACCTACTGAGAGAATGTCTTCAGAAACCATATAACTGACAAGAACCTAATAACCAAAATATGTATTAAACTTCAACAACTAACAACAAAAAGACAACCCAATCATAAAATGGGCAAATGACTTGAATAGACTTTTCACCAAACATGACATTCAAATGGCCACCAAGTACATGAAAAGATGCTCAGCATCATTAGCCATCAGAGAGATGCAAATCAAAATGACAATGATATACCATTTTACTCCCACTAGGATGGCTAAGATTTGAAAAAAAAAAGAAAAAAAGAGACAGGAAACAACAAAAGTTGGTGAGGATGTGGGGAAATTGGAACTCTTATCCAATGCTGGTGGGTGTGCAAACTGATACAGCTTTGTGGAAGACAGTGTGATAGTTCCTCAAAAAACTAACAATAGGACTACCATATGACCCAGTAATTCCACTCCTATGTAATTACCCAAAAGACTTGAAAGCAGGGACTCAAAAATAGACTTGTACACCAATGTTCATTGCAGCACCATTCACAATAGCCAAAAGGTGTAAACAACCTAAATGGCCATCAACAGATGAACTGATAAACAAAATGTAGTCCATACATACAATGGAATACTACTCAGCCAGTAGGAGAAATGAAGTCTTGATACATGCTACAATATGGATGGAGCTAGAAGAAATATGCTGATTGAAATAAGTCGATCACAAAAGGACAAATATTGTATGACCTCACTTATATAAAAAGACAAGAAAAGGAAAATGGATAGAGAGCAGGGTTTATTAATGATTAGCAGGGATGAGAAGGAAGGGGAAAAGGGGGTTAATGGTGACGGAAAAATTGCATTGATTAAGGCTAGGGTTGTACAGCTGATAACTGTAATTGCTGCCAGTAAGTTATACACCTGGAAAAAGTTGAATTGGCAAAAGTTGTCTATATATTTACAACAACAACAACAAAAAGTGTAGCTGCTGAGGCTGATTGTGTACAAACAAAAACTTCATGGGATTTGGTTTCTTGGTTTGAAGGTTTAGGGTCTTGAGTTCATGGGACATTCCGGTTAATTGGCCTAATAACATGTTTAGTGCCTCTGTTCTATCTCCTAGTTCAATGTGTAGTGCCTGGGGTCTTAAAAACTTGCAAGTGGCCATCCAAGGCACAACAATTGGTCTCTATTGGCCTGGAACAATAGAGGAAGAAGTAGAGCCAGCAATAGGAGGAGGATATAGAATGTGTGGCCAATTGCCTCCTTGAACAACTGCTTCATTTGTCATGAGACAAAAACTAGATGGTGCCTGGCTATCATTATTCAACATTTTCAAATAAGATTCTATAGAAGAAGCCTTGTCAAAAGGAATAAAATACAGAACAGAATTTCAAATTCTCATGGACTTCAGACTTCCTGGAGCCATGAAGGTTGAATGAACCCCTGAAATTATTGGCCTGAGATAATCTTTAAATCTTAAACCAAAAATATCCCCTGAAGTCTTCTTAAAACCAAAGAACAGTTTAGCTTAACTAGTCAAAATTTCTGCCTTAAACATTATGCTGTTTTAAGAATGATCTATATGGGATCAACTCCCACTTGTCTTGTCAGTTTGTTGTACTGTGGGGGCTTGCGTGTTGCTGTGATGATGGAAGCTATGCCACTGGTATTCAAATACCAACAGGGTCATCTGTGGCGGACAGGTTTTAGCTGAGCTTCCAGACTAAGACAGACTAGGAAGAAGGACCCGGCGGTCTACTTCTGAAAAGAATTAGCCAATGAAAACCTTATGAATAGCAGTGGAACATTGTCTGATATAGTGCCAGAAGATGAGCCCCTCAGGTTGGAAGGCACTCAAAATACAACTAGGGAAGAGCTGCCTCCTCAAAGTAGAGTTGACCTTAACGATGTGGATGGAATTAAGCTTTCGGGACCTTCATTTGCTGATGTGGCACAACTCAAAATGAGATGAAACAGCTGCAAACATCCATTAATAATCAGAACATGGAATGTACGAAGTATGAATCTAGGAAAATTGGAAATCGTCAAAAATAAAATGGAATGCATAAACATCAATATCCTGGGCATTAGTGAGCTGAAGTGGATTGGTATTGGCCATTTTGAATCAGACAATCATATGGTCTACTATGCCAGTAATGCCAACTTGAAGAGGAATGGTTTTGCATTCATCGTCAAAAAGAACATTTCAAGATCTAGCCTGAAGAACAACACTGTCAGTGATAGGATAATATCCATACACCTACAAGGAAGACAAGTTAATGAAACTATTATTCAAATTTAAGCACCAACCACCTAAGGTCAAAGATGAAGAAATTGAAGAATTTTACCAACTTCTGCAATCTGAAATTGATCAAACGTGCAATTAGGATGCGTTGATAATTACTGGTGATTGGAATGCGAAGGTTGGAAACAAAGAAGAAGGATCCGTAGTTGGAAAGTATGGTCTCAGTGATAGAAACAACGCCAAAGATTCCATGATAGAATTTTGCAAGACCAATGAGTTACTCATTGCAAATACCTTTTTTTCAACAACATAAGTGGCAACTATACACATGAACCTTGCTGGATGGAATACACAGGAATCAAGTCACCTGTGGAAAGGGTCAATATCATCAGTCAGAACAAGGCCAGGGGCCAACTGTGAAACAGATCATCAGTTGCTTGTATGCAAGCCCACGAGAGCCAAAATACAATCTTGAATATATTCCACCTGAATCTAGAGACCATCTCAAGAATAGATTTGACACAATGAATACTAATGACTGAAGACCAGATGAGTTATGGAATGATACCAAGGACATTATACGTGAAGAAAGCACGATGAACCCACTGAACCCACTGCCATCGAGTCAATTCTGACTAATAGCAACCTTACAGGACAGAGTAGAACTGCCCCATAGGGTTTCCAAGGAGCGGCTGGTGGATTCCAACTGCTGACTTTTTGATTAGCAGCTGTAGCCCTTAAGAACTGTGCAACCAGGGTTCCTGAAGAAAGCAAGAGATCACTAAAAAGACAAAACACAAAAGTTCATTAAAGGAAAGAAAGAAAGTACTGAAATGGATGTCAGAAGAGACTCTGAAACTTGTTCTTGAACGTTGATTAGCTAAAGTGAAAGGAAGAAATGATGAAGTAAAAGAGCTGAACAGAAGATTTCAAAGGGCAGGTCCAGAAGACAAAGTAAAATATTATAATGACATGTGCAAAGACCTGGAGACAGAAAACCAAAAGGGAAGAACACGCTTGCCATTTCTCAAGCTGAAAGAACTGAAGAAAATATTCAAACCTCAAGTTGCAATACTGAAGGATTCTACAGGGAAAATATTAAAGGATGCAGGAAACATGAAAAGAAGATGGAAGGAACACAGAGCCACTATACCAAAAAGAACTGTTCAATGTTCAACCATTTCAGGAGGCAGCATATGATCAAGAACTGATAGTATTGAAGGAAGAAGTCCAAGCTGCATTGCAGGCATTGTCGGAAAACAAAGCTCTAGGAATTGATGGAATACCAATTGAGATGTTTCAACACAGATGCAGCACTGGAAGTGCTCACTCGTCTATGCCAAGAAATTTGGAAGGCAGCTACCTGGCCAACTTACTGGAAGAGATCCATATTTATGCCTATTCCCAAGAAAGGTGATCCAACCGAATGTGGAAATTATTGGGCAATGTCATTAATATCATATGCAAGTAAAATTTTGCTGAAGATCATTCAAAAGCAGCTCCAGCAGTATATCAACAAGGAACTGCCAGAAATTCAAGCCAGATTCAGAAGAGAACATGGAACCAGGGATATCATTGCTGATGTCAGATGGATCCTGGCTGAAAGCAGAGAATATCAGAAAGATGTACCTGTGTTTTATTGACTATGCAAAGGCATTCGAAAGTGTGGATCATAGCAAATTATGGATAACATTATGAAGAATGCGAATTCCAGAACACTTAATTGTGCTCATGAGGAACCTGTCATTCCAACAGAGCAAGGGGATACTGCATGGTTTAAAGTCAGGAAAGGCGTGCATCATAATTGTATCCTTTCACCATAATTATTCAGTCTGTATGCTGAGCAAATAATCCAAGAAGCTGGACTTTATGAAGAAGAATGGGGCATCAGGATTGGAGGAAGACTCATTAACAATCTGCATTATGCAGATGACACAACCTTGCTTGCTGAAAGTGAAGAGGACTTGAAATGCTTAATGACGAACAGCAAAGACTACAGCCTTCAGTATGGATTTCACCTGAACATAAAGAAAACAAAAATCCTCACAACTAGACCAATAAGCAACATCATGATATATGGAGAAAAGATCGAAGTTGTCAAGGATTTCATTTTACTTGGAACCGCAATCAACACCCATGGAAGCAACAGTCAAGAAATCAAAAAACACATTGCATTGGGCAAATCTGCTACAAAAGATCTCTTTAAAGTGTTAAAAAGCAAAGATGTCACCTTGAAGACTACACTGCACCTGACCCAAACCATGGTATTTTCAGCTGCCTCATATGCATGTGAAAGCTAGACAATGAATAAAGAAGAGCGAAGAGGAATTGATGCCTTTGAATTATGGTGTTGGTGAAGAATATTGAATAAACCATAGACTGCCAAAAGAATGAACAAATCTGTCTTGGAAGAAGTACAACCATAATGCTCCTTAGAAGCAAGAATGGTGAAACTACGTCTCACATACTTTGCACATGTTATCACGAGGGACCAGTCCTTGGAGAAGGACATCATGCTTGGTAGAGTAGAGGGTCAGTGAAAAAGAGGAAGACCCTCAACAAGATGGATTGTCACAGTGGTTGCAACAATGGGCTCAAGTGTAATAACAATTGTGAGGATTGCCCAGGACGGGGCAGTGTTTTGTTCTGTTGTACATAGGTCGCTATGAGTCAGAACCGACTCAAAGGCACCTAACAACAACATATGGAATCAAATTGACAACAGCAACTGGAAAGATTAGATAGGAACCTTGGGGGCAGTGAATTTTTTATTGGGGGAGAAACAACTTAGATAAAGAAGGTGAGATTGGTTACACAACTTGAAGAATATAATCCATGTCACTAAATCCATTTACGTTGAATTGGTATATGTTTTGCTGTGTATGTTCTCAACAGCAACAGCAACAATAAAATAAATAAAAATAAAAAGTTCGGTAGATAAACCAAATGGCAAAAGTGATGCATTAAAGAGTAAACTAGTGTGATGGTTAATGTTATGTGTCAACTTGGCTAGGCCATGATTTGCAGTATTATGTAATCATCCTCCATTATGTGATCTGACGTAAGGGGAGTTTCCTTTTCGGTGTGGCCTGCATCCAATATATATAAATGTTCTGGCAAAGTTCTCTCTTTCTCTCGATCCTGCATCAAACTCGTCATCCTCTGACCTCTGGTTCTTGAGACGTGAGCCAACAGCCTGCCATCTGACCTGCCAATTTGGGATTCTTCAGCCCCTGCAACCTTGTGAGTCAGGAGAAGCCTCCAGCCTGATGCCTGACTCGTGGATTTAGGACTTGCCAGCCTCTACAACCGTGTGAGCCATTTCCTTGAAATAAATCTCTCTGTATATACATATATATATGTATATATATGTGTGTGTGTATATATATATATGCTTCACTGGTTTTGCTTCTCTAGAGAACCCAGCCTAAATCAATTAATGAACTATAAGAATTGAGCCAAGGATTCAGCCATAATGTAGGTCACAATACAGAGTTGGAAAGTACTGCATGAAAAAGAAATTAGTATTAAACTGTTGTTAGGTTGTTAGGTGCTATAGAGTCAGTTTCAACTCATAACTACCCTGTGTACAACAGAATGAAACACTGCCCAGTCCTGTGCCATCCTCACAGTTGTTGCTATGTAACAAATTAATGTGTTTTAATTACTGTGTTAATGTCTTAGTTATCTAGCGCTGCTGTAACAAAAATACTGCAAGTGGATGGCTTTAACAAAGAGAAATTTATTCTCTCACAGTCTAAGAGTCTAGAAGTCTGAATTCAGGGTGCCAGCCCTAGGAGAAGGCTTTCTCTCTGTCAGCTCTGGGGGAAGATCCTTGTCACCAATCTTCCCTCATAGAGAAACTTCTCAGCACAGGGACCCTGGGTCCAAAGGAGGAGCTATTCTCCTGGTTCTTGTTTCCTGGTGGTATGAGGTCCCATGTCTCTCTGCTGGCTTCTCTCTTTTGTATCTCCAAAGAGACTGATTTAAGACACAACCTAATCTTGTCGATTGAGTCTTGCCTCATTAACATAACTGCCGCTAATCTCACTTCATTACTGTCATATAGGTAGGATTTACAACACATAGGAAAATCTCATCAGATGGCAAAATGGTAGACAATCATACAACACTGGGAATCATAGTATAGGCAAGTTGACACATATTTTTGGGGGACACAATTCAATCCATGACAGTTTCCTAGAGCTGCCGTAAGAAATTACACAAACGGAGTGGCTTCAACCAAAAGAAAGTTTAGTCTCTAACATTTTAAGAGGCCAGAAGTCCAAAATCAAGGCATTGGCAGGGTTGGTTCCTTCTGGAGGCACTGAGTGAGAATCTGTTCCCTGCCTTCCTAGCTTCTGGTGGTTGCTGGCAATCTTTTTTTTGTTTTTTGTTTTTTTGCGTTAGGTGAAAGCTTATATAGTTTGTTGCACATGTCCCATGACGTTGGTTCCATTCCCTACAAAGTGCCTGCCCCACCCCATTTCCGTCTTAGGTTCCCCATTTCCTTTCGTCCTGAATTGCTACCCCTTCCTGCCTTCTCATCTCTGCTTTTGGGCAAATGTTGCCCTTTTGATCTCATATAATATATTGTTCTAAGGAACACGTTCCTCTCCGGTGTTATTGTTTATTTTATGGGCCTGTCTGTGGAGCCCTGGTGGCACAGTGATTAAGAGCTTGGCTGCTAACCAAAAGGTCGGCAGTTCGGCTCCACCAGTCACTCACTGGAAACCCTATGGGGCAGTTCTACTTTGTCCTGTGAGTTGGAATCTAGTCAACAGCAACAGGTTTGGTTTTGGCTTTTTGGTCTATGATTTGGCTGATGAGTGGTCTCCGGTAATGGCTTCAGTTCCATTTCAGAATGGTGTCTTAGGGCCATAGTCTCGAGGGTTTCTCCAGTCTCAATCAGACCAGTAAGTCTGGTCTTTTTTGTGAATTTGATTTTTTATTCTGCAATTTTTCTCCTGCTTTATCTGGGATCCTCTGTTGTAATCCCATTCAGAGCAGTTGGTAGTGGTAGCTGGCCACCATCTAGTTCTTCTGGTCTCGGGGTTGTGTAGACTGTGCTTCATGTGGTCCATTAGTCCTTTGGACTAATTGCTCTTTTGAGTCTTTGGTTTTCTTAATTCTCTTTCGTTCTGGATGGTAAGTGACCAATAGTTGTATCTTAGATCGCTGCTCACAAGCTTTTAAGACCCCAAATGCTACTCACCAAAGTAGGATGCAGAAGTTTGTCTTTGTGAACCATGTTGTGCCAATTGATGTAGATGTCCCTCGAGTCTATAGTTCTTTGCCTTCGAGCCTAGGAATTTCATCCTGCGAGGTGTTTGGTTGTGTCTAGGAAGTTGCCCTAACTGTGGCCCTTGTGTGCTCTATTGTCTATATTGATATATAAGCATCACCTACAGTTATGTATGTAGAAATCTCTACCACCAGGCCTGTATCTGCAGATTGGTGTGTTCCCTTATATGCTCCCACACCTCTTCTCATATCTATCTAGCTGTGTATCTGTTTTAGTCACTAGTGCTGCTATAGCAGGAATACCACAAGTGGATGGCTTTAACAAAGAGAAATTTATTTCTTCACAGTAAGTAGGCTAAAAGTCCAAGTTTAGGGCTTCAGCTCCAGGGGAAGGCTTTCTGTCTCTGTCAGCTTTCTCATCAATGTTCCCCCTGACTAGGAGCTTCTCCACACAGGGACCCAGGGTCCAAAGGACACGCTCTGCTCTTGGCACTGCTTTCTTGGTGGTGTGAGGTCCCCCTGTCTCTCTGCTCACTTCTCTCTTTTATATCTCAAGAGATTGCCTCAGGACACAATCCAGTCTTATAGATTGAGTCCTGGCACAACTGCCACCCATCCTCCCTCATTAACATCATAGAGGCAGGATTTACAACATATAGGAAAATCACACAATATCAGGAGTCATGGCCCAGCCAAATTGATACACACATTTTTGGGGGGACATAATTCAATCCATGACAGTATCAATTTGTAAATTAGCGTTTGTTAATACTATTGTTGCAGGATTGTCTATGCTATAATATTTACCATTGTTGCCTTTTGTTCTTGTGTTCCTTTCAGTGTCCTCCCATGCCTTGGTCATGCTTTTCTGACTTCCCGTATATTGTGTATTGCCTTTCCCTTCACCAAAATTAACGTGTGTCTTCTATCTATTTGAAAATTTTCTCTCCCTCCCCTCCCCTGACAATCCCTGGTTAATCACTGGTAACCATAAAAGAAAGTTTTTTTTGTTTTTGTTTTAATCCAATGTGTAAACCTTTTTTTGTTTCTTTATAATAGTGGTCTCATACAATATTCGTCCTTTTGTGATTGACTTATTTCACTCAGTATGTTCTCCAAATTCACCCATGTTGTGAGATGTTCACAGATTCATTATTCTTTATCATTGTATAGTATTCCATTGCATGTATGTACCACAGTTTGTTGATCCATTCATCTACTGATGGACACTTAGGTTGTTTCCATCTTTTTGCTGTTGTGAGTAATGCTGTAATGAACATGGTGTGCATGTGTCTGTTCGTGTCACAGCTCCTATTTCTTTAGGGTATATACCTAGGAGTGCGATCGCTAGGTCATATGGTATTTCTAGCTTTTTGAGGAAGCACCATACCATTTTCCAAAGTGATTGTACCATTTTACTTTCCCACCAGCAGTGTATAAGAGTTCCAACCTCTCTACAACGTCTCTAACATTTGTTATTTTTTTAATTAGTGCCAGTAATGTTGGAGTGAGAGGGTATCTCACTGTAGTTTTGATTTGCATCTCTCTAATGGCTAATGACTGTATGCATTTCTTCATGTGTTTGTTAGCCATCTGGATATCTTCTTTGGTGAAGTGTCTCTTTATATCCGTTGCCCATTTTAAAATTGTATTATTTGTCTTTTTGTTGTTGAGATGTTGAAGTAGTCTATAGATTTTAGAGATTAGACCCTTGCTGGATATGTCGTAGCCAAAATTTTTTTCCCAGTCTGTAGGTTCTCTTTTTGCTCTTTGATAAGCATTAAGAGTTTTTGGAGGTCCCATTTATCTAGTTCATCTTCTGCTGTTTGTGCATTTTTGGTTATGTTTGGTATTCTATTCATACCATATATTAGGACCCCTAGAGTTGTCCCTTTTTTTCTTCCATGATCTTTATAGTTTTAGGTTTCATATTTAGTTCTTTGACCCATTTTGTGTTAGTTTTTGTGTATGGTGTGAGTTACGAGTCCTGTTTCTTTCTTTCTTTTTTTTTTTTTTTTTTTAACATATGGACATCCAGTTTTGCCAGCACCATTTGTTAAAGAGACTGTCTTTTCCGCATTTAATGGACTTTGGTCCTTTGCCAAACATCAGCTGCCTGTAGGTGGATGGATTTAAACTGGACTTTCAATTCTTTTCCATTGGTCTATGTGTTTGTCATTGTACTAGTACTGGGCTGTTTTGACTACCGTGCCTGTATAGCAGATTCTAAAATCTAGTAGTGTGGGGCTTCCTACTTTCTTCTTCTTTTTCAATAATACTTTGCTTATCTGGGGCCTCTTTCCTTTCCATATAAAGTCAGTGATTAGTTTTTCTATCTCTTTAAAGAATGCCGTTGAAATTTGCGTTAGGATTGCATTATATCTGTAGATCACTTTGGGTAGTATTGACATTTTCACAATGTTGAGTTTTCCTAACCATGAGCATGGTATGTTTCTCCATTTTTGTATATCTCTTTTGGTTTCTTGGTGTTTGTAGTTTTCTTTATGGATTTATTCCTAAGTATTTTATCTTTTGGGGGGCTATTGTAAGTGGTATTGTTTTCCTGATTTCCTTTACAAAGTTCTCTTTGTTGGTGTAGAGGACTCCAACTGATTTTTCTACGTTGATCTTGAATCCTGCTACTTTGCTAAATTACTCTGTTAGTTCCAGTTGCTGGCAGTCTTTGTGTTCCTTGGCTTGTGGATGCATCACCCCAATCTCTGCCTCCATCTTCACATAGCCTTCTTCCCTGTGTCTCCGTGTCCATATCTCCCTCTACTTTCTCTTATAAAGACACCATTCATTGGATTTAGGGCCTATCCTAATCCAGTATGACCTCATCTTAACTCGATTACATCTGTAAGAACTTACTTGCCAAATAAGGTGACATTTACATGTATTGGAGGCTCGAAGTTGAACATATCTTTTTGGGAGACACTAAAATTACATAAATATATTCCTTGTTAAAAAGAAAAAACTTACACCTACACATAAATGTGGTAGGCAGTCTTCTAAAACAGTCTTCAATGATCTCTGCCAATAATGAAAACTTTCACAGCTGTAGTTTGCTTTTCTGTAAGAGGAGAAATTCAGAGGACAACTTCATAAAGTACTTACTTCATAGAGTTGTGAGAATTATCATCACAAAATACACTTCAGTTGCACAGTTTGAAAAGTAAGACATATTTCCCTTCCTTTCAATGACACTGCCATTGCCTGATTGTGTGACTAAGGTATTTTTCACCGTTTCACAGTGGAATCTTAGCATCAATAAACAGGTTTGATATGATTCAATAACTTTCTCTAACTTTAATGCACAATAGCCATGAGTAGAGCAGCATGTGTCAAGTCAGGTGAATAAAAACCACTTTAATAATAATAGTCTTCAAGGTGTATGTTTACTGCACTTTGCAATTATTGTAATAAGTAACTAATTATTTGCATATTATAGCTTAGGAAAGTAGAAAGGCAAAGGGTGTATGATCTTCCCAAACCTGTCAAACAAGAGAAAAACTGGAATATCTCATCGTTCCTAACTTTCTGATATCCCCTGGACTTTTACATTGGATTTGCATCTACAAGATAGACTTAACTAGTCTCTGATAAAGATAATAATCCAAAACCAAACCTGTTGCCATCAAGTCCATTCCAACTCATGGCGACCCCATGTGTGTCGGAGTAGAACTGTGCTTCACAGGGTTTTCAATGGCTGTGGTCTTACGGAGGTAGATAGCCAGGCCTTTCTTCTCAGGTGCCACTGGATAAATTCAAATCGCCAACCTTTGGCTAGTAGACTGTAAACCATTTGCATTGCCCAGGGACCTTTGATAAAAATAATAGCCAATGTTTATTAAACACCATTATATTCCAGGCCCTGTACTAGGTTCTTTACATGTTTTAACTTAGGTAATCCATCCACAGGGCAACTACACAAGGTAAGTATTATTATCCCCATTTTACAGGTGAGGAAACTGAGGCCAAACATGTTCAAGCAATGTACCAAGGTCTCACAGCTGGTAAGTGGTAGTGTCCAGGGTGAATCTGAGCAGTCTGGTTCCAGAGCCTGTGCTCCTAACCTCATGTGTAATGGAGACACTTTGGGGTATGGATGGGAGAGGCTGGAGGCTTTGGAAAGTTTTTTCATGGGGTTGGAGTTGAGAAATGAATATTATTACTGGGAAGTCTAGACATTGCCAGAAGAGTTAGTGCTGCCTGGGGGTAAATGCTAATTCCATTTCCAACAGGTTACTTATTTCTTACTCTGTTACTCCTTCTCTTATTTTTTTCTGTAAATTGAAATGAAGCCTGAGGAAGGGTGGCTCCAAATAACAAGCCAACAGTCCTCCTGTGCTGAATGGTGTGTACAGATGGAAGGGGAGTTTAGAGATAGCTGAGGAAGGCACACGTATGGTGATGTTTCAAGTTTTACACTGAAATTTGGAAGCGTAGTGTCATTCTTTGACCATATTGATGTTTTTCAAATTACATCTGTTACTGGTTTTGTTTTTGTCAAGATTTTCATAGAAAGAAATATCTGTACTATGCTAGCTAGTGATCGTATTTTTAAAAATTGTGATAGTAACATATGCTCATTGTAACAAAAAAAATTGAAGAGCACAGGTTTGTATAAAGAAAAACTTCTCATTTGCATCAGAGATTTAAATATTACAATAAACCCATAAAATTACTGAAAGAAAACATTGGTGAATTTTTTGAAAATCATCATGGAGTGAGGGAAGGACTCCAAGCACAAAATAATAGTCTGAAATAATGAAAGAAATGCTCAATAAATTAGATTACATAAAACTTTCTCATGAAAAAAGTTCCATAAACAAAGCAAAGAGGTTAACAAAAGCAGGAGGATAAACTTTACAATATCGATGATAATGAGCAGCTCTTTTTTTAATATACAAAGAGCTAATTTGAATCTATAAGAAAAGAAAATAGAAAAATAACAAAGGACGTGAAAAGGTCACAGAAAAGTGCCACATGAAAATGTTTTGACTGCATGCATAAATAAGGATATGAATACAGTAATGAGATGTAATTTTCATCTATCTGATTACCAAAGATTTATAGTCTTTATAATACCCATTGTTGGTATGAGTGTGAAGAAATAAGTGTGCTCACTCACTTTTAGTGGGAGTATAACCTGACAGAGCCTTTTGGGAGGCAATATGCAGTATTTATGACCATTTTAAATTTGCAGAGTTTTTGACCAAGCAATTCCACTAGGAATTCATCTTATGTACATATTACTATTGGCATGCCAAAATATTTGTACAAGGCTGTTATTGTACCACTGTCTGGAATAAGAAAAACTGCAAACAACCTAAATGTTCTTCAGTAGGAGAGAGGATAAATAAACTGATGTTTTCCTTCCACGAAGTACTATGCAGTATTTAAAACAATGAAGCAGAGCTAAATGTGCTTACTTGGAAAAATTTTCAGTACATATTGTTTAGTGAAATAAGTAATTTGCAGTACAGTGTGTATGGTATTGACCCTGTGCTAGGTACTTTACGTGTCTTAAGAGTTTTCAGGGGTGAGAGTGGTTAACACACTTGGCTGCTAACCAAAAGGTTGGAGGTTTGAATCCACCTAGATGCACCTCAGAAGAAAGGCCTGGTGATCTACTTTAGTAAAATCAGCCATTGAAAACCCTATGGAGCACAGTTCTACTCTGACACACATGGGGTCTCCATGAATCGGAGTCAACTCAACGGCAATGGGTTTATGTATGGTATAATCCCATTTGTGTATGTGTTTTACAGTGAAGACAGGTATTGGCTAGGATGATTTTGTTGCAATTACTTGCATTTACTTCCAACTTTAGATGGTTTAAACAATCATGAAATTTATCATGTCCCACAATTGGAAATGTGGAGGCCAGGTAGGTTTACGGTTGGCTTTAGTGGCTTTTTCTTGAGGCCCAGTTCCATTTCTCTGTGATTCTTCTGGCTCAGCCACCTCTGCTGACTCTTCAATCTAGTTTCAGCAGCTCTAGTTCTGGGCCAAGAAACAGGCATGGTTCTCTTGAGGGAAACACTCCCCTATTCCCGCAGCAAACTTCCCCTTGCATCTCATTGGTCTGGATTAGTTTGTGGCACCGACTCATAAGCCCATTCCCAATCCATTCCATGGGTCAGGGAAATGCCCTGCACCAATCAGCATATGCCTGCATTTCTGAACAGTGATGGGCAAGGGAGAAGGATTTAACATGATTGTCTGAGACTAATTAGGTCACCCCTCCCTCAAAAAGAAGAAGGAAACAAAACTAAAACTAAATGGCAATTATACAAGGGATAGAATGGAGCAAAAGGGCTATGGAGGTAGAGACTTTTTTTTCTTCTTCTTCTTAGCGTATTTTGTCATTAATTTACTTTTTTATACATGCACGTGTCTCATTCAGGATATCAGCAGGAGTCAGATGGATAGATGGCACACTCAGAAGGGTTTAATGACACAGACTTTAATGAGGGAGTATTTGCAAAGGTTCCAATTAGTAATGGATAATTGCAGCTGTTTCTTCTCATTTTGAGTCATGCCACATCAGCAAATGAAGGTCCCGAAAGTTTGATTCCATCCATGTCATTAAGGTTGATTCTACTCTGAGAAGGCAGCTCTTCCCCAGTCATCTGTTGAGTGCCTCCTAACCTGAGGGGCTCATCTTCCAGCACTATATCAGACAATTTCCACTGCTATTCATAAAGTTTTCACTGACTGATTTTTTTCAGAAGTAGATTCCTAGTCTGTCTTAGTCTGAAAGCTCCGCTGAAACCTGTCCACCATAGGTGACCCTGTGGTATTTGACATACCAGTGGCATAGCTTCCAGCATTACAGCAACATACAAGCCATCATAGCATGACAAACTAACAGACTCATCTACGCAAAGAAATTTTGTAGACAGCTACCTGGCCAACCAACTGGAAGAGATCCATATTTGTGCCCATTCCAAAGAAAGATTATCCAACAGAATTTGGAAATTATCGAACAATATCACTGATATCATATGCAATTAAAATTGCTGAAGATCATTCAAAAACAGTTGCAGAGGTCCAGCGACAGGGATCAGCCAGAAATTCAAGTCAGATGCAGAAGAGGACGTGGAACAAGGGATACCATTTCTGATAACAGATGGATCTTGGCTGAAAGCAGAGAATACCAGAAAAATGTTTACTTATGTTTTATTGACTATGCAAAGACATTCGACTATGTGGATCATAGCAAATTATGGATAACATTGCAAAGAATGGGAATCCCAGAACACTTAATTATGCTCATGCAGAACTTGTACATAGACCAAGAGGCAGTCTTTCGAACTGAACAAGTGGACACTGGGTGGTTTAAAGTCAGCAAATGTATGCGTCAGGGTTGTATCCTTTCACCATACTTTTTCAGTCTATATACTGAGCAAATAATCCGAGAACCTGGACTATATGAAGAAGAACACAGCATCAGGATTGGAGGAAGGCTCATTAACAACCTGAGATATGCAGATGACACAACCTTACTTGCTGAAAGTGAAGAGGACTTGAAGCATTTACTGATGAAAATCAAAGACTACAGCCTTCAGTATGGATTACCCCTCAACATAAAGAAAAAAAAAAAAATCCTCACAACTGGACCAATAAGTGGAGTCCTGGTGGCGCAGTGGTTAAGAGCTATGGCTGCTAACCAAAAGGTCAACAGTTCGAATCCACCAGCCACTCCTTGGAAACCCTATGGAGCAGTTCTCCTCTGTCCTATAGGGTGCCTATGAGTTGGAATCGACTCCACAGCAATGCAGGTTGGACCAATAAGCAGCATTATGATAAACGGAGAAAATATTGAAGTTGTCAATAATTTCATTTTACTTGGATTCACAATCAACATCCATGAAAGCAGCAGTCAAGAAATCAAACGACGGATTGCATTGGGCAAATCTGCTGTAAAAGACCGCTGTAAAGTGTTGAAAAGCAAAGACGTCCTTTTGAGGACTAAAGTGTTCCTGACCCAAACCATGGTATTTTCAATTGCTTCATATGCATGCAAAAGCTGGACAATGAACAAGGAAGACCAAAGATTTGATGCCTTTGAACTATGGTGTTGGTTAAGAATATTGAATATACCACGGACTGCCAGAAGAATGAGCAAGTCTGTCTTGGAAGTATAGCCAGAGTGCTCCTTGGAAGTGAGGATGGCAAAACTTCATCTCACATGTTTTGGATATGTTATCAGGAAGGACCAGTCCCTAGAGAAGGACATCATGCTTAGCAAAGTAGAGGGTCAGCAAAAAAGAGAAAGACCCTCTATGAGATGGATTGACACAGTGGTTGCAACAATGGGCTCAAACATAGCAACGATTGTGATGATGGCGTAGGACCAGGCAATGTTTCCTTCCATTGTACATAGGTTCACTATGAGTCGGGACCAACTTGACAGCACCTAACAACAACAACATTTGCAAAAGTGTGGGCAAGGCTAAAGGAACAAAAAGGGATAGCAAGCATCCAGGGACTAACAACAGCAGAAAGTGATTCCTAACCCTAGGCCTGAAGGGGCAAGAGGGGAGGTGGGGAGGAAATGGAGTTACCAGACCTGGAGTGAGCTAGCACTAGGCAGAGGAATGAAAAGCAGCATTTCCAGAACAATAGTGATGCAGCCTGTGTGTGTGAGGGGGTGGGGGGGGATACCTGTGTGGGGGAATAAAGAAATGCCCAAGGCAGAAGGCAAGGGTGAGGTGACAGGTAGAGGTGAGCCTCCTTGGACTCAGAACAAGGCAAGAAGGGGGAAAATGACTGATGGGAGGTAGGGGGTAGAGGGTGAGAGGTAGGGACTGGGAACGTACAGCCAGCACAGCACGTATCACCTAATTGAAAACAGTAATAATTCTTTTAAATTAAACAATGTGACAGGTTTCTCTTTCTCCTCCACTCCCCAATGCCACTGACCAGCAACACTGGCCATGAACAGTGTCCATATTTTTAAACAGATTTCAAATTTCATTCACTTTTCATTTTCCAGAAGTGATGGTTTCAAAGCAAATACTGTGGTCAAAGAGAGGTCTTGGCTAGAGAAATACAGATTTGAGAGTTATCAGCATGGGTGTGATGCTTCTGTCCTGGGAGTGGATGAGTTTTCCAGTAGTTGTATAGAATGAAAACAGAAGAAGCTGTGGAGGAAACCAGGGAACACAGGAAAATCCACATTAAAGAGACAAGAATGTCAAGGAGAAATAAAGAACTAATACAGAGAGCAGGAACCCAGTGCAAAGACCTACTTCCAAAAGCCAACCAGTGAAAACCCTGTGCCTCACAAGATCCAAGACCGGCCATCATTGCGATGCATTGTGCATGGGGTCCCCTTGAGTCAGGGGCCAACTTGATGGCAGCTAACAACAAAGCTTTATTCAAACTATAACATTTTGTTTTACTATGGATGTGAATTTTAGAATAAATCGGCTGGAAAATACATGTATTTTTAATTTCCTGTAATTCCTGAATTTAATAAATCAGCTGAGAACTAGGTACATATAAATTAAGTTAGAGGTGGAGAGCTATTTGCCTTCTTCACAAAAGTTCTGGGTGTTTCTGAAGTGAAAACTTTTTTTTCTCCTTCCACAAAGAAAACTGATTTCAGACTTAGCTAAATTAAACGTACTCCCATACTCTTGATGTATCAAAATTTTGTTAGTAGGAGGTGAATAATTGGAACAAGTTTGTTTCTCTGTCTCTTCAGAACAGTGAAGACTTCGTTATTGTGTATCAGCTCATGATAAGGCTCTAGGATAGCTCGGTTGCTTAGTCTAATTAACTCAGAAGTAAAGGCCTTTGTTGAAGGGCAGGCGATATTGTTGCAGAGGCCTGGCTAGAAAACTACTTCATAAAAAACAGTCAGAAAAGGCTTCCTTCAGAAGACACACATAGGCAACTCAAAAAAGCAAAAAAAAAATATATATATATATATATATATATATATATATAAATGGCTAATGCATGTAGGAAATGGAAAACTTAATTACTATTCAAAGAATGTAAATTAAAATGACACTGAAATCCTATTTTATCTTATCAAATTAGCAAGATTTGTAAAAGTAATACTTAAGGGTAGAGTGTGATGAGAAATCTCATGGACCACTTGTGAGAGTATAAACTGGTTAAATCTTTTGAGAAAGCAATAGAAGAATATGTATCAAAAGCTTAATGATGACCACACTTAGGAATCAATCATTGTAGTGCTAGGATGTGGATAAAAGTTTTGCCATGCAAAGACATTCATGGCAATGCTAATTATGATAGAAAAAAACCCAGAAACACCTAAATGTCTAACTATGAGGATTTCAATTATGAAATACATATGTTAAGATATTATATAGTCATTTAAAACATATATGAAGAATTTTTTGTTATGCAGGGAAAATGTGATATAGTGGTAAGTGACAGAGTATGATTTCTACTGTGTTAAAATGTGTATGTAGAGAAAAAAAGACTGGAAATTATGAGAATTTAAAAGTACTTATTTCTAAGTGGTAGGGATTTAAGTCATTGTTCTTCCTTCTTTATGCTGTCACACGGACAATGAAAAAGGAAGACCAAAGGAGAATTGATGTATTAGAATTGTGGTGTTGGTGAAGAATATTGAATATACCATGGACTGCCAGAAGAATGAACAAATCTGTCTTGGAGGAATGTTCCTTAGGAGAGAGGTTGGGGAGACTTCATCTCACATACTTTGGACATGTTACCAGGAGGGACCAGTTCCTGGAGGACATCATGCTTGGTAAAGTAGAGGGTCAGCGAAAAAGAGGAAGATCCTCTATGAGATGGATCGACACAGTGGCTGCAACAATGGGCTCAAGCATAACAATGATTGTGAGGATGGAGCAGGGCCGGGCAGTGTCTCGTTCTGTTGTACACAGGGTCACTATGAGTGAGAACTGACTAAACGACACCTAACAACAACAACAACATTTTTCACAATTGTTGCTGCTGTTGAGTAGGCCCCCGAAACATGGAGATCATATGCACAATGGGGTTGGACCATTGTGATCCATAGGTTTTCATTGGTGATTTTCAGAAGTAGATCACCAGGCCTTTCTTCCTAGTCCATCTTAGTCTAGAAGCTCCACTGAAATCTGTTCAGCATCCTAGCAACCCGCAAGCAAATGGTGAGTATTATTTTTAAAATCTGAATATGAAGTTATTTTTTTTTTAAATAAAGGATATAAAGTTATTTTTGGAAAAAGAAAGAAAAACTGTTACCATTTTTAGTAATGATTACATTCTTCTACTCCAGCAAAATGGGCCAAGACATCCAGCTACAGTCAGCTATTCATTCAACAATATTTATTAAGGCCCCACAATACATACTTGGGATACAAGGCGGGGAGAAGAAACCCAGACACCAGTGGCCCTAGGGAAATTTACACTCTAGTGGAAGGTACAGCCATTACACAAGCAATTACCAAAGGAAGAAGGATTGGGAAAGTTGAGATCAAAGACTAAATATTACCATTGACACAAATACCACTGATAGTTTCCAGAGAAAGGTGTGATCTATTGCTTTACAGTGCTGCTTTCAGTCTTCTTTTTTTCAATGTTTTGTAGCTTCTTTATTTAACAAGTTAACAGGAAAAAAACAAATGTTCATCTCATTATGATGAAATACAACTGATACTTTAAATGTATCTTCCCTTCAGAGTGTCAGAGAGTGAATATTTATTCTTTGATGCCCATCATGACAAAGTCATTATCTTTCAGGGAACAGATTGGGTTGTGAAATGATACCTGCTGAGTTCCCAGATGAGCATATGTCATGATTCCCAAGAAAGGCTTGGCTCATTCTAAGTCCCTGGAACTATAAACAGAGGTCTCAGCAATAAACTCTGTCCAGTCTAACGCCTGCCCTAGACTCGTTTTCATTGATTTTCAAATTTCAGAATGATCCTTCTTTATGGTACCACATATAGTGTCTTAGTTATCTAGTGCTGCTATAACAGAAATACCTCAAGTGGATGGCTTTAACAAACAAATTATTCTCTCACAGTTTAAAAGGCTAGAAGTCCAAATTTAGGGTGCCAGCTCCAGAGGAAGCCTTTCACTCTCTCTCTCTGTCAGCTCTGGGGGAAGGTTCTTGTCTCTTCAGCTTCTGTTTCCTGGTTCCTTGGAGATCTGCATGTGACTTGGTGTCTATCTTCCCCCAACTCTGCTTGCTTCTCTGTCTGATCTGTTTTTTTTATTTTTCAAAGGTGATGGGCTTAAAACACACCCTACACTGATATGACCTCTTAACATAACAAAGAAAACTCATTCCCAAATGGGATTATACCACAGGTTTAGGGGTTAGGATTTACAACACATATTTTGGGGGGACACGGTTCAATCCATAACATACAGAGTCTAACTAAATTCATAATCCACTTCTTTTAAGCCTGCATATCTTTTGGACTCAAATTCTTCATGGCATGTAGCAAGCTATTAAGTAAATTCATTAAAAATAAAACAGATTCTTGAGGCCTGATAAATCACATTTGAAGATGTTCATTTTACTGCATTCATATGTATAATCCATTGCCCCTCCATTGTCAAGAATAGACAAGATTTGAGAAGCAGTAGATAGATTGTGTGGTCCAGTGGTTTAGGGCATGGGCTTTGGAGGCAACCTCACCACTGCCCACGTCCAGGGGGATCATGAAGGTGAAATGGGCGAACCTTCATAGAGTCCTTGGTGCGTGGTACATAGTGAAGTGCGCAGTATGTCGAGCTGCTGTGATCAGACTTTGCAGAGCAGACTTTCCCTCTCAGGTGGTCTCTTGCTCTCGTGCCCCTTTCCTGCACTGACTGCGGGCTTAGCTCTGGCCAGTTATCCAAGATCTAGTTCAGAGTCAAACCCCTTGTCATGACAGGTGCTCTATAACAACGATGAACATGTCTGCTGATCACATTTTAATAAGGTAAATATTTGACCACTTAATTATTTGAAGTTGAGCTTTTGCCTACTAAACACACACAATTGGAGTGATCCCCATGTCTATGACTGGCAAAATTAAAATGAGTACAAGTGTTGTTGACACATCAGGGTTGGCAATCAATGTCACAAAACAATTTGTGTATTAACCGTTTAATGAGAAACTGATTTGCTCTGTAAACGTTCACCTAAATGACAATATAAAATGTTTTTAAATCAGTACAGCTTTGGAACTATGTTTTTTGGTGTTTATCCATTAACTTGTTAAGTACTTTTCATTCAGTCATCTGTGGATAGTCACATATAAGTAGTCATTTTTACTGCTTACTTTCTCTTAAAGTCATTGTGCTAGGCCTGCAGGACTTATTTTGTTCCAATCTCCATGGCTGCGTTGGGCTATTCCCAGTCTGGAATTCCCTTGTCCTTAACCAACCTTGTTGTTGTTAGCATGCCCCTACTCATGGCAACCGATGCACAACAGAATGAAATGCTGCCCAGTCCTGTGCCATCCCCATGATAGGTTGCTGTCTTAGTCAGCTAGTGCTGCTATAACAGAAATACCTCAAGTGGATGACTTTAACAAAGAGAAGTTTATTCTCTCACAGTCCAGTAGGCTAGAAGTCCAAATTTAGGGTGCTGGCTCCAGGGGAAGTCTTTCTTTCCCTGTTGGCTCTTGTCATCAGTCTTCCCTTGGTCTGGGAGCATCTCAGCACAGGAACCTCAGGTCCAAAGGACGTGCTCTGCTCCTGGCGCTGCTTTCTTGGTGGTATGAGGTCCCCAAGTCTCTCTGCTCTCTTCTCTCTTTTATATCTCAAAAGAGATCGGCTTAAGACACTGTCTAATCTTGTAGATCTCATCAATATAACTGCCGCTAATCTATCTCATTACATCATAGTGATAGGAGTTACAACACATAGGGAAATCACATCAGATGACAAAATGGTAGACAATTATACAATACTGGGAATCATGACTTAGCCAAGTTGACAGATATTTTAGGGGGACACAATTCAATCCATGACAGTTGCCAATACAACCATTGTGATCCATAGAATTTTCACTGGCTGATTTTCAGAAGTAGATTGCCAGGCCTTTCTTCCTAGTTTGTCTTATTCTGGACGCTCCACTGAAACCTGTTCCAGCCTCCACTGACAGACAGGTGGTGGCTGTGCACGAGATACGTTGGCCAGGAGTCGAACCTAGTCTCCCTCATAAAACCAAACCAAACCTGTTGCCATCGAGTCAATTCTGACTCATAGCAACCCTATAGGACAGTGTAGAACTGCCCCATAGGTTTTCCAAGGTGCGGCTCGTGGATTCGAACTTCTGACCTTTGGTTTGCAGCTATAGCTCTTAACTACTACGCCACCAGGGGTTCCTGGGCTCCCACATGGAAGGTGAGAATTTTATGACTGAACCACAAATGTGCCCTCACCAACCTTACTCCTCCCTTGTTTCAAATTGGACCCCAAACCTCTGAGATTTTATTGTTTTTATTTCTCTACCTGGCTCCTAATTAATACCTACATACATTTTATATTGTTAATTTTCCCTTATGAATTATTACCTGAAAATATGTTTCTTATTATGTGCTTCTTGTCCTTGTTAGATTGTAGGCTCCTTGACAATAAAGCACATGCCTTTGAATTCTTTTGTAGATTATCCATTTTAGCACATACACTAGGTATTGCTTATTGCTTACATTGGTCTTTTTTACTAATTTTTTTTCCCTAATCCTAGTTATTCTTCTCTAGCTTGTAACCTAGCCTTTCCAGCTGGTCTTCTATGTTAATGTAGACCATATAGAATATTTTCTATCCTCTGTATCTTCAAGCATCTTGATACTTGTTTTACTTTTCTTTGTTGTCCAATCTATTTACATTTCAAACCACTGGAATTAAACAGTTCAAATGTTCCCCAGAGTATACAAAGGGAAAAACTAGACAAAGCTCCCCAACCCTGCTCCAGGTAGAAGTGAGCCTGCCCTCTCTGCGGTCCCCACAGTATTCTTTATCACACTTGCTGGTGTACATTTCACTTACCTGTCTCCATTTTTGGAGTGTAAGTCCCTTGAAGGTAGGACCATGTCCTATTAGTTTTATTAATCTTTCACACTTGGCACATTACCTGGAACATCCAGTTGAGTTGACCTCAACTCATGGTGATCCCACGTGTGTCAGAGTAGAACTGTGCTCCACAGGGTTTTCAATGGCCGATTTTTTTGGAAGTTGATCACCAGGACTTTCTTCTGAGGTGACTATCTGTGGACTCAAACTTCCAACCTTTTGGTTAGCAGCCAAGGGTGTTAACCATTTGCCCTACCAAGTGCTTAATAAACATTTATTCAACAAATGAAAGAATCAACAAACATGTTTACCTGTGAAAATAGTAGTTCTTATAATAGGCTCTTTTGTTCTTCAAAAGCCTTGTTTTAGATTATTGGCTTAAAGCATCGGCACTGGAAGCAGCTCTACCGCTTTCTAGCTGGGCAACAGCTGGCAAATTCACTTCTCTGAGAAGTTGTTATTGTGTGCTGTCGTCAAGTCTATTCTGACTCTTAGCGACCCCTGTAGGACACAGTAGAACTGCTCCATAGGGTTTCCTAGGCTGCAAATCTTATGAGAGCGGATTGCCAGTTTCTTTTCTTCTTTGGAGCCGCTGGTGGGTTCGAACCACCAACCTTTCGGTTAGCAGCTGAACACTTTACCATTGCACCACCAAAGCTCTTTTTCTCTGAGACTAGTTACCTCATACATGAAATCTCATAAAATTGTTGGGAAGATTTTAATACTTAGGCCAATACGCAGTACAGGGTAAATGCTTAAGATTATTTATTTAAAATGATAGATATTAAAATGTAATACCATCCACTTAGGTAAGGAGACAAGGAAAATAACTCCCACACCATCACCACCACCTGCATTTATTGAATACTTAGGACTTGACTCAATTCTCCAAAGTCCATGGACAATTCATTGGTCAGCATTGCACCTAGGTCTGGGTATTGGAACACAGAGTGTTTATCCATGTGTTTAATCAGCAATCTAAATATATAAAAGTTTCTTCAGAACCATAATTTTTACTGTAATGATTGTAAAACATTCCCTTTCTATTGTTGTGCATTTAAGTGTTTCTGCTTTTTAGCAGAGGAGCCCTGGTGGTGCAATGGTTAATAAGCACTCGACTGCTAACTGAAAGGTCAGAGGTTTGAACCCACCAGTCATTCCTCCTCAAGAGAAAAAACCTGGTGATCTGCTCCCGTAAAGGTTATAGACTAGGAAACCCTAAGGGGGCAGCTCTACTCTGTCCAGTAGCGTCACTATGAGCTGGAATCGGCTCAACGGCACACAACAACTTTTTAGGAACTCTAAAAACCCACTGTCATGGAGTCCATTCTGACTCATAGCGACCCCATAGGGGTTCCGAGGCTGTAAATCTCTACGGAAGCAGACTGCCCCATCTTTCCCCTGAGGAGCTGCTAGTGGTTTCGAACTGTCGACATTTTCGTTAGCAGTCTTTCTCATTAACCATTGCGCCAGAACTCTAGTTAATCAAAATCAGGCTGTCTTTAAATGTGCCGAAATTTTTTGAGGGCTGAAATAATAATGGAAGATTCCTAAAAAATCAAAAGTCTAGTGCCAAAGAAATCTCATCCAAAACATAAGTCTTTTTGCTTTTATCAGAAACGCATATAATTTTAAAATGCATTTAAGATTTTGTTTATATTAAAGGAAAAGAGGCGCCCTGGTGGCACAGTGGTTAAGAGCTCGGCTGCTAACCAAAAGTCAGCAGTTCCAATCCACCAGCCACGCCTTGGAAACCCTGTGGGGCAGTTCTTACCCTGTCCTGTAGGGTCACTGTGAGTTGGATCCGACTAGAAGGCACCTAACAAGAACGAAGGAAAAGAGTTGCCCAAATGTGTGGCTTTGCTGATGCGCTGCAGCAATGATTACCACATACTCTTGGTCAATGTATTCACTGACCATAAAAGGAGAACAAAGTGCATTTCCTTGATAATGCTGAGAATGAGTTGGCAAGTGATCTCTGAGCACTGGGATAGGCAGAAGGGAGAAGTGGGAGATGTTTTAACTTGCCAAGACTTGAGTTAAAGCCCTTAAAACTGTCTTTCCCAATAATTGGTAAGATTACTAAATTGCAAAGCTGGATAAGGAAGCTTCTGGCAAGTATGTTAGTTTAGACAGCAAGCTATTAATGAGAAAAACAGCGAGCCATCAGAGAAGCGAAGGGCAAAATTACATACAAAATCTTGCTGGTTTAAAATGTATTTTTCAGTGTGAATGAGGGTTCTGATAGCAAGCTAGGGAATGTCACACTGTACTGATGTACCTTTTTTCTTGTAGGGAAGGGAACTTTCAATTTGGATTTTATTACCGCAGGTAGAAAAAACATGTTTGCGTTCATTATTTACACCCTGACTAGTGCAAAATTTATTTGAGGCAATTGAGAGAATATTAAAGAATGCAGTTTAAGAAATCTGAATATATGGTAATCTCTCCAGCTTGTCTTTTGTTGTTAAAGACACTGGCCTCTTCTCTGAAAATATTAACAGAAACCTTAACAAAGAATGGAAACTCTGATGACTGTGGGAAAGAGTTTAGCAGCTTCTCAGCCAACTTGGCTTTGTCTTGTCTGCCTAGGGTTGGTCAGTTCAACTTTCTCTTGTATTTAGTTGCAAGTGAGAGTTTTTTTGGCCTGTAGAGTTACCATATGTTCCAGATTTTCTGGGATAGCACCTATTAAAAATATTCTTTCCTGTTGTTAGACCATGTGTCAGACCACGTGTTCCGATATTTACATGGAAAATGTGGTCAGCTTACCCATACTTTTCAGTACGTTCTTAATAGACCTTTCCTTTGGGGTACTTAGAGGCCCCTGTGTCTGGGCTGAGCTACTTGTCTACCCATTCTGTGCCATCCAGTTTATACTTTGCATCCCTTCTAAAGCACCACCCGCTTTCTCCACCCACTTGCAGAAACCTTCCTTCTCCCATCCCTGCTTCATCTATAGTGTTACCTTCCACTAGCATTTGCTTGGTCACTGTCTTATTTTTTTTTATTGTTATATGTGTGCTAGTCTCATCTCCTCAACTAAATTGCACAGCTCGGAGGAAAGGAACCTCACCTGAGTTTCTTCCACAACCTCCACAGTGCCTCATTCAGTGCTAGTCATACAACTGTAAAAAAAAATGTATTTTTTGTGTCATTCAGGACAGGGACCCCTTTGAAAAAGTCTCTATCCAAACCCTGCAATGAACAATGAACCTGTAAATATTGGGATAATTGGTTAAACCCTCATTACATCCTTATCAGAATTCAAATGTATATGTTCTGTACCAGATTCCTACTCTAAGGCATTTGATTAAATATACAT
>NW_004443980.1:5929482-5954277 GCF_000243295.1 Trichechus manatus latirostris
TTTCTCATATACGCTAAATGCAAAATGCAGGTTTTGTGACTTGGTTATTTTGTCCAAGGAATATAGACAGATATCCAACCAACCAACCAGTTGGCGCCGAGTTGACTCCAACTCATTGGTGACCTCAAGTGTGTCAGAGTAGAACTATGCTCCATAAGGTTTTAAAAGACTGATTTTTCAGAAGTAGATTGCCAGGCCTTTCTTCCAAGGCACTCTGGGTGGACTAGAACCTCCAACCTTTCGGTTAGCCAAGCTTGTTAGCTGTTTGCACCACCCAAGGACTCCATAGATAGATAAACAACTCTATCATTTCTTTTTTAGGCTTCTCTTCTTTCTGTCCCTTAAGAATGGGTGTCCCCCCAAGCGTTGGTGCTGTACTCTTCGAGCACTCACTCCTGGTGGAGTTGGTCACAATGAGACAATTAATATCTCTGGGCAAGGGCTGTCAATTCTGCATCTTTCCCAGCAGCTTTTTCTTGCACTCCAGGCTAAGATTCTCAACAGGCAGAGGGTGGAAGATGTGGGGTGAGGGTAGGAGAATGGGAAATTGGGCAACATTAGGAATTAGGGCGTCTTTTCAAAGTATTCCCGGCAGATGGAGATTCAGTAGGTCTGGGTGGGGCTTGGGTGTGTATGTTGAAGGGCTCCAGAGATTCTGGTTTCTGAGAACCATAGTTCCAGACCTCTTAGTACCAAGTTCGTATAGCTTAGCTTTAAGACCTCACAGCAGCATGCTTCTGCCATGCTACCTTGTTTTTCCAATTTCCCCATTTCTCTCAATATCAACACTGCACTTTTTTTCCAAGATATTGGAATGTTTATGAGAATTTGATTTGCCATATGCCTTAGTCATCCAGTGCTGCTGTAACAGAAATACCACAAGTGGATGGTTTTAACAAAGAGAAGTTTATTTCCTTACGTAAAGTAGGCTAAAAATCCAAATTCAGGGTGTCAGCTCCAGGGGTAGCCTTTCTCTCTCTGTCAACCTTCTCATCAATGTTCCCCCGGAATAGGAGCTTCTCCGCGCAGGGACCCTGGGTCCAAAGGACACGCTCTGCTCCTGGCACTGCTTTCTTGGCGGTATGAGGTATTGTGCCCCGCCGCCCGCCGTTCACTTCTGTCTTTTATATCTCAAGAGATTGCCTCAGGACACAATCCAGTCTTCTAGACTGAGTCCTGCCTCACTAACACAACTGCCACCCATCCTCCCTCATTAACATCATAGAGGCAGGGTTTACAACACATGGGAAAATCACACAATACGGGAAATCATGGCCCAGCCAAACTGATACACACATTTTTGGGGGGACATAATTTAATCCATGACACCATAGTTATACACTTAATGTATTAGATTTACAAGAGTTATTTACATACTTGGGAGAGGTTTTGCTTATTAGGTTATAAGTTTGCTCTGCAGGCTAATGGAATGCTTAAAATAAAAATACTCTATTAAATTTATGTATGCAGTTTAAAATGGTTAAGGGAATTTAATTGTCCAAGTTTGTAAATGGTACGTATGCTTTAATTTAATTTAGTCTCTTTAATGTGAGATAACCAAATATTAATTAAAGAAAAGCAAGGGAATTGTTCTTATTTTACAAGATGTATAACTAAAATAGCAAAATTTGTAATTTTAACTCAAGGAAAACTAGAGCTTGTGGTTTGTAACTTTAAAAAATAGAATATTAAGTTGATATACCAGTAAGTGTAAATAGTTTTTTCTACTCCTAAAAATTCTTCTCCTGCCCAAGGAAAAACAAACAAATACACCTCTGACGATATCCAATGCAGATCCCATATATGTTTAAATGTGTATGACACCTATTCCCCAGTCTCTTTGCTCCTTCTGGTCCTGAAGTCTGGATCCACAATGATCCACAATGCCCTTCTTTCCTCTGAGGAGGGGAATTATTAGCACTTTAAAAAAATCCCTGTTAAATACAAGGTCCCTATAATGTAACCTTCAACCATGGGGCATGTAATATGGAATACGTTTGTATTGGGAAGCACAATTTGCTCGCTTGGTTTGTAAATGAGCTGTGTTAATCCAAGCCTATTGTTAAATAAATTGGGACATCGGTGGTTTAGTGGTAAAATTCTCGCCTTCCATGCAGGAGACCCTGGTTCAATTCCCAGCCATTGCACCTCATGCGTGGCCACCACCAGCCTGTCAGTGCAGGCTTGCATGTTGGCTGTGATGTTGAACAGGTTCCAGCAGAGCTTCTAGACTAAGATGGGCTAGGAAGAAAGGCCTGGTGATCTACTTCTGAAAATCAGCCAGTGAAAATCCTGTGAATCACAACAGTCTGACCCCCAGCTGATCATGAAGACGGCTCAGGACTCGGCAGAGTTGAGTTCGGTTATGCACAGGTTCTCCATGAGTCGGGGCCTACTCAATGCAGCTAAGTACAACAGTAACTGAGTAAATTATGGAGGCTCTTCTAATAGCTGCGGAAATTTCTCAGACTCAGCTCCTCCTCCTCTTCACTCTCCCCACCCCCCCTTTCATTTTTCCTTCTGGGAAAAAAAAATCCAAGTAAGATAAAGAATTTTGATGCCAGCAGATTCGAACATAAATGAAGAGCCTAATTTCTTCAATATTGAGAAAGTTGAAACTCTGCACTGCTCTTTTTTCTCTTCAGGACTATGCATATCTGCTCGTATGTTGTTGTAAGTTGCTGTCGAGTCGATTCCAACTCATGGAGACCTCATGTGTGCAGAGTAGACCTGCGCTGCATAGGCTGTGACCTTTCAGAGGCAAATCAGCAGGACTTTCTTCCTAGTCTGGAAACTCCACTGAAACTGTGCCCTGCTGGTATTTGAGATACCTGTGGCATAGCTTCCGACATCAGCACAACACGTAGGCCACCACAGCATGACAAACTGACAGACGGGTGAGGGTCACCTACCCTAAATCCTCTTTTTTCTTCACAAGCCTCCTTATTCTTCACAGAGCCTTTCTTTACTCACCACTGAATTTATAATGATTTCTCCTTCCCTCAGGTTTATAATTTAATTTTGCCCTAATAGCTTTCTTTGTTCTATGGTCTTTCCACCAGGATCACAGACTTCGGTGTTTTTTCACAAGCTTGTGATGACTGTAGGGGCCTACCTGTGAAGGGTGGAAAGAGCTCTTCACCACAATTACATGCCCTGAATTTCGTCTCAGGCCTGGCTGTCGCTCACGGATTCTGCAATTTTAACCAAATCGCTGAAAGTTTCTCAGTCTCACTTTTCCTCTGTAAAATGGAGGATAATAAAACCTATAGTGCTTTAAAATACAGTTGTCATAGATGGAGCGGTCTTCTGTTTGTTTTGGCAAGCCACCTTAGTGGAGTCACCGCTGAAGAAATGATTGTCAAGTTTTCAGGCTTATTAGCAATGTGAGTCATGAGAATACAGTTCATAATAGACTGCTGCTTCTCTTCAGTTCTTTGATACACTTTGTCCCTAGGTGACCTGTCTAATCCCAAGGCTTAAAATGCCAGCAACTCCCAAACGTGGCTTCCGTCTGGACCTGTCCACTAAGCTTCATTGCCATGTGTCTCAGTGGCCACTTGACAATTCCACTGGGAGGTCTCATGTGCTTCTCCCACTAACATTCAAATCGAATTCTTGTGCACTCATAGCATCCACAACCCACCCCTGCCACAGCCAACCTAGTCCTCATTCTTGCTCAGCTGGGTGATGAATGGCACCTCTTCAACCCACTTGCTCAAGCAGGAATCCCAGGGCAGCTTCTTCATACTCCTCTCCCACTTCCAATCGATCACCTATTAATCCTATTTCCTAAAATTATCACAAATCTGTCCACTTCTGTCTAGTGCCACCACACAGTCCAAGTTACCATCATCGTTTGACTGGACCACTGCAAAGTTCTCCTAACTGGTGTCTCCATTTCCACTTTAATGTCCCCCCACCCCATCATTTACTTAGCAACCAGAAAGATCTTTTTTAAAGCACAAATCCCACAAGACAAATCTAATCTTTTTTTTTTAATTTTATTTTTCTGTTGTACTTTAAGTGAAAGTTTATAATTCTTTAGTCTCTCAGACAAAAATCTATACACACGTTGTTATGTGACCCTAATTGCTCTCCCTATACTGTGACAGCACATTTCTCCTTTCCACCCTGGATTTTCCGTGTCCATTCCACCAGCTTCTGACCCTCTCTGCCTTCTCATCTCACCTCCGGACAGGAGCTGCCCATTTAATCTCATGTATTTACTTGAGCTAAGAAGCACACTCTTCACAAGTATCATTTTATGTCCCATAGACCAGTCTAATCTTTGACTGAAGAGTTGGCCTCAGGAATGGTTTTAGCGCTGGGCTGACAGAGTCTGGGGGGCCAAGCTTTCTGGGGTTCCTCCAGTCTCAGTCAGACTCTTAGGACTAGTCTTTTCACTAGAATTTGAGTTCTGCACCCCACTTTTCTCCTGCTCCAACAGGGACTCTCTGTTGTGTTCCCCGTCAGGGTGGTCATTAGTGGTAGCCAGGCACCATCTAGTTCTTTTGGTCTTAGGCTGTTTCAGTCTCCAATTTATGTGGCCCTTTCTGTCTCTTGAGCTAATGCTTTCCTTGTGTCTTTGGTGTTGTTCATTCTCCCTTACTCCAGGTGGGTTGGGACCAGCTGATGCATCTTAGATGGCCACTTGCTAGCTTTTAAGATCCCAGACGCCACTCACCAAAGTAGGATGCAGAACATTTTCTTAATAAACTTTGTTATGCCAACTGACCTAGAAGACAAATCTAATCTTATCCTCAGATGTTATACTAGAGATATATCAAAAGTACCTCCAAGTGGTCTCTAAGGCCCTTTGTGATCTGATCCCAGCCTACCCTCTGCAGGCTCATTCCATGGGTGTCCTTCTCTCCTTTGACCCCTTCCTTCCGTACCCCTTCCAATCTCTTTACTACCTTCTGCCTGATGGTTTCCCCTTCACCCCATCGGCCAGCTAACTCCTAGCTCCATGTAAAGGTCCCAGTCTCAGAAAAGCCTTTCATAATCTCTCAGTCTAATATAGCCTTTACAGAATATGCAGTTATGTTTTTTGTGTGTGATTACTTATTACTTATTACTCACCACTTCCTCACTAACCTACTCACCACTGTGTGGCCATTGCTGCCATATAGTAAAACCAGTTGCTGTCAAGTTGCTTTCGGCTCATGATGACCCCATGCGTACAGAGTAGAACTGCTCCATAGGCTTTTCAAGGCTGTGACCTTTCAGAAGCAGATCACCAGGCTGTTCTTCTAAGGTGCCTATGGGTGAGTTCAAACCACCAGTTAGTAGTCAAGTGCTTAACAGTTGCACCACCCAGGGACTCCTGCAATGTAGTAGCGGCTCAACAAGTATTTGGTGACTGAATGAATGAATATTCATTTATTAATTTTATACTGATTACTATCCAAGTTAACCCTGGTGGCGTAGTGGTTAAGAGCTATGGCTGCTAACCAAAAGGTTGGCAGTATGAATCCACCAGGTGCTCCTTAGAAACTCTATGGGGCAGTTCTACTCTGTTCTATAGGGTCTCTAGGAGTCAGAATTGACTCGACAGCAACAGGTGTGTTTTTTTTTTGGTTTTTATCCAAGTTACTCTACTTCCTGGTACATGCAAAGCTGATCAAGGGATAGTACTTGCTTGACAAGCATTGACAATTAGAATGAAGGGGTTTGCAAGGTCTCAGGGGAAATTTTGTTCCATGAATTTGACCTTTCTGCCTCACAGGAGCATTTCTCTATTCCTCTTGTTTGGATTGTACTGGGTAAACATGAACAATTTCTTCCTTCCCAGTTCTTTGGTTCTTCTACCTGTTCTAATAGGTTCTTCTAATTACGGACAACTGTGTTGCTGCAGACAGTCAGATTACAATACCATTAGTTGGGTAATAGAATTACTGTACTAATAATAACAGTAGTCACAACTAGAAACATTTGTATCATACTTTATTATTTTTCTAAGTGCTCTTAGTATGCATTATCTCACTTAATCTTGGAGTCTGGGCCTGAAGATGCATCCGCCTACCTCACTTCCTTTGGATGATTCCAAAAGCCTTATCACAGCTTCAATCCAATCCGTCCCTGCAGGAAGGCCTACTTTAGTTGATGGCTGAATTTAGGCTTTTTGTTGACTTTTGGTAGTTTCATCTCAAGACAGTGACATGTTCCTTACCTCATCCTCAAATTCTGAAGACTTTTACTGTATGCATCTCTCAGTTTACTGACTATAATTCTTCCTAGGATTGTTGGGAGAGATAAATGAGATAATAGTAACTAATATTTACTGGGTGCTTTCTATGTGCCAGACAACATCCTAAGTGTGTTACACACTAACTTATTCAGTCCTCATAACTGCTCATGAAAAAGCATTGTTATACTCATTTACAAATGCAGAAACTGAGACACAGAGAGGCTAAGTAATATGTCACCTGCTAATATCTGCGATGTGCAGATGATGCATCATACGCTTGCTTGCCTGAAGTGAAGACAACTTAAAACACTTACTGATGAAGGTCAAAGACTCCAGCCTTCAAGATGGATTACACCTGAACACAAAGAAAATGAATATCTTCACAACTGGACCAATAAACAACAGCATAATAAATGGTGAAGAAATTGAAGTTAGGAATGATTTCATTCTACTTGGATCAACAATCAATGCCCACGGAAGCAGCAGTCAAGAAATCAAATGACGTATTGTATTGGGAAAATCTGCCACAAAAGACCTCTTTAAAGTTTTAAAAAACAAAGATGTCACTTTGATAACGAAGGTGTGTGCCTGATCCAAGCCATGGTCTTTTCAATCCCCTCATATGCGTGTGAAAACTGGACAATTAAAAGGAAGGAGAATTGATGCATATGAATATTGGTACTGAAAAACAATATTGAATATACCATGGACTGCCAGAGGAATGAACAAATCTGTATTGTAGGAAGTACAACCAGAATGCTCCTTAGAGGTGAAGGTGGAAAGACGTTGTCTTGCTGACTTTGGACACATCATCAGGAAAGACTGATCGCCAGAAAAGGACATCGTGTTTGGTAAAGTAGAGGGAAACCAGACATGTTTGGTGAAAATGAGGGAAACCCTCCATGAGATGGATTGACACGGTGGGGCCAACAATGGGCTCAAACACACCAAAGAGTGTGAGGATGGTGCAGGACTGGGCAGTGTTTTCTTCTGTTATATATAAAGTTGCCATGAGTTGGAGCCAATTTGACTGCATCTAACAACAACCATAAGTGGGGAAGCTGGACTATGAACCCAGAAGTCTGCTTCCAGAGTGCATGCTCTTAACCATTATTATATATCACAACATATATATGAATGTTTATTCTTTAATACCTTCACCAGAATTTTAAGGAGAGCTTACTGTGTGTCAGGCATTAAGTCCAGTATGGGAACATAGCTTACAGCCCAGAGGGGAAGATGAATTTGAACAAATGAGTACAAGACTTAGAGCAGAAGGCCTTGCCTAATCTGGGAATCAGGGAAGGCGTCTTTGAGGAAGTGACGTTTTAGCTGAGGTCTGAAGGATGTACAAGCATAGGCTAAACAAAGGGGAAGAGAGGGAGATGAAAAGGGGGGCAGACAATTCCAAGAATACCTGCGGAACTGAAAGAAATCTAATACAGTTGGAGTTTATGGAGCAAGGAGGCAAGTGAAGTGAGGTGAGACTGGAGAACAAGCATGGGTTCCCAGACAAAGGGCCTTGGAAGACATAATAAGGATATGATATTTTATTCTAAGGGCCTTGGAAAGCTATTGGAAAGGTTTGAAGGAGCACAGGGTTTTTAAAGACTGCTCCAGCTGCAGCAAGGAGAAGGCTGAGATGGGTTGGGAGGTTGTTGCAGGCTTGCAGGAGAGAGAGGCTGGCAGTGTGAGCAAGGGTGGAGGCTGTGGGGATAGGAGGGAGTTGATAGGTTCAAAACATGTTTAGGAGGTAGAATGGACAGAGGTTGGTGATTGATTGGAAGTGGAAGGTGAGAGAAAGCATCAGTCAAGGTTCTGACTTGAGCAAGTTTTCAATAATTGAAATAGAAATGGATAATGAAAATGGAAGCAGGTTTGGGTGAGGGAATTGATGGGATGATGAGTTGAACTTCAGAGGCATTGAGTTTGGAATATCTATTGGAAATAGAAATGAATGTGTCCAGCAAGTACTTGAATTATAAGGGTCTGAAGCTCAGGAGTAATTATGGCTATGGAATTTCTTTAATTTTAAGATGGACATTTTTCATGTTTACTATTTCCAAAATCAGAATGTGTCCTAAAATGAGTTCGCATATAAAATGTACTTTTTCTTGCTAGCTTCAGCAACACATATGCCGGATTTGGAACAATATGGAGAAGATTAGCATGGCCCCTACACAAGGATGACACACAAATACAGTTTTTCTTTTATTCTGAATATTATTATTAAATTAATGGTGAACTACAATTGACGGTGTCTTGAAATAGAGACTATTCTATAAAATAAGAATATTCTGTAAAACCATAATTTGTATTTAAGGGTGTTTTGAGAAATCAGAGAAAGAAAGCCTTTAAAACACCCTTCTATCTTGAAGAAAGATTCTATTTAACAAAGGTAAAATTCAGAACTAGACCTGAATTTCGGCACAAATGCCAAATTGGCAACTTAATGTGGCTTTACCATAATCGTTAGCAGGCGTCAAGTGCCTTCCAAATCATGCCTTCCTCCGTTTCCACCTCCAACACAGCTTTGCATACACCATTAACTTGATTAGCGGTCTATGTCTCCATACTACAAAGGTATGCTTTGTCAACCTTGGATAGGATAATGTGCTTTTGAATTATAGAAATTTAAATTAATAGGGTTTTATGTAGTGTATTTACCTTTTCCCTGAACATAAAATGTGGACTCTTATTGTGTACTTATGGCAATGTTTCACATATCCATCGTCCCCACCCTCAGCCGTGTAGGTGGGAGGACAGCTAGAGGAAGAATAAACTTGGCATAGAAGAAGAAGCGGACTTGCAGGCTTCTCTTTTTCAACTCCTACACCAGTTACTGCCTCTAAGGTGTTTTTTGGCCAACACACTACCTTCTGTTGTTAATTTAATATTCTTAAATGTTTATATAGCCTTCCCAACTAAATTTTAACCTAGGAGGGGAACAAACAGCCATAGCTACTCCTTACAGTCATTGGCTTGAGAGCCTTCACCTGACTTTCTGCTCCATTTCTACTATATCTTCCTGGGATTTCCAACTCAGTTCCTGCAGGTCTCACGTAGGCCACTCCCTTAGTATAGCCAAGATTCAAGGGCATTTTTTTTTTTTTTTTAATTATCTGAAGTCTGATTTCCTTTGTTTTGACCTAATGTCTTTTTTCTGTTCCAAGATCCCACCTGGGACACCACCTTACATTTAGTTATGGTATCTCCTTTGCCTCCTCTTGTCTGTGACAGCTTCTCAGTCTTTTCTTGTTCCGATAACCATACAGCTTTGAGGAGTCAGGTATTTTGAGGGTCCCTCTATTTGTCTGATGTTTTCCTCATGATTAGATTGGGGTTAAGGCTTTTTGGGAGGAGAATCACAGAGGCAAAGAGGCTTTTTCACTACATCATATCAAGGGTACATGGTATCAACTTGATTTATAACTGTTGATGTTGACCTTCATCATGGCTGAGGTAGCAGTTGCCAGGTTTCTCCACTGTAAAGTTACTCAACCCTCCTACCCCTTTCTATAGTGTACTCTTAGGAAGGAAGTCACTATGTACAGTCCACACTTAAAGAGTGAGAAATTATGCCTCATCTTCTTTTGGGTGGAATATCTAGATGATTTGTTTGGAATTCTTCTGCACAGGAGATTTATCTCTTCTCCCTCATTTATTAATTTAGTCAACCATTTATTTGTAACAGTATGGACTCATAGATATTTATTTTATATTGATTATATTCCAATACTACTTTATATTGTCAAGGGAAGTTTTTACAACAAACCTTTACTGAGAAACAAAGGAAGCCATCTCATGTCCCTTTTAGAATCTATAGACTTTCTTTACTGTATATTTGTTTTCAATTTCAATAATTTCTGCTCTTTGTTATCACCTTCCTTCTAATTTCTTTGGGTTTAATTTACTGTTCTTTTTCTAGCTTCTTGAGATGGAAGTTTAGATCATGTGGATTTTCAGGCATTATTCTTCTTGAATATATACATTTAAACCTGGGAGTTTCCCTTTAACCCCTGCTTTACCTGCGTCCCAAATATTTTGATATGTCATTTTTTTCATTATTATTTCAGTTCAAAATATTTTCTAATTTCATTGCAATTTCTTTTTGAACTTACAAGTTATTTGAAAATGTGTTGCTTAATTTCCACACATTTAGGGATTTTCTAATTATCTTCGTGTTACTGATTTTTAGTTTGATGCCACGCAGTCAAAGAATATACTTTGTATGACTTCAATCCTTTGCAGTTTGCTGAAACTTGCTTTATGGCCCAACATACGGTCCATTTTGGTAAGTTTCAGGAGTTCCTGAAAACAATGTTTATTCTGCAGTTGTTAAGTGCAGTATTTGATATATGTCAGTTAGGTCAAGTTGGTTACTTGTGCCATTCTAATCTTCTATATCCTTACTGATTTTTTTGTCTGCTCATTTCATCCATTATTGAGAGAGATGTTAAAATCTCCAGAAATGATTATGGATTTTTCTACTTCTCCTTTTAGTTCCGTCAACTTTGCTTAGTATGTGTTGAGATCATGCTATTAGTTGCATAAAAATTTAGGATTGTTTTATCTTACTGTTAAGTGACCATTTTGTCATTATAAAATATTCCTCTTTATCTACACAAATATTTCTTGCCTTAAAGTCTTAATATGAATTTAGCTATACCAGTTTTCTTTTGGTTAGTGTTTGCTTTTTATAGTCTGATAATTTTGATCTTTTAATTGGAATATTCATCCATTAGCATTTAATAATTATTAAAATATTTGTTTTAGCATACTATCTTGTTATTTGTTTTCTATTTATCCCATCTGTTCGTTATGCCTTTATTTCTCCTTTCTTGGCTTTTATTGGGATGAATCATAGTTTTTTTTTATTATTCCATGTTTTTATCCTCTATTAGCTATTAGTTATTAACTTTTCCTGCTGCTGCTGTTAGTTGACATCGAGTCAATTCCGACCCTTGGTGACCCATGTGTGCAGAGTAGGACTGCTCCGTAAGGCTTTCAAGGCTGTGACCTTTCAGAAGCAGATTGCCAGGCCTGTCCTCCGAGGAGCCTCTGGGAGGGTTCAAGCCATCACCCTTTCGATTAGTAGTCCAGCGATGAACAATTTGTGTTGTCCAGCCACCTAGTTATTAACTTTTAGAGGCTCTGTATTATTTTATGTTCCTCCCAAAAGAAAGGCAGAGTATGGGCAAATCGCCTTAATCCTGCCAAGTGCTGGGTTTAGGCTTTAACAGGGTTGGTCCATGTCATAGTTATCTAGTGCTGCTATAACAGAAATACCACAAGTTGATGGCTTTAACAAAGGGAAATTTATTTTCTCACAGTTTAGAAGGCTTGTTGTTGTTGTTAGATGCCCTCAAGTCAGTTCCAACTCACAGCCACCCTATGCAAAACAGAATGAAACACTGCCCAACCCTGTGACATCCTCACAATTGTTGCTATGTGTCTTAGTTATCTATGCTGCTGTAACAGAAATACCTCAAGTGGATAGCTTTAACAAAAAGAAATTTATTTTCTCACAGTCTAATAGGCTACAAGTCCAAATTCAAGGCATCAGTTCCAGGGGAAGTCTTTCTCTCTTTTGGCTCTGGAGGAAGTTCCTTGTCATCCATCTCCCTTTGGTCTGGGTGCTTCTCAGCGCAGGAACCTCCAGTCCAAAGGACACACTCTGCTCCAGGTGCTGCTTTCTTTGTAGTATGAGGTCCCCTCATCTCTCTCCTCTCTTCTCTCTTTCATATCTCAAAAGATATTGGCTTAAGACACTATCTAATCTTGCAGATCTCATCAATGTAACTGCCCCTAATCCATTTCATTAACATCATAGTGACAGGATTTACAATTCATAGGGAAATCACATCAGATGACAAAATGGTAGACAATCATACAATACTGGGAATCATGACCTAGCCATGCTGATAGGTATTTTTTGAGGACACGGCTCAATCCATGATGCTATGTTTGAGGCTATTGTTGCAGCCACTCTGTCAATCCATCTCGTTGCGGGTCTTTCTCTTTTTCCCTGGCCCTCTACTTTACCAAACATGATGTCCTTCTCCAGGGACTGATCCCTCTTGATAACATGTCCAAAGTATATGAGATGAAGTTTCGCCATCTTCACTTCCAAGGAACGCTCTGGCTGTACTCCTTCCAAGACAGATTTGTCCATTCTTCTGGCAGTCCATGGTTTATTTTATATTCTTTGCCAACACCATAATTCAAAGGCATCAATTCTTCTTTGGTCTTCCTTGTTCATTGTTCAGGTTCACACACATAAGAGGTGATTGAAAATACTATGGCTTGGATCAGGCTCATCTTAGTCCTCAAAGTGACGTCTTTGCTTTCCAACACTTTAAGGAGGTCTTTTGCAGCAGATTTGCCCAATGCAATACATCAGCTGATTTCTTTCTCTCTCTTTTTTTTTTAAAGTTGTGCATTAGGTGGAAGTTTACAGAGCATATTAGTTTCTCATTAAACAATAATCAAACTGTTTTGTGACATTGGTTACTAACCCCATGGTGTATTAACACTCTCCCCTTCTCAACCTCAGTTTCCCCATTTCCATTTGTCTACTTTTACTGTCACTTTCTGCCTTCACGCTGTTGCTTTTCAGCAGGTGTGCCCATTTAGTCTCATATACGTAGTTGAACTGCGTGGGTTATTGTTTGTTTTATAGGCCTGTTTAATCTTTGGCTAAAGGGTGAACTTCAGGAGTGACTTCAGTACTGAGTTAAAAGAGTGTCCAGGGGCCATACTCTCGGAGTTTCTCCAGTCTCTGTCAGGCCAGTAAGTCTGGTCTTTTTTTGTGAGTTAGAATTTTGTTCTACATTTTTCTCCAGCTCTGTCCGGGACCCTCTATTGTGATCCCTGTCAGAGCAGTCAGTGGTGATAGCTGGGCACCATCAAGTTGTGCTGGACTCAGTCTGGTGGAGGCTGTGGTAGTTATGGTCCATTAGTCCTTTGGACTAATCTTTCCCTTGTGTCTTTGGTTTTCTTCATTCTCCCTTGCTCCAGACGGGGTGGGGTCAGTGGAATATTTTAGGTAGCTGCTCACAAGCTTTTAAGACCCCAGACACTATTCACCAAAGTAGGATGTAGAACATTTTCTTTATATATAAACTATGTTATGCTAATTGAGCTAGATGTCCCTGAGACCATGGTCCCCAGCCCTCAGCCCAGTAACTCAGTCCCTCATGGAGTTTGGATGTGTCTATGAAGCTTCTATGACTTTGCCTTGGTCAAGTTGGCTGACTTCCCCAGTATTGTGTACTGTCTTACCCTTCACAAAAATTACCACTTATCTATTGTCTAGTTAGTATTTTTCCCTTGCTACTCCTCGCCTCCCTCGTAACCATCAAAGATTTTCTTGCTGTGTGTAAACCTTTTTAAGAGTTTTTATAATAGTGGTCTCATACAGCATTTGTCCTTTTGTGATTGACTTATTTCACTCAGCACAATGCCCTCCAGATTCATCCATGTTGTGAGATGTTTCACAGATTCATCATTGTTCTTTATCCTTGCGTAGTATTCCATTGTGTGTATGTACCATAGTTTGTTTATCCATGCATCTGTTGATGGCCATCTAGGTTGTTTCTATCTTTTTGCTATTGTGAATAATGCTGCAATGAACATTAGTGTGCTTCTGTCGGGACTCTTATTTCTCTAGGATATATTTTTAGGAGTGCGATTGCTGGATAGTATGGTATTTCTATGTCTAGCTTTTTGAGGAATGCTTTTACCATTTTGCATTCCCACCAGCAGTGCATAAAAGTTCCAATCTCCCCGAAGCCTCTCCAACGTTTGTTATTTTCTATTTTTTTGATTTGTGCCAGTAATGTTAAGGTAAGATGGTATCTCATTGTAGTTTTGATTTGCATTTCTCTAGTGGCTGGTGATTGCAAGTATTTCCTCATGTGTCTGTTAGCCACATAAATGTCTTCTTTGGTGAAGTATCTGTTAATATCCTTTTGCCCATTTTTTAATTGGATTATTTGTCTTCTTTGTTGCAGAGGCGTTGGATTTTTCTATAGATTTTAGAGATTAGACCTTTGTGGGGTATGTCTTAGCCAAAAAATTTTTCCCGGTCTGTAGATTCTCTTTTTACACTTTTGGTGAAGTCTTTTGATGAGCATAAGAGCTTAATTTTTAGAAGATCCCAGTTATCTAGTTTATCTTCTGGTGTTTGTGTATTGTTAGTTATGGTTTGCATCCTATTTATGCCATATTTTGGGGCCTCTAGTGTTAACTCCATTTTTTCATCCATGATCTTTATAGTTTTTGGTTTTGTATTTAAGTCTTTGATATATTTTGAATTAGTTTTTGTGTATGGTGTGAGGCATGGGTCCTGTTTCATTTTTTTTTACAGATGAACATCCAGTTTTGCTAGCACTATTTGTTAAGAAGACTGTCTTTCCCCATTTGATGGACTTTGGGCCTTTGTCAAAGATCAGGTGACCACAGGTGGATGGAATTACATCTGGGTTCTTGATTCTGTTCTGTTGGTCAACGTGTCTGTCATTGTACCAGTACCAGGCTGTTTTGACTACTGTATCTGTGTAGTAGGTTCTGAGGTCAGGTAGTGTGATGCCTCCTACTTTGTTCTTCTTCTTTGATAATGCTTTACTTATCCGAGGCCTCTTTCCTTTCCATACAAAGTTAATGATTAGTTTTGTCATGTTGCTAAAGAATGCTGATGGTATTTGGATCGAGATTGTATTGTATTTGTAGATTGCTTTGGGTAGAATTGACATTTTCACAATGTTGAGTTTATCCATGAGCATGGTATGTTTTTTCATTTACATAGGTCTCTTTTGGTTTCTTGTAGTAGTGTTTTGTAATTTTATTTGTATAAATCTTTTATTTTGGGCTATATTTATTCTAAAGTATTTTATTTTTTTAGGGGTCATCTGATTTCCTGACTGCTGCTTCCATGGACGTTGATTGTGGATCCAAGTAGCATTGACAACTTCAATATTTTCTCCGTTTATCACGATGTTGCTTATTGGTCCTGTTGCAAGGATTTTTGTTTCATTTTGTTTTGTTAGAAGGCTAGAAGTCTGAAATCAGAGTGCCAGCTGTCTCTAGGGTAAGGCTTTCTCTGTCAGTTCTGGAGGAAGTTCCATGTCTCTTCAGCTTCTTCTTCCTGGTTCGTTGGCGATCTCCATGTGTCTTGGCATCTACCTTACCCCATCACTCCTCTGCTGTCTTGTTTAATCTCTTTATATCTCAAGATATGCTCTACATTGATCCTGCCTCATTAACATAACAAAGACAACCCATTCCCAAATGGAATTATAACCATAGGCACAGAGGTTGGAATTTACCACACATATTTTATGGGGGCATAATTCAATCCATAGCAGTCCATTTTGGTTTTGCCTTTATTATCAGGTTGTGATATTTCTCAGGTCTCAGTGAAAAACTTGGATGTTGCTAGTGCACCTCTGTTGGCCTTATAATTGAGCCTCCGTCTCTCCAGTACCACGACACTGCTGAAATCTTTGTGCAGCTCTTTACCCTTTTAGTGGCTGCTTTCTGTTAGTTTTCTTGAAGTCTTCACTTGCATTTGCTCAACTTAGTTTTGGCAAACACCTCAAGGGAAGATTGTGTGTAGCCTTCTGAGTTCACTTCCCTGCAATTCCCTCCTCTCTGGGATTTTACCAACCAAATTTCTGCCACTTTGGCAGCTTCAAACCCCAACCTGTCTCCTCAGCCCAATGGAACTGTTGTTTACTCTATTCCCCTGCCCTGTGAATTGGGCCAGGGTGAATACGGAGCTCACCTTGTGTCTTAGTTATCTAGAACTGCTATAACAGAAATACCACAAGCAGATGGTTTTAACAAACAGAAATTTATTTTCTCACAGTTTAGGAGTCTAGAAGTCCAGGGAAAGGCTTTCTCTCTCTGTTGGCTCTGGGGGAAGGTCCTTGTTTCTTTAGCTTGCTTGTTTAATCTCTTTTGCATGTCAAAAGTGATTTACTTAAGACACACCCTAAACTAATTCTGTCTCATTAACCTAACAAAGACAACCAATCCCCAAATGGGATTATAATCACAGCCATAGAGGTTAGGATTTACAACACATATTTTTGGGAGAACTAATTCAATCCATCACATTCCACACCTTGGCCACTAAAAATGCACGTCCTTGCTTCAGGCAAAACACATTCACCCCATCACATCATCCCAAAAGTCTTAAATCCACTCCAAGTCCAAAGTCTCATCTTCTGAATCATCTAAATCAAGTATGGGTGAGACTTTAGGCATATTCCATCCTGAGGCAAAATTCATCTTCATCTGTGAACCTGTGAAACCTAGACTACAAGTTATCTATTTCCAAACTACAATGGTGGAACAGGCACAGGTAGACATTTCCATCACAAATGGGAGTGTTGGAGAGAAAGAAGGGATAATGGGCACCAAGCAAGTCTAGAACCCAGAAGAACAAACTACATTATCTCTCAAGGCTTGAAAATAATCCTCTGTTCTCTAAGACCAACTGAGCAATGGCCCTGCCCTCCAGATTCAGGATGTTGGCCATTATCTCTGGGTTCTGGGTACAGACCCCTCAGCCCTGGGCTTCAGCTCCACCTTCTAGGCCCCCTGGGACGGCAACTCTTCTTCCATTGTCTTTGGGTGGCCCCATTCTCCTAGTCCATCTGAGTGGTGACCCAAACTCCTCAGCCCTGGCAGGTCCCATTCTTTTTCCCCTTGGGCATGGCAGCCCTGTCTCTCAGCTTTGGGCAGTGGCACCATACTGCTGGCACTCACAAACGGAGGCCCACACTCCAGAACCAAGTTGGTGAAGGTCTGCCCAACAGGCAGTTTCCATCTTTTGAAATCAAGGCAGCCCTTCTTCCCTTGCTCCTTCCAATTGTTCTGCTGGTCTCCAAGTCGCTCCATGAATGGTCTTTTTCTTTTCATGGAGGACAAGATGTAGCTCCTTTGGCCTGTTTCCTGCCTGTAGAATTCCAAGAGGCAGACAGCGTTCTTTCCTTTCATTCTTTCTCTGTCCCCTTCAGATGGGCTTTCTGCTGTGGTAGCTGATTAGACCCATCAGTCACAGGCTTAATCTCTTTAACAAAAGATTGTGTAGCCACATCTTTGGTTAACATTCTAGGACATTGTCCTTAGTTTGTACAACAGAATTTTCCAAATCTTTAAATTCTATTTTATTTTTGCACAGTTCCTTTTAAGTCCATCCCTTTCCTCTCACATTTTACTGTAAGTGGTAAGGAGAAACCACACAGCCCCTGGCTTAGAAATTTCCTCAGCTAAATAACTAAGTTCATCACTTACAAGTTCTACCTTCCCCCCAAACATTTGAACATGATTCTGACAAGTTTGTTACCACTGCATAAAAGGCATCACTCTTCTTCCATTGTCCAATCACGTGTTCATCGTTTTCTTTTAAAGCCTCACCAGAAGCACATTTAACGTCCACGTTTTTAGCAACATTCTTTTGCTGGCACTGTATGTATTCTCTAAGATGATAGAGACTTTCTCTATAGGTCTCTTCACTTTCTTCGGAGCCCTTACTGGAATTGCCTTTGATATAGATAATTCTACCAATAGTCTCTTCAAGGCAATCTAGGCTTTTACTATTAGGAAGCTTAAAAACTTTTCCAGCCTCTATTCATTACCTAGGAGCCCTGGTGGTGAAATGGTTAAGAGCTCAGGCTGCTAACCAAAAGGTCAGCAGTTCAAATCCACCAGCCTCTCCTTGGAAACCGTATGGGGCAGTTCTACTCTGTCCCATAGTGTTGCTACGAGTTGGAATTGACTTGATGGCACATAGCAACAACAACTCATTACTCAATTCAAAAACCACTTCTGTATTTTAGGTATCTGTTAGAGCAGCACCCCACTTTTCTGGTACAAAATTCTGTCTTAGTTATCTAGGACTCCTACAACAGAAATACCACAAATGGATGGCTTTAACAAACTGAAATATTTTGTCACAGTTTGGGAGGCTAGAAGCCCAAATTCAGGGTGCCAGCTCTGGGGGAAGGCTTTCTCTAGCTGTTGGCTCTGGGGGAAGGTCCTTGTCTCTTCAGCTGCTGTTTCCTAGTTCCTTGGAAATCTCCATCTGGCTTGGCATCTATCTTCCCCCATATCTGCTTGCTTGCTTGCTCATTTAATCTCTTCTTTATCTCAAAAGAGATTGACTTAAGACACACTCTACACCAATCCTTTCTCATTGACATAACAGAAACAACCATCCCCAAGTGGGATTATAACCAGGAGCATAGAGGTTAGGATTTACAACACATATTTTTGGGAGGCATAATTCAATTCATAACACCTTGATATGCCTACCTTCTCTTAGGGATTGGCTGCATTGATCACTCTCCAATGCCTTCAAATGGTTGTGTTATGTGTTTTGTCTGGCTGGTATAACTGTTTTCAGTGGGAGGGTTAGTTGGATATAAGCTACTCTGTTATATCCGGAATCAAAAGTCTTTCTCTTTTAGAGTTTGGCATACTATGTATTAGAAATAAAAAAATCTGACAGAACTCAAGACAATGAAATAAGGAAAGTACAAAAGCATAAAAACTGAGTTACAGCTCATAGAATTCCAGTCCTAACCTAAGGCTGTCCTTAAGTCCTCTGGACTCAGCATCCTGTTTAGAACAAATACCCTATTCTCATCTTCAATTTGTTTCTTTGGCAAGAGCCTTGTACTTGGACCAAGAAAGCCGAGATACGGTCTCTGGCACTGCTGTGTGATACTACTATGTCTCTGCCACAGAAAACTATGTGACACTGGGCAAACCTCTTCCATCCTTCACCTCGGTTTGTCAGTAGTCAAGGAGATGATCATTAATGCCTGTCCTCCTTAAGTCCTTTCAGGAACAAGCAGGGCATAAGTAAATGAGGAAATCCTATATAACGTACTCACCCTGTCTTCCTAACAGGGTTATTATGAGACCAACTTAGCTGTGAAGAAAAGGTTCACGGGGTGCCCTCCCCATAGAGATGTGAGCAGTTTGACAATCTTCCAGTTCTTAGACAATTTCTTCTCATGCTCTATTTTTATTTTTCTCCCCTTAATTAGAGCTATGAATTGGACACAACTGTGATTGCTGTTTCCTCCCCCATCTGGGTCAGATTGTCCTGAGAATAAAAGAGAACACAGGTGTTCAAGTGGGATGCTGGCTGGCCATGTGGGCCTGACCAGAGAAGATTCTCTGTAAACAGGTCATAGAGGAACCAGAACTATTAGAAAGTTTTTAGTCAGTGTGGAATCTGAAGAAGAAGAGCCAATTTTGTGATTCAAAAGTCTAATGGCATTAAGTTTGGGCAGCTAGATGGATATGTTCTTGTGACTGGAATTATCTTTTAGGCTAAATTGTTGGCCCTGATGGGACAGGTCTTCAGTGCACAGCCCTACTTAGACTGTGCTTTTTCCGGGCTTTATCTCTGATCAACCCCCTGCTGGTTGTCATATCCTCCTTTAGGTATTTTACCAGTCTTAGTCTGGTTGGTATTTTGCTGGTCCCTTCCTGGTCACCTAACATCTCTCCTCAGATGCTTTTTGTGCTCGATTTACAGGTTGGCTCTAGAGCAATGTCATTTCCCATTCCTGAATGTGGGAGAGGACCTTATCATAACCCCCATGTACAGAGTGCACAACGGACCAGGTGCTTTATATATTTACCTCCGTTAACCTTCTCACCAGTCCGGAAGGTCATCGCCTCCATTTCACAGGTGAGGAAACTGAGGGTCACAGAGGCTAAGTCATCTGCCCAAAGTCACAAAGCTTGTAAGCTGCAGACCATGTGTTGAAACTCAGGTCTAACCCGCAAATTCAGAGTTCTGCCTGCTGCTGCTGCTGCTGCTGCTGCTGCTGCTGCTGCTGCTGAGTAAGTACTAGATGGATGAATTAGTCCAAACTCTCAAGTTACCTGCAGAGGAAAAGAGAACTTAAAAAAAAAAAAAAAGGTGATTTAGCCAAAAAAAGAACTTCCCAGTCTAGTATATCTTCATGTCTCTTAGCCTTAATTCATGTTTCTCCTCCTAGAAATCCATCTGTTCATATTTATTGAGGACCTACTATGTGCTAAGAGCATATGGCAATACAAAAAACACAAAATCTACAGTCTAGTACGAGTATACATTGGCACACTCTCTAGAGAAGGCAATTTGCTGGTATCTTTCATCTTAGAAATGTGCACAACCTTTGACCAGCAATTTCACTCTATGAATTAATCACTCTCATATGTGCATAAAGCCTACCATCTGATTGAGGATGGAGAGGAAATGGAAGTCAATGATTTCATTCTATTTTGATCAACAATCAACATCCATGGAAACGATAGTCAGGTAATCAAATGACACATAAACCTTTATCTAAAGTACAATAAAAAAAAAAAGAAAATGAAAAGAAATCAAATGACGTATTGCACTGGGCGAATATGTTGCAAAAGAGCTCTTTAAACGTTTAAAAAGCAAAGATGTCACTTTGATGACTAAGGTGTACCTGACACAAGCCATTGTCTTTTCAATTGCCTCATATGCATGCAAAAGCTGCACAAAGAAAAAGAAAGATAGAATTGATGCATTTGAACTATGGTGTTGGCAAAGAATATTGAATATACCATGGACTTCCAGAAGAATGAACAAATTAGTCATAGCAGAAATACAACTGGAATGCTCCTTAGAAGCAAGGACGGTGAAACTTCATCTTGCTTACCTTGGACATGCTTTCAGGAAAGGACAATCGCTAGAGAAGGACATAATGCTTGGTAAAGCAGAGGGTCAGCAAAATGAGGGAAATTCTCAATGAGATGGATTGACACAATAGTTGCAACAATGGACTCAAACATACTAATGAACATGAAGATGGCGCAAGACCAGGCAATGTTTCATTCTGTTAGACGAAAGGTCACCAGGAGGTGGAGTAAACTTAATGGCAACTAACAGCAACAACAAAAACTAACTGGGAATATTGACAAATACATAAATAAATACAAAGTATCTAGGCCCACATTGAGACAAGTAAAGGGAAAAGAGGTGTATCAGTCAGGATTCCACAAAAAAATAGAACCAGTAGGAGTTTATTGTAAAGAACTGTTTTATACAAGGACAGATTAGCCAATAAGCAGGGTACGCACAGGTTTACTTGTGCTTACTTACTATTTTGTGGTTTACAATTTCACGTGTTTCACCGTGTGAAATTGTGCACCACGGATTAGTATGTAAACACAGTTATACCCCTGCGTACCTTGCTTACTGGTTAATCCGCCCCTGGGCTTTTCCTATGGTGGGGGTTGCCTAGGCAACTCTGAAATTCAGAAGGCAGGCTGGCAGCCTGGAAATCTCAGGCATCAGCTGAAGCTGCAGTCCACAGGCAGAATTTCTTATTCCTCAAGGAAACCTCTGTTCTGCTCCTAAAGCCTTTCAACTGACCGAGTGAGCCCACCCAGATTATCAGGGATAATCTCCTTTTACTTAAAGTCAACTGACAGTAGATGTTAATCACATCAACAAAATACCTTCACAGCAACACCTAGATTAGTGTTTGATTCAATAACTGGGTACTATAGCTGAGCCAGAGGAGCCCTCGTGGCACAATGGTTAAAATGCTCAGCTGCTAACCAAAAGGTCAGCAGTTCAAACCCAACAGCAGCTCCACAGGAGAAAGAAGTAGCAGTCTGCTTCCGTAAAGATCACAGCTTTGGAAACCCTATGGGGCAGTTCTACTCTGTCTTACAGGGTCGCTATGAGTCAGAATCAACTCGACGGCAATGAATTTTTTTTTTTTTTTTAAGTTCTTCCCACTCCCCACCAAAAGTTCACAACAGGTTTGGTTTTGGTAGAGCCAAGCCAAGTTGACACACAAAACTAACCACCACAAAAAGAACTAAAATTACATTGCTTAGAACACATCTAACAACAAGAAAAAGAAAATCCAAATCAAACTGTCTTAAACAATGAAGAAATTTGTTGGCTTATAGCACAAGAAATTCAGAAATAGGGTGGGGTGCTTTAGCCCTGGCCATCTGTTTGGCCCTCCTTTCTGTGAAGGCTTCATTCTCAGACAACTGACAAGATGTGGTAGTTCCAGGCCTCATTTCCTGCAAGAGGAAGCAAGACACTATCTCTCCTTGTGACTTTCTCTGAAGAGCCAGAAGTTTTTTAGACATCTCTAGCAAATCTCCTCTCATATCTTATTGGCCTGCACTGGGTCATGAGCCCATGTTTAGAGTAATCTCTGTGACTGGGGAATGCCATGTACCAATAAACTTAGACCTCAGGTCCTGAGGCAGTCTCTAGTGAGGGGAATGGGAAGCTACTGTAACAGAAATACCATAAGTGGATGGCTTTAACAAACAAAAACTTATTTTCTCACATAGTTCAGGAGGCTATAAGTTTGAATTCAGGGTGCCAGCTCCAGGGGAAGGCTTTCTCTCTCTGTTGGCTCTGAAAGAAGGTCCTTGTCTCGTTTCAGCTTCTGTTTCTTGGTTCCTTGGATATCTCATGTGGGTGACATCTCTGCTTGCTTAATCTTCTCTTTTATTTTTCAAAAGACGTTGATTTAAGACACACCTTACACAAATAGTTCCTCATTAACATAACAAAGAAAATCCATTCTGAAATGGAATTATAACCACAGGTATAAAACCAAAACCAAACCCGTTGCCATTAAGTGGATTTCGACTCAGTGACCCTATATGGCAGAGAAGAACTGCCCCATAGAGTTTCCAAGGCTGTAATCTATGCTGATACAGAACGCCACATCTTTCTCCCGTGGAGAAGCTGGTGAATTCCAACCGCCGACCTTTCAGTTAGCAACTGAGCATTTAACCACTTGGGGAACACAATTCAATCCATAACATTCCACCCTTTGGCCACAAAAAATTCATGTCCTTTCCACATACAAAACACATTCATCCCATAACATCAACTCAAAAGTCTTAAATCAACGCCAAGTCCAAAATCTCATCTTCTGAATCATCTGAGTCAAATTATGGGTGAAACTTTAGGCTATTCCAGTATGGGACAAAACTCTTCTTCATTTGTGAACCTGTGAAATCTAGACTACAAATTATCTGCTTCCAAAGTACGATGGTAGAATGGGCACAAGGTAGACATTTTTATTAAAAATGAGAGAAATTGGAGGGAAAGAAGGGATAACAGGCACTAAGCAAGTCCAAAATCCAGAAGAACAAATTACATTAGCTCTCAAGGCTTGAAATTATCTGGGATTCTTTGAGATTATCTGGGCAATGGCCCTGCCATCCAGACTCTGGGTGTTGGCCATGCTCTCTGGATTCTGGGTGTAGGTCCCTTGGTCCTGGGCATAGACCCCACCTTCCAGGCCCACTGGTATGGAAATTTCACCCACTTGACTTTGAGTGACTCTGTTTTCCTAGTCCATGTGAGTGGCGACCCAACCCCCTCAACCCTGGTAGGCTTCTTTCTCGTGTGCCTTGGACATGTATCTTAGTTATCTGGTGCTGTTAATTTAACAGAAATACCACAAGTGGATGGCTTTAACTTCATAGAGGTTAGAATTTACAACACAGAGGATAATCACATCAGATCACAAAATGGTGGACAACCACACAATACTGGGAATCATGACCTAGCCAAGCTGACACACATTTTTGGGGGGACACAATTCAATTTGTAACAGCATGGCAGCTCCACCCCCTCAGCTTTGGACAGTGATCCCATTCTCTTGCCTTTGGGCATGGCATCCCCGTCCCCTTCACTTTGGGTGGCAGCTCCATCCTCTTGGCCCACCTAAACGGCAGCCCCACACTCCCAAACCAAATTGTGGAGATCTGTCTCTTTGAAACCTTTGAAGCTGTGGCTTCACCCTTTGAAACAGACTCAGCCCTGCTTCCAGTGCTGCTTCCAACAGTCCTGCTGATCTCTGAGCTGCTCCAGGAATGGTCCTTTTCTTTCCTTGGAGGACAACAGATGTAGCTCCTTTGGTCTGTTTCCTGCCTGTAGTAGGAGGCAGACAGCTTTCCTTCCTTTCACCCTGTTTTTGTCCCCTTCAGTCTAAGCTGGAGCCCTCCTGGTGCAGTAGTTAAGAACTCTGCCGCTAACCAAAAGGTTGGTAGTTTGAATCCACCATCTGCTCCTTGGAAACCCTATGGGACAGTTCTACTCTGTCCTATAGGGTCACTATGAATTGGAATCAGTGCGATGGCAATGTGTTTGTTTTGGTGGGTTCAGTCTAAACTGATGGGTTTTCTGCTGTTGCAGTTGGTTAGATCCATCAGTCACAGGCTTAATATCTTTAACAAAAAATTGAGTTACCAAGTCCTTGGTGAGAGTTTTAGGGCACATGTCCTTAGTTTGTACAACAGAATTTTCCAAATCTTTAAATTCTGGTTTCATATTGCACAGTTGACTTTTTATTTTTTTATTGTACTTCAGGGGAAGGTTTACAGAACAAATAGATTCTCATGAAACAGTAGTACACATGTTGTTTTATGACATTGGTTAACAACCCCATGACATGTCAACCTTTTCCCTTCTAGACCTTTTTTTTCTTTTGGTGAAAATATACATAGCCAAAGATACACCATTTCAAAAATTTCTACATGCACAGTTCAGTGACATCGACTACGCTCTT
>NW_004443980.1:5956503-5962743 GCF_000243295.1 Trichechus manatus latirostris
TTTGGGTAGAATTGTCATTTTCACAATGTTGAGTCTACCTATCCATGAGCATGGTATGTTTTTCCATTTATGTAGATCCCTTTGGGTTTCTTGCAATAGTGTTTTGTAGTTTTCTTCGTATAGGTCTTTTACATCCCTGGTTAGATTTATTCCTAAGTATTTTTTTTTTAGGGGTGCACAGTTCACTTTTAAGTCCATCTCTCTCCTCCCTCATTTTACTGTAAGTGGCAAGGAGAAACCACACTGCCTCTTTAAGATCTTGCTTAGAAATCTCCTCAGCCAAATACCCAAGTTCATCACTTAGAAGTTCTACCTTCCACCAAATAATTGAACATAATTTAGACAAGTTCTTCACCACCACATAAAAGACAACACCCTTCCTCCATTGTGCAATCACTTGCTCATAATTTCCTTTTAAAGGCTCACCAGAAGCACATTTTAACATCCACATTTCTAGCAACATTCTATTGACAGCGCCATATGTATTCTTTAAGATGAGAGAGATTTTCTCTACAGCTTTCCTCACTTCCTTCTGAGCCCTCACTAGAATTTCCTTTGAAATTCATAATTCTACCAACAGCCTCTTCAAAGCAATTTAGGGCCTTATTATGAAGCACATAAAAATTTCTGCAGAATCTATCCATTACCCAAATGGTATCCACATTTTACGTATCTGTTAGAGCAGCACACCACTCTCTGGTATCAAATTATGTCTTACTTATCTAGTGCTGCCATATCAGAAATAACACAAGTGGGTGGCTTTAACAAACAGAAATTTATTTTCTCACAGTTTAGGAGGCTAGAAGTCCAAATTCCGGGTGCTGGCTCTAGGGGAAGGCTTTCTCTCTCTTGACTATGGGGGAGGATACTTGTCTCTCTTCAGCTTCTGTTTCTTGGTTCCTTGGAGATCTCATGTGGTGTGGCATTTAACTTCCCGCAACTGTGCTTGCTTAATCTGCTCTTTTATATCTCAAAAGAGATTGATTTAAGATGCACCCTACACTAATACTGCATCATTAATATAACAAACCACCACTCGTCTGTCAGTTTGTGATACTGTGGTGGCTTACATGTGGCTGCCATGCTGGAAGCTATGCCCTTGTATTTCAAGCACCAGCAGGGTCACGCATGGTGAAGAGGTTTCAGCAGAGCTTCCAGACAAAGACAGACTGGGAAGAAGGACCTGGTGATCTATTTCTGAAAAAAAATTGGCCAACAAAAACCTTATGGACAGGAGTGGAACATTGTCTGATATAGTGCCGTAAGATGAGCCCCTCAGGTTGGAAGGCCCTCAAAATACTACTGGGAAGAGCTGCCTCCTCAAAGTAGAGTCGATCTTAATGATATGAATGGAGTAAAGCTTTTGGTACCTTCATTTGCTGATGTGGCATGACTCAGAATGAGAAGAGACAGCTGCAAACATCCATTAATAAAGGAACGTGGAATCAAGGAAAATTGGAAGTTGACAGAAATGAAAAGGAATGCTTGAAGATCAATATCCTAGGTATTAATGAGCTGAAATGGGCTGGTATTGGCCATTTTGAATCAGATGATCATATGGTCTACTTGATGGGAATGACAAATTGAAAAGAAACAGCATTGCACACATCATCAAAAAGAACATTTCAAGATCTATCCTGAAATACAAAGCTGTCAGTAATAGGATAGCATCCACAAGGAAGAGCAGTTAATACGACTATTATTGAAATTTACACACCAACCACTAAGGAAAAAGATGAGGAAATTGAAGACTTTTACCAACTTCTGCAGACTGAAATTGATCAAACATGCAATCAGGATGCATTGATAATTACTGGTGATTGTAATGGAAAGTTGGAAACAAAGAAGGATCAGTAGTTGGAAAATATGGCCTTGGTGATAGAAATGATGCCTGAGTTCACATGATAGAATTTTGTAAGACCAACAACTTATTCATTGGAAACACCTTTTTTCATGAACATAAACAGCGATTGTACATGTGGACCTTGCCGGATGGAATACACAAGAATCAAATCAACTACATGTGTGGAAAGAGACTATGGAGAAGCTCAATATCATCAGTCAGAACAAGGCCAGGGGCTGACTGCAGAACAGACCACCAGTTGCTCATACGTAAGTTTAATGAAGCTGAAAAAAATTAAAACAAGTCCATGAGAGCCAAAGTACGACCTTGAGTATATCCCACCTGAATTCAGAGACCATCTCAAGAATAGATTTGACACACGGAACACTAATGATCGAAGACGAGACAAATGGTAGAATGACATCAAGGACAGCATACATGAAGAAAGCAAAGACAGAAAAGGAAAAAAATACCAAAAAAGGATGTCAGAAGAGACTGTGAAACTTGCTCCTGAACATAGAGTAGGTAAAGCAAATGGAAGAAATGATGAAATAAAAGAGCTGAACAGAAGATGCCAATTTTTTCACAAGTAGACTGCTAGGTCCTTCTTCCTAGTCTGTCTTAGTCTGAAATCTCCATTGAAACCTGTCCACCACGGGTGACCCTGTAGGTGTTTGAAATACCAGTGGCATAGCTTCCAGCATCATATTAACATGCAAGCCACCACAGAAGGACAGACTGACAGACTGGTGGTGGTTGCAAATATTTTGCTGAGAGAAATAAGTCAAACACTAAAGGACAAATACCGTATGATCCCACTTATATGAAATATTTAGCATAGGCAAATGCATAGAAACCAAAGTTTACTAGTGCTTACCAGAGGCTTTGGTAGGGGAGGAGGGAATGTGAGTTACTGCTGAAGGGGTGCTGAGTTTCTGTTTAGGATGATGAAAAACTTTGGGAAGTAGATAGTGGTGATGGTTGCACAACATGGTGAATGTAAATCATGTCACTGAATTGTATACTTAAAAATGGCTAAAATGGCAAATTTTTGGTTACATATATTTTATCACAATACATTATTTTAATTAAAAAAAAGGAATCCTATAAAGTATTGAAGGAGTCCTGGTGGCACAGTGGTTAAGTGCTCGGCTGCTAACCACAAGGTCAGTGGGTCGAAGCCATCCGCCGCTTCATGGGAGAAAGATGTGGCAGTCTGCTTCCATAAAGATTACAGCCTTGGGAACCCTATGGAGCAGTTCTGCTCTGTCCTATAGGGTCGCTGTGAGTCAGAATTGACAGCATACATTAGCAACAACGTGAAGTACTGACTCCTGTATATACTCCCCTTTGAAGTGTGTGAAGTGAAGTGAGGATGGGACAGGGGGCACAAAGCATTTTAAGTTTTAGTTCTTTCGACGGTTGGAAAACTGAGTTACACAATTTTTTGATTATGCTGTTGTTATTATTCTTTTTAGGGAGAGAGTGGGTCACGCAAATAAGGGAAAGACTTGAATGCAGAACTAAGCACTTTTGGGGGCTTCTTCTGTCAACCACTTAGTTCTTCCCTTTATCAAGAAGTTCCTTGTATATATCTTGGGTAGCATCAGTTTTGCTAAGAACTATCAATACACCGTACAAAAACAGAGATGGTGAAGAATATATTAACTATTCCAAATGACAGAAAGTAAAATTACTGCTCATAAATTAAAGATTTTGGTCACTGTTATGGATTGAAGTGTGTCCCCCAAAAAGTTATGTTCAAGTCCTATGCTATGTATCTGTGAATATGACTCTGATTGGAAATAGGGTTTTCTTTTCTCATGTCAGCGAGGTCATACCAAAATAGGGTGGTCCTAAATCTAATCCCTTCTGAATGATGTCTTATAAAAACAGCATTACAGACACAGACACACTTTGTGACACCATGTGGCCGTGGAGGCAGATGCATGTATAAGCAGCAAAGGAACACCGAGATTTCCCAAGGCAGCCACCAGGGACTAGGGGAGAGGCCCACAGAAGGAATCGACACAGCCAAGACCTGTGAGAAAATAAATTCCTGTTCTTTAAAGCCACCCTTTAGTGGTAATTTTGTTACAGTGGCCCGAGGAAACTAAGACAACCACCATTTTGGAGAATGGAGAATTTTTTTTTAATCGAAGCTAATCTTGGCTTCAGAATCTGTACATAGTGGAGACCTTTAACGGTCACTATCTTTGAGGTCAAGAGAAGGAAGAAAAAAAAGAGAGAGAGAAGAGGAAGTGCAGACAGCTGACAGAGTGACCGGAGGTTCTGGTTCTGTCACAAGCTGGTCTCTGGAACCGGCCCAGGACCAACAGATGAGAGCCAGGGCTGAGGAGGTGAGCAGCCCAGGCTGTTTATTCACCACTTGCTCCACCTTCTCCACGGAAGGGTCGTTGAGCTGCTGAGCAGAGCTGTTAGTACGATAGTAGCCTATTGGATAGCTCATGGAAGCAGCCCAGCGAATTCTTTTTTATTTTTTTTAAATTTTATTGTGGTAAAATTTATATAACAAAACGTTTGCCATTTAACCGTGTTTTTAATTGTACGATTCAGTGACAATACAGTCACCTTGCTGTGTAATCATCACCACCATCCATTTCCAGAAACCCAGTACCCCTTCAGTAATAATGCTCCATCCCCTCCTCCAGTAGCCTCTGATAAACACTAATAGACTTTTGTCCCTGTGCATTTGTCTATTCTAGATATTTCATGTAAGTGGAATCACACAATATTTATCCTTTGTGTCTGGCTTATTTCACTCAATGTGTTTTCAAGTTTCATCCACATTGTAACATGTATCAGAACTTCATTTCTCTTTATGGCTAAGTAATATCACATTGTACGTGTGTACCACATTTTGTTTATCCGTTCATCTGTTGATTGGCACTTGGGTTGTTTCTACCTTTCATGCCAGCTGATTCTTGAAAATAAAAGTAATTTAATCCTCCAAACTAAACACCGAGAGAATCTGGAATGGCCTTCCCCCGCTTTCTGTCCACATACTCTGCTTACACTACCGTGCAGTAGCTCTTTCACCCCTTGTGGGGTTCTTGATGTTAATTTTAATTTCATTTCACTCAAATGTATTGAGGAGGAAGAAGGGAGGCCAGCAGGTAGGAGAGACGCATTGTGAGTTGTCCCAACCCTATGGAATGACTCTGGGCTCCACACACCATCCCTCCCCACCACCTCCGCCCCTTTTGCCCACACACACACACAGAAAAACTTAGGCAAGACATAAGTAGAGAGCAGAGGACTTGGTGGTTCATTGGTAGAGTTCTCATTTTCCATGCAGCAGACCTGGGTTTGATTCCCAGCCAACGAGCCTTATGTGCAGCCACCACTTGCCTGTCAGTGGAGGCCTGAGTGTTGATATGATGCTGAAGAGGTTTCAGTGGAGCTTTCAGACTAAGACAGACTAGGAAGAAAAGCCTGGCAATCTACTTGCAAAAGTCAGCCAATGAAAGCCCTGTGGTTCACACAGTCTGATCCACAACCGATCATGGAGGTGATGGCAGCATTTTGTTCTACTGTGCATGGGGCCTCCATGAGTTGAGGGCTGACTGTATGGCTGCTAACAAGTAGAAGCAACCTGTAGGATTGGCTGCCGCTTGGCTAAGGTAGATTGTTGACCAGAGCTGACTTTAACATAATAGAAGCTTATTGCTTCTTGGTATTGCTTTTTCAAAATCCCAGCCCACCCCTTACTTCCCCCTGGCCCTCTCCAGGTGGTCCTGTGGCCCTTGCCGTCTGCTAAAGGATTCCTTCACTGTTAAGGTCATGAGACAGAGGTAAGGACCTTTTTTTCTATCATAACCTCAGGCCCATCAAGTAAAAAGGGCCATCACACTGAAATAACTACATCCCCAAGTGAAATATTATACTCATGTTATGTAAACAAAGTCCAAACTCATTGAGTGAGTTTAACACAAACAGAGAAATCACGTTCCTGATCTGTTTGTCTCTTGAAGGGGAGAGAAGATGGAGAAAGGGAACGAAGAGTAGAAAAAGTAGGGAGAAAAGAGAGACAGGGATGGGGGGGCTGTGCCTCAGTGGAGAAAACTGACAGTGCTGAGACCTATCAACTTCTCTTTGACGTGTTGAATTTTAATTATTTCCAATTTTTCATTGCCTTCATCCTTAACTACAAAGGGCTAGTTCTGATTGAGGTAATCAGACAATCTTCCACAGCTGAAATCATTTTCTCACCTGCAGAAGCAAGAACTAAAGTTAACTACATGAAGGTCCGGTCAGAGGCCAGAGAATTGGAGAACCTACCTATTGGCTAAAGGTCATGGTCACAGTGGGGGTTGGGGCCTGGAGAGTGTGTGTGTGTGTGTGTGTGTGTGTGTGTGTGTGTGTGTGTGTGTGTG
>NW_004443980.1:5962850-5967680 GCF_000243295.1 Trichechus manatus latirostris
GTGTGTGTGTGTGTGTGTGTGTGTGTACTTGCGTATGCGCTAAGCGTCTACAATTCAAAGTCTTCTCAAGGATTCCGAGGTCAATGAGAATCCCGGCTCGCCTCAGTTAGAAGTATTTGCATCTTGATTTAGGCCTTTTAAATACCACGACACTTGTAATATACAAAGGAATGAGTCACTAATGGTGGAACTTCAGGGGCACTACAAGTAGAGCTTTGTTTCCTAGGAGAAGAAAAGAATTTTCCAGTCTTCCTCAAACAAGTTTTTGTTTGTTTGTTTGTTTCAACTCTGCTGCAGACCAGAGATACTTTTTCTGTAAGAGATCCTTTCTGGAGATATTTATGTCAAAATATTTTCCCCTTATTTCTCACCTCCTTTCTGACCTTGTACACAGGCCAAGTGCTGCTTATTAAGTAGGTCCTGCTGGGAAAAGGGAGAGGTTGTGTATGTGGGGCCCACCCTCTCCTCAGCTATCACAGGCTTCTCTGGCTCTGCGTGATGACAGGGAGGGCCCCACCCACTGTGACTAACACCCAATTGCAGCATTTAATTGCTGTCCCCTGAAGCGGCTACACAGCCCACATGCTACCCCCTCTCCAACTGATAAGCCTCCTTAGCACTGAGTGCTGCTGCTCCACTGGGGTTGTTTTGGTGTTGAGGGTTGAGGCAGAAGAGTGGTTTACTTTCTGCTCATTTTCTAGAACCTTCCACAGTGGCGTGCCATTAGAGAGCTGCCTAATGTAGCCTCTCATAGTTAATGAAGACAATGACGGTTTCATCCCCAAGAACATCATTGGTTTGGGGACAATGATCTGCATTTAATGAAAACAATAACTTTCAACAGCTATTGGAAACCACAGTTTGGCTCTAGTGTGGTGGAAAGTGCTTACTTTCTCTCATACCAGCCCAATGAAGCTTTCAAAGTTCAGAAACTTTCCTCACTACCAGTGGATTACATAGTATAGATGGAAATGTCTGTGGCAGCAGTCTGAGGGGCCTTGAGAGGTGGAGCAGCATTGAGAAGGTTCTGCCACCTAATGGGAGAAAGACTGGTGTTGTGCAATGGGTTTCCTAACACCAGCGGGGAAACGGATTGCCCTCCAGGAGGAAGCGCTGCTGCTGGTTTGTTCTGGGTTTCGTGCCAGCCTCCTCCTCAGTCCTTGCTTAGTGGCAACTGTCATTCCAACTACCTTGGTTTCAATTCCAGCAGTACAATTTCCCTGAAATGGCTCTTCTCTGACAACCTGGGTACCCCAGGTGGCTTCTGGCTACACCTTGCTTTTAAAGCAAATAAGCAACTTTAATTTGGGCTCCCAAGTGGAAATAACAGATAGTCATCAAGAAACAGGGCTCTTGCCTGGGCTTGCACAGAAAATCTCCGCTGGAGAGGAGGGTGCAGCTGCCGCTCTCTGCAGCTTCCTGGTCAGGCACCCCTTGTCAAGTGATCAGAAAGTTAATTCTGTCAAATATTAACCCAGTCCTGAGGCCTCAGCTGCTTTAGTGGAGAAAAATTGGGTAGAAGGTGAAAGAAAGAGAACGGGAAAGGGCATATCGTAAGCTAGCCGAGGCAGAGGCGCAGAGCAAGGGAAGAACAAAAACGGGAGGGCAGAGGAGGGAGTTTTGAGAAGAGCGTTAGTCAGAGGCCAGTGTCAGCAGGACTGGGGGGTGGGTGGCTTCTCACATCACTACCTGCTCTTTGAATGCTGACGTGCAGTCTCACCACCGTTCCTGGTTCTGCCACAGCTTTAATTCTTATTTATTGTCGTGGAAAAATATAATTATCCACTGAAAACAATCAGGTTAAAAGCAGTGTGTCTGCAGGATCTCCCCCTTTTAAATATATGTATGCATCAATATCTGGAAGGCTATAAATAAAGGTTTTAATTGCTATCTCTGGGAGATAGGATTAGAGGTGATTTTTCATTTTCTTCTTTTTGCTTATCTACATTTTCTACAATGAATAGCTATTGCTTATACCAAAAAATCAAATTTGTATTAAAAAGTGAGATATAAGGACAAATAGAGAAGAAGAAAAATATGGAGTTGGGGGAAGAAGGAGACAAAGTTTTTGCAGTAAATGATGATCCAGATGTTTAACTGGACTATAGACCGCCCAGTGTTAATAGCCTGCTCTTTGCACTCAGGGCAGCCATTTCACTTCTGTTTATAGTTCTTTGAAGTCCCTCGGTGGTGCAAATGGTTAACGTGCTTAATTGCTAACTGAAAGGTTGGAGGTTCAAGTCCACCCAGAAGTGCCTTGGAAGAAAGGCCTGGTGATCGCCTTCCAAAAAGACAGTCATTGAAAACCCTATGGAGCACAGTTCTCCTCCAACACACATGGTGTCGCCATGACTCAGAGTCACCTCGATGGCAACTGGTTTTTATAGTTCTGTAAGGGCTCTAACTCTTAAATTTTGAGAGCTGTATTTCTTAACCAGAGATGCACATGGGAATTAGCTGGGAAATTTTTTCAAAATACCCTTGCCGGGGCCTCACCCTCAGAGGTTGTGATTCAGTAGGTGTCTATGGTGTAGTGAATTACTTAATATGGCCTTTCTAGCCATAGTTCTTGTAACTCCCACCAAATGACTGGGTGGAGCTATGTAAATGAGGTGCTTGTGGGGACTGGATAGCTTGCTGATAATGTAAATAAGGTGCATAGCACCCTTGTGGGGGTAGGATCATGCAAATAAGTTGTATGGAACCCTAATGAGGGGATTGGTCAGTTTTGCCATCCCCCTAGGCTAAAAATCAGCCATCCCAGAGGCAAGAAGGGAGGATCTCACCACTACCAAGATAGAAGAGCCAGGAGTGGAGTGTGTCCTTTGTACCCAGGATCCCTGTGTTGGGACCTCCTAGACCCAGGAGACAGAGAGAGAGAGAACTGTAACACAGGAGACAATGAGAATCAGCAGCAGAGAAACGGCAGCAGCAGAGGCAGCAGAACCAGGAGACCAGCAGGAGATGGCACAGTAGGCTTCCTGGCCCACGGAGCAAGGCGGTTACAGTGGGTGCGCTGACCCATAGAGCGAGAGAGCTGAGCACCTTCAGGCTGAGGCTTACTGGCAGAATGGGGTGCCTCCAGGCACTTATCAGCAGAGCTAAAAGAACTTTGTAACACCTACCCGCTTACCCGAGCAGGGCAGAGGCCAAGGGGCCAGAGAGACGCGTGCCTGCAGGCAAGGCTGAGAAGAGGCTGTCCTGATCAAAGAACTGTATCCTGAGCATTCCTGAGCCTGAACTGTAACCTGTTACTTCTCTAATAATCCCCGTAATCATGAGAGTTGTCTGTGAGTTCTGTGTGGCCGTTGCAACAAATTATAGAACTCAGCAGAGAAATAGAGAGTGCCGTGGGAGGGATGGTTGGTATCAGAATTGCTAAAAATATTGGAGGGTGGAGGCATGTCTGACCTCTGCCTCATAGGAATCAGCCTTGGGCTGTTGATCTTGATTCTCCTTCCCCCTTGTGAAGTTAGAGGAGGTCAGATGCCTCCCCCATGCCATTTTTACAAGTCTTTGGAAAAACTGTCCCAGGTGTTCTAATACTCATCCTGACTGAGAAGCCTGTGCTATACAAGATGATCCACTGAGGTACCGAAGCAAAATATTAGAACTTCTAATCCTATTTATTTTCTATTGCATCCTTTTAAAAGCTCTGCTTGAGTGTTTATTTAATACTGACATAATATCAATATAGTAAGACATGTATAAGGAGCCCTGGTAGCACAGTGGTTAAGAGCTTGGCTGCTGTCTTAGTCATCTAGTGCTGCTCTAACAAAAATACCACAAGTGGATGGCTTTAACAAAGAGAAATTTATTTTCTCACAGTCAAGTAGGCTACAAGTCTAAATTCAGGGCATCAGCTCCAAGAGAAGGCTTTCTCTCTCTGTCGACTCTGGAGGGAGGTCCTTGTGATGCATCAGTCTTCCCTTGGTCTGGGAGCATCTCAGCACAGGAACCTCAGCTCCAAAGGATGCGGTTTGCTCCCGGCACTGGTTTCTTGGTGGTATGAGGTCCCCATGTCTCTCTACTCACTTCTCTCTTATATATCTCAAAAGAGATCAGCTTAACACACTATCTAATCTTGTAGATCACATCACTGTAACTGCCACTAATCCATGTTACTACATCATAGTGATAGAATTTACAACACATAGGGAAATCACATCAGATGATAAAATGGTAGACAATCATACAATGCTGGGAATCATGTCCTAGCCAAGTTGACAGATATTTTAGGGGGACACAATTCAATCCATGACAGCTGCTAACCAAAACATCAGCAGTTTGAATCCACTAGCCGCTCTTTGGAAAGTCTACGGGGCAGTTCAGCTCTGTCCTTTAGGGTTGCTATGAGTCGGAATCGACTCGACAGCAATGGGTTTGGTTTGGTTTACTTCAGACAAGTCATTATGAGTGGGATAACTCAAGTATCCAACCAAATTGAAAATTCTTCTCTGGGCTAAGGTGACAATGGCTAGAGAAATTCCACTCTACTGATGATGACTCATTTTGACCTGCTTTATTTTCTGCTTACAGATGTATTGCTTTTTCCTGGTCTCGTGTCATTGTCTGTGGGTATATTATCTTCCCCAGGTAGGCTGTGGCTGTTTTGTAAACACACAGGCACATACCTGCACCCACTGCTGAGATAAGCATTTGGGCAGACCGTTAGTCACCTCATGGCCCCACTTTCTGTACTCTTAGTTATGCATCATGGTACCACAGCTACTTTTTTTTTTTTTTTTAATTTTATTGTACTTCAGGTGAAGGCTTACAGAACAAATAGTTTCTCATGAAACAGTAGTACACATATTGTTTTATGACATT
>NW_004443980.1:5969084-5981427 GCF_000243295.1 Trichechus manatus latirostris
GAGAAGTGAGAGGGTTGACATGTTGTGGGGTTGTTAACCAATGTCATAAAACAATATGTGTACTACTGTTTCATGAGAAACTATTTGTTCTGTAAGGCTTCACCTGAAGTACAATCAAAAATAAATAAATAAATCTCCCAACTTCCAGGTAAAGATAAAGAATTGAACACATGCATACCCCATTCCCCCCCTTCTGAAATCTTACTAAGATGATAGTAAATTAATTTTTTTAAAAGGAAGACATACATAATAGCAACAAAATTTTGAACTCAGGAAAGTAAAAAAAAAGTGACGAATGACTAAGCAGGCCCACAACAAGACACACCAGTATGAAATCTCAGAACAGCGAGGACAAAAGATGCTCCACACTTCCAGAGACAGGAGAAAACAGGTCCTATGTAAAGAGTGATGAATCTGAGTGGCTTCAAACTTCTCAACAGCAACCCTAGTGGCCAGATGACAATAGCCTTCAAAATTCTCAAGGAAAATAACTTTTAATTTAAAATTCTATACCCAGCCCAAACTGGTATCCATCAAGTGTCAGGGTAGAATAGAGACATTTTCAGACATGCAAGGTCTCAAAAAATATATTTTCTATGCTCTTACCTCAGGCAGTACCCTGAGCATGTGCCAAAGTGACGGCATAAACCAGGTAAGAGGAAGCCGGAGTTCAGCCCACAAGGAGGCAAGGGAATCCCTAGCAGGCCAGCAAAGGGGGGACTCTCAGGATGAGGGCTGTGCCTCAGGTCTAGGTTGTAGCATGCCAGAAAGCTCTGGAAGAGATTTTTCTTTTGCGGGAGAGGGGGTGGTGAGTTGATTTAGTAAATAATATTGGAGTTATTATTCCCTCTCCTTGAGCATAGAGAATGTGACCCAGCTGGAGCTGGGCTCACAAGGACTCACAAGGACATATCAACTGGGCCCTGAGGTATAAAGACAATAGCTAAGATAATCTTGGAAAATATCTTTTAAGGACACTTTCACATAAAGCCAATCAAACAGAACACAAAAGACTTTCTACTCTTTTTCTATTAGCGTTTAGTGAATAGAAATTTGTTGGACCAATGAAGACCCTCCTGACTGTCATTACTACAACTTGTACCAATAATTGTTAAGAAAGACGATTCAAAATGTAGGATCACAGTTTCTAGCCAATCTGTGAAAAGGTGAAGCTTTCAATGATTTTGCCCATTTGTAATGTTAATATATACTGATGACTCTGTAACGGTCTTTGGACTCAGGCAGACATGGCCGTGGCAGCATGCTTGTCCTTCTCCCATTCTTGCCTGTTCTGTAATATTCTTTGGTCCCGGGCAGACATGGCTCTAGCAACATGCTTGTCCGTTTTCCCATTCTTGCCTATTCTGTGATATTTCCTTGGACTCAGGCAGACATGGCTCTGGCAGCATGGTTGTCCGTTTCCTACTTTTGTCCTCTTGAATATATGCTGAATAAAATGTTCTTTTTGCTTTGCTAAACTTTGTGATGTTTTTCCCCTATAACAGATTGCTGGAGTTAATACAACACTTGATGTTTCTGAACATCTTGAGAGCAGACACAGACAAATGGCGAAGATAAATACATAGAAAATGAAGCAAATGAAAAATAAGATAGTTATTAACTCCAGGGACAACAAAAAGGTGTGTAGGAAAGGAAAAGTCATCATAGTTTACTATAAGACTCGGCTGTAAATAGTATCTTATAGTCACACTAACGTACACACCAAATATCCACCTAACCAAGAACACAAGAATGGGGAGTGGGGAGGAAGAGGATGAGGAGGAGGATGAGGATGAGGATGTATGGTGAGGGGTGGCAGGAGGGAAAGACTAAATTCTCATCTTTTATGGTGGGAAGAAATCAGATAATGGCTAAAATTTTTGAAAAATCAAGAAATAGCATTTCAAGCACTTTCCTTTAGAAACATAGTGATAAGTGCCAAAGAGTTATCTAGAAGAGGTTAAAGTGGGAAAAATGGTGAGGATGGGGCAGAGACTGCTGCTTTTTCATAACAATCCTTCATGAATGTATTATGTGTATGTTTAACTCTGAAAAAAAAAAAAGAAAGAAAAACAAAGACAGAAAATTGTCCATTAATATATTATTCAGGAAAAAAACAAAGTAAATCTCCTTTCCTCTCTGGACTCAAATTTCCCTGGGCCTCTCTTGCGAGACCCTCTCAGTACAGTTCCTTGTGTATCCTTCCAAAAGCATCCTATAGCTGTACATTTGTTTGCCTCATAACCTGCGGTGCTGACTGCACATCACCTTGTGATTCACCGTGACCTCAGGACATGACGCGACCTTAACATCAGGAGTGTTGACGTTAAGAGACGTCCAGGCCGCCCTCGTTTTTCAAGGCTCCCCAATACGTTAAAAAGGAAAGTTTGCGAAAATGGGATCGTAAAACTGCAGCGTATTTTACACGTTGACAGTAACAAATGGACACCTTTATCAGACACCAAAATGATGTCAGAAGTCTTAATCTCAGGGTTTATGCGAACGTGTCACCCAGGCCAAGTGCTTTCCCCCTTCCCCAAGCACTCTCCAGCCCCCTCCCAACTCTGTGATAGGTCTTGTCTCCGGATCCTTTTCTAACTGTACACAGTCGGCCACCTGCCCACCCATTAGTGTGCTATTCCCGTCCCTTCAGCAGAACGTGTATTATGCGGCATTTGCCTCCCCTGAGCTTCATTTATTTCCCAGCCGCTCCTGCTGCACTTCCTCACCCAGCTGTCACCTGTCCTTTTAATCAACGGGCTCTCCATCCTAACAACCCTCATTAATTAATTAAGACACCCTCCTCCACCTGTTTTCCATTATGGTACCACAGTCACATTTAATGAGCAGCTCACCGTTCCATTATCCAGGCCACTGATGAAATGTTACATCACTGGGCCGGTCTCTGTGGATACCACATTTGTTACGTCCTCCCGGGTTAATCACCATCCACTGGCACTCATTCTCTAGCTAGGCAGCCACCTCATAATTATGTGCTTTAGAATCTAAATTTCACACCAGAGGTTCACAAATCTGGCTGCACACTAGCACCCAGAGAGATTTAAAAAATATGGATCCTGGGCCTTAAACTACAGTCCTATCATACTACGTTAAAGACTTGGCCGTAAATATGAGACTGGCCGCCACGGTTACAGTATCTTCTATGTCCCTTTACAGAGAAGAAAAGTAAAATATTGGAGATGGTTTTCATGGCCTTATAATACAAAGAAAGCTGTCATACTTTTAAGTTCTAGTTTCTTTTTCTTACAGTATAAAAAAAAAATTAAGAACTTGACCATGGGTTCTGTATTAATTTCTTATTGCTGCTGTAACAAATTATCACAAACTTAGGGGCTTAAAACAACACAAATTTATTATCTTTCAGTTCTGGAGGTCAGAAGACTGAAATGGGTTTCACTGGGCTAAAATCAAGGTGTCGGCAAGGCTGTGTTCTTTTCTGAAGACTCTGGGGGAGAATCTGTTCTTTGCCTTTTCCAGCTTCCAGAGGCTGCCCACATTCCTTGCCTCGTGGCCTCCTTCCTCCAGCTTCACTGGGCCAAGTCTATCTCATGCTGCCATCTCTCTGGTTCTCTCTTCTGCCTCTTTCTTCCAATTCTAAGGACCCCTTGATTACATTCCCCACCTGGATACACTAGGATATCTCCCCATCTCAAGGTTAGCTGATTAGCAACCTAGTACCACTTGCAACTATAATTCCCCTTTGCCATATAACTTAACATATTCACAGGTCCAAAGTGTAGGATGTGGACATTGGTAGGGAGCCAATACTCTGCCTACCAAAGGAGCGTATTCAATTTTTCCCTAATAATTTTAAAGTAAGATACGAGTGGTGTCTTAGTTATCTAGTACTGCTATAACAGAAATACCATAAGTGGATGGCTTTAACAAAGAGAAATTTATTCTGTCACAGTCGTGTAGGTTACAAGCCCAAATTCAGGGCATCAGTTCCAGGGGAAGGCTTTCTCTCTGTGTTGGTTCTAGGGGAAGGTCCTTGTCATCAATCTTCCCCAGGTCTGGAAACTTCTCAGTGCAGGAACCCCTGGTCCAAAAGACATGCTCTGCTCCTGGCACTGCTTTCTTGGTGGTGTGAGGTCCTCATGTCTCTCTGCTCACGTCTCTCTTTTATATCTCAGAAGAGATTGGCTTAAGACACAATCTAATCTTGTAGATTGAGTCCTGCCTCATTAACATAACTGCCACTAATCCCATCTCATTAACATTATAGAGATAGGATTTACAACACATAGGAAAATCACATCAGATGACAAAATGGTGGACAATCACACAATACTGGGAATCATGGCCCAGCCAAACTGATACAAATATTTTTGGAGAACACAATTCAACCCATGACAAGTGGATATAAAAACCCCTGCTAGACTTCCAGATAAAGTTCACAGCCTCCAGGCACAGTGAGATGCCCCTGGGAGGCCTACACCTGGAGCTGAGGGACCCGGTATGACCAGGGTCTGCTCCCACCTCAGGCTGGAGACCCACCTCATAAGGCCAGTAGTCCCCACGTCACAGGATCCTTGTGCTCTTTTTCCCACGGGCACTCGGGGAGGGAGGACCTGGGGACGATAGCAATGAAATCACTTTGGACTAACCTCATCTTCTGTCTCTCTCTACGGCTGTGCAAAGGTTCCAAGCCACAGCCCCTGCAGAGGAGTGCCTGGTATCTGCCTATGTTCCCCACTGATCAGAAGTGCAAGCGGTGGGGTCCAGGAGTCTGTATTCTCTAAAACTCCCAGTTTGATTATGTACACCGTCAGGTTTGGGAACTACTGGTTTGGATCATATTTTTTAGTGTAATGAATATGTTGCAAGAAACAAAGTTTAAACCTTGCTAAAATCACTCTTTTGGAAATGTCAAAATATTTTAGATATTACCCTGTGAAAGAAGGAAATCATATTGGTGTTGTGTGCCGTCAGGTTAATTTTCGACTCATAGCAACCCTACAGGACAAAGTAGAACTGTCCCATAGGGTTTTCTAGGCTGTAATCTTTAAGGGAGGGCTTTCTTCTTGGAGCCACTGGGTGGATTCGAACAACCAACCTTCAGTTAACAGCTTAGTGCTTAACTGTTGCGGCACCAAGGCTCCTTGATTAAAAGAAAATCTGACAAATTGAAACCAGGCTAACAACAACCACAATAACAAAGAGTGCGTGTATAATTATTCACATTACAGAAATAATTCACTGTATTACTGCCTTTAAACAGCAAGTTCAATTTATATATTGCTTTTCTGGACCATTTCTGTTGCATTAAATATGGTCTTTCAGCTGATAACCAAAAGGTCAGTGGTTCAATCCCAGCAGCCGTTCTGAAGGAGGAAGATGTGGCAGTCTGCTTCCAAAAAGATTCCAACGTAGGAAATCCTATAGGGCAGTTCTACTCTGTCCTATATGGACGCTATGACTCCCTAAGTCCTAGGGAAAAGCTTGAGCTGCTTGGGGTTTCTGCCTTCCCTGTAGCTTTCTTACTGCTCCCCTCAATGGCAGGTTCTGGGGCATTTAACTTGAATCTGCAACTTTGTGCAGACCCTGAGCTTGTGCCTGCCAAGACAGGCTCAGCCCCACCAGTGACATGGGAGCGGGCCTTGTGCTCCCAAGCTGGGAATCACATGGGGAGCCTGGCAGCCCCTCACCCCCTTTGCTGTGTCTGTTGTTAGCTGCCATCAAGTTGGCCCTTGACTCACGGTGACTCCATGCACAAGTGAACAAAACGCCGCCTGGTCCTGTGCCATCCCCAAGATCATCGGGGATCGGACGGATGTGATCGACAGGGCTTTCATTGGCTGATTTTTGGATGTAGATTGCCAGGCCTTTCTTCCTAGTTTGTCTTAGTCTGGATGCTGTGCTGGAACCTGTTCAGCATCATAGCAAAACCCAAGCCTCCACTGACAGATGGGTGGTGGCTGCGCATGAGGTGCATTAGCCGGGAATCAAACCCGGGTCTCCCTCATGAAAGGTGAGAATTCTACCACTGAGCTGCAGTGCCCCTGCCCTTCTTGTGGACTCTAACTCCCACCACACTTGCAGCACATAGCTACGTGACGGGCTTCCTTCCTTTGTGCTCTAGTTCCCTAGCTGTTTGTCACCACCTGCTTGCCTGAAGCCCTAGTGCCCTGATTAATTTTTGCCTGTTTCTTCTCCCTCAAGGATTAGACCCCATTCCCTATATCCCCAGATGCTCACTGAGATCCCGCTTCACACCAAACAAACTCTCTGGACCCGTCTGAATGTGACCAGTCCCCCAACGGAGACCAGAGCATAAGATGTGAGACCCTCAACGGTTTGCTTCACGTGTTTGATCCTTGATTTCTTCCTATCTAAATGACACGATCTATTTCATAAGGCAGTTGTGGAATAATGTACATAAAATGCCTTGTGCTTGGCATATTAAAAAAAAAACAGTCCTGTTGCTGCCATCAAGTTGATTCCAACTCACAGAGAAGAACTGCCCCATAGGGTTTCCAAGGAGTGGCTGGTGGATTTGAACTGCCAGCCTTTGGGTTAGCAGCCAAACTCTTAATCACCGCACCGCCAGGGCTCCACTTGGCATACGGTAGGGCGATATTAAGGAGCCCTGGTGGCACAATGAATAAGTGTTCAGCTGCTAACCGAAGGTTGGTGGTTCGAACCCACTCATCGGTTCTGCAGGAGAAAAGACTGGTGATCTGTTTCTGTAAAGATTACAGCCTAGAATATTCTATGGGGCAGTTCTACTCTATCAAATGGGGTTGCCATGAGTTGAAGTCAACTTGAGAGCCCACAACAGGGTGATACTGCTGTTTCTTTTTTCTTACTTTCCCCCAATGACACCAGTGTGAGTGGCTAAGATCCCACATGTCTCATGGCCAGACAGGTCCGGAAATTCCTGTTTGGATAACTTACCTCATGTCTCCTTCCTGAGAGGTCAAGAGAAGCTGGAGCCACTTGCATTTTTTCAGACTTTTAGTATATTAAAAAAAAAAGAGAGAATGAAAAGACAAGCCACAGACTGGGAGAAACTGTTTGCAAAACACATCTCTGATATAAAAGGCTTGTATCCAAAATACACAAAGAACTCTTAAAACTCAACAGTAAAGGTCCCAGGGTGGCTTAAACAGTTTGAGGTCCACTACTAACCAAAATGATGGTGGTTCAAGTTCACCTAGTGGTGCTGCTGAAGAAAGGCCCGGTGATCCACTTCTGTACGATTACAGCCGTTGAAAAAACAAACAAAAACCCTCAAAACTTAAGGGGAAAAAAAAGCCCAATTGAAAAGTGAGCAAACCATCTGAACAGACTTACCACAGAAGATATACAGATGGCAAATAAGCATATGAAAAGATGGTTAACATCGTATGTAATTAAGGACTTGCCAATTAAAACAACAATGAAATGCCGCTACTCAACCGTTGTTGTTAGCTGCCATCCAGTCAGCCCCCAACTCATGGTGGCCCCACGCACAACAAAATGAAACACTGCCTGGCCCTGCACCATCCCCATGATTGGTTGTGGATCAGGCCCTTGTAATCCACAGGGTTTTCATTGGCTGATTTCTGGATGTACATCACCAGGCCTTTCTACCTAGTCCGTCTTAGTCTGGAAGCTCCATTGAAACCTGTTCATCATAGCAGCAACGTGCAAGCTTCCACTGACAGACAGGTGGTGGCTGCGCATGAGGTAGACTGGCCGGGAATTGAACCCTGGTCTCCCACGTGGAAATTGAGAGTTCTGATACTGAACCACCCTCCTATTAGAATAGCAAAAAATCCAAAACACTGACAACACCATATGCTGGAGAAAAAGGAGCTCTCATTCATTACTGGCGGGAATGAGAAATGGCACAGCCACTTTGGAAGACAGTTTGGTAGTTTTTTACGAAGCTGAACATAATCTCATACAATTTAGCAATTGTATGATAATTGCACTCCTAGGTACTTACCCAAATGAGTTGAAAACTTATGTCCACACAAAAACCTGCGTATGAATATTTGTAGCAGCTTTATTCATAATTGCCAAGCTGAAAGCAACCAAGAAGTTCTGTTCTCTAAAAAAATAGGTGAATGGATAAACAAACTATGGCAGAGCCATACAAGGGCGAATTATTCATCCATAAAAAGAAATGAGCTGTTAAGCCACGGAAAGACATGGAGGGACTTTAAATGCATATTGCTAAGTGAAAGGCTCCACAGCACACAACAACAAGTGAAAAAAAGGGGCCCCTGGGTGGTGCAAATGGTTAAGCGCTGGACTACTAGCAGAAAGGTTGGCAGTTCGAACCCACCCAGAGGCCCCTAGAAGACAAGCCTGGCGATCTGCTTCTGAAAGGTCACAGCCTTGAATACCCTACAGGGCAGCTCTTCTGGGCACACATGGGGTTGCCATGAATTGGAGTCAACTCCATGGTCACTAACAAGTGAAAGAAGTCGGTCTGGAGAAGCTACATAGTTTATGATTCCAAATGTATGACATTCTGGAAACGGCAAAGCTATTGAGGTAATGAAAAGATCCATGGCTGCTAGGGCCCCAGGGGAAGGAGAGGCGATGAGTAGGCGGAGCACAGGGGATTTTTCGGGAGTGTGAAGTGATTCTGTAGCATTCTGTAATGGTGGACACACGACACTATGCACTTGTCAAAACCCACAGACCTGTACAACAGGAAGTGTGAGCCTTAATGTAAACTATGGGCTTTAGTTAATAATGATGCACCAATATCGGTTCATCAGTTGTAGCAAACACACCACACGAACCAAGCTGTTAATAACAGCAGAAACCGTGAGGGTGGGGTGGGGCAGCGGTAGATATGAGAACTCTGTACTATCTGCTCGATTCTTCTGTAAATCTAAAACTGTTCAAAAAAATAAAGTCCATTAATTTAAAAAAAAATGAAGAAATACTAAAGCAGGGTTATTTTTAAATGTGGTGTATTTTAAATATCTCTATTTAAAAACTCAATGCTTTTAAAAAGACAAAAGTGTAATGCAATATATCTGTGTTGCTCATAAAGTACTTGTGGGATTATATATCTTAATTCATAATGCATGACAGGTGAATGGCCTGGTAATGGGAGGCCTGTTCAAAGCTGCAAGGTGAGAGTCGTTTTCTTTCAACCCTGTTACTGCATTTCTGTAACTGCATAGGAAACTTCACTTGGAATGACCACCTGGAGGCCCTTTGTGAAAGTGAGGCCTCTGCTTAATGGCACTCCATGAGAGGCTCTATTAGGCTTAGCTTTGCTCTTATAAGTCCACTCCTGTTCTTACAAGTCCACTTCCATTCTCTAAAGTCCACTCCTGTTCTTACCAGTCCACTCCTGTTCTTACAAGCCCACTCCTGTTCTTAGAAGTCCACTGCTGTTCTTACAAGCCCAATCCCACCAGTTCCACTCTTGACCTCCAGCTGGGCAGCTGCCTGCAGGTGGACATTTCTAGTGCTGCATGCTTGTCTACCTAGACTTCCACGCCTCACCTGCTTGTGCTATCTCCCTCCTATCCTTTACCCACCTATTGAACATCCATGGATCCGCCTGAGCCAGGCACGATACTGCACAACTGCAATGATTGTGTTGTTGTTGTTGTTAGCTGCTATCGAGTTGGCCCTGACCCTTGGTGACCCCACGCACACAGGAATGAAATGCTGCGCGATCCTGCACCATCCCCACGATCAGTTGTGGATCAAACCGTTGAGATCCACGGTGGCTGATCACACTGGCTGATATTGGGACATAGATCACCAGGCCTTTCTTCCTAGCCCATTTTAGTCTGGAAGCTCCATTGAAACCTATTCAGCATCACAGCAACACGCAAGCTTCCACTGACAGACGGGTGGTGGCTGCGCATGAGATGCATTGGCCAGGAATTGAACCTGGGTCTCCTGCACGGAAGGCGAGATTTCTACCACTGAACCACCAATGACTATAGCCACCCGTTTTACCTGTTGTGTTTTACCTGCTGGATTGGACTTCCTTCTTTGTCTGGAGCACATTGGAGCAGTAGCTCCCAGCAGAGAGAGGACTAGAGATTTAAAAAGAAGAAATGATTTCATCATGAACAACAGGCCTTCCTACCAGAGTCACTTCTGCATCCAGCTACTCTTGCTGTACTTCCTCTATTCCCAGGGCTGGGCCTAGTTCCAAGACAGATAAAAATTAACACATTTGCCAACTTCTCTTGTGAATTTTTTCTGAATAATTATGATAGCAGTAAGTACTTCCATAAAATTTGTAACTCCCAGTAATGTATAAAGAAGCACAGATAAAAATCATCCCAACACTGTAGTACTCACTAAGCAGAGAGAATAGTTTAATGAACACCCATAGCTCCATCACCTACCTTGCTTGTTTCACCTATTTTTTTCAGCTGAAATATTTCATAGTAAGTTATAGTCATCATGACATTTAACTCCTAAATACTTCAATTTGTATCTCTGAAATATAAAGGAATTTTTGTACATATTAGTAATACTGTTATGGATTGAATTGTGTTTCCCTAAAAATATATGGTGGAATCCTAACCCCTATAGCTGTGGATATAATCTAATGCAATATAATGTAATCACCTTTCCATACTGTAATCAATTGGTTGAGGTCACACCAGTGTAGGTGGATCCTAAATCTAATCACTTTTGAGTTACATAGAGATCAGCACAGACACAGTGACAAGTGCATACATACTGGGGAAGGCAGACGCCACGGGAGGATCATCTACAAACCCAGGAACCAAGGAACGATGAGGAAGAAATTGACACGGCCGAGACCCTGATTTGGACTTTTACCCTCCAGAATGGGAGAAAATTAATTTCTGTTCTTTGAAGTCACCCACTTGTGGTATTTCTGTTTCAGCAGCACTAGTCTACTAAGACAAATACCATATTATTCTTATCAAAATTAACAATTCTTGGTCCCTCTCTTTTCCTCAGCCTCCACATCTAATCAGTCAGTAAATGATGTGAGCTCTTCAACCACTTGTCACTCTCTCCATTGTACCTTTATCCCAGTCACCGTCATCCCTTACCAAGACTTCTGCACTGGGTTCTTTTCTCCAACTGTCCATTTTGCATGCAACGCCAGACAGGTCTTTATAAACTTAAATCATGTTATATCACTTACTTTCTTAAAACTCTCCAATGATTTCTCTGTATGATTGGAATAGAATCCAGACTTCTTTCAGACCTACTTGACTTGGCTCTTGCCCACCTTTCCAAGCTCTTCTCCTTCTCTCCCCTATTCCTGCCTTCTTTTATTTCCTTGAACACGCAGAGCTCATTTTTGCCTGGCTTTTGTACTTGATGTACCCCTGTCTGCAATGTTTTCCCTAGATCTTTGCATGACTGGCTCCTTGTCATCACTCAACTCTTAACTCAAATGTTACCTCCCCAGGGAGGCCTTCTCTGTCCACCCTATCTAGAGCAGTACCTCCTTCCATCCTCAACCAATTTGTATTCGATTATCCTGCTTTGTTTCATGTGTCCTTTATTGCTTTAAAATTATATTGTTTATTTGTTTGTTTACCTGTTTATGAACTGTGCTAGTCTCATGAACATAAGCTCCATGAGAGTGCCTAAAATACTGTAGTGCAGGGTATACAATCAAATAATGCTGGAGAAGGAATCAATCAATTCATCTCTGGATATTGACATATCTTGCTTTGAATTTCAGCTCCACCACTTACCAGATGTAATGAATGATGTGATGGTTAAGGCTGTGTGTCAACTTGGCTGGGCCATGATTCTCAGTGGTTTGGCAGTTATGTAATGATGTAGTTTGGCAGTTATGTAAAGATGTAATTTGCCAGTTATGAATTGATGTAGTTATCCTCCTGTTTGTGATATAATGTAATTACTTTCATAATGTGATCCGATATGATCAGCAAATCAGTTGTTAGGGGAGTTTCCTTGGGGGTGTGCCCTGCATCCAATATATATGAACATTCTGGCAAAGCTTGGTGGCTTTTGCTCACTCTGGATCCTGCATCTGGCTCGTGACCATCTGACTCTGGTTCTTGCTTGAGACTTGAGCTAGCAGCCTGCCATACTGCCTGCCAATCTTGGGATTCATCAGCCTCTGCAGCCTATGAGCCAGCAGCTTGCCGTCTGACCTGCTGATCTCGGGTTCATCAGCCCCTGCAGCTACATGAGTTAGGAGAAACCTCCAGCCTGAGGCCTGACCCACAGACTTGGACTTGCCAGCCTCTACAACCATGTGAGCCATTTCCTTGAGATAAATCTCTTTCTCTCTTTATATATATATATATATATATATATATATACATACACACACACACACACATATACATAAACACCACCAGGGTTTCACATATGTGTGTATACATAG
>NW_004443980.1:5981527-6009506 GCF_000243295.1 Trichechus manatus latirostris
CACACACACATATATATATATATGCTTCACTGGTTTTGCTTCTCTAGAGAACCCAGCAGTGCCTGATGCTGGGAAATAAGACCAATTACCCTCATTATTTACCTGTGTTTACAGATTTTCCCATATTGAAAAAAATCTAAAAATCCTATTCAAATAAAGAGTTTAAAGATCAGTACCTTATGGGTCAAATTGTCACTATACAATTATAGTATTAGAATTATAGAATTTGTTTAAACAGCAAGATCTAAAGAAGCCTCTGAAATGTTTTACTTTGTAAAGTTTTCAGAAAATATGGGACTTACAACCACCAAGAAAGAAGAGCTGGGAGCGGAGTGCATCCTTTGGACCTGGGATCCCTGCGCTGAGAACCTCCTAGACCCAGGGAAAGATTGATGCCTAGACACACAGAGATTTCCAAGGAAAACTGGGCCCACAGTTGTTAAAAGGAGACAAGGACATTTCCCCAGAGCCAACAGAGAGAGAAAGCCTTCCCCTAGAGCTAGCATCCTGAATTTGGACTTGTAGCCTTCTAAACCATGAGAAAATAAATTTATGTTCGTTAAAGTCATCCACTCGTGGTATTTCTGTTATAGCAGCACTAAGTAACTAAGACAGGTGGTATGAGTTGATATGTGTCCCCCAAAAAGATACACTCAAGCCCTTACCCCTGGTACCTGTGGATGTGACCTTATCTGGAAATAGGATCATTGTAGATGTAATCAGTTAGGTTAACATGCAGTCATACTAGAGGAGGGTGGACCTAATCCAACATGACTGGTGTCCTTATAAAAACAGGAGAAGTGACACAGACGGAAGACGGTCATGTGAAGACAGAGGCAGGGATTGGAGTTATGGTGCCACAAGCCAAGGAACACCAAGAATTGCCAGCCATCACCAGAAGCTAGGGGAGAAGCATGGAATAGATTCCATCTCGGAGACCTCAGAAAGAATTAACACTGCCAACACTCTGATTTCAGACTTCTAGCCTCCAGAACTGTGAGACCATAAATTTCTGTTGTTTTAAGCCACCTAGTTTGTGGTATTTTATTACAGCAGCCCTAAGAAACTAATGCAGTGAGCAAGCTTCTTATCAGGACTTCAGTTTCTTCAAAATGGTATTAGAATACTTACATCAAAGGACTATTGTAGGAATTAAGGGAGATAGTTATGTAAAACACTTAGTATAGCATTTGGCACATAGTAAGCACTTACAATGTGATAGCTGCTATTGTTATTATTACTATTATGAATTGTTCAATCTCTCTGCAGCATTTGACCCTTGAGAGCATCGACTCCTTAAAATTCCTCTTCTGGCTTTCTTGATGCCCTCCCTGCACTTCTAGTTTTCCTACCACAGCAATGCTTCAGAGCACCTGCCAGGGTCACAACCCTCTCCTGATAGCTCCCTAAAATCATCGGTTTCTGTGCCTGATACCATGTGTCACTGGGTCACAACCAACCGGACAAGGAGTGAGCACCTAACCCAAAGGCAACATCTATGGGTTGACCAGTGGCCCAGGAGCTACTCGGGCTCAAGACATCCAAACAAAATGGGTTCTCTATAATGAGTGATAACTCACCAAACAAATTAGATCATATCTCTTGAGCAATCTGGGCAGAGAAAAAGAGAAAGCAGGGACAGAGAGTAGCTCAATGTCTATAATGATGCCTGTGTCGGGCAGATGATCACGTAGCCTGGTCACAAGAACTACATTGTATCCTGAGGACCTTTCAGTGCCCATGAGACCTGGCTGTTTGCTATCTGAGAATGTCTTCTAGCTTCCTGTGTAGCCTCACAATAACCCCAATACCCGAAGTCCTAGCCATGGCATAAGAACGCAACGAACACAGTCCCTAAGCGATTGTGCTAGGTTGATTCAACAACTGTTTGTTAGCATATGCCACTGGTCATTCACTCCCATAGCTTGACCACTCCCTTCTCTGCTGGTAATACACCAATTTCATCTCCATCCTGACCTGTTTTCTGAAGTACCAGTTCTGACTTCTGGGGCCCCACTGGCACCTCCAATGAAGCTTCCAAACAGACTTATTAAACCTTCTCTTTCTCTTTTTCTAAACCCTGGGGCATAAATATGCCCCTCCTGCTGTACTTCCTGTCTCAGTTAACAGCACTGCCTACTCCAAGTCACTTGGGCTAGATACCTTGGAGTGATCTTTGCCATGTCCCTCTTTATCAATGCCCACATCTAATCAGCATCTGAAGAGACCCTCGGTTGACCCCTCCCTTCTCCTTATGAGGACCTTTGAGATGGTAGAAGACATGGCCCTCCCCCATTATTTCTTCCACCTCACTACCCTCTCCTTATTCATTCTGCTCCCAGCCACCCTGACCTCCTTGCTGATCCTTGAAGAGACCATGTACAATCCTGCCTCAGGGCCTTTGCATGTGTTGTTCCCTCTGCCTGGGATGCTTTTCTCAATCTCTATCCTGCACCTTTCTCATATTTTTGTTCAAATATCCTTGTGCAACCTTCCCTGACCACCTTACTTAAACTCTGAGCATCTGCCAGCTAACATTCCTTAACCCCTTCTACTGTTTTACTTTCCTCTATAGGAACCCTGGTGGTGCAGTGTTAAGAGCTCAACTGCTAACCAAAAGGTCAGCAGTTCGAACCCACCAGTTGCTCCTTGGAAACCCTATGGGGTAGTTGTACTCTGTCCTATAGGGTTGCGATGAGTAGCAATCAACTTCATGGCAATGGTTTTGGTTTTTGGTTTTTATAGCTGTTTAACATGCTATATAATTTATTTATTATTTTCGTGTATTGTATTCTCCTTCCCCCTACCCTACCCTGCAAGCCCACACTGCAGAATTTGCACACCATGAGGGCAAGAATTTTTTTTTAAGTCAGATTTTTGTTGTTGTTGTAGTTTAAGTGAAAGTTCACATTTCAAGTTAGTCTCTCATACAAAACTTTGTACATACATTGTTATGTGCCACTAATTGCTCTCCCTGTACCGTGACAGCACACTCCTCCTTTCCACCCCTGATTTCCCATGTCCATTCAACCAGCTCCTGACCCTTTCTGCCTTCCCATCTCACCTCCGGACAGAAGCTGCCCATTTAGTCTCATGTATCTACTTGAGCTAAGAAGCACACTCTTGACAAGTATCATTTTATGTCCCACAGTCCAGTCCAATCTTTATCTGAAGAGTTGGACTCAGGAATTGTTGTAGTTCTGGGTAGATAGAGAGTCCGGGGGCCATGCTTTGTGGGGTTCCTCCAGTCTCAGTCAGACCATTAAGTCAGGTCTTTTTACTAGAATTTGAGTTCTGCACCCCATCTTTCTCCTGCTCCATCAGGGACTCTCTGTTGTGTTCCCTGTCAGGGCGGTCATTGGTGATAGCCGGGCACCATCTTGTTCTTCTGGTCTCAGGCTGATGAAGTCTCTGGTTTATGTGGCTCTTTTGTCTCTGGGGCTAATACTTTCCTTGTGTCTTTGGTGTTCTTCATTCTCCTCTACTCCAGGTGGTTGGGAACAATTGATGCATCTTAGATGGCCACTTGCTAGCATTTAAGACCCCGGATGGAGGGCAGGAACTTTTATCCCTATTGTTCACAGTAGTGTTCGGCACATAGTAAACGCTCAGTAAATGTGTGTTTAATTAATTAATTAATCTCTTCCCTGCCACCATTCTTGTAGTCTCACTACAATGTTCCATCATGGTTGTACGCTCCTGATCTACATGGAAAAATAAAAAATCTGGCCACTTGGAACTGTCCTCTGGAATGGTATAAGCTCTGTGTCTGGGCCCTTCTAGGCTGTTAAGGGCTTAGACTTGTCAGAGTGGTGGTGTTCTCAGCCTTCTTTTATGTCCTTGCCACAAAAGGCAATATTCTGTGCCTTCTGGAAAACCGGCATCCCATCTGGCTCCTCCAGGAATTTGGTGGAGGTCGAATCCTTCAAATCTCCATGATTGTTTACCTTTAGTTTTCTACTCCCACTGAAGCCGTTTGTCATGGATTGAATTATGTCCCCCAAAAAATGTGTGTATCATTTTGGCTGGGCCATGATTCCCAGTACTGTATGGTTGTCCTCCATTTTGTGACTGTAATTTTGTTAAAGCGGATTAGGGTGGGATTGTAATACCCTTACTAAGGTCACATCCCTGATCCAAAAGGGAGTTTCCGTGGGGTGTGGGCTGCACCAACTTTTATCTCTCAAGAGATAAAAGGGAAAAGGAAGCAAACAGAGAGGGGGCACCTCATACCACAAAGAAAGCAGTGCCAGGAGCAGAACGTGCCCTTTGGCCCCGGGATTCCTGTGCAGAAAAGCTCCTAGTCCAGGGGAAGACTGATGAGAAGGCCAACAGAGAGAGAAAGCCTTCCCCTGGAGCTGATGCCCTGCAATTTGGACTTTCAGCCTACTTTACTGTGAGGAAATAAATTTCTCTTTGTTAAAGCCATCCACTTGTGGTATTTCTGTTACAGCAGCACTACATGACTAAGATACCATTATCCCTCCCTCTTTTCCAATAAGTAAATTTATATGATAATTAATTGATGATTAATTTTTGTTTAAAAACCATGTTTTATTTTTAAAGCATTTTCCCATTATAAGAGCAACACGTGCATTTTATAAAATGTTTTAAAATATACAAAAAAGTTACCCCAAAATAATCATTATTTTTGTTTTGCCATTTTTCTTTTTATGCGTATTTTCTACATGAATATATATTTATTTCCTGCTTTTTTCAATGAATAGTATAATGATATTTTGGTGTTGATACAAAATTCTTCATCTATACTATTCTTAATAAATAAGTATCTAATATAATTTAGGTAACTTCATTTTTTTCTACCATTCTCCTACATTTGGACACGTATTTGCAATTTCTTGCATGAACTAAACATGACATGAACTTCTTTTTGTATATGGCTTTCCTGATTTTGTTGTTGTTTTTGGGTGCCGTCAAGTTGATTCTGACACAGCCACCCTATGTGTCAGGAAACCCTATGAGGCAGAGTAGAAACGCCCCATAGAGTTTCCTAGGCTGTAATCTAGAGCAGATCGCCAGGTCTTTTCTCTTGTGGAGTTGCTGGTAGGTTTGAACCGCTGACCTTTCGGTTAGCTGCCAAGCACTTAACCACTATGCCACCAGGGCTTCTTTCAACTTTAAGATTATCGTATCACACTTGGGTTCCAGAAGAGGAATTATTGGATCGAAGAGTATGAATAATCATAAAGCTCTTGATAATCTACAACCTAACTTCTCTCTAACGGTGCTTTCTTTAAGCTCTTTTGGATGCAAGGAATCACTTGGGTTACCTCAATCACTGGGAAGTTTATAGGAATAATAACTGTAGAAACACTCAGGGCGGGAATCCAAGCCATGAAGCCAGGCCCCATAGGAACTCACAGAGTAAACCAGAACCAGCTGAACACACCAGCTGCAACTGAAGAGCCATTCAGGAGGAGGGGAGCTCTGGGGACGGCTCCCTCGTCGCCCAGCAGGAGGTACAGCACAGGAATTTCTGTCCCGGGAATCTACCACTACCAACTGGTCTACTTCCACTTCTGCTCTATTACCAACTCAACTTCCTTCCGTATCTCTAATTCTGTTTTCCTGCAGAAGCAATGTGATTAGCTCAGCTAATAATCATCATGCTATTTAGACTGAATTTTTACTTCAGGCAACCTCATCGGTCACTTGGACTGATTCTATTTGGCTGAACTTGATTAAGTGTCTACCACTGTCTTGATCCTCTGTGGCCAAGGTGTGGGGTGAGTGGAAGCAGGACATGGTCCCCCACTGTTGAGCTTATGGTAATCTGCTTATAATTATTCAAAATATTTAAGCACCAGGATAGCACAGGACTTAACAGTCAGTCTTAGCCGACGTGCCCTTGTGGAGTGTCCCTGCCAGATACAAGCCCGGCTGAGGGTCAGCAGGCAGGGTGACCAGTCTGCCCCGTACCAGTGTGCACGCCCATCCGAAAGGTAGGAGAGTGCTGGGTGCCTGCTAATGACGAGTGAACACTGGCCTTCTTTTTAAAATTTTCTCAGCTGTGTAGGCAAAATGGTATTTTTTTTTAATCAGTTTTTTTTTTAATTCTTTTGTTATCAGTAATCATTCGTTCATTCAACAAATATTTAATAAATGTCTTCCAGGTATCAGACTCTGTGCCAGCTGTGGGAGACATGGCAGACTATGCCCTGGTGGAATCTGGTGGGAGAGGCTGTCCCTACCCTCTTCTTATACAATGAATTAGAATTATGCCTGCGCTAAGCACCGTGAAGCCTAAGTGCTTCACGAGTTTATAACAGGGGCTCCTGGCCTAGGCTGGGAGGCCTCCCTGAGCGAGTGGGTTCTTAGGCGAGATCTGAAGGATGAGTAGGAGTTGGCTAGATCACAAGAGGTAGAGGGATAGGTAAGGATGGGAGGAGTGTACAGCAGTGTTTAATGGGAAGGAGCCTTATAGAGGACTTTAATCTTTACATTTACAAGTGATGGGAGGTCAGCAAAGGGTTTTAAGGGTATGTGTGTGTGTATTTAAGATGTAATTAGAATAGTCTTTTGTAAATGATCCCTCTGTGTGAGGGACTACCACTTATCTTGTCAGTTCGCTGTACTATGGTAGCTTGTGTGTTGCTGTGATGCTGGAAGCTATACCACTGGTATTTCAAATACCAGCAGGGTCACCTACGGTGGACAGGTTTCAGCAGAGCTTCCAGACCAAGACAGACAAGGACGAGAGGCCTGGCGATCTACTTCTGAAAATGATCCAATGAAAAACTTTATAGATCACAACAGACTATTGTCCAATATAGTGCTACAAGATGAGACCCTACATTCGAAAACCAAAAAAACCAAACTCTTTGCTATCGAGTCGATTCTGACTCATAGCGACCCTACAGGACAGAGTTGAACTGCCCCATAGAGTTTCCAAGGAGCCCCTGGTGGACTCGAACTGCCAACCTTTTGGTTAGCAGACGTAGCTCTTAACCACTACACTACCAGGGTTGTTGGAGGGCACACAAAATACACAGTGGTCACAATGGACTCAGTGATTGTGAAGCTGGTGCAGGACTGGGCAATGTTTCACTCTGCTGTACATGGGGTTGTCATGAGTCAGAGCCGTCTCAGTGGCAACTGATGACTGTGTAGAGAATGGAATGAGAGAGAGCTAGAGGAAGTGCACAGAGGCCACTTGGGGGCTACTGCACTAGACTTAGTGAGAGAAATGGTGGCTTCGACTACGGTGGTGACATCGACAATGGAGAAGATATTGAAGAAGTAAAACTGACAACACTTTGTAACATGTTGGGCTTGGGGGTGTAGCAGAGAATGAAGTTAATGATGATCTCCAAGTTTAATATTCTACATGTTTTTTTTTTTCTTTTCTGACTAGCTTATTCATGTCTGTTGTTCGTTATTTGTCGGGTAGTTTTAAGATTTTCTGTTTGTTTTTTATGACTGTGATAGTAAGGATAATAAATCCTGGAGTTTGCCTTTCTTTCTTTGGACATGAAGAAGACCTTTCAAAATTTGCATATTGTAGTTTAATATTTTTATTGTAGCTATCCAGCTTTTCTTGGAAACTTACATTAGATTTAGGTTATTTTCATAGTTCTTTTGATTGAAAGCTGACTGTATTAAGTAATGCTGAAATGAATAAGTGTGAATTTAAGGCTGATGGCTAATGAGCAAGTAAATTAGCATTTCAAAGAGGTGCCAAAAGATCTCTGGAAGGTTCCCCCCACGGTCATAGTGAAGGCCAATATTTTTAATTTTAACTTCTGAATAATGACGATACATATCCTGTACAAGAGCAAGATTGTTTACACCTCTGTGTCCATTCCACTTAATGCTCCCTCCCTGCAGTCACTTGTATTCATTTCCAGAATTTATTTATAAGAAAAATAAATAAATATCGACCTATGTTGATACTCTTCCCTACTTATTTTTAAAAGAAAAAGTAGCATAATATATATATTGTCATGAGCCTTGGTCTTTTTCATCAAACAACGTATCTTGTAGCCCTTTCCAGGTGAGAATAGAGGGTACTTCTTCATTTTTTACAGCTGTATAGTATTCCATTATGTCGATGTAGCATAGTTTGTAAAACCAAGTCTCTACTGAATTCAACCTTTGCCTATGGCTATTACAATGTCACAGTGAATAACTTTGTACACACATCGTTTCACACCTACATGAGAATGACTCTAAGATAAGTTTCTGGGGCATTGGGTAATTACAAAGACTGATCCAGGCTTTGTGAAACCTGAAGATTATAATTCTGTGGGACTTTATTAAGAAAAAGAATATAGCTCCTCCGCGCCAGGCTTCCTTCTGCAACAGGCGTAGGTCATGCTGTCTCTTGCTCTCTTTCTGCTGCCACCTTGGTTCTGCGTTCCCCACAGAAAATGCCCCGGGGAAGCCACAGAAACCATCCCTGCTACAGAGCAGGAGTTGCCACCACCCCAGCTTGAGACAGGGTCCGGAACAGAATCTGACAGTGACGAATCAGTACCAGAGCTCGAGGAACAGGATTCCACACAGGCAACGACACAACAAGCCCAGATGGCGGCAGCAGCTTAAATCGATGAATAGCCAGTCAGTAAGGCAAAACAAGAGTCGGAGTGAAAAGAAGGCACGAAGCCTATGTCCAAACTGGGTCTTCGACAAGTCACAGGGGTTACTAGAGTCACTATCTAGAAATCTAAGAATATCCTCTTTGTCATCACAAAGCCAGATGTCTATAAGAGCCCAGCTTCAGATACCTACATAGTTTTGGGGGAAGCCAAGACTAAAGATTTATCTCAGCAAGCACAGCTGGCAGCTGCAGAGAAATTCAGAGTTCAAGACTAAGCTGTCTTGAACATTCAAGAAAACACACAAACTCTAACTGTGCAAGAGGAGAGTGAAGAGGAAGAGGTTGATGAAACAGGTGTGGAAGTTAAGGACATAGAATTGGTCATGTCACAAGCAAACGTGTCAAGAGCAAAGGCTGTCCAAGCCGTGAAGAACAGTAATGATATTGTAAATGCTATTATGGAATTAACAATGTAACCATCTGAAAACGAGGATTTTTTTTTGGTGTTTCAAAAGAGTAACTGTAGTTTGGTTTGAAATTTGTACTGTTTCTATCATTAATAAAGTTGTGGCTTCTTATTGAATGAAAAAAAGAAAGAAAAAGAATATAAAATCATAAATCCAAATCAGGTACACAAATATTTATGTAGTGTACAAAAGGAAATATTAATAAATTATAAAATTTAAAAAGCTAACAAATATCACGTAATCCTTAAAAAATGACACAGCATTGTTTACTTATTAACTGCAGGACATATCGCTATAATACTTTTTTCTCTCTTTTGGCTGCATACTCTTTGATTACCTCTTCAAATGACCACAATTTGGAATTAATTATCTTTTATGGAGAGAAAGCAGGAACATAATTCAGTCTTTCCTTCAACATAGTTGATGGAAATTCATTTTTAATAGTTGAAATGGGGATGCATAAAGCAGGCAGTTTCACATACAGACACTTGCTATTTGTAATGCTACTATAGGTTTGTGCCCTACAACTCAGGAATTCCGACAAATTCTGTTTCACATGACTGCCATTTTTTTAAAAAGATAATACATATATGGTGCATTTGTAATTGCTGCATTATCAAGTATATTCCTGATGGGCAAGAATACACATTTTGACCAGGTATCCATAAAAACTAAAAGTTCTGCTCAAAATTTTACATGTCTAGTGGACTTCTGGAGCCCTGGTGGTGCAGTGGTTAAGAACTACGGCTGCTAACCAAAAGATCAGCAGTTCAAATCCACCAGCCACTCCTAGGAAACACTATGGGGCAATTCTACTCTGACTATAGGGTTGCTATGAGCCAGAATCGACCCGACGGCAATGGTTTTTTTTTTTTTTTTGCTTTAGTGGACTTCTAATGAGCCCTTGTGGCAAAATAGTTAAGCAGCTTGGCTGTTAACCAAGGGTCGATGGTTGAAACTCACCCAGCTGCTCTGCAGCAGAAAAGACTTATCTTTAAGAGCCACACGTATTTCCTTTTCTATGATAGAAATAATAAATAAATGTGCTGCTTAGTAGGAGCATTCGACTGCTAACCACAAGGTCGGCAGTTTGAACCCACCAGCTCCTCCTCAGGAGAAAGATGTGGCAGTCTGCTTCCGTAAAGATTATAGCTTTAGAAACCCTATGGGAGAGTTCTACTCTGTCATATAGGGTCGCTAGGAGTCAGAATCGACTTGATGGCAAAGGGTTAGGTTTTTTTGTTTTTTTTGGTTAATGCTCAGTCGCCAGAAATAAAATTTTTTCATGCTTCCCAGACATCTTAATATTTATAGCATTACAGATGGTTTTGTCCTTTTTCATGGTCCGTGCCACATGCTTCCTGTTGAGGAACTCGTCCTTCTATGGGGACTAGCAACCAGCCTTTGTAGTGCAGGTACTTATTTTCTAAGATCAAATGCTCCCTTCAGCTGGAAACACCCACTCTCCATGCTGTTTCAAAGGGTTTCTCACTCCTGCATTCCAGACATGTCCAGACTAAACGCTGGTCCGAAAAAGACCAGGTCCTGAGTTCCAACGCAACTTGTTGTCTTTTACTCTGGAACTAGATCAGAAAAATATACTTATTGTTCATTAATAATTATAATTTTCCCATTGCACCAGTAGGGCTCCTTTTGCATGATGCTTTATTCACTTATCATTGTATGATAAGCATTTCCCAGGTCATCAAAAAAATCTTTATTAATACACATTTTTATGTCATGCCCATCTTCATAGAGAGAGAAAAAAGGAGATATTTTCAATTCCAAAGCCAAGGTTGCAACTGCCTTCTCCCCGCTAGAAAAAAAAGCTGAATCAGCAATTCCCAACAAAGGAGAAAGGAGACAAGGGTTAATTCAGAGGAACTATTGTGGAATAAACAGCTGGATATACAAGGCAGTGCATGAGAATGCTTTGATGCACACATTTAGAGACTAAAGGCTATGGAATAATTGAAGGCTATACTGGCAGATCAAAGTGTGTCAAGGGCACGGCAGGCTGCACAGTTCAACCGTTTGCACTTTTCCTGCATTTAGTGTGTCTATTTTGTGAGCATAATAATAATTTTTACTCACACAGGATGTTTCATCTGGGGAGGAATTCAAAGCACTTTGAAGATGTTGATAAGAAAAAGACCTGCTAATTAAGATTGCTTAGAAATAAAAACTCTCAACATGTTTACGTGATTGCTGGGGAGCTCCGACTTAAAGAGATTCGCTATCACAGGTGAGTTGTTTCATATGTTTTCTTTTTAAAACATATTATGGATTTAGCGGAGTGACAGAAGGGCTTTGTCTGGACAGTCACACCAGGTATAACAAGAATGATTCAACAGTCTCTGATGTGCTTGATTTGGAGATTATACCTTTACCCAGAAAATGTGTGGGTAGGGCCAAAAGCAGTACCAGTTTGGATATTTGTAATGAATTTTCAGGTTATTAGACCAAGTTGCAGACTCAACCCAGCAAAACAAGTTTGGAAGAAGGACAAAGTATTCCCAAACTGTTCAGAAATTGTATTTGTTAAAGGAAATCCAGATAGCAAAAATCATAACACCCTTTGCATGGTGAACAGGAAGACTTTGTTAAGAGTGCTTTGAATGTCCACTGGAACTCCCCTACGTCAAATTTACCAAAGCAAATCCCTACATAAACTAAAAAGCCAAACTCGTTGCTGTCGAGTTGATTCCAACTCATGGTGACCCATGTGTACAAAGTAGAAATGCTCCATAGGGCTTTCTTGGCTGTAATCTTCATGGAAGCAAACTGCCAACCTTTAAATCAGACGAACCCAAAGCATTCACCAACACCCAGGGACTTAAATCCCTACATAAAACCAAAAACCAAAGCCATTGCTGGCAGTCGATTCCGACTCAAGGGACCCTATAGGACAAAGTAGAACTGCCCTAAAGAGTTTCCAAAGAGCGCCTAGTGGATTAGCAGCCATAGCACTTAACCACTCCACCACCAGGGTTTCCAACCCACTACATAGATGAAGTCAATTCAGTGAAATTCTCACTAATTCAGCTGTCAAAATTGGTAACTCCTTCCTCTCTGCTCCCCAGGCAAGTATGTTATTTGTCCAACTACTTAGTATTTAAAGTCATTTTGTTCTTATATCAATTCGTTTTTTATAGTTCTCCCCCACTGAAGAGTGAAGTCCAAGAAGGCATAAAATATATTTTATTCATTTTAATATCCTCTAGGGGATACATTGGTGGCATAGTGGTTAAGTGCTATGGCTGCTAACCAAAAGGTCAGCAGTTCGAATCCACCAGGCCCTCCTTGGAAACTCTACTGGGCAGTTCTACTCTGTCCTGTAGGGTCGCTATGAGTCGGAATCCACTTGACGGCAACGGGTTTGGTTTTGGCTTGGGTTTAGGGGCTTGGCCCAGTGCCTGGTCCTTAATACAACATACCCATTAGTAATGATTTCTTTTAATTAGGAAGTTTATTGCAGCGCTTTTGTAATAGAAAAAAAATATACATATTGGAAACAACATAAATGCCCATCAATAGAGCACTGGCTAAAAAAAGTTAGGGAACATCCATGCAATGGAATGCTGGGTCACTGTTAAAAAGAATAGAAGTCCCTGCGTGGTGCAAATGGTTCACGTGCTCGGCTACTAACTGAAAGGTTGGTGATTCGAGTCCACCCAGAGTCACCTCAGAAGAAAGGCCTGGTAATCTGAAAAAATGCTTCTGAAAAATCAGCCATTAAAAACTCTATAGAGCACAGCTGTAATCTGACACACATGAAATCACCATGAGTTGGTATTGGTGGTTAAAAAGAGTGAAGTAGATTTGGAAAAATTCAAAGATACATTGAATGAAAAACTCAAGTAAAAGAATATTTTAGGATCTCATTTTTGAACAAAAACAAACAAAACCAACTGGGTGATTGATAGATGGATGGAATGAACAGATGGAGAGCTAGACAAATAGCCCGATCAATTTTTTTTGTAATTTATGGAAAATGGAAGACCTGAAAAATATGAACAAATCATCAACAGTGCGTATCTCTGATGAGTGGGCTGGCTGAGAGGAAAGCCCTTCGCTTTTTACTTTAACCTCTGGGTGGCGCACATGAGTAAGCCCTTGACGACTAGTTGAAAGGTTGGTGGTTCAAATTCACTCAGAGACGCCTTGGAAGACAGGCCTGGTGATCTGCTTCCAAAAGGTCACAACCTTGAAAACCCATGGAGCAGTTCTACTCTGCACACATGGGGTTGCCAGGAGTTGGAATCGACTCGACAGCAACTAACAACAACGTGGTTTGGATTTGTGGTAATGAGCCAGTATTATTTTTGGTCATTAAAAAAAAAAAAAAAGGAAAACATTTATTGACTTGAAGTTTGAATTTGTTGAACTTGCCTTCAGTCAGGCAAATGACCTAATATCCCATATTTCTCAGCTTTACTGCCTTTCTGCCTGACAGTCTCTGGCACTGAGTGTGCCAGAGGGGAGAAAGCCTTCCTTTTTCAAGAGTAAGCATTTGGCTGGATTCAAACTGACTCCCTTGGGCATATGCCTGTGGCACCCTTCCAGGGCCTTGCTTTCTAAACTTGGTCTACTAATGGGCTGCGACTGGTTCACTGGCTGACTCTGGAAGTTGTCAAAATCTCTCTGGTAACTTTCCTAGGCTTTCTTGTCTCTAATGAAGCATCGGCCTTTTTCAGTTGTAAATCAGCTTAGATCAAAATTCAAGCAAGAGGCACCACTGTCCCTGAAATCTTTTCTTCTCACTCTTCCTGGCTTCTGAGCACTGTCTTCCTTAAAACTCCTGCTCCACTGGGGACAATCAGAAATAGCTAAAACCAGTTGCCCCTGAGGTGACTCAGATGCACGGTGCCCCATATGTTTCAGAGTAGAACTATGCTCTAGAGGGTTTTCAAATAGCTGACTTTTAGGAAGTAGATCACCAGGCCTTTGTTTCGAGGTGTCTCTGGGTGGATTTGAACCTCCCACCTTTTGGTTAGCGGCCTAGCACCTAACCCTTTGCACCAGGAGGAGTTGTCTGTTTTCTACGGTTTGTGTGGGTTGGCTTGCTGCCAGCACGATTCTCTCAATGGAAGGAAAACTGAGCACTCTTTAAAATGGGAGGACACGAGGGAATTGGTAGGAATTTTGTAAATTCATCCACTTTGCTGTGCTCTGACCTGGCCCATTTTTACTAGAGGCTGGTTTGGTGTTAGTTTGTGGTTACATAAATTTACCAACAATCCGGGAGAGGAAAGAATACCCTCTGGTGGTGAGACTATATCCTTGCACCGTATGTTTTAAATTTTTGCTCCTGGTCAAGTTACCTTACCTGCACTTGTGCCAGGAACACAGCATAAGCACGTTTGCTCACAAAGTCTGGTTTTAAATGAATCACGTCAGTCATATCCCGAATGCTATACAGAGATACAGGCAGTAGGATTTTCCTCTCTGTATCATGATTCTCTACCACTTGGCTGTCTGTTTGTCAGACTGCAGTGGCTTGCACGTTTCTGTGATGCTGGAAGCTATACTACTGGTATTTCAAATACCAGCCAGGTCACCCATGGTGGACAGGTTTCAGTGGAGCTTTCAGACTAAGACTAGGAGGAAAGGCCTGGTGATGTACTTCTGATAGTTAGCCAGTGAAAACCCTGTGGATCCCAACAGAACATTGTCTGATACTGTGCTGGAAGATGAGCCCCTAGGTTGGAAGGCACTCAAAAGGCACAGCAGCCACAACAATGGACTCAAACATACCAGCAATTGTGAAGCTGGTGCAGGACCAGGCAATGGTTTGTTCCGTTGTATATGGGGTCGCCATGAGTCAGAACTGACTGATGGCAGCTAACAACATCTTAATTTGATTATTCTGAGTTACTGTGTTATATATTATGCAGATTAAAATTCTTTACTTGTATTATCATTTTACTATGGGAAACAATCCCCATTGTTATGTAAACTACGAGGCTCTAACAGATTTTTGTGTGAACCATTATTAATGATGCCATTATTATTCTGCCCATTTCAGGCCCTTTTTGGTTTTCCAGATGTGTATGTTCTGTAGGCTATGAGTTTTTTTTTTTTAAATTGTACTTTAGATGGTTTACAGAGCAAACTAGTTTCTCATTAAACAATTAGTACACGTATTGTTATGTGACATTGGTTGCCAACCCCATGACATGTCAACACTCTCCCCTTCTCAACCTTGGATTCCCTATTACCAGCTTTCTTGTCTCCTCCTGCCTTCTAGTCCTTGCCCCTGGGCTAGTGTGCCCATTTAGTCTCATTTTGTTTTATGGGCCTGTCTAATCTTTGGCTGAAAGGTGAACCTCAGGAGTGACTTCATTACTGAGCTATAAGGGTGTCTGGGGGCCATACTCTCAGGGTTTCTCCAGTCTCTGTCAGACCAGTAAGTCTGGTCTTTTGTTGTGAGTTAGAATTTTGTTTTACATTTTTCTCCAGCTCTGTCCAGGACCCTCTATTGTGATCCCTGTCAGAGCAGTCCGTGGTGGTAACCAGGCACCATCCAGTTATACTGGGCTCAGTCTGGTGGAGGATATGGTAGTTGTGGTCCATTAGTCCTTTGGACTAATCTTTCCCTTGTGTCTTTGGTTTTCTTCATTCTCCCTTGCTCCAGGTGGGGTGAGACCAGTGGAGTATCTTAGATGGCCCCTCACAAGCTTTTAAGACCCCAGATGCTACTCACCAAAGTAGGATGTAGAACATTTTCTTTATAAACTACTTTATGCCATTTGAGCTAGATGTTCCCTGAGACCATGGTCCCCACAGCCCTCAGCCCAGCAATTCAGTCCCTCAGGGAGTTTGGATGTGTCTACAGAACTTCCATGATCTTGCCTTGGACTAGTTGTGCTGGCTTCCCCAGTATTGTGTACTGTCTTACCTTTCACCAAAGTTACCACTTATCTATTGTCTAGTTAGTGTTTTTCCCTCCCCAGCCCTCCCCTCACTCATAACCATCAAAGATTGTTTCTTTTTGTGTGTAAATCTTTTCATGAATTCTTATAGTAGTGGTCTCATACAATATTTGTCCTTTTGTGATTGACTTATTTCACTCAGCATAATGCCCTCCAGATTCACCCATGTTGGGAGATGCTTCACAGATTCATCGTTATCTTTTCATAGTATTCCATTGCGTGTATGTTCCATAGTTTGTTTATCCATTCATCTTTTGATGGGCATTTAGGTTGTTTCCATCTTCTTGCTATTGTGAACAATGCTGCAATGAACATGGATGTGCATATGTCTATTCATGTGATGGCTCTTATTTCTCTAGGATATATTCCTAGGAGTGGGATTGCTGGATCATATGATACTTCTATTTCTAGCTTTTTAAGGAAGCACCATATCATTTTCCAAAATGGCTATACCATTTTGCGTTCCCACCAGCAGTGCAAAAGAGTTCCAATCTCCCTGCAGCCTCTCCAACATTTGGTATTTTCTGTTTTTTTGATTTGTGCCAGTAATATTGGGTAAGATGGTATCTCATTGTAGTTTTGATTTGCATTTCTCTAATGGCTAGTAGAGCTTGGTGGATTCGAACTGCCGACCTTTTGGTTAGCAGTGGAACTCTTAACCACTACGCCACCAGGGTTTCCTTTTTTTTTTTTTAATGGCTAGTAATCATGAACATTTCCTCATTTATCTGCCAGCCGCTTGAATGTCTTATTTGGTGAAGTGTCTGTTTATATTCTTTGCCCATTTTTTAATTGGATTATTTGTAGGAGATTTTTGATGCCCACAGTTTATTAACGTTGCTACAACATTCAGAATGTATTCATAATCATAGATTTCAGTCTTTTTGCTTATCAATTTGCACAATTTTTCCAAGTTGGGTTGATTGCAGGGGGACATTATCAAAACAGGTGTTCCAGCTCTGTATGGTGTTCCAGGCCTGGTATGGAATGTTCTGTGTTGGTAGGGTTCCTGTGGACCCTGGACGTTTGCCTTCCTGAGGAAATAATGCCATAAACGAAGGTCACTGTTTCCTGTTCAGAATATTCCTTTTAGTTTCTGTTTTGTGAGAAATCTATATAAAGTTCTCTGTTTTCCCGTGACTACTTGTCCTCCTAGGCCTGAGGTTGCTTCTCGAGTGGAAGGGTTCCTTCTTGGTAACTGGACATTCATTATTACCTGCTCATCAGAAAGCGTTAGTGCTTCTCATCAGAGAGTGGAGTTTCCTTGAAGCGCTTGTGGCACCAGGATTTGAGGTGAGAGGATAAAGAGGTCCTAGTCCCTTATTTGGAGTACTTGGATGGTGCAAATGGTTCATCCACTCAGCTGCTAACTGAAAGGTTGGAGGTTCAAAATCACCCAGATGTGCCTTGGAAGAAAGGCCTGGCGATCTACTTCTGAAAAGTCAGCCATTGAAAACTCTGTGAATCACAAGGGTCTGATCCAAAACTGATCCTGGGAATGGCGCAGGACCCGGCAGCATTTTGTTCCATTGTGCGTGGGGTCGCCCCGAGTCCGGCCTACTGAATGGCAGCCAACAAAGTGAAGGCTGAAGGTTCCGCACCAGGTCGGTGCAGGAGGGGAGAACTGGATGAATCAGCAGACAGATGTCACCACAACGACCAAGTGCCGGGTGAGCTCTTAGGAGGCCAAAGAACAAAGTGATTCCTGTGGGCTGGGCCAAGTGGGAGAGGCTTAACAACGGAAGTGGGATGTGGAGAAGGGTGGACAGGCATCCAAGAGAAAAAATGGTCCTCAGAGGAGGAGAAACCGAGGAAACAGCTGCCTGCAGACCCGGGAATGCTGGGTGGGAGCTGCATCGGCCGGTTCCCCAGAAGCTGACTTGTCAAACTGGCGATGAGTTTGAAGGGGGCGTGTAGGGTAACCCACTGTATTTCCTGATTGCTGCTTCTGCGCGCAGGCATGATGAGCATGCCCTAACCTAACAGAGGGTGCACTTCTCTCTCCTCTGGTCCCTCTGCCAGCTTTTATAATGGTAGGTCCTCCATCCCTAAAGAATTACCTGTCTCAGTAAATATTTGAGGTGCAAAGAACTGGAGCATTGTGAAAACTCTGTGAACCCACTCCACCCTTCCTTCCATTGAGCCCAGTGCGGGGCGGGGCGGCAGAGTGTGGGTGAGGAAAGCGTCCTTCACTTGGGCATAAACGAGCCCTGGCAGAGACATCATCGCCAGCACCAGGGCTCCAGTTTTCAGTAAATGGAGTGAACGTTTCTACATGAAATGGGATCGTTAAATGCTGACAGGTCTCCCTTAACAAGTCCCTGGGTGGTGCAAATTGTTAGCTCAGCTGCTAGACAAAGGTTGGAGGTTCAAGTCCACCCAGAGGTGCCTCAGAAGAAAGGCCTGGCAATCAACTTCCGAAAAATTAGCCATTGAAAACTCTATGGAGCACAGTTCTATTCTAACACACATGGGGTCACCTTGAGTCAGAGTCGACTCCACAGTAACTGGTTTAGTCTCCCTTATGCTTTCCTTCTCAATAACGTGCCTCCAATGGCCTTATCATAGTTCGGACACAGCAGAGTATCATAGCATGGTTTTACCTTCAGCGAGTCTTTTCCTTACATAAATCCCACTGTTCTTTAGTGAAGGGAACGTCTTTCACACCCTACCCAGGCAAAGACAAAGTCAAGATATGCCTGTGTCTGTCAACCAGATGTTGTCATTGTTGTTAGTTGCCATCAAGTCAACTGCTCCATAGGGTTTTCAAGGCCGTGACCTTTCTGAAGCCAGGCCTTTCTTCCTAGGTTCCTCTGGGTGGGTTCAAACCACCAACCTTTGAGCGAGTAGTCAAGTGCTTAACCGTCTTCACCACACAGAGACTTTGTCAACTAGACAATGACTGTCATAAATCAGGCCAAGGAAAACTGAGGCGAAAGCAGAAAGTGCTTTCAGGGAGCTTTGTAAGGGAGGACATCAGGAAGGTCTCACTCAACCTCCTCCAGCTTTCGACCTGAAACTGCCTTCCCTCATAAAGATGAAGCTTTAACCTGAACATGCTCCGGGAAGATGATGTCTTCCCTCACCCTCACCCTAAGGAGTCTACATTGTATTTTCCCTTTGATAAGGAATGGGACTCTGGGTGCTTAAAGAAAAGAGACTGCAGATATGAGAAAACACTGCCAAAAAGGAAACTTAGCATCTTAAAACCAGCTATCGTCTACCCAAATTTGCTGAAATTCATCATAGCTTTGTTTGCAATGGTTTGAATCATGCCAGCGCTCTGAAAACATGTGTCTTGTTTTCCTTGTTGAGATTTGTGGTGCTTTAATACTGTATGGTCTGACCACTTACCACCTTCCTTTTCCCATTTCATTCTTTCCCTTTCTCTCAAACTCTTTTTGTAAACTATTTCAATCTCCTCTATTTCTGATCCTGAGTTTCCACCTTGGTTTTTGCTGTGCTGTGTTCATTTATTGGTTCTCAAAGGTTGCCTCCCTTCCCAGGTCTAGAGGGGCATGATTGCCATGAGATAAGACTGTCCCTTAGAGACATGAACACCAGGTTAGATTACTGAGTTGAATAATTCTATCTATTAAAAATATTGTGATTACCCTTATGCTTTTCTGTTTGTTTTATCTGATGGCATAGATTGGTAACTAATATTTCTATGCTTAAAAAAGGGAATTCGTTAGACAGTGTGGATTGATCAGACATGTTCTTCTTTAGAAAAGAAATTGGCTCTATATTTCTTTTTGGAGTTCCTGGGCGGTGCAAACAGTTAACAAGCTCCACTGCTAATGTAGGGTTGGTGGTTCGAGTCCACCCAGAAGCATCTCAGAAGAAAGCCCTGGAGATCTAATTCCAAAGATTCAGCCACTGAAAACCCTATGGAGCACAGTTCTACTCTGACACACATGGAGTCGCCATGAGTCGGAGTCAACTCGACAGAAACTGCTTTGGTTGGATACTTCCTTTTGTGTCCTCTAGTCCCTGGGTGGCGCAAATGGTTTGCGTTGGACTACTAACCTAAAAGTTGACAGTTCAAACCCACCCTGCAGCACCACAGAAGAAAGGCCTGGCAATCTGCTTCCGTAAAGATTACAGCCAAGAAAACCCTATGGAGCACAGTTCTACTCTGACACATATGGGGCTTTCATGAGTCAGAATTGACTCGGCAGCAATGTGTTTTGTTTTTTGGTTTTGGGTCCTTAGTGATAGCTACAGCTGAGACTTCTTCCCACCGTTCCCTTTGTCTCAAGCATCCTCTCACCCATATCTCTTTGCGAATCGTTATTTTTAAAACATTTACAATTGGTTCTGTCCTTGGTGGTGTCAATTAGATCACTATCATTTGAATTGAACACTAAGGTACCGTGTTTGCTATTAAGTTAAAAGTTTCCTGGAACATCTAGGTCAGTTGGCATAACAAAGCTTATTAAGAAAATGTTCTGCGTCCTACTTTGGTGAGTGGTGGCTGGGGTCTTAAAAGCTTGCAAGCGGCCATCTAAGATAAATCAGTTGGTCCCAACCACCTGGAGTAAAGGAGAATGAACAACACCAAAGACACAAGAAAAGTATTAGCCCAAGACACGGAAAGGGCCACATAAACCAGAGGTTTCATCAGCTTGAGACCAGAAGAACTAGATGGTGCCCGGCTACCACCAACGACCGCCCTGACAGGAAACACAACAGAGAGTCTTGGATGGAGCAGGAGAAAGGTAGGGTGCAGAACTCAAATTCTAGTAAGAAGACCAAACTTTATGGTCTGACTGAGACTGGTGGATCCCCGGAAATCATGGCCCCTAGATTCTCTATCAGCCCAGAACTGAAACTGAGGCCAACTCTTCAGACAGGGATTGGACTGGATTGTTGGACATAAAGTGATACTCGCGAGGAGTGTGCCTCTTAGTTCAAGTAGATACAAGAGACTAAACGGGCAGCTTCTGTCCAGAGGTGAAGTGGGAAGGCAGAGAGGGTTAGGAGCTGGTTGAATGGAGATGGGGAATCAGGGGTGGAAAGGAGGAGTGTGCTGTCTCATTTTGGGGAGAGCAATTAGAGTCACATAGCAATGTATGTATAAATTTTTGTATGGGAAAAAATAAAAAAAAAGTTTCCTAGAGCAGGTCCAGTTCTTTTAATCCTTTTGATAAACAGCTGCTTTAAAAGTCCCATTTGGAAGATTCTTATTTTGAATTAGGAATTCTTATCCCTAAATAATTTGAACAATTCCAGGCAATGTGGGCTTCACCCAAGTCTACATCCATTCGAACTGTGCAGTTTAAGCCTGAAAGAGAATTCAGGCGGCTGCAGTTGACCAACTACAAAAAGAGATCAAGCAGCTGAACCAAGAACATCTGAAGAGCCTACTAGGGGCATATTCTACCATTTCTGTCAATTGAAATACCACTGCCAAATCATACTGTTCTCTAAAAGTTCGGTTAGTCCTGGGTTATGGTTCACAGCCCTGTGCGCATTATAAGCCCGTTAGCCCTCTCTGCATTCCTCTGAGCCAGGGAGCTGACAAATGAAAATCACCCAGTTTCCAAATGTGGACTCAGACGCACAGAGAGCTTAAATAACTGCAACGGGATCACTAACTCAGGCAGCAAAGCAGTGCACACATGAGACCATGGAGGTATCCAAATGTTCCACGGGACTAAACGTAGTAAACTCTCTGGCACCAGTGTTCCTTTAAGCAGCAGATACACACAGCTGAACAACACAGAACACCTCTTTATCCCTAGCGCCTGGAAGGAAACAGGCTAACTTTAGGCAGCATGTCCACGTAGGGATGGTCTCCTGGGCCATCTTCTCTCTGAGTCAGTTTTCTTTCCACCTATGTTTCTGGAGCCCCGGTGGCACAGTAGTTAAAAGCTGTGGCTGCTAACTAAATGTTGGCAGTTCAGATCCACCAGACACTCCTTGGAAACCCTATGCGGCAGTTCTGCTCTGTCCTACAGGGTTGCTATGAGTCGGAATTGACTCGATGGCTGTGTGTTTTATGTTTAAGAGCATGGATTCTAGGACGGGAAATGCCAGAATTCAATCTTAGCCCTGCTACTGAGTTTCCTTGTCTGTGAAATGGAGATTAGTCACATTACCTACCTCAGACAGCGTGCTGTGAGTATTGAATGTAATTCATGCAAAGCACACAGAACAGAACCTGGCACCTAAGTGCTCAATAAATGTTAATTGTTTCTCTGTTATCATTTAATATGCTTCCTTTTCTTCTTTGGGAAGCTTCCTCATGCCAAGCCCTCCTGTTCTCTTACTTCCTCTTCCTATCAAAATATCAAGGGATTCAGTATCAGTCATTGACATTTTAGTGAGAAAGTTTCATGTTACCTCTGCCAGCTGCTTTGCTTGTCAAGCTTTGTCCCTAATTGTGGAATGAAAAACTCTACTTCTGTTTAAGAAATTTCAAGTACCATAAATATTTTCAGGGGGCAGGGAAGGTGGGAGATGAGAACAAGAAAAATTCCAGTTACTTTTAGAAGCATGCTATCCTTACTGCTAAAACCACATCCAGAGGAAACCTGCTTGAAAGTGTTTTCAGGTTCCTCTTCTGCAAGGCACAGCCTACCCACCTAGCCACGCCCTTCTTTATGTTCCTTCTCCACCCCTATTTTGTTGCTTTCTGCCTCAACATGAGCAACTGTCCCTTTACTCACCCTTAACTTTGTCTTCTTTTCTCCTGCTCCAAACCAGGACCTCCAAACACCAGGAATGCAGGCCTATATTCATGTGTCTCTCCTCTCCCGATGACAACCACTTCTGGCCTAGGTTCTCCTCATCCCAACCCTGCTTTGCAGGGACAGTACTGTTGTGTGGACCAAAAGTCAGAAGATATAAACTGTAAAAGTATAATTTGCATACATAAAAGTAAAACTCACCTGTCTTGGGAGAAAGTACAGCCAGAACGCTCCTTAGAAGAAAGGAGAGCAAGACTTCATTTTACGTACTTTGGACATGTCATCAGGAGGGACCAGTCCCTGGAGAAGGACATCTTACTTGGTAGAAGACCCATTGCCATTGAGTCAATTTTGACTCATAGCTACCCTACAGGATGGAGTAGAACTGCCCCATAGAATTTCCAAGGAACACCTGGTGGATTCGAACTGCCAACTGTTTGGTTAGCAGCCATAGCACTTAACCACTATGCCACCAGGTCAGCGAAAAAGAGGAAGACCCTCAACGAGATGAATTGACACAGTGGCTGCAAAAATGGGCTCAAACATAACAATGATCGTGAGGATGGCCCAGGACCAGGCAGTGTTTTGTTCTGTTGTACATAGGGTCGCTGAGTCAGAACTGACTCGACAGCACCTAACAACAACAACAACAACACAAAAGTAACACTAGCTCATATGTGACCACTTACCGTTGCCTATCAGCATAAACCCCCCAAAAAACCTGTCACGTTGAGTTAATTCTGACTCATAGCAACCCTAAAGGACAAAGTAGAACTGCCCCCATAGAGTTTCCAAGGAGTGGCTGGTGGATTTGAACTGCTAACCTTTTGGTGGTGCAGCTGAACTCTTAACCACGGTGACACCAGGGCTCCCCTATTAGCAAAATAGAGTCTATATTATTAAATATGTAAAATATTATCTTTATTATTCTTTGTTTGAAATAACAAAACTTTGTTCACATATGCTTGGCCTTCTGAATTAGTTGCTGTTATGGACAAATTGTGTCCTCCAAAAATATGTGTTGAAGTCCTGGCGCTTGTACCTGTGGATGTGATCCTGTTTGGAAATAGGAGGTTTTCTTCTGTTACGTTAATGAGGTCATACCAGAGAAGATGGGGTCCTAACCCTAATCATTCCTGAGTTGTAAAAAGAGCAGAATAGACACAGAGACACACACGGGGAGGACAGATACCATGTGAGGGTCCGCTACAAGCCAAGGAACCAAGGAATGCCTGGGGCAACCAACATGGAAGGAATCGACATGGATGAGACCTGGATTTGGACTTTTAGCCTCCAGAGCTGTGAGAAAATAAATTTCTGTTTCTTAAAGCCACATACTTGTGGTATTTCTGTTACAGCAGCACTAAGAAACTAAGACAGTTGCCCTTGTAGTATCAGCACTTGATCATAGCATTGCCCATCGTGTTTCTGCGTCTAGGTGTGCTGAGCTGAGCTGCAGAGCTGAGCTGCCAGGTGTCCGAGTAGTCAATTAACACGAGGAGCCAAATGAAAGTAATAGTCAAGTCCTTAATGGCTTACTGCGAGGTAGTATAAGTAAGGAGCTAAATAGGAGAACGCACTGACTCCCTAAACCCAAACCAAACCCGTTGCCGTGGAGTCAATTCCAACTCATAGTGACCCTACAGGACAGAGTAGAACTGCCCCATAGGGTTTCTGAGGGGCAGCTGGTGGATTCGAACTGCCAACCTTCCGGTTAGCAGCTGAATGCTTAACCACTGTACCACCCACGGAACAGCACCTAGCGAGGATCAGATGGATCAGTGCAGACATGGGGAATCGTGTCACTGCTGAGGGTGACTGGAACAAAAGGCTCCGCCCCAATTTGTGGCCCTGGGACAGAGTCCATAGTCCCAGAGTGGAGAAAAATGTCTTCAAAGCCCCTGATAAAGTGGTCTCAGCAGAGGTGCCTGACACAGTTCTCAGCACATGGCCCTTGATAAAGAGTCCTCTGTACAGAGGCGCCTGGGCTAGGATGCAGATATGTGTAACAGCAGGGCCGCCGAGGGCTGAGTCCCACGGCTACTCTCTCCAAGGATGCAATGCCCTGGTTCTGCACCAAGTCTGGTTAGGGAAGCAGCTTTCCCCTGAGGCCTGCCAGGTAAAGCCTTTGAAATTGCCTGTGGTCAGGCCTGAAAGATCACATATAGGATTTTGGCCTGGAGCCAGATTCCTCACTAGGTATGTGTAATTAAATACATGGAACTCAACTATACCATCCTTTGCTACACAGAGGGAGTCAACAGATAAGGAAATGTAGAGAAGGGACAGAAGGGGGAAGGTAGATATGAGAGAAAGAATTTCCAAAGGCCTGTGATTATTTTTCCTAAGGACCTCTCCCTAAACTTTACCACCCAGAGGTAATATTTCAAAACCACCAAGGTTTAAATGGCAGGGGGGTCTCAGATTTAAGCTCTACTCAATAGGTCCCTACGTGGTGCAAATTGTTTGTGCTCAATTGCTAGCCTAAAGGTTGGCAGTTTGAACCCACCCAGTGATACCACGGAAGAGAAGTCCTGGCAATCTGCTTCCATTAAGATTGCAGCCAAGAAAACCCTACGGAGCAACTCTACTCTGAAACACATGGGGTTGACATGAGTTGGAATCAACTCAACAGCAACTAGCAACAGCATCCTTGAATGACAATCTACTTTTCAAAGACTCTTTTTTTTTTTTTTTTTGACAGAAATAAAGATTATAGCTCATGCCACAGTTTTAAATGACATAAAATACTTGACTCATCAGAAACACTAGCCAGTTTTTCTTCTAGCTCTGGGAAAATTTGAGGTGCTTGTTCCTCTATCATTTGATGTCTTTTGTTAAAACCACATTATTTATATTTTTATATGAAGATTATAGGCATCTCAATTTTTAATTCACTACCTCGCTAACACTCTGTTCATACGTTTTAAAAGCTTCTTTGTCTCTTCCTATAATCTCAAAAGTAGCAGATTTTATTTCCTCTACTAGTGTCTCCCGTAAATTGTTTTTACTGGCAGTGCCGGCCGTGTACTCTTCAAAGATGATCAGGATCATCACTGTTTATGTAGGCACCAAAATGTTGGAAGGAATTTCCTCAATGGAGTCAGATTTACAGGCTGCCTATTGTTATTTTAGCATGAGTGTGCCCAAATGTAAAATATTTGACCTCACGATCATCCGTTCAGGACATACAGCTTTTATTTTTGTTTCAATAATGCAATGGTTTCCAAACTATGCTCCATAAAAACTTCAGGAGTTCAACAAGGATTTTTTTTCCACTTTTTTTTTTAAATTGTACTTTAGATGAAGGTTTACAGAGCAAATTAGTTTCTCATTAACAATTAATCCACATATTGTTTTGTGACATTGGTTGCCAACCGCACGACATGTCAACACTCTCCCCTTCTCCACCTCGGGTTCCCCGTTACCGGCTTTCCTGTCCCCTCCTGCCTTCTTGTCCTTGCCCCTAGGCTGGTGTGCCCATTTAGTCTCATTTTGTTTTATGGGCCTGTCTAATCTTTGGCTGAAGGGTGAACCTCAGGAGTGACTTCATTACTGAGTTATAAGGGTGTCTGGGGGCCATACTCTTGGGGTTTCTCCAGTCTCTGTCAGACCAGTAAGTCTGGTCTTCTTTTTTTTTTTTTTTTTAAAATTTTGTTCTACATTTTTCTCCAGTTTGGTCCAGGACCCTCTATTGTGATCCCTGTCAGAGCAGTCGGTGGTGGTAGCTGGACACCATCTAGTTGTGCTGGACTCCATCTGGTGGAGGCCGTGGTAGATGTGGTCCATTAGTCCTTTGGGCTAATCTTTCCCTTGTGTCTTTGGTTTTCTTCATTCTTCCTTCCTCCAGATGGGGTGAGACCAGTGGAGTATCTTAGATGGCCCTTCACAAGCTTTTAAGGCCCCAGACACTACTCACCAAAGTAGAATGTAGAACATTTTTATTATAAACTATGTTACGCCATTTGAGCTAGATGTTCCCCAAGACCATGGTCCCCACAACCCTCAGCCCAATAATTTGGACCCTCAGGGAGTTTGCATGTGCCTACGGAGCTTCCATGACCTTGCCTTGTACAAGTTGTGCTGGCTTCCCCAGTATTGTGTACTGTCTTACCTTTCACCAAAGTTATCACTTATCTGTGTCTACTTAGTGTTTTTCCCTCCTATCCACCCCACTCATAACCATCAAAGATTGTTTCTTTTTGTGTGTAAACCTTTTCATGAGTTTTTATAGTAGTGGTCTCGTACAATATTTGACCTTTTGTGACTGACTTATTTCACTCAGTATAATGCCCTCCAGATTCATCCATGTAGTGAGATGCTTCACAGATTCATTACTGTTCTTCATCGTTTCATAGTAATCCATTATGTGCATATACTGTAATTTGTTTATCCATTTATCGTTGATGGGCACCTGGGCTGTTTCCATCTTTTTGCTATTGTGAATAATGCTGCAATGAACATGGGTGTGCATGTGTCTATTCGTGTGACGGCACTCATTTCTCTAGGATATATTCCTAGGAGTGGGATTGCTGGATCATATGGTATTTCTATTTCTAGATTTTAAGGAAGCGCCATATAGTTTTCTAAAATGGTTGTACCATTTTGTATTCCCACCAGCAGTGTATAAGAGTTCCAATCTTCCCGCAGCCTCTCCAACATTTGCTATTCTGTTTTTCTGATTTGTGCCAGTAATGCTGGGGTGAGATGGTATCTCATTGTGGTTTTGATTGCATTTCTCTAATGGCTAGTGATCATGAGCATTTCCCCATATATCTGTTAGCTGCTTGAATGTCTTCTTTGGTGAAGTGTCTGTTCATATCCTTTGCCCATTTTTTAATTGGATTATTTGTCTTTTTTTGTAGATCAACAAAGAATTTTTGAGCATCTTAGAAAACAGAGAGTATATCAGTGGATTTTTTTTCATGGTGAAAATATACATAACAAAATGTACTTCATCTCAACAATTTCTACGTGTATAATTCATTAACATTGACTACACCCTTCGAATTGTGCAACCCTTCTTGCTATTCTTTTCCAAATCATTCCACCACTATTAACATCATCTCAGTGCCCCTGTCTTAGTCATCCAGTGCTGCTCTAACAGAAGTACCACAAGTGGATGGTTTTAACAAAAGAGAAATTTATTCTCTCACAGTCCAATAGGCTACAAGTCCAAATTCAGGGCATCAGCTCCAGGGGAATGCTTTCTCTGTTGGCTCTGGAGGAAAGTCCATGTCATCAGTCTTCCTTTGGTCTGGGAGCTTCTCTGCACAGGAATGTCAGGTCCAAAGGACACGCTCTGCTCCCAGCACTGCTTTC
>NW_004443980.1:6010517-6019979 GCF_000243295.1 Trichechus manatus latirostris
AAATAAAAAACTCCCCTAGTCTCCCTTCCTGCTACCCCTAGTTACCACTAATAACCTTTGGTTTCTATATGTTTGCTTATTTCATGTATGGGAGGTCATACAATATTTGTCCTTTTGCGACTGCCTTATTTCTCTCAGCATGATATTTCAAGGTTCGTCCACGTTGTGGCATGCATCAGGACTTCTTTTCACTTTAAGGCTGAGTAGTATTCCATTATGTGTATATACTGTACCACACTTTGTATGTCTACTCATTTGTTGATGGGCATTTTGGTTGTTTTCACCTTTTGGCTATTGTGGGAAAGTGCTGCAATGAACATTTGTATACAGATTTGTTTGCGTTCCTGCTTTTACTTCTGGGTTATGTACCTAGGACTGAGATTTCTAGGTCATGCGGTAGCTCTGTATTCAACTTTTTGAGGAACCACCGAACTGTTTTCCACAGTCCTTGTACCATTTTACATTCCCACCAGCAAAGGTTGAGGGTTCCAGTTTCTCCACAACCTCATCAGTACCTATTGTTTTATGTTTTTTTGATCATAGCCATTCTAATAAGGGTGAGGTGGTATCTCATTGTAGTTTTTATTTGCATTTCCCTAATGGTTAATGGGAGTCCTGGTGGGATAGTGGTTAGAGCTCAGCTGCTAACCAAAAAGAAAGGTAATTCAAATCCAGCAACTGCTCCTTAGAAACGCTATGGGGCAGTTCCACCCTGTCCAACAGGGTTGCTATGAATCAGAATCAACTAGACGGCAATAGGTTTTTTTTTTTTTAAACAGTTAATGGAAGCCCTAGTGGTGCAGTGTTTAAGAGCTCAGCCGCTAATCAAAAGGTCAGCAGTTCAAATCCACCAGCTGCTTGTTGGAAACTGCGGGGCAGTTCTGCTCTGTCCTATAGGATCTCTGAGTCAGAATCCACTCTGATGGCAATGGATTTTTTTGTTGTTGTTAATGACTAATGAGGGTCCCTGGTGGTGCAGTGGCTAAAACACTAGGCTGCTAACAGAAAGGTCAGAGGTTTGAATCTACCCGCCACTCCATGGGAGAAAAGAAGTGGTAGTCTGCTTCCAGAGAGATTACTGTCTTGGAAATCTATGGGGCAGTTCTACTCTGTCTTACAGGGTCCCTGTGAGTCAGAATCGACTCAGCAATGGGTTTGGTTTTGGTTTAATGGCTAATGACGTTGTGCATCTTTTTGTGTGTTTGTTGGCCATTTGAATATCCTCTTTGGTGAAATCACAGTGGATGTTTTTATTTTGTTTTGTTCTTAGTAATATTTTATTGTGTTTTTGGTGAAAGTTTACACAGCAAATTAGGTTCCCATTTGACAACTTCTATGTAAATTGTTCAGTGACATTAGTTACATTTTTCACAATGGGTCAACATTCTCTTTAATTGTGTTCTGGTTGTTCTGTTTCCAGTGCTCTAGTTTCCCTTCCCCGTTATCTTCTCATCTTTGCTTTAGAGTAATTATTGACCTTTTGGCCTCATACTGATGGTTTTTTAATGAAGCACCATACTCACCATACTCACAGCTCAGGGGATAGTTTCAGTTCAAGGTTTAAAGAATATCTCAGTGATAGCCTCAGGGAGACTTCTAGTCTCAACTGGTCCAGTAAGACTAGACTTTTTAAGAATTTGAGTTCTGCTCCACACTTTTCGTGCATTCTCTCCGGGTCCGTCTATTGCGGCCCTGATCAGAATAGTCAGTAATGGTAGCTGGGCACCGTCTAGTTCTTCCAGTGTCAGGGTAGATGAGGCTATGGCTCACGTAGACTATTTGTCCTGTAGACTAGTTTCTTCTCTGAGACTTTGGCCATAGCAGATATTTTTTATTTGTGTCCCAAATTATCCCCTCCAATCACTGCCCCATAAGGCATTACTACTCTACTGACAATTAACTAAGAAACTTGGGTATACTTGCACAAATTTGATTGAAATTTTATAATTCAAATCATATTTTATATTATGCTAATATTTTTTAGCTTTATTTTATTTTATTTTTATTGTACTTTAGGTGAAGGTTTATAGAACAAACTAGCTTCTCATTAAACAGTTAGTACACACCCCATGACTTGTCAACACTCTCTCTTCTCGACCTTGGGTTCCCTATTACCAGCTTTCCTGTACCCTCCTGCCTTCTAGTCCTTGTCCCTGGGCTGGTGTGCCCCTTTAGTCTCATTTTGTTTTATGGGCCTGTCTAAAGAGTGTTTTATGGGACTGGCTAAAGGGCAAACCTCAGAAGTGTCTTCATTACTGAGCTAAAAGTGTATTCTGGGGCCATACTCTCCGGGTTTCTGCAGTCAGGCCATAAGTCTGATCTTTTTTTTTGTGAGTTAGAATTTTGTTCTACATTTTTCTCCAGCTCTGTCCGGGACCCTCTATTGTGATACATGTCAGAGCAGTCAGTGGTGGTAGCTGGGCACCATCTAGTTGTACTGGACTCAGTCTGGTGGAGGCTATGGTAGTTGTGGTCCATTAGTCCTTTGGACTAATCTTTCCCTTGTGTCTTTGGTTTTCTTCATTCTCCCTTGCTCCAGATGGGGTAAGACCAGTGGAGTATCTTAGATGGCCCCTCACAGGCTTTTAAGACCCCAGACGCTACTCACCAAAGTAGAATGTAGAACATTTTCTTCATAAACAGTGTTATACCATTTAAGCTAGATGTTCCCTGAGACCATGGTCCCCACAGCCCTCAGCCCAGTAATTTGGTCCCTCAGGGAGTTTGGATGTGTCTATGGAGCTTCCATGATCTTGCCTTGTACAAGCTGTGCTGGCTTCCCCAGTACTGTGTACTGTCTTACCCTTCACCAAAGTTACCATTTATCTATTGTCTAGTGTTTTTCCATCCCCATCGCTGCCCTCCCTTGTAACTATCAATGCCTGTTTCCTTCTGTGTGTAAACTTTTTCATGAGTTTTTATAGAGTGGTCTCATACAATATATGTCCTTTTGTGATTGACTTATTTCACTCAGCATAATGCCCTCCAGATTCATCCATGTTGGGAGATGCTCCGCAGATTCACCAGCACTGCATAGTATTCCATTGTGTGTACGTACCATAGTTTGTTTATCCATTCATCTGTTGATGGGCATCTAGGTTGTTTCCATCTTTTTGCTATTGTAAACAATTGTATGCTAATATTTATAGAGTACTTATTATGTGCCAGTATTTACCTGGATTATTTAAAATAGTCCTCTTAATGCTCTATGAGGTAGGTGATCTTATATAATATCCCCTTCTACAGATGAGAAAACAGAGACTTAGGTGAAACGTGCTCAAGGTTTCAGAGTATCACGCAGCTGGGCCAGGATTGAAACCCTCACATTCAGCTGCATGGCATTCTTAAACATTTGCTCTTCTACCTTCTAACTAGTTACAGGCAACTTGAGGTAGAATATCTTCTACAGGATCAAGCTTCAAATTTGTATGTTAGGTTTGGCCTCTCCCTCCAACATACCTTACCTTGCCAAATACATGAATGTTAAACTTGGAATTTCAGGTATGTGTGTTAATCACGTACAGGGCTCACCTTTGTACAGGTGAGCCCTAGCTGTTTTCTAGGCAGTTAGTTGAGAGCCTATACTCTCAAGCTCCACTGGCAAATAGGATGGCAAAGGCTACATTCTCTGCTAAATGTTCTTGTGGCACAACCTCCTCCCAAAGGCTCTTGGGTCAATGTTGCTCAGGGAAGGTCACTGTGGTACTCCAAAGCTCCCAGCTCCTTCAGTTCTGACTGCAGCTTGGCTGCCCCAGGGTTCCTGGATGCTCCACAGACCAGCAAGCTGTCCCTGGAGGCTGCCCTCTCCTCACTGCTTACAGTTTTGCAGAGGTTGTTGGATTGCTGTTCTCTTACTGGTTGACCTTGTTGACTCCAAGTCTGAGATGCCATAGGGGTGAAGGAGGTTATGCTGTTGGTGCCCTATTGCTGCTAACACGACTGATCCCTTACGACCAAATATGGCCCCTGACACTCACCACGGCCACTCTGCAGTCTGCAAATATGCTCACACTGACTCCACACGTAAAGCTTCTCCGGCCCTCGGTCCCCATGGTCCAACAATTATGGGAGGTGGCCATTCTGAGGCAGTCATCAGGGTGACCATTCAGTGGCCCAAGAAAACTGTGAACCTGTCTGCCTCAGCAGATGGAGTCGTTGGCTCTCAGTTACTACTTCATGAACAGGAGTGTGGTAGACAGGCCTTCTGTGCTTCTGGGTAAGTCCTAGAGTGCTTACTAATTCCTGGATCCCACAGCGTAGCCTTGTTTATCAAACAGCAGCATGCATCCTCTACTGGAGTTACAGACCAGACTCCTGGGAGGATAGATTAGGAGAAACTATGATAAGCACTGGAATCCTGGGTAGTGCAAATAATTAATGTCCCTGACTACTAACCAAAAGGCTGGAAGTTTGAGTCCACCCAGAAATGTCTCAGGAAGAAAGTCCTGGCCATCTACTTCTCCTCCTGCCAAAAAAAAAATACTCTATGACACTTGTGGTTGCCATGAGTCAATTGACTCTATGGCGACTAGTTATATCTTGTCATCCCTTCACCTGAGGACTATATCCTGTATTGTTCTGATGATTTTACTTTAAGGCCAGGAACCTAAGATTCATTCATTCATTTGTTCATTCATCCATCCATCCATGCACTAATTGTTCTATCCATTGATCCATTCACATACTATAGAGCATTTAGTGAGCCCCTCCTGAAAGGAGAGTTTCAAGCAGGTGGGCTTATCAATCATTAACAATACACAGTCCATGCTGTTGAGAAGATTATAGTTTATTGGGAAAAAAAAAGACAAATAAATAGGCAATTGCACTTATCATTGCAATTGTAATAAGTAGCGTTATTGCCTCTGCAAGCCCTGAGAGGACACATTGAGGTGTACTGATCATCCCCTACCTACTTTGGGGATCAGGCTATCCCATCCTAAGGTGGCTCCTGGCCACCCTCATTACGCCCTGCAGGGTCTGGGCTAGGGTTCAATTTGGAAAGGAAAGTGTAAAATGCTGCAAACTTTGCTAATGAACCATTCACTTTAGAAGTGAAACTTAAATATCAGCAATACTGGGAGAAAATACTCAATTTTCTGACTTGGGGAAGCTTTTTATCCTTTCCTTTTTTACATGAAATCATTTAGATGACTTGCCTGAGCACTGGAGAATGCTAATATATGAAGTGTCAGGGCCCTTATACAGTCAATTCAAAATACTTCTTCTGAATTGCGATTCTGTTTCCAGGCTTCAGTGGGTACTTCGCAGTGCTTACAGTTAAGATGTCTCAGAAGAGAGGCGGGGCCAAGATGGCGGAGTAGTCAGATGCTTCCTGTGGACCCTCTTACAACAAAGACCCATAAAAACAAGTGATTTGATTATATATGGCAATCTGGGAGCCCTGAACATCAAAAGGATAGTTGAGGAACTGGACTGAGTGGCAGGTGGAGGGAGAGACGGTTCGGAAGCAGCAAGGAATTGCCAGACCTGACCCAGCGAGAATCTGAGCCATTCAGGCCTGATCAGCTCAGGGTGAGCGGTGAGCAGTGAGCAGTGAGGCAGGCAAGCATCGGTGCTCTGGAGGTGTATTCCTCACTAGGAGATACCCAGCTGCTGAGAGTCTACTCCAGCCACCCAGAAGCAGTGAGAAGCAGCCGTTGACAAAAGATAAGTACTTGCATGCGGCTTACCATGCGGGTCAAAAATACCTCCCTTAGGGAAAAACCTGTATCCCAATTACCTCCCCACTCACTCCCTGCTCTGCACTGGGTCCCAGACCAGCTTCAGCAATTGCCAAGTCCCATGGGCCAGAAATAGGATCCATCAGACTCCCGGAGCCATTCTCCCAGCCTTGGAGAGTGAACAAATTAACAAACGGGAAAAAATAAACTGCTGGCTCTCCTAAGCCAGGAACCCAGGACAGGTACAGCTCCTTTGCCAAGGAACAGGCATAAGTGATCCATGGATTTGGAGTGTCTTTCCCCCAAACAGACTTGTGTGGGCCCATTTCAACAGCATAGGCCCTCATTACTGCAAAACAACAGGGTATGTACCGGAACTCTAACTTCAACTGTTTCAGCTGTAAAGTGGCAGGTTCTTGACATTTGACACTCCTCTGCCCATTAAGCAGGGTCTTCACCTATCCACATCAGTGGTCTGAGGACTGGTGGCTCCACCCACACCACCTAGCCACCTGTGGTAGGGGCCCATGAATAAGAGGTGCCCCCTAGTCCTTACAGCCAACAGCATTAGGTACTCATAGTCCGGCTGCAAAACCCACTCACCTACCTGCTCTAGAGAACAGGGACATGCCTTCCTCCTGGACACTCAGGGGTGGCAGTCAGCCCCCTGCCTTGCTCAGAGGGTGTCCCCCTGCTGCAGCCAGATGCCTGTGTCCACACCAATCACTCATGACTGTCTAGGACTGTAAGTGAGAGACTACACCACACAATTGGTGGCTATCTATCTGGGCACCAGAGCTGAATCCATACAGGAGGAGTGGGTGGACTCCTGAGCTCACATACCTAGTAACAGATCTAACTACCTGGTGGCAGGACATTAGAGCTTCAAAGATGCCAATAATCAAACTAGCTCATATGAGCAGACTATTTGGGCATATCAAAACAAGAAGCTAGGACATAGTAAGCTAATATAAAATAAATAAATATGATAACTTATTGATGGCTCAGACAAAACAGTCAATATCAAATCACATAAAGAGGCAATCCATGATGGCTTCAGCAAGTTCCCAAAATAAAGAATCTAGAAATTTTCCAGAGGAGGAAAATTTCTTGGAATTACCGGAAGCAGGATACAAAAGATTAATATACAGAACTCTTCAAGAAATTAGGAAGAAAATTAAGCAAAATGCAGAACACGCAATAGAGGAAATTGAAAAGATTAGAGAAGAGCATAATGACAACTTTAACAGGCTGCAAGAATCCATACAGAGACAGCAATCAGAAATCCAGAAGATTAACAATAACATGTCAGAATTAGACAACTCGGTAGAAAGTCATAGGAGCAGAATTGAAGCAATGGAACTCAGAATTAGTGAGATTGAAGATAAAGCACTTGACACCAACTTATTTGAGGAAAAATCAGATAAAAGGATTTAAAAAAATGAAGAAATGCTAAGAATTATGTGGGACTCTATCAAGAGACATAACCTACAAATGATTGGAGTACCAGAACGGGGGGGGATAACAGAAAAAAAAAAGAGAGAATTGTTGAAAATTTGTTGGCAGAAAAATTCCCTGATAGTGTGAAAGATGACAAGATATCTATCCAAGATGCTCATCGAACCCCACATAAGGTAGATCCCAAAAGAAAGTCACCAAGACACACTATAATCAAACTTGCCAAATCAAAGATAAAGAGAGAATTTTAAGAGTGGCTAGGGATAAACGAAAAGTCATCTACAAAGGAGAGTCAATAAAAATAAGCTCGGACTACTCAGCAGAAACCATGCAGGCAAGAAGGCAATGGAATAACATATATAAAGCCTTGAAGGAAAAAACTGCCAACCAAGAATTATATATCCAGCAAAACTGTCTCTCAGATTTGATGGCAAAATTAGGGCATTTCCAGATAAACAGAAGTTTAGGGAATTCGCAAAAACCAAACCAAAATTACAAGAAATACTAAAGGGAGTCCTCCAGTTAGAAAATCAGTAAGATTTTCATAAGATAACAACCCAAGACTAGAACACAGAACAGAGCAACCAGATATCAACCCAGACAGGGAAATCACAAAAATAAATCAAAGCTAAAACACTGAAAATAGGGAAACAGATGTCAATATGTAAAAGACGACAACATTAAAACAAAAAAGATGGACTTAAAAAATGTAGACATAGATTTTTCATATGGAGAAGAAGTCCAGGCGATATAAAGAAATAAAAGACTGCTGGTAAAAACTTAGAAAAATAGGGGTGAATATTAAGGTAAACACAAAGGAAACTAACAATCCTAAAAGTGAAAATAAAAAACTAGAAAAATATAAAGACTCAGCAAACACAAAATCAACAACAATAAAAAAGATGAAAAGAAAATACATGAAGAAAAATGACTCAGCACAAAAAATTATGTAGAACAAAGAAACTGTGAACAACACGCAAAAAAAGACATCAAAATGACAGCACTAAACTCATACCTGTCAATAATTACACTGAATGTAAATGGACTAAATGCATCAATAAAGAGATAGAGTGGCAGATTGGATAAAAAAACATGATCCGTCTATATGCTGCCTACAAGAGACACACCGTAGACTTAGACACAAGCAAGCTAAAACTCAAAGGATGGAAAAACTATATCAAGCAAACAACACTCAAAAAAGAGCAGGAGTGACAATATTAATCTCTGACAAAACAGACTTTAAAGTAAAATCCACCATAAAGGATAAGAAAGGACAATATATTATGTTTAAAGGGTCAATTCACCAGGAGGAAATAACTATAATAAATATTTAAGCATCCAATGACAGGGCTCCAAAATGCATAAAACAAACTCTAACAGCACTGTAAAGAGAGATAGACAGCTCCACAATAGTAGTAGGAGACTTCAACACGCCACTTTCGGTGAAGCGCAGAACATCCAGAAAGAAGCTCAACAAAGACATGGAAGAGCTAAATGTTACAATCGGCTAACTTGATCTCATAGACATATACTGAACACTGCACCCAACAGCAGCCAAGTATACTTTCTTTTCCAACGCACACGGAACATTCTCCAGAATAGACCACATATTAAGCCATAAAGCAAACCTTAACGAAATCCAAAGCATCGAAATATTACAAAACATCTTTTCTGACCATAAAGCCATTAAAATAGAAATCAACAACAGAAAAAAGCAAGGAAAAAAAATCAAACACATGGAAACTGAACAGCACCTTGCTCAAAAACTAATGGGTTATAGAAGAAATTAAGGATGGAATAAAGAAATTCATAGAATCAAATGCGAATGAAAACACATCCTACCAGAACTTCTGGGACACAACAAAAGCAGTGCTCAGAGGTCAGTTTATAGTAATAAATGCACACATCCAAAAAGACGAAAGGGCTATAATCAAAACGTTAACCCTCAACAAACAGAAAAAGAGCAGCAAAGGAAGCCCTCGGGTGCCAGAAGAAAGGAAATAATAAGAATTAGAGCAGAATTAAATGAGAGAGAACAGAAAAACAATTGAAAGAGTTAACAAGACCAAAAAGCTGGTGCTTTGAAAAGATCAACAAAACTGATAAACCATTGGCCAAACTGACAAAAGAAAAACAGGAGAGGAAGCAGATAACCCGTATAAGAAATGAGGTAGGTGATATCACAACAGACCCAACAGAAATTAAAAGAATCATAACAGAATACTATGAAAAACTGTACTCTAACAAATTTGAAAACCTAGAGGAAATGAACAAATTTCTAGAAACTCCCTACCTACCTAAACTAACACAAACAGAGGTAGAA
>NW_004443980.1:6021800-6066416 GCF_000243295.1 Trichechus manatus latirostris
CTGGAGAGGTTGTGGAGAGACTGAAACACTGTTGGTGGGAATGTAAAATGTTACTACCACTTTGGAAATCGATTTGGCACTTCCTTAAAGCTAGAAATAGAAGTACCATATGATCCAGCTATCCCGCTTCTTGGAATATATCCTAGAGAAATAAGAGCCGTCACATGAATAGATATATGCACACCCATGTTCATTGCAGCACTGTTCACGATTGCAAGAAGATAGAAACAACATAGGTGCACATCAGTGGATGAATGGATAAACAAATTACGATATAGCCACACAATAGAATACTATGCAGTGATAAAGAACAACAATGAAGCTGTGAAACATAACATGGAGGCAGCTGGAGGTCATTATGCTGAGTGAATTTAGTCAGTCACAGAAGGACAAATATTGTATAAGACCACTATTATAAGAACTCAAGAGAAGGTTTAAACACAAAAGAAAACATTCTTTGACGGTTGTGAGGGTGGGGAGGGAGGGTGAGGGTTATTTACTAACTAGATAGTAGATGAGAATTATCTTAAGTGAAGGGAAGGACAGCACATACTACAGGGGAGGTCAGCAAAACTGGACTAAACCAAAGCTAAGAAGTTCCTGAATACAGTCAAATACTTTGAGGGACAGAGTAGCAGTTTAGGGGTCTGGGGACCATGCATTCAGGGGACATGTAGGTCAACTGGCATAACAAAGCTTATTAAGAAAATGTTCTGCATCCTACTTCGGTGAGTGGGATCTGGGGTCTTAAAAGCTTGCAAGCTGCCATCTAAGATGCATCAATTGGTCCCGACCACCTGGAGTAAAGGAGAATGAAGAACACCAAAGACACAAGGATAGTATTAGCCCAAGAGACAGAAATGGCCACATAAACCAGAGACTTCATCAGCTTGAGACCAGAAGAACTAGATGGTGCCCAGCTACCACCAATGACCGCCCTGACAGGGAACACAGCACAGAGTCCCTGATGGAGCAGGAGAAAGATGGGTGCAGAACTCAAATTCTAGTAAAAAGACCAGACTTTATGGTCTGACTGAGACTGGAGGATCCCCAGAAAGCATGGCCCCTGGATTCTCTATCAGCCCAGAACTAAAGCAATTTCTGAGGCCAGCTCTTCAGACAGGGATTGGACTGGACTGTGGGACATAAAGTGATACTTGTGAGGAGTGTGTCTCTTAGCTCAAGTACAAGAGACTAAACGGGCAGCTTCTGTCTGGAGGTGAGTTGGGAAGGCAGAGAGGGTTAGGAGCTGGTTGAATGGACATGGGGAATCAGGGTTGGAATCAGGAGTGTGGTGTTACAGTACGGGGAGAGCAATTAGAGTCCCGTAACAATGTATGTATAAATTTTTGTGTGGGAAAAAATTTAAAAAAGGATGTGTCAGAAGGACAATTGTTTTGCTATGCACCTTGACTCTGACAATGTTGATGAAGCAAACTACGTTGTAGTTGTTTCTTAATGTTCTAGACCCAGTAGGCGTTCATATTTTCAATGAGTCTTCACTTGGAACACTCCTGCTGCTTCACTGCTTCACTGCTTCACAGCTTCACTGCTTCATTCTCCACAGACTTCCCAGAATGACCTTGACTTAGACCTGCTTTACTTTATCTAGGGCAACATTTTGCCTTCCCTTCTTCTGCTTCAAAATATGTCATTAAATTAAAGCCTTTTAAAAAAATTTTTAGTTCTTGGACTCTTTATGCAGTCAATTTTTCCCTCTGCCAGATATTTATATGCAATTCTGATATTTATAACACTGTTAGCCTGACCCAATAATAGCTCAAACGTCCATCTTGTTCCAGTAGAAAAATCCTCTTGGATAGAAAAACTAATTCAATCAGTGCCTGATATGATATCCCTGGGTGACAGAAATATTTAAGTTCTTGGCTACTGACCAAAAGGTTGGAGGTTTGAGTCTACCCAGGAACACCTCAGAAGAAAGGCCTGGCAATCTACTTTAGAAAAATCAGCCATTGAAAACCCTATGGAGCATAGTTCTACTCTGACACACCTGGAGTCGACATAAGTCATAACAGACTTAAAGCCAAGTAGTATGATAACACTTTCACTTATGTTATTTTATTTACTTCCCAAGATAACTCTATAAGGTGAGTAGAACAGTGCTTGGCACATTTATTGAAAAAAATGAAGAAAATTATTATCCCCATTTTACAGAGTAGAAAACTGCAGATGGAGGGGTCACATCATTTGCTGGAAACCAGTGGCCAAAGGAGGTGTGACTCGCCATTGTTTACCCGCCTTCAGAACAAAAACAAAACAAAACAAACTAACAAATCTGTTACTGTCCAGTTGATTCCAACTCATAGTAACCCACAGGACAGAGTAGAATTGCCCCTTAGGGTTTCCAAGGAGCAGCTGGTGGATTTGAACTTCGGACTTCTGAGAGCTCTGCCTTCAGAAGAGCAAATGGTAAATACTCCTCCAGGAAGGCTTATACTGCGTCATCATCTGATGTCCTAAGGAGCACTAGTGGCACAATGGTTAAGTGCTTAGCTGCTAACCAAAAGCTTGGCAGTTGGAACCCACCCAGCAGCTCCATGGGAGAAAGATGTGGCAGTCTGCTTCAGTAAAGATTACAGCCATGGAAACCCTATAGGGCAGTTCTGTTCTGTCCTTTAAGGTCACTATGAGTCAGAATCAACTCAATGGCACACAGCAACAACAAGGATTTTCTAAGTCACAGTAATCAAACAGTTAATAAGGCCCTCAAGTAACAAAGTCTTCTAATCCTCAAATGTGAAAGCAAAAAGCAAGACTACCTCTGAGTTTGTGTTGGGTAAAAGTCTCTCCTGAATCTCTCATGGTCTTGGATACCAATCATCCATCCAAAGAAGTGTAGAGAAATTCTCAGGAAAATTCACAGGGCAAAATTAATTGTAATGACTAATTTATGTAAGAGCTCATGAAGTAACTGTCTTTTACTGAAACAATCTCTGCTCAGACTCTTTGTCTGCTTTGTTGAGATGAACTCCTTTCCAGAAGGCAGGTTTCACCCCACAGCCTGTCTCCACTCTCCCTTCCCCAGCCTACCTACCCCTCTGGGTCCTGATCTTTTCACCCCCACCCATGAACCAAATCTATTCCTGTCTGTGTAGACCATCGTTTGTGAACGCTCCCAGCACCCAAAACACTACTGTGTCTCTCCTCACTTATTACAATCAAGACCCTGCTCCTTGATGCTGACTTTACAGTCTTGTCTCACCCACTGGTGTCTCCTTTTCCTGAACTGCCATTGCATTGGTGGACATAGCCATGTTGTTTAGTCCTTAGTCTTGTCTCCCCACCTTGATTCTACACTTGATGCCCCCATTTTAAGCATGCTCCTAAATATGTCTTAATCGTCCCCCAGACACACTTGGAGTAGGTTTAAGAGGTGGGTGGTGTAAAGTTCTACTAAGAACTTCTCATAAGCTACTCCCACCCCCTAAAACCAAACCCGTTGCCTTCAAGTTGATTCCATCTCAAAGTGACACTACAGGACAGAGTAGACCTGAACCGTAGGGTTTCCAAGGCTGTAAATCGTTATGGAAGCAGACTGCCACATCTTTCTCCCATGGAGCAGCTGGTGGGTTCAAACCATCAACCTTTAGGTTATCAGCCTAGTGCTTTAACCACTGTGCCACCAGGGCTCCCTTTCCCACTCTCTACTACCAGTAAACCAGTTGCAGTCAAGAGGATTCCAAAGCATGGTAGCCCCGTGTATGCCAGAGTAGCACTGTGCTCCATAGGGTTTTCAATGGCTGATTTTTCAGAATTAGATCACCAGGCCTTCATCCTTGGCATCTCTGGGTGGGAACTTCCAACCTTTCTGTTAGCAGCCAAGCAGGTTAACCATTTGCACCACCCAAGGAACCGCTTCCCACCTGCTATTAGGCACTAAATATAAGAGGAACCCTGGCACTCTCTCACCTTTCATGGCCTTAGTTCTGAACTTCTTCTACAAAAAAGGAGAGTCCTGCTCCTAATGGCTTTTTACAGTTTTCCTTCTCTCCATAAACTGAAATACAGACTCAAACCCAACATGTCCACAGCTGACCTCGCCATTTCCCCAAAACCTGTTTCTTCTTTATTGCCCACCTAAATTAATGACACTGTCTCCATCTACTCATTTAACTCCTCTTTCCCTCTTACCACTGTACTCCTAGTACATTAGGAGATACTTAACAAATATTTGATAAATAAATGAAGACCCCACTATAGGTCACTGATGCTGTAAGATGTTAAAGGGGGGGGGGTTGTCATATGATACACGTCATGATATATGGATACATCTTATTGTTGGGTGCTGTTGAGTTGATTTCAACTCATAGTGACCCCATGTGACAGAGTCGAATTGCCCCATAAGGTTTTCTAGGCTGTAATCTTTATGGAAGCAGATCATCAGGTTTTTCTCCCATGGAGCTGCTGAGTATGTTTGAACCACCAACCTTTTGGTTAGCAGCCAAAGACTTAACTGACGTGCCGTCAGGGCTCCTTGGGTACAACTTAAAATCTAATTAATATGCCTTGAGCAGTTCTGTGAGAAGAGAAACTTCTCTTAGAAAGGGCTATAGTCTGATAGGCAACATAATTGAAATGTTTAACACAGTTTCCCAAAATCTGACTGCTCTTTGTGACCTGAAAAAACTGAGGACCAGACCCTGGATATGAAATGACCTTACCGGATTGAAAGGATCCCATGAAGCTCAGCCCCAAACAATCTACTGAGCGCCCTCTCCACTCCCACTGCAACGAGGTGGAAATGCCACCTCTGCACCACGGCCTGCGAGGTCTCACAGCATGAGGCCCCTGACTGATGTTCTCCCCCTCCCACCCACACTCTCTCAGTCACTGTGTTCTAGCTGCCTGTTCCTCACACACTCCCAGGTCATTCCTCTCGGGGCCTTTGGACTTGCTGTTTGTTTGGCCTAGAACTCTCTGCCCCAGGTTGTCACACGTGAGCTTCTTTGCATCCCTCGGTTCTCAGGTGGAGCATCACCCTCCTCAGGCCTTTGCCAACCAGCTGTGTAACTTGCCCCCCACCCGTCGTAACACTCACCATAAACTACAAGCATTTGGTATATGTCCTTGTTAGCTTTCCGTCTACCTCCATCAGAAAGTAAGCTCTATAAGGGCAGGGAACTGCTCTGGTGCATCCTCTGCAGTATCACTAGAACCTAGAAGGGCCGTTGTCGTTGTTGTTAGCTGCTATCAAGTTGATTCCGACTCATGGTGACCCCATTGGTACAGAGTAGAACTTGCTCCATAGGGTTTTCAAGACTGTGACTTTTCAGAAGCAGATCATCAGGCCTGTCTTCCAAGGGTCTCCGTGTGGGTGTGGGTGTGGGTTTGAACCACCAACCTTTTGGCTAGTAGTCAAGTGCTTAGCAATTTGTGCCATTCAGGATCACAACTGCTCAATAAATATGCTGGATTAATAAATGAATGAATGAACAGGAGGCTGTGCTCAGAGTTGGGCTATAAGATTTTCTTCCATCTGAACTCTTCAGTTTTCGGCCATTATACTGAGTGTCTCAGTTACCTGGTGCTGCTGTAGCAGAAATATCACAAGTGGGAGGCTTTAAAGAACAGAAACATATTTTCTCACACTTTAGGAGGCTAGAAGTCTGAGTTTAGGGCAATGGGGAAGGCTTTCTGTCTGTTCTGGGGGAAGATCCCTGTCTCAGCTTCTATAGCCCTGGCAATCTTCATGTGGTATCTATCTTCCCTCTTTTGTGGCATCCATCTTCCCTCTTCTGCACTTGCTTGTCTCGGTGTCTATGCTGTTCTTTATGTCATTCAAAAGTGATTAGGTGGTGAAGGGTAAGACAGTACACAATTCTGGGGAAGCCAGCACAACTTGTCCAAGAAAAGGTCATGGAAGCTCTGTAGACACATCTAAACTCCCTGAGGGACTGAATTGCTGGGCAGAGGGCTGTGGGGACCATGGTCTCGGAACATCTAGCTCAATTGGCTTAACACAGTTTATAAAGAAAATGTTCTACATTCTATGTTGGTGAGTAGTGTCTGGGGTCTTAAAAGCCTATGAGCAGCCACCTAAGATACTCCACTGGTCTCACCCCATCGGGAACAAGGGAGAATGAAGAAAACAAGATACAAGGAAAAGATTAGTTCAAAGGACTAATGCACCACAACTACCACAGCCTCCACCAGACTGAGTCCAGTACAACTAGATGGTGCCGGCTAGCACCACTGACTTCTCTGACCAGGGTCACAGCAGAGGGTCCTGGACAGAGCTGGAGAAAAATGTAGAACAAAATTCTAACTCACAAAAAAAGACCAGATTTAATGGCTTGACAGAGATTGGAGAAATCCCAAGAGTATGGCCTGGGACCACGTTTTAGCTCAGTAATGAAGTCACTCCCAAGGTTCACTGTTCAGCCAAAGATTAGACAGCCCCATAAAACAAAACGAGACTAATGGGGAACAACAGTCCAGGGACAAGGACTAGAAGGCAGGTGGCGACAGGAAAGCTGATAATACGGAACCCAAGTTTGAGAAGGGACAATGTTAACATGTCCTGGGGTTGTTAACCACTGTCATAAAACAATATGTGTACTAACTGTTTAATGAGAAACTATTGGTTCTGTAAACCTTCATCTAAAGTACAGTTAAAAAAAAAGAGGAAAAAAAAAGTAAAAAAAATACAAAAGTAATTAGGTTTACACCCACCCTACACTGATAACAGCCTTGTTAACATAACAAAGAAACCCTATTCTCAAATGGGATTACATTCACAGGCATCGGGCTCAAGGATCCAAATCACTTTTTCTATCCATAGCACTGAGTTCCCTGAGAGGATTTGATCCATAACACTGAATTCCCTGATAAAAATGACAAACAAAAATCCAGCCAAATGGACACCAACCATCTCTGGCTTCTGCATTATCTGCTCTCCCACTCAGACTCCTCCAGGACCCACCTGCCACCTCCAAACTTGACCCTTTTTCTCTGCTCCCCAGAGCAGAGTCAGGCCGCAATAGCCTTTCCTTCTTCCTATGGCCTGGCTGGGCTCCTCCTGAGCCTACTTAGGTCCCTGGGGTGCATGGCAAACAGGAACTCCACATATCCCAAGTGTTACTAGGAATAAGAAGGAGGATTGATTAATCAACTCAACGGCAACTAACAACAACCATCCCAGAACTTCTCCCCACGTTGTGTTTCTTTGATGTGTAGATGTGGGCCAGGCCCTTCACTTGTGCTGGGGATGTAATGTGCATAATGGATTCAGTTCACTGACCAGTGCCTTAGGATGCAAACGAGCCAAAAAGGCAGGAGTTTGGGAGGAGATTTAAATGTGCATCTGTCAGAATGGTCACTTGCCAAATGATGTTTGTGTTCCATAATTCCACCACTTAACCTCAAAATCCAGCATTACATGCACTATGGGCTTGGTGTCTAAAGACTTAGAGAAGAACTTCTGACACTTCTAAGCCCAAATGATGGACGCTGCCTTTGAAATTGTAAGGCCTTTTTGAGGAATGTCACTGTACTCCTGCCAGGGCCTGAGAAATACCTTTGGGGTTCTTTGCACAGCACACTGGCCCAGCAAGAGCATTGTGTACACGCAGATCTTGGAAATGGATTGCCTGGTCATCTAGCAAACGAAGGATTGTGTGATTCTCTGGTTGAGAAGAGATAAAAAGCATGGATCAGACAGGGTGAAATGTGGCCAACAGTTGGCAAGGGCTTTCCAATGAAAATAAAAGTTCTTAATAAAGAGTGGAGCACGCAGTTTCAGATCTCCTTGGAGAGAGAAGTTGGTGTTTGTCCTTAGAAATTTTATATCAGGTGTTAGATTCACAAAATGGTCAGGCAACTTTCTGGAAGCCCAACTGCTGAGGACAGGGAATCACTGTGTTCACGGCTGGGCTGGGGCTGCCTGAAGGGGATCACTCATGCGGAGGTTTGAGGACCAGACCTGGCGGAAGCCCAGCCCAACTAAGAGCAACGCGTTATCCAAGAAGAGACAAGGGCCAGCCCCGAGAGAATCTGGAAAGACAAAGAAGCCACTGTTCTGCCTAACAAGTGCCAAGAAACCTTAGTTAACCTCATTGCGTTTACTCAGACATTGAGCAACAAACTCATCCCTATGCTTTACTGATAAAAATATCTTCTGGCCAGAGTCGGAATCAGATAACATGAATTTGGATGTATTTGAAAACAAATGGAAAAATGGGAAATAATAATGCTGTGGTTACCACAAAAGCTCAAAGGGCTGGGAATTTGGTGGTTTTGAAATGGATTCAGTTCTTCATTTCCTGGCACTTCTATGTTTATTCCTGTGCCCTTGCGGGGGATACAGTGACTCATTTGCACACAGGGTCATGCACTACTGTCTGGATACTGATAAACTGTCAGAGACAAAGTTAAGGCAACCAGAGGCAAATTTTACCAAACTGATCTATATTGCTTAGCTCATAAAGTGTTTTTCTAAATTAAATCAAATCAGTAAACATTTATTAAGCCTCTGTCTGTCATATGAGATGCTAACACACAAAATTAACAGAATTTGAAATGCAAGAAAATGAAGGAAAAAAACAGCTGTGTGGGGACTATAGTCAGTCTTTTCTGAATTGTCTACACACAGTTAGAGACAGGAAGTGAACTAACTTACTGACAGCCAAAAAGGAAACTTTTTCTGGGAAATCTCCCTTAATATAGCCAAAACAAATAGTTTGATTTGGGAGAAAACAAAAGTTAAAATAAATGTAAAACTGACTTTTACATTAAGATGCTAGGTAATTCAAACAACTTAAAAAAAAAAAATACTGAAAACTTCCTATATGTAGTAAGGTCTTTGGGTGGCACAAATGGTTTGCACTTGATTACTAGCCTAAAGGTTGGTGGTTCAAACCCACCCACCAGTGCCATGGAAGAAAGGCCTGACAATCTGTTTCCATAAAAAGTACAGTTAAGAAAACCCTATGAAGCAGTTCTATTTTGTAACAAATGCAGTTGCCATGAGTTGGAATTGACTTGATGGCAATGGGTTTGGTGTTTTTGGTTTACTATGTGGTAGGTGCTGGTTATACAAAGTCAAAAGACATGGTTGACATTGTTAAGGACAAATTTTAACTTATATTATTCAGTGCAAAGCATATTATCCTGTGCAAAACATTTTTCCTTCATACTCAAACCTTATTTTGAGAGTGGGGATGTTAGGAGAAGAATAAAAATTATTGTACATGGAGTTTAAGAATTTGACAAATTCTGTCATGAATTCCTTATGCATCTAATGAAAAAATGTGGGGGCGGGGCCAAGATAGTAGAGTAGTCAGATGCTTCCTGTGGTCCCTCTTACAACAAAGACCTAAAAACACAAGTGAATCGATTATATACGACAGTCTAGGAGTCCTGAACATCAAAGGCAACGTTGAGGAATTGGACTGAGTGGCCGGGGGAGGGAGAGATAGTTCAGAAGCAGTGAGGGGTTATAAGACCTGACCTGGCGGGAGCCCGTGTCCTTCAGGCCAGGTGGGCTCGCATGCCCAGTGAGGCAAGCAGTGGTGCTCAGGAGGTGTTATCCACATCAGTAGAGACCTAGTGGCACTGACTCTACTTGGCCATCCAGAACCAGTGAAAAGCAGCACTCAATCAGCGAAAGATAAGTACTTGCATCTGGCCCACTGCACAGATCAAAACCCCCCCCTTTGGGAAAAATCTCTCTCACATTAACGTCCCCCCTCCCCACTCTGCACCAGGTCCTGAGTTGGCTTCAGTGATTGCTGAGTCCCCTGGGCCAGAAGTAGGACCCATCACACGCCCTGAGCCATTCTCCTGGCCTTGGAGAGGGAACAAATTAACAAACAGGGAAAAAATAATCTATCAGCTCCCCTAAGCCAGGAACTCAGGGTAGGCACAGCTCCTTTGCCTAGGCACAGGTATAAGGGGTCCATGGACTTTGAATGTCTTTCTCCCCTGCATAGACCTGTGTGGGCCCATTTCAACAGCGTAGGCCCTCATTACCACAGTATAACAGGGTATATACCTGAAGTCTAACTTCATTTGTTTCAGCTATATGGTGAAGTGGCAGGGTCCTGACATTTGACACTGCTCTGCCCATTAAGCAAGGTCCTCACCTACCCACATCCGGGGCCTGAGGACTGGTGGCTCCACCCATGCCACCTAGCTACTCACAACAGGGGTCCAAGAATAAGTGGTGCCCCCCATCTTTACAGCCAACAGCACTGGGTGCTCATACTCTGGCTACAAAACCCATCAACCTACGCACTGTAGGGAACAGGGGCACCCTTTTCTCCCAGACACTCAGGGGCAGCCATCAGCCCTCTGCCTTGCTCAGCATGTGATCCCCAACTGCAGCCAGATGCCTGTGCCTACACCTATCACCCATGCCTGTCTAGGACTGTAGGTGAGAGCCTGCACCACACACTTGGTGACTAACTTCCTGGATGCCTGAGCTGAATTCATACAAGAAAAGTAAACAGACTCCTGGGCTCACATACCTAGTAACAGCTCTAACCACCTGGTGACAAGACGTTAGCACTTCAAAGGCACCAGTAATCAAACTAGCTCACATGAACAGCCTATTTGGGCATATCGAAACAAAACAAGAAGCTAGGACACAGTAAGCAAACATAAAATAAACAAATGTAGTAACTTATTGATGGCTCGGACACAATGGTCAATATCAAATCACATAAAGAGGCAGACCATGATGGCATCAGCAAACTCCCAAAATAAAGAATCAAGAAATTTTCTGGAGGAAGAGAATTTCTTGGAATTACCAGAGGTAGAATACAAAAGATTAATATACAGAACTCTTCAAGACATCAGGAAGGAGATCATTCAAAACGCAGAACAAGCTAAGGAACATACAGACAAAGCAATAGAGGATCTTAAGAAGGTTATTCAAAAGTATATTGACAAATTTAATAGGCTGCAAGAATCCATAGACAGATAGCAATCAGAAGTCCAGAAGATTAACAATAAAATTTCAGAATTAGACAACTCAGTAGAAAGTCATAGGAGCAGAATTGAAGCAATAGAAGTCAGAATTAGTGAGATTGAAGATAAAAAACTTGACACCAACTTATTTGAGGAAAAATCAGATAAAAGAATTTTAAAAAACGAAGAAACTCTAAGGTTATGTGGGACTCTATCAAAAGGAATAACCTATGAGTGATTGGAGTACCAGAATGGGGGGGATAACAGAAAATACAGAGAGAATTGTTAAGGATTTGTTGGCAGAAAACTTCCCTGATATCATGAAAGATGAGAAGATATCTATCCAAGATGCTCATCAAACCCCACATAAGGGAGATCACAAAAGGAAGTCACCAAGACATATTATAATCAAACTTGCCAAAACCAAAGATAAAGGGAAAATTTTAAGAGTGGCTAGGGATAAATGAAAAGTCATCTACAAAGAAGAGTCAATAAGACTAAACTTGAACTACTCAGCAGAAACCATGCAAGCAAGAAGGCAATGGGATGACATACATAAAGCCTTGAAGGAAAGAAATTGCCGGTCAAGAATTATATATCCAGCAAAACTGTCTCTAATGAAGAAATGTGAACTGGTGATGGCATAATTCAGTGGATTCGTATCTGGTTGAATGACCATTCCCAAGCAACACTGATTTATTGACTGATGACTACTGAGAGCTGTCATTCTCCTCCTTGTGTCTCTGGATGCTGGAGGGTTCTCAAAGGCACCAAGGCTTATCAATATATCATGTATTTTTGCTTCTGATTGGACTTAAATCAACTTCACCCACCAAATGCTAACTGACAAAAGCAGGAAAGGACACTTGGCATCTATGTAATCAAATTCACTGCTCTAGCTACACTAAATTCCTTAAACAGGTTAGACCACCAGAAGACTATATGCCTAGACCACATTAAGTTAACCCATTGCCATTGAGTCAATTCCAACTCATGGCGACCCTATAGAACTGCCCCATAGGGTTTCCAAGGAGTGGCTGGTGGATTCAAACGGCTGACCTTTTGGTTAGCAGTCGAGCTCTTAACCACTGTGCCACCGGGGTAAGTTAACCGCCCATAAAATGATCTTCATTGTCCCAGACAGCTCTGGAAGGCAAGGCTTCTGGGCAAAAAAAAGAGGACAAATAAACTACCTGATATGATGGAACTTTTGAAAGGAATACACAGAGTCACTGAACCAAAAAGAATTGGTCAATGTTCAACCATCTCAGGAGGTAGCACATGATCAAGAAACGATGGTATTGAAGGCAGAAGTCTGTCTTAGGCTGGATTCTCTAAAGAAGCAAAACCAGTAAAGCATATAAATATATATAGAGAGAGATTTATATCAAGGAAATGGCTCACACAGTTGTAGAGGCTGAAATGTCCCAAGTCTGTGGGTCAGGATAGAGGCTTCTCCTGATTCACGTAGCTGCAGGGGCTGGTGAACCCAAGATCGGCAGATCAGAGAGCAGGGCTCTTGATCACAGGCTGCCAATATCGATGAATCCCAAGATTAGCAGGCAAGACTGCAGGTAAGCCTCTAGCTCCAGTCCCAAGAACCAGAGGTCAGATGAACAGGAGCCAGCTGCAGAATCTAGCATGAGCAAAAAGTTCCTGAGCCTTACCAGAATGTCCACTTATATTCGATGCAGACCACATACCCAGGGAAACTCCCCTTCAACTGTTTGGCTACTCACAGCACATCCCATCATGGGGGTGATCTCATATCAAATCTCTACATGGAAGTGATTACATTATATGACTGCCAAAACACTGAGAATCATGGCCCAGCCAAGTTGGTACACAGTCTTAACAATCACAAAGTCCAAGCTGCACTGAAGGAATTGGCGAAAAACAAGGCTCCAGGAATTGACGGAATACCAACTGAGATGTTTCAACAAACAGACATGGCACTGGAGGTGCTCACTCACCTATGCCAAAAAATTTGGAAGATAGTTACCTGGCCAACCAACTGAAAGAGATCTGTATTTTTTTACCCATTCCAAAGAAACATGATCCAACAGAATACAGAAATTATTGAACAATATCATTAATATTGCACACAAGTAAAATTTTGCTGAAGATCATTCAAAAGTGGTTGTAGCAGTACATCGATAAGAAACTGCCAGAAATTCAAGCCAGATTCAGAAGAGGACATGGAAGAAGGGATATCATTGCTGATGTCAGGTGGATCATGGCTGAAAGCATAGAGTACCAGAAAGATGTTTATCTGTGTTTTACTAACTATGCAAAGGCATTTGACAGTGTGGATCATAACAAATTATGGATAACATTTCAAAGAAAGGGAATTCCAGAACACTTAATTGTGCTCATATGGAATCTGTACATAGAACAAGAAGCAGTTGTTCGGACAGAACAAGGGGATACTGCGCGGTTTAAAGTCAAGAAAGGTGTGCATTACAGTTGCTTCCTTTCACCATACTTATTCAATCTGTATGCTGAACAAATAATTTGAGAAGCTGGACTGTACGAAGAAGAATGTGGCATCAGGATTAAGGAAGACTCATTAACAGCTTGAGATATGCAGATGACACAAACTTGCTTGCTGAAAGTGAAGAGGATTTGAAGCACTTACTGATGAAGATCAAGGACCACAGCCTTCTGTATGGATTACACCTCAACATAAAGAAAACAAAAATCCTCACAACTGGACCGATAAGCAACATCATGATAAATGGAGAAAAGTACAGTTTCCATATGCTTTGCACTCAGTTTCCCCTCTTATTAGTATCTTATATTAGTATTTGTGACATTTAATGACACATATTGATGCATTATTGCTAACTAAAGTCCATAATTTATTCAGATTTCCTTAGTTTTTACCTAATGTCCTTTTTCTGTTCCAGGGTCACATCCAGGAGACCTCTTTAAGGAGACCACATGACTTTTTCTTATTATGTTGCCTTTGGCTCCTCTTGGTTGTGATTGTTTCCCAGATTTTCCTAGTTTTTGATGACCTTGACAGTTCTGAGAAGTCCTGGTCAGGTATTTCATAAAATATCCCTCAATTGGGATTCACCTAATGGGGTTATGGGTTTTGGGGAGGAAGACCACAAAGGTAAAGGGCTATTCTCATAACATCATGTCAAAAGTACTTATTATCAAGATGACTTATCACCATTGATGTTGACCTTGATCATCTGGCTGAGGTAGTGTTTGTCACTTTTCTCCACCGTAAAGTTATCCCACCCCCTCTTTTCTATACTGTACTCTTAGAAGAAAGTTGCCACGCACAGCACACACTTAAGGGATTATGCTCCACCTCCCCGAGGGCAGAGTATTTACATAAATTATTTGGAATTCTGCATGGGCTATTTTTCTAATTCTCCAATTTATTTATTTATTAATCAATCACTTACTTACATTAGTGTAGACTCATGGAAAGTTATTTTATACTTTGAGTTATAATTGGATGCTGTGTTACTTATTTTGTTGCTCAAATTTTTCTAGCTTTGACCACTGGGAGCTCTTTCACTTGGCTCCTGTGTTCCCATGACATACCTTTATCATTGTGAGGTGTTTTTTTTTTTTTTTTTTTTTTTTTTTGGAGCACTTCTTTACTTTTTGGCACTACAAGATGTTACAGGCTCATTGTTTATGTTTCCTGTACCAGTGCTAGAACCAGCCACTTCTGCAAGGAGCCTGCTTCCTTTTAACGAAGAATGGCATTAGAAACCAAGATCTGGATGCTCGGTGTCCTCATGGCTATTGGAGAGATCATTGCTTCTACGCTTTCTCAGTTGACAGAGTAAAGAAATATATGTGTGTATAATAACCAGTTGTCTTAGTTATCTAGTGCTGCTATAACAGAAATACCACAAGTGAATGGCTTTCACAAACAGAAATTCAATTTCTCACAGTTTAGCAGGCTAGAAGTACGAATTCAGAGTGCCAGCTCTACGGGAAGGCTTTCTCTCTCTGTTGGTTCTGGAGGAAGGTCCTTGCCTCTTCTGAGCTTCTGCTACTGGGCAATCTTCATGTGGCTTAGCATCTCTCTTCCTCCATCTCTGTTTGCTAACTTTCATTTAATCTCTTTTACATCTCAAAAGAGATTGACTCAAGATACACCCTACACTAATCCTGCCTCATTAACATAACAAAGATTACCCATTCCCAAATGGAATTATAACTACAGGCATAGAGGTTAGGATTTACAACACATATTTTTGGGGGACTCAGTTCAATCCATAACACCAGTGCAATACATATCTCTAAATATTTCTATATGTAATATTTCTATAAGCCACCATCTGTATCTATATTAAGCTAAACTTGAGCTCATACTAGTGTCTCCGACTCTAATCCGTTACCATATGTATCATTCTAGCCATCTCCCCTTACTTGTTTGTAACCTCCTACTACAACAGCGAGAAACCTGGCTCCCACGTCTGCCGTCTATTCACTTAATTGTTCTATTCAAGTATACATGTATAGTGGTTTCAGAATTGTTAACATATACTTCCTTGAGAAACAACTTTATCAACTAAAGTACAGTGCTTATGTTCTGTTATGTTCTTTTTGCCTATAGTCTTACAGACAGAAGTTACTTAGGTCAACACCTATTTCCCTCCCCCCACCTTAGCGAAGTTATGGTATATATTTGTAATACAGTTAGATTCTTTTGCCACATTCTGCATTCCATCCTAGGAATTTCTTTTCAAATTTGCAAACATTAAGGGTCACACTTTGTGTTGTAATGTTCTATGTGTTTTGACAAATACATAGTGTCATGTATCCACCATTGTATTATACAGAAAAGTTTCACCGCCCTAAAAAAATCCCTCATGCATCACCTACTTAACTCCCACCCCAAACCTCTAGCAATCACTGATCCGTTTACCATCTCTATAGTTTTGCCTTTTCCAGAATGTCATATAAATAGAATCAGATAGTACGTAGCCTTTTCAGATTGGCTCCTTTCACTTAGCAATATTATTTAAGATTCATTTATGTCTTTGGGTGGCTTGATAGCTCATTCCTTTTTATTGCTGAATAGTGCTCCATTGTATGGATGTTCCACTGTTTATCTGTTCATCTACTGAAGAACATCTTGGTTGCTTTCAGTGAAGAATTTTTAGTAAATTGCAAACTTAAAATGATTAGCAAAATTATATGTCTTCCAAAAACGTTACTAGAATACTAAGACACATTGAAAAAAGTAGAGGAGTTAAATATTCATTGATGAACAACATGGCATAGTGATGAAGAACACAGTCTCTGAATTCAGAGTCCCTGAGCACTACTACCCACCAAGATATGTGAGCTTGGATAGATTACCTAACCTCTCTGTGCCTCCATGTCCTTGTTTGTAAAACAAGGATAGTAATTGTACCTATAGAGCATTGAACAGTACTTGGCTCAATAGACATTAGTTATGATTATAGTTGTTTATTTGCATGTATCATGTAGCAAGCACTTTACACACATTCCTTTATGCTTTCCAACAAACTTTCACAGGAGCATGATTACCCCATTTTATAGATGGAGACCCTGAAACTCAAAGACCAAAAATCAGTGGAACTAGGGCTTGAATTAGGTCTATGATATTGCAAAGACTGTGATCTTTCAACTTTACTACAGTGATTCACCAGAGCATATGAAAAATCTCATTTTATTCAGTCCTCAACAAAGTGTACCTGTATCTTCACTTTGAGTTGTCACATTTTAAGAAGGACCAACTAGAGTGTATAAAATGTATGTTGATAAGGGTGATGAAATGCCTGAGAACACTTTCAAAGGAGGTGGTACTGAAGGAACCAGGACTGGTTAGCATGAAAAAAAGGTGGGGAGGTGAGAAGGAAGTATACCAAAATGTTAACAATGTTTGTCTCTTAAGGGTAGGATAACAGGTAATTTTTATTTTCTTCTTTCTGCTTTCTAAATTTCTCATGATGAACATGTATTAATTTTTTTTAAGTAAACATTTAATTATACGTGAGGTTGGAAGTTCTTAAAAATGTCTTCAGTTATTTATATTTCTCCTGCTGTGAACTTGTTTATCTGTATCTTTTGCCCAATTTTCTATTTGGATGCTTTGCTTTTCTTGTTGATTTTAGATGGCTATGTTGTTGTTAGCTGCCATCGAGTATCTCCAACTCATGGTGACCCCATGTACAACACAATGAAATGTTGCCCAGCCCTGCACCAACTTCGTGATCGTTGATATACTTGAGACCATTTGTTGTGGCCACTGTGTATTCCAACCTAGGGGTTCAACTTCCATCACTTAATCAAACAATATTTCCTTGTGATCATAGGGTTTCCATTGGCTGATTTTCAGAAGTAGATTGCTGGACTTTCTTCCTAGTCTGTCTTAAGCTGGAAGCTCCACTGAAACCTGTCCACTATGGCTGATCCTGCTGGTATTGAAATACTGGTGTCATAGATTCCAGCATCATAGCAACATGCAAGCCACTACAGTATGACAAACTGACAGATGAGTGGTGGTTAGATAGATATGAATATAGATAAATAGAAATATGTACTTGTGAATGTTGCAAATACTTCCTTGTAGGGATCAGTTTTAAACCTTTATTCATTCATGCCTTTACCCTTAGTGTAAACACTGATCTGTGGGCTGGTTTATTTACTGACCCCTCACTTAGGTGCTAGTAGGAAGGGAAATGCTCCCAATTCCTTTTTGTTTGTTTGTTAGACTCATGGTTGTGATTTATTACAGAGAAATAATACAGATTAAAATCAATAGTGGAAAAAGACATACAGGACAACGTCCAGAAGAGACCAGGCACAAGCTTCCAGGTGCCTCTCCCAGTGGACTGACACAGACAATGCTTAATTCTCCCATCAATGATGTATGGCAACACACACCAAGTATTGCCAACCAGGGAAGCTCACCTGAGCCTTGATGTCCAGGGTTTTCACTTGGGTCAGTCACATAGGTATGGCTGACTGACCACATAGCTGATGTTACTCCAGCCCCTCTGGCTCATACTTTCAACTGGCTGACCTCTGAGGTGGCCAGCTCCCCTCTACCAGAAAGGGTTTAATCACAGGCTGGGGTCATGCTCAACTAGATGACTCCTGAGATCTCTTTCAACTCTGTCATGGATTGAATTGTGTCCCCCAAAAATATGTGTCAACTTGGCTGGGTCATGATTCCCAGTATTGTGTTATTGCCCACCATTTTGTGATCTGATGTAATTACCTGTATGTTATAAATCCTAACCTCTATAATTTTAATGAGACAGGATTAGAGGCAATTATATTAATGAGGCAGGACTCAATCTATAGGATTAGGTTGTATCTTGAGTCAATCTCTTTTGAGCTATAAAAGAAAGAATTGAGCATAGAGAAGAGGGACCTCATACCACAAAGAAAGCAAAGCCGGGAGCAGAAAGTGTCCTTGGGACCTGGGGTCCTTGCATTGAGAAGCTCCTAGACCAGGTAAAGATTGATGACAAGGACCTTCCTCCAGAGCTGACAGAGAGAGAAAGCCTTACCCCAGAGGTGAAGCTCTGAATTCAGACTTCTAGCCTACTAGACTGTGAGAGAATAAATTTTTTTGTTAAAGCTATCCACTTGTGGTGTTTATGTTATAGCAGTACTAGATAACTAAGACACACTCTGATTCCATAACCTGGGCTTCCTCTTATGAACACTAAATATTTTTAATTGTTTTAGCTCATTATGTGCAAATTGATGCTCATGAGTTTATTAATCTTCTCAAGCACCCAGAAAACAGCAGTTTGTTTTATGTACTTGGAAGAAATGAGCTTGTATTTCCTTAGAAAAATTTAATTGATAGCACATCAGAGGAAGAGCAATGATTATAGGACACAGGTGTATGGGGGAGGGGAGAGTCTGTAAGACTTAGTATTGCTCTGTACCAGACTAGGAGAAAGTGGAAACCTCTGTCATTCCCAAAGTGAAAAGACACTGAAGAAATCACAATTTATTTGTATGATCCTACCCCCACAAGGGTGCTCTACACCTTATTTACATTATCAGCAAGCTATCTAATTCCCACGAGCACCTCATGTGCATAGTCTCACCCAGTCATTTGGTGGGAGTTACAAAAACTATGGCTAGAAGGGCCATATTAAGTAATTCACTGAACCACAGATTCCTACTCAGGCCTACCTAGGCATTTTGAATCACAGCCTCTGCGGGTGAGGCCCTGGCAAGTATATTTGAAACTGTTTCCCAGCTGATTCCTATGTGCACCTCCGGTTAAGAAATACAGTTCTCAAGATTTAAGAATTAGAGCCCTTAAAGAACTATAAAAACCAGTTGCTGTCACGTAGACTCTGATTCATGGTAACCCCACGTGTGTCAGAGTTGAGCTGTGCTCCATAGAGTTTTCAGTGGCTCACTTTTTGGAAGACTATCACCAGGACTTTCTTCCAAGGCACTTCTGCGTAGACTCGAACCTCCAACCTTTCAGTTAGCAGCTAAGCATGTTAACCATTTGCACCACCCAGGAACTCCAAAGAACTATAAATAGTAGTGAAATGGCTTCCCTGAGTGCAAAGAGCAGACTTTCAACACTGGGAGGCTGGTAAAGAATTAGTATTTCATTCTAAGAGCAATGAGACGCCATTGTAATAGAGACTACATTGAAAACTAGATTCTAATAGGGCCAGAATGGGAATGAAGTTAGGTGGTTTTTGCAGTGTTCCAGGCAAAAGATGACACTGACTCTGACTGGGCCCTAACCACTAGGATTTAGTAATGGAAATGGGAGAACTATGGACACGTATAGGATATATTTTTGAGGTAGTGCTGACAGGACTTGCTGACGGGTTAAATAGACATTTCATGAGAAAGCATGTTACAGTAATCTTTTCCTGTACCCTACAGGTGAGACATAGTTAAGAACCTTTGGTCCAAGTAAAAGCTGTTTAGGGGGTAAGGAGGGGTGGTGATGGGGGGTTGGGGATGTTAGGGAGATGTGGAATGAGCCTTTTTCTGAATCTAGGAGCATAATCCATAGAAAGCCTTGCAAGGGCTTGCCCTAGGCACTCAACAGTGAGCCAGCCAGTGAGTCAATAGCAAAATTGACTCTACTTTCCTCTGTATTCTAACTGAATATACTAATTGATAAATATTGATAACTAAAACAGCAGTAATTGAATCAAATGAAATTAACTTTGTATTACACCATTTAAGCCAACATTTTATAAGAATGCCCCTATAATTCCTGGTGCTCTTAAACACATGTAGAGAGATGTTACCAATTGTCTGTACATATCCTTGCAGATACACGCCAGCTACATAAAGCTTTGAAAAAGACATGAAACTTTCAAATGTTTTTGGATTTATCTTGTTTTCCTTCTCTTTCCCTCACTGCCCATATACACATACATACGTACACCAGAATATACCTATATACAGTCAGGCATACATGCCCAGATAAAAAAAAACCTTTGCCAGATTTGGTTTTAGGAACTCCATAAACTAGCCTTCTACAGAAAAATTTTGCCACCGCCTGGTCTAAAAGGGCCTCCACATAGGATTTTACATCCTACCCAGTGACCATGTGCCCTCCTCTGGCCACTGCAGTGATCGGAGCTCTAAGGTCCAGTCTGTGGTATCCTTGCCACAACACCAGCAATGGCCCAGAAGGCACCTGCTCTGTCAGCCTGGGTCTCAAAGTGAAAGTGATATGGAACAGAGCTGAAACTGACTGTGATGGACACATACTGAAGGGAGAAATCAAGCTTTTTGTAAGCTGTGGGGAAAAGAAAAAACTAATTTGCAACTTTTCCTAATTAAAACTAGACTTCCTCCATTTGAATTAGGAAGTTGGTAAGATATTTTAACTGTCCTCTTTCTGATACTGATTCCTTACACTAGTTCTTCCTTCCTCTACCAATCTTCCTGACCCACATCCAACGCTTAGCCCAGACAACTCCTACTTTCTTATGAGTTTTTGCTTTCACCTCCTCCAGGAGGTCTTCTCTGACCACTGTAGTCTTGTTCACCTCCATACCTGTTGCTGTTGAGTCAATTCCAACTCATAGCGACCGTATAGGACAGGCAGAACTGCCCCATAGGGTTTCCAAGGGGCAGCTGGTGGATTCAAACTGCTGACCTTTTGGTTAGCAGCCATAGCTCTTAACCACTACGCCACCAGGACTCCTCACCTCTGTAGTCCTAGCATTTAGTGTGGCCCTGACATAAACCAAGAATAAATGAATTTATCAAAGGAGGCCAATGATGAGTTACTGAGAGGTGGTATAAGTTTTTCAATGATGCCGGAGAATTTCAGGGAAAAGATGAAATTTTGTTTTTAGGTCTGATTAACTCTAGATGACCTTTTCTATTGAAACCACATCACAAATATTTAAAGGGAATGAGAGCTTTAACCTAAACTGTTTTTTTTTTTTTCCTTCAAGGCACAAGAATGTAGGGAGTTCAAGTCAAACACCACACTTACCAAGGGACTAATGACTTTAATTAACCTTGAGTGATTCTGACAGTGGGAGTTTTTGTTGTGTTGTGTGTTTGGAATGAGGAAGACAGGGTTCTTCTGATGACGGTCACAAAGCTAGGACAGGTGGAAGAAGGAGGTAAGGAGTCATTGGGAAACTTCCCCTCTAGACTAGCCCCAGTTGGATTTAACTAAGATAACTTGATTTACTAAAAGCAGTTAAAATGGTGCATTTTGAGGCTTTGTAATTGATTTAAAAGTTGGAACTGCTTCCCTAAAAGCCAGCAGTTTGCTGGGAACCCACCAGCTAGCAGCTTTTTGAGAAGTGATTTGTGGTTTCAGACACTATAAATGGTACTTCTTGGTATCAAGGCTTGATCGTGAATTGAGTGTAATTTTTACCAGAGATTTGGGGCTCTGAGTCCCATATTTTGAGGGACAGTCCCAAGGCTTTTTACTTCATGAAGAAGGAAGTTAATTATGCTGAGGGAAGTAAATCAGTCACAAAAGGACAAATATTGCACGATCCCACTTACATGAAGTGTGCAAACGTATAGAGACTGAAGTTTATTAGTGGTTATGGGGGTGGGAAGGGTTGTGGGAGGGGGTATTCATTGCTTAGGGGGCACTGAATTTCTGTTAATGGTGGTGGAATAACTGGAAAAGGGTACTGGTGATAATTACACAACATGATGAACGCAGTCAACCTCACTGAATTGTACGTGTAAAAAACGTTGAATTGGCAAATGTTTTGTTATACACAGTGAAACCTGTGAGAACTGGAACTCGATGGGACTGCCTTGATTTTCCAAGTCTTGCAAGTTTTCTGCCTTTGTCAGGGTGCAGTCTTACCACTTTTCTATTCCTCTCTATTAATGAAAAATATTTGAGTTTCCTTGTTTGACAGGTTTCCTCCTTACAGAGGTTCCAGCTTTCACAGGTTTTACTATACAGTAAAGTCCCTGGGTTAAGAATGTTCAACTTACATACAACTCCGTACTTAAGAATGGACTGCCAAAAACCTATTGTATTAAAATTTTGAGTTAAATACAGTGGTTCGTAGTAATGAACAAATATTACAAACACGCTACTTTGTACCGCTCATGAAGTGTTTGTTTTCTATGTATAGAAAGGTAAAATATGTACTGTATACTGAGACAAACATTTGGATAACTGACGCATAAGAACCATATGTATCTGTTCCGACTTACCTACAAATTCAACTTAAAGACAGACGTAGGAATGGATCTCGTAAGCTGGAGACTGCCTGCATATTTCTACTATAATAATTTAACAAATGTTAAAGAAGGAAGTTAGTGAATGTCGCTGGCCTGTTTTCCTCCTCTCACTGCCCTGACGACTGGGAGAGGACCGCCTGAGTCTGCCTCTCCACTCACCCTTGACGGGCCTGATCTTGAACACAAGCCTTCAGACTTGCTTTGGGAATTGGCTGGGGACAGAAACTATGTTTCCTAAGTTGCAGGGTTCCCAGGACAGTAGCCAGCACCACAATAGCAGAATATTCCATTTTTACTTGAGAATGTTATAAATACCTGGAGTTGTTTTTGAGAAGCCTCAAGGAGAATTTAGAGGGAAAATACTGAAAATAATGTTTTGCCATCTAGAGGCAAAACTAACTACAGTTTGTTTTCAGTAACTTTTTATTTCCTTTTGATCTTGGCCTTCAGTAATTTCAGTATCTCAGTCAACAACAAAACCAATAATATTTATTAGTACCCACTTATGTCATCCACTGTTCTGGGCATGAGGATATATACGAGTGAGCAGAAGAGACAAGGGACTCTGCCTCCTGGATCTTACATTCTAGTGGAAGAGACAACTGCCAAAACACACATCAACTGGATTATATAGACTGTTAGAAAACAATACCAAAAAACCAAACCCACTGCTGTCAAGTCAATTCCAACTCATAGCGACCCTAAAGGACGGAGTAGAACTGCCCCATAGGGTTTCCAATGAGTGGCTGGTAGATTCGAACTGCTGACCTTTTGGTTAGCAGCCGTAGCTCTTAACTACTACGCCACCAGGGCTCCAAGAAAATGATAAGTGCTATGAAAAAAAGAAAAGTAGAGCAGAGCAAAGGTGGTGGAGTGTGGTGGTCAGATTGCAGTAGTAAGTAGCACGGCCACAATGGGCGTGATTGTTAGAGCTCTCCATAGAAACAATATACAGTAAAACCTGCTAAAACCAGAACCTGCATAAGACGGAAACCTGTCAGAAAAGGAAAACTCAAATACTTCCCACTAAAACAAGTGATAGAAAAGTGGAAAGACTGAACCCTGTCAAAGGTGGGAAACTTGTGAGACCCAGAAAAACAAGGCAGTTCCATTGAGTTCCAGCTCTCAAAGTTTTCACTGTATGGAGAGAGAGAGAGAGAAATTTATTTTAAAGAATGGGTTCATGCAATTATAGAGGCTGGCAAGTCAGGTGATAGTCTGGAAACTCTAGCAGGATTTCAGTGTTTCAGCCTTGAGGCCAAATTCCTTCTCCCTGGGGAACCACAGTTTTTACTCTTAAGGCTTCAACTGATTGGATGAGACCCACCCACACTGTGAAGAGTAATCTGCTTTACTTAGAGTCAACTGATGTAAATGTTAATACATCAACAAAACACCTTCACAGCAACATTTACACTGGTGTTTGATCAAACTACTGGGTACCATAGCCTAGCCAAGCTGACACATAAAATTAGCCATCACAGTTGGCCTCCTTGGGAAAGTAAGATTTGAGCGAAATCTTGGAGGAAGTGAGGTTAGCCATGTGGCTATCTGGGACCAGTGGACCATCAAGGCAGGGAGAATAACCAATGTGAGGCCCCCATGAAAGGAGTGTCCAGTGTGCTTGAGGAATAGAATAAAGAGAAGTGAAGAAGCACAGGTGAGAGAAGTAATGCCAGGTCAGATTATGCAGGGCCTATAACTCATTGCTTTCAGTCTTTTCACCCTGTTTGGAACAGGAACCACTGCAGATCTTAACGGGATCTAACTTGAATTTTAAGAGAATCACTCTGACGGCTGTGTTGAGAAAAGTCTGCAGGTGTCAAGGGAGAGCAGTTAGGAGGCAATTTCAGCAAAGGCAGGTTACAGATGGAGACACGGACCTGGGGGTAGCAATGGGAAGGGTGAGAAGTGGTCAAGTTCTAGGCACATTTTGAAGGTGGAAGTAACTTGATTTCATGATGGATTGGATGTGGTGATTGATAAAAAGGAGAGGAGTCAAGAATAACTCCGAGGTTTTTGCCTAAACTAGGCACATGATGAAGTTGCCATCAGCTGAGTTGGGGAAGGCTGCAGGTAGGGTAGTGTGGGTGGGCGGGGGGTATAGATCAGGAATTCAGTTTTGCTTATGTCTTTTAAACATCTGGAGCCCTGGTGGTGCAGTGGTTAAGAGCTACGGCTGCTAACCGAAAGGTTGGCAGTTAGAATCTACCAGCCACTCCTTGGAAACCCTATGGGGCAATTCTACCTGTCCCACAGGGTTGCTATAAGTTGGAATCGAGTCAACAGCAACGAGTTTGGTTTGGTTGTTTAAATATCTGTTATGGATTGAATTGTGTCCCTCAAAAGGATATGTTGAAGTTCAAACTCCCGGTACCTGAGAATGTGATAGAAATAGGATCTTTGAAGATGTGATCAGTTAAGTTACTATGAGGTCATACTGGAGTAAGGAGGGTCCTAATCCAATATTGTTATTTTTTGTTGTTAGGTGCCGTTAGGTTGGTTCTGACTCATAGCTACCCTATGTACAATAGAACAAAACACTGCCCAGTCCTGTGCCATCCTCACAATCATTGTTATGCTTGAGCCCACTGTTGCAGCCACTGTGTCAGTCCATCTTGTTGAGGGTCTTCCTCTTTTCTGCTGATCCTCTTTCGTTGTTGTTACATGCCGTTGAGTTGGTTCCAACTCATAGCGACCCCTGCGTACAACAGAACAAAACACTGCCTGGTCCTGCGCCATCCTCATAATTGTTGTTATGCTTGAGTCCATTGTTGCTCACAAAGGTCTTGTTGAGGGTCTTCCTCTCTTTCTCTGACCCTCTACTTTACCAAGCATGATATCCTTCTCCAGGGACTGGTCTCTCCTGATAACATGTCCAAAGTACTTGAGAAGAAGTCTTGCCATCCTTGCCTTTAAGGAGCATTCTGGCTGTACTTCTTCCAAGACAGATTTGTCTTTGACTCTCTACTAATCCAGTATTAGTGGATCACAATGGAACATTGTCCAATTTGCAACCATCACAGGGATGGCGCAGGACTAGGCAGCATTTAGTTCCTTGTGCACGGGATTGCCATGAGTAGGGGCCGATTTAACAGCAGCTAACAATAGCAATAATCTAATCTGAGTGGTGTCCTTATAGAGGAGGACAAGACACAAAGGGAAGACAGCCATACGAGGATGGAAGTATGCTGCAGCTGCAAGCCAAGGAATGCCTGGGGCTACCAGAGACTGAGAGAGACGTGGCAGGATCTTTCCCTGGAAACTTCAGAGAGACCATGGCTCTGCTGACACCCTGAATTCAGACTCCAGTCTCCAAAACAGTGAGACAATAAATTTCTGTTCTTATAAGCCACCCAGTTTGTGGTGCTTTGTTATGGCAGCCCTAGGAAACGAATGCAACATCCAAGTGGAGTTATCTACTGGGCAGTTGGCTATCCATGCCTGAGTTCAGAGGAGAGATCTCGGCAGGAAAGATAAATTTGGGATGAGCATACAGGTAACTATGAGTCAGAAATGACTCGATGGCAATGGGTTTTGGACTGGATGAGAATACCGAAAGAGTGGGTGTAGATCGAGACAAGGACTAAGAAGTGGTCCTAAAGCACTCTGATGTTTAGAGGTCAGGGATAAGAGATAAGGTCAGCAAAAAAGACTGAGAAGAGACACCAGTGAGGAAAGAGAAAAATGAAGAAAGTACGGCATCCTAGAAACCAGGTGAACAAAGTGCTGTCAAGGAGGAGGGACTGACTGTGTCCAATGCCTTTAAGAGATCAAGTCCTACAAGAATTGATCATTAGACTTAGTAGCATGGAAATCTTTGACGACCTTTAGAAGTTTAGTTTTGGTGGTATATTGTGGATAAAAATAATCGAAATGAGTTTAAGGAAGAATGAGAAGAAAAGAATCAGAGACAAAAAATATAGATACATCTTTGGATGTGTTTGCTGCATAGAGGAGCAAAGAAATGGGGCAGCTGCTGGTGAGGAAAGTGGGGTCAAGGAAAGGTTTTTGAAATAGGAAAAATAACAACATGTGTTATGATGAGAATAATGAATACAGAATGAAAAATTGACTAGGTAGGAGACAGGGTGAACTGCTAATTCAGTGCCTTGAGTAGGAGAAAGGGAATGAGCTAGTGGAAGACCTTATTCTGGCCAGGAGCAGGGGAAGTTCATGGTCAGTAGCCTGCAGAAAGTGTGGGTGCAATGCTGGTGTTAACAGTCTGTGGAAGTCTTCTCTTTGAGATAGAGGAGGGAGGAAGAAGAGGTTGGGGTTTGGAGAGAGGAAAAGGTGTGAAATCATGTCTAGGACAGTGGGAGGGACTGGACCAGGAAGTACAATATGATGTCCCTGTAGTATTAAGAGCACACTTGAAGTCTGGGGTCATGAATTTCAAGCACCACTACAAACAGCGTGTGTGTTTCTCCAGCCATAGTCAGGTGCACTGGCACAGGCACTCAGAAGACAGAGTTGAATTTAGCCTGGTTTGTCATCTTGTTGGAGCCCTGGTGGTGCAGTGGTTAAGAGCTATGGCTGTTAACCAAAAGGTCAGCAGTTTGAATCCACCAGTCACTCCTTGGAAACCCTATGGGCAGTTCTATCCTTTCCTATAGAGTCACTGTGAGTTGGAATTGACTCAACGGCAACGGGTTTGGTTTTTTGGTTTGGTCGTCTTGCCAAGGGATTAGACAAGTCAAGACAGAGGCAAGGAAGTCAAGAGTATGTGCAAGGCAATGGTTAGAAATCCCCAGATGCCCACTGACTTGCAAGACTCCATGTATACAATATCCCAGAAAATCATCTCACAACATCATTTAATGTGTGAATGCTTGCTTTAACTTTCTGAACCATCCCCCCTCCTTGAATACAGTAGTTATACAGACTACCCCTTTGGGGCCTTCAGGTAGAAGGTGGTGTTTTTCCAGGAGGTGCAGTAGGTATGGAGTCCCTGAGTGGTGCAAACAGTTAACATGCTCGGCTGCTAACCAAAAGGTTGGAGGTTCCAGTCCACCCAGAGGCAACTAGATGAAACGTTACCCAGTCCTGCAGCATCCTTATGATCAGTTGCTAATTGGACCATTCTGGTCCATAGGGTTTTCATTGGCAGATTTTTGAAGTAGACTGCCAAGCCTTTCCTAGTCCCTCTTAGTCTGGAGGTTCCCCTGAAACCTGTTCAGCATCATAGCAACACACAAGCCACCAATGACAGGCAGATGGTAGCTATGCATGAGGTAGACTGGTGGAGAACTGAACCCAGGTCTCCCACATGGAAGGTGAGAATTCTACCATTGAACCACTAATGTCCCCCTGAGTTTCTGTTTAGAGTGATGAAAAACATTTGGAAATGGATAGTGGTGATGGTTACACAACATGGTGAATGTAATAAATGTCACTGAATTGTACTTAAAATGGTTAAAATGCAAATGCTTTGTTTTATATATTTTATCACAATAAAAATTTTTTAAAAATTCAACCTGTGTATTTGACAGTGCTTGTATTTTAGACTGAGATTCCCAAGGCTTTTTTAGTACATGAAGATGCCTCTTTCTTTTCAAAGAGAGTCCACATAACCAGTGGTAAAGACATAGATTCTAGAGCCAGACTTCAGGTTCAAATCCCAGCTTTCCCACTTACTAGCTGTATGACTTTGGGCAAGTCTATTGCCCTCTCTGTCCCTCAGTTTAATTATCTGTAACAAGGATAATAACAGTACTTACCTCATAGAAATGTTTTGAAAATTAAATGAGTTAATATTTTTAAAGTGCTTAGAACAGTGCTGGCATGTTAAATACCCTGGATGGTGCAAATGGTTAAGCGCTCGACTACCAACCGAAAGGTTGGCAGTTCAAACCCACCGAGAGGCACCTTGGAAGACAGGCCTGGAAAGCAGCTTCTGAAAGGTCACAGCCTTGAAAACCCTCTGGAGCATTTCTACTTCTGCACCTATGGGGCCACCATGAGTTGGAATTCACTTGACGGCAACTAACAACAACAAGGTGGTACTTGTCTTTTTTGACTCCAGGCACTGAGAAAATACTTAACATTCAAAGTTACCATGAATTCAGTAAGATTTATAAAAATAATTTGTATTTTATTTATCACACCTAGAACTGCATAATTTGTCCAAAAAGGTCCATCTGTAGGAGATGCTATTACTTGTCAGTCATAAACAATGCTTAATGTGAATCTCAGTTACCTAGTGCTGCTATGACGGAAATACCACAGGTTGGTTAACAAACAAAAATTTATTTTCTCACAGTTTAGGAGGCCAGAAGTCCAAATTTATTCTAATGGAGAAGTCTCTTTCTCTGTCGGCTCTAGGGGAAGATCCTTGTTCCTTGGTTCCTTGGTGATCTTCATGAGGTGTGGCATCTATCTTCCCCCAGCTCTGCTTCTTAATTTCCTTTTACTGTAAAACCTGTGAAAGCTAGAACCTGTGTAAGGTGTAAACCTGTCAGAGAAGGAAAACTCAAATATTTCTCACTAATAGAGAACAAAAAGAGAAAGGTGGTAAAACTGCACCCCGTCAAAGTCGGAAAACTTTCGAGACCTGGAAAAACAAGGCAGTCCTGTCAAGTTCCAGTTCTCACAAGTACATGCCTCAAAGAGATTGACTCAAGACACACTCTACACTAATATTGCCCCATTAACATACTAAAATCCATTCCCAAATGGGATTATAACCACAGGTAAGGAGTTAGGATTTACAACACATATTCAATCCATAACAATGTACATATGAATTTGCAATAAATCTGAGGCGCTCTGGAGTCCACAATACATGTATACTCTCCAGACACTGACCCTCAATGTCTGTAAGACCCATTGCTGTCAAGTCGATCCTGACTCATAGCGACCCTACAGGATAGAATAGAAGTGCCCCTAGGGTTTCCAAGGAGCAGCTGGTGGATTCGAACCACTAACCTTTTGGTTAGCAGCCAAGCTCTTAACCACTGCGCCACCAGGGCTCCCAATGTCTGTAAAGTAGGACTTACAACTGGTCATTTTTAACTGATTGGAATTTTTCCAGAATTTTTATGTGGGAGTTACACTAATATGATCTCCCCTTTCCCACCACCGGAATCATGGACCAAGATTACCCTATGAGACTTAAGTAAACAACACCCACACATATTGCAGGAGTTTGGCACCCTGGAAACTTAACCCAAGAAATGATTGACTAGACTTTCTGGGAGACATGCTTAGAATGCAGTTGTAATCAAGAAAGTGTAAATCTAATTTATTCTACTGCCTGAGAATTTACTACATTAACAGAAGGGGTTAGGCAGGAGTAGAAATGGGGGATGGTCAGAAAACAAAAGGTGTCAGTGGGCCTCCTGCACTGTCTAGCGGAGAAGGTGTCCGCCCTGACCTACGAACACAAATATTCCAATCTCCTTAACACAAACGTCCTTACACTGTAGAGATAAAGACCTGGTGATAGCAGTCATTCAGATCCAGCTGGTTCAGTGGTTGAATTCTTGTCTTCCATGCGAGAGACCCAGGTTCCGTTCCCAGCCAACACACCTCATGCACAGTCCCCACCATCTGTCAGTGGAAGCTTGTGTGTTGTTGTGATGCTGAACAGGTTTTAGAAGAGCTTCTAGACTAAGACAAACTAGGAAGAAACGCCTGGCGATCTACTTCCAAAAAATCAGCCAATGAAAACCGTATGGATTGCAGTGGTCCTATCCGTAACCAGTTATGGAGATGGGACAGGGATAGGCAGCATTTCCTTGCGCATGGCGTCGCCATGAGTTCAGGGCTGAGTCCTTGGCAGCTAACAACGACAGCATCTTCATTTGCCCTGTCTGATGCAAGTTGTTCAACAAGCAACATTCTGGTGATAATTTGGCTTCCATGTCTATGAGGGAAAATGTATGTGGCCTATTATTTTTCATCACAAGTAAATAAATCGGCATTCTGGATTATGCAGCAGTTGCTAGTGAGTGAATTTATTTGGCATGAGTCCCTGAGGCAATCATTAACTCTGGAAGCCTAGGAGGCATCAGATTCAGCACCCTCAAAAGGACAGATCCAAGGACGAGATGCTGGAATGAGGGGACCACAGGTACTGCTGCCTCACTCACACCTGGTGTCTGTAGGTGACATCTCCATCTCACCTTTTTATAACCGCAACAAGACCCGGTACAAAACCCCACTCCCAATACTGCTGTAACTTTGAGTTTTCCTGGTAGGGAAAGTCCTCTTCTACATTGTTCTCCCCCAGGAAAGGTGCACTGCTTGAAACTTTGGCCCATGGACAATGGTGCATTTTCAGCTTCGACGTCCAGTTCTAATTTGGAAGATGTGCTACCTCAATTCTTTATTTAAACTCTTTTCATTGCCACTTTCATGCTATGTTGATTAATTCAGCTCAACAAGCATCTTAAGCAATAGGCAAAGCATTGTTTGGGTATGTATGGCTATAAAAGCAGCTTACTACAGCCTCCGCTACAGCCGGAAAAGGAGGGTTAGAATAGCGTTATGAGACTACAGAATAAAGAGAGGTTAATGCTAACTGAGGATAGACGTTTCCGGAGACTTCACGAAGAAACTGACATAAGAGGCCATTACGTAATTCCCACAAATGCTTAGAAACCGTTTAGCCGAAGCCTCCCAGTTCAGCTTTGACAAACAGAAAGCTCAAGCTTTGGACCGGAGAAGCAATCGCTGGTCCAGCGGATGGCGCCGGCGCTCGCAATACGCCTCCGGGCGCGCAGGAGGCGCTCTAGCCACACTCTTCCCTCGCCTCGACGACCCTTCCTTCCGCCTCCTGAGTACTCCTCTCCCAGCGCCGGCGCGCAGCTGCGCACTCGGCGGCTGCTGGCGCTTGGGTGGCATGGCTGCGTCTTCTGGTGCCGAGAAGGAAAAGGAGCGGCCTGGTGGCAGCACGGAAGCCGCAGGTGGTAACAGCACCCGAGAGCGGCTGCTGTCTGCGCTGGAAGATCTGGAGGTCTTGTCGAGGTAATCCCGCCAGGCTGAGGGCCTGAGAAGGGCTGGTCCGGGGCTCCATGTCTGACCCTGGGGCCAACCGGCGCTGCGGTTGCTCTTATTCCCGGGGCTCGGCGGGGAGGGCAGCGCTCGGGAGGCTCCGGTGTGGACTCCTAAAGATAGAACACTAGTGTAGTGGACTTGAGGTCCGCAACCGTCTGGGACTCCGAGGCGGCATTTTTTTCCTACTAGAGGACAATTTTAGTAATGACAGTGACCCTGGAACTCCCAAGACTGTCAGAGCCGTAGCGGACCTTAGAGATTCCGCAGTCTGAGCCCCCTGGTTCACCGACACTTGGGTGCCAGGCGCTAGGGAGACGGTAGTGAAGGGGAAGCCGGATGCCGACCTGGAGGAACCTTTGTCAACAGGGAGAGACAGACATGTAAACAATGACCATCGTGCGGAGCCTTTTTTTTATCGGAGGTGTGCGCTGGGGCACCACCTTATGGACCAGGCGCTTGACCCAGCTGTATTCAGGACAGCGTCCTGGCTGGAGAGAGGGCTGCTTGGGAAGAATGAGTTCACTCATTAAGTAGCAGGTAGATGGAGCAGCATGTGTAAAGAAGTAGAAACATGAGCACGCACGATTTGTTGGTGGAATTGCAGTCGTTGGGGATGGCTGGAGCGGAGCGCGTGTGGCAGAGCTAGGAGGAAAACCAGGAGATGATCCGGAATGCGGTTCTCCGTACTCTCCCTTATGGTACTAAAGTTGAGGCCTCCATTCAGCCCCTCACATACTCATGGATGTTAAAGTTGTAAGGGTTCTGCTTCCTAAAATGTTGCTAAAATTTGCCCTCTCACTTTGCACCCCACCATCCTAACTATTTCTTAATGCAGCCTCCCAACATTTCTACGTGCCTTTTTGCTTCCATACTTTATTCTTCTATATTGCCCAGGAGCAGAGTTGTCTTTCTAAAATAGCCATCTCATATCACTTCTCTGTTTAAAAATATTTGGTAGGTTGCCATCGTCCAATGAGATAAAGTCCAGATTCCTTAGCTTAGTGTAGAAGGCTGTTCCCCAACCCCTCTTGCATACCCTTCACTCCAGCCTCTGAGGGCTTCCTATTCGCAAAGCTAGCCATACTTCCTCATCCTCGGTGCCATTCCCACTCCACCTCCAATTTGGTGAATCATTCATTCATCTTTCGGAACCCAGCTGAAACATCACCTTTTCTGCAGCCAACATTCCTTAACAATTTAGATAAATCTTATCTGTTGTATTTTGAAATATACCAACCTACTGATAATCAACATTTTATCTTTGCTGTAAATTTAGTCCTTGCCACGGCATTACTTGCCAACTTACTAGGTCAGCATGATATTAAATAATGTAAGGAAAACCCAAAAATACACAGACACCAGAAGTTAAACAGCTTACATGTTTAATGAACTGTTTAGATTGTATCAGACTCAGATACTGCCTGATGACAAATAGAGCATGTGGGACTTTCAGCCAGCCAGTGGTCAGGACGGTGAACAAGAAATTCATAAGCACAAGGCAGCTGTCTTAATGTGTTGCCTCTGTGTGAATGTTTATTTCCTTCTTTGCCTTTGATGGTTTTGTAATTTGTGGTGGAGAATTTGTCAGTTTCCTCATTAGTTAATCCTCTTGAATGAATACCCACATTATTTCCTAATAAAAAGGCATTAGCAAGACAGAGTATTGGTAGTTTGGTGTTCTCAGCTGAATCATTCATGTCTCTGCTCTGTATATTACTGTCTTTGGGACAGCTATTTGAAGTTTCATATAGTTCACACTGAGCACTTTTTTTTTTTTTTTTTTGATGTGTTAAACTCCAAATTAACATCCCATAAGTGCTTTTCTAAATAGGACCAAATTTCATTTGAAAAACTTAGTGTGTTCAGCCTAACCACAGCTCTATGGAGGTGTGCTTTTAGGATTACTGATTGGCCAGACTGAGTCTCTGAAATACCTTGAACAGGTAACCATGTTGTTCTGATACAAATTTGTGTTCCATTAGATTCAGAACAACTAAAGATTAATTGGAAAATACCTCTCTTGCTCCTGTATGAGCCAGTTCTTCCTTGAATTCTGGATCTCTTTCTGCTTGGAATATTTGAGCTATTTCTTCTTGCAGATTTCTCACCTGAAGGCTGAGTCTGATATTTGGTTGACTTCTGACAGCTGTGGTATGGAATCTTGATGGTGCTGTTGAGTATGAAATTAATTGAGTTAAAGTATTGTTCATCGTATGTTCCTCTTGACCAACCATATGGTATGGATGGTATCGATGAAGTTTTCTGTACATACATTGTCTTCGTGAAGAAATGACACCCCCTACGGGAAGTAGTGGCTGCCGCCTTTTGTTCTGAGTAGGCCTTAGTTTTAGACCTTCAGATCTTTGCCATAGTCTCTCCAATAGACTACTACTTCTCACTCTCCTCTGGAACCTAGTGAATTCATTTCTTTTCTGAGCTTTACTTGGTATAACATAGTTTATTTGTCTGTTTTGCTGAGTGACCCTAGTGTATATTTCATATTCACCAAGTTCAGAAACTGTGTTTCTGAGCCTACCCAGCCAGGGCGATGATCTTTGAGAATTTCTTCCGATATTGGACAACCCAGTAGTCGGTCTTGAGGTTTTACCTCTGGATCGTTTGGCGACCAGGCTCTGTATCTGAGATGTGTCGTCCTGATGCTGTTGGTACCTATAGGAGTACGTATGCTTTGATATCCATGTACTTTTCACTTGAGATGGTGTGATTAAGTAATTTATCAGTTTTGTTAAATTTGAGACTAAATTAAAATTTTCTTGTCTCAATTTGACCAATTATAGCCTTCCATATTTTCTTTTCTTGACACTGAGTATAGCATTTGCTGTTTGATGAGGTGTATTTACCCACTGAAGTAGTGAATCATCATTTGAATTTTGCTCAGGAGCCTCAGTGTTTCCGAAACTTTCTCCTTCAGCTTTCCAGTTGTACATGATCGATTGAGGTGCTGAGTTCTTTGTTTCTTCTAAAAGAAGCTGTAGTTCTTCTGTTGGCTTCTCTCCAGGAATGCCAAGAAGACTTACTGGTCTCCTCCTCACTGGACTCTATTAACAGATTGGTGATAGACTTCATCTTTCTTGAGGTGCTCTGCAGCCTGTGGTAACATTCATTGTCTTGGGGGTTCGTTTTTCTTTTTCCTTGATTTTCTCATGACTTATCCACCACGTTTTTTGTTCATCTCTGAAGAAAGATTGAGTGAAAGTAGATAAGTGAAAATTCACTTCTTTTCCTGCAGATATTTGTTGGTAGTAGTGGAGGAGATGTTACTTTATGGTTTGCCACAGAAGGCTCATCGGAACTTTTCCACAGAATGAAGCCACTCCAGTGCAGTTGGCGTTCGGAAAAGCCCCATTATGTCCTCACTCAGCCATGGCTGTGTATACTGATTCTGTGACCTGTGAAATTTGTCATTATCCTCTGAGTGAAATTTGTATCTGGTTTTCATTTTTAAGAAAAGTGAAATAAAAAAAACTTATCACTAATGTAACTTAACTGTATTTTATGCCCAGCCTGTTGACTTTAGAAAATAGTGAGTTTGAAATTTAGGATGTATTTTTGATTGTTAAATGATTATATAACCTTTCAATATATTTCATTATTTTGTAAAATACAATAGAATGAGGTAGTCTTTGAAGGAATTTTTAAAATAGTGGCATATAGATAGATGGTAGTCTAAAAATTTTTCTTAACCTGTTGTTTGGAACTCAGAACTCATTATCCCACAGAAATCATCGTTGATATTTCCACACCAACCTGTTAAATCCTATTTACCTATAATTTCTGTAAAGTGTAGTACTACTAATAATACAGGATCTAACCCCTATGTAAATTATATTTCTATGGGAAAATGTGGCTGGATTCTAATTTGGTATGCCAAGAATACAACTTCTTCCTCTGTAGCAGGACAGGGCCGTATTTCTCACACCTGTAACAGAGAGTGGTTTCTTCAGTCTCCTTTCACTTTGAGGAGGACAGGGATTTCTACTTTCTACCAGTCTAGTACAGAAGAGGAAACCCTGGTAGTGTAGTGGTTAAGAGCTTGGCTGCTAACCAAAAGGTCGGCAGTTCGAATCCACCAGATGCTCCTTGGAAACCCTTTGGGGCAGCCCTACTCTGTCCTGTAGGGTCGCTATGAGTTGTAATTGACTCAGCAACAATGAATTTGGTACAATACAATACTACGTCTTACAAACTCTCCCCTCCCCCATACTCCTGTGCCTAGGGCAAGCCCTTGTAAGGCTTTCTGTGGATTATGCTCCCAGATTCACAACAAAATCAGAAAAAGGCTCTTTTCACATCTCCCTAACATCTCCAACCCCCTCACCACCACCCCTTACCCCCTAAAAAGCTTTTACTTAGACCAAAGGTTCCTAACTATGTCTCACCTGTAGGGTACAGGAAAAGGTTACTATAACATGCTTTCTCATAAAATGTCTATTTAACCCATCAGCAAGTCCTGTCAGCTCTACCTCCAAAATATATCCTGTGTCTGTCCATAGTTCTCCCATTTCCATTACTAAATCCTAGTGGCTAGGGCCCAGTCAGAGCCAGTGTCATCTTTTGCCTGGAACACTGCAAAACCCACCTAACTTCATTTCCATTCTGACCCTATTAGAATCTAGTTTTCAATGTAGTCTCTAGTACTATGGCTTCTCATTGCTCTTAGAATGAAATACTAATTCTTTACCAGCCTCCTTGGGTGGCGCAAGTGGTTAATGCACTTGGCTGCTAACTGAAGGGCTAGAGGTTTGAGCCCACCCAGAGGTGCCTTGGAAGAAAGGCCTGGTGATCCACTTGTGAAAAATCGGCCATTGAAAACCCTTTGGTTCTACTCTGACACAGGTGGGGTCACCATGAGTCAGAATTGGCTCAGCAGTAACTGGTTGGAGCATCAGCTATAAGGACCTATGTTATCTGGCCTCTGTCTGTCTTTATCCTCACTTGGTATCCTTCTCGCCAGTGTTTACTATGCGTTAGCCACAGTTCTTCAGACCCATCTTTGGGCCATTGAAGAACTAGCTGTGTCTTCTGCCGAGCATTCTTTCCTCCAGATCTTCTCATGGCTGGCTTCTCTCATTTAATTCATGTCACTGCAGAGATATGTCTTTACAGAGGCCTTTGCTGGTACTCGCTTCAAGTAGCCAACCTACCTTGCCTACACTCCCTAACATTACACTGTTTTTTTTCTCTTAACACTTATCACTGTCCAAACCAAAAACCCAAACCCATTGCCATCAAGTCGATTCCAACTCATAGTGACCCTATAGGACAGAGTAGAACTGCCCCATAGGGTTTCCAAGGAGCGGCTGGTGGATTCAAACTGCTGACCATTTGGTTAGCAGCCGAGCTCTTAACTACTGCACCACCAGGGCTCCACTGCCACCAGGCTCTCTTATCCCTGTAGCTTTGTGTATTTATTTTCCTGCTTGTTCTCATCTCCTGTATTAGAATTTAAGTGCCGTTACTCACTTTTTACAATGCAAGCATATAGAACAGTGCCTAACACACAGTAGGCACTCAGTAACTATTCCGTGAATGAATGAGTAAATAAGGACTTCCCCATATCTACTTTTTCATTCATTCATTCATACATAATGGTATGGGGAGGCGGTAGTTGTGGAGGAAAAAATGGTATGAGGCTAGCAGGAAGGAAGCTGGAAACATGAAGGCAAAAATAGCTTAGCATCAAGAGAGGCGCAAACACTGGGTTGACTAGACCTTGTGAAGCTAGGTACCCTCCTAGCTATACCCTATACCCTCCTGCATAATTTCTGGAAAGTACTGAACGTCAACAAGTTTGAAACTAACATATAGATGTTGTCGTTGTTGTTGTTAGGTGCCATCAAGGCAGTTCTGACTCACACGACCCTGCGTACAACAGAATGAACACTGTCCAGTCCTGTGCCATCCTCACAATCGTTGCTCTGTTTGGGCTCATTGTTATAGCTGCTGTGTCAATCCAATATAGGTATTACCAGCTATAAATTTTTTTTCCTAATCTTTGTAATACTCATTTTCATATAGGAAAAGTGGCCTATCTATTAATTGAGCATTCTGGAAAGATGAGATTTTATTATGTGTAAGAAGCCCTCTTAGCGGATGCGTATTAGGTTGATCAAAAAAATTGGTTAAATTGGAAAATCTTTCAAAAATGACTGATGCATTCCTTAATTGTTTTTATTCTACCTTAAAACATATAAACTTATGTCATTTACTAATCTTTTCATGGAAGACAAGGGTCAAAAAACTTTTTTTGTAAAAGGCCAGATAGTAAATATTTTTGGCTTTGTGGGCTGTAAAATTTCTGTCACAACTATTCAGCTCTACTATTTTAGTGGGAAAGCAGCCTTAGCCACTACGTAAAGGAATGTGCATGACTGTGTCCAAGAAAACTTTATTTATAGATGGCAAGGTGGATTTAGCCTGCAGGCCCCTGATGTAGGTAGGACATACCCATAATGCACTGTCTGCAATTTCTAGTTTGGTTTCTTTAAGCTAAAATGTTATTTTAGACACTTACCTAGCAATCTTAAGGCAGACTTGATATCTAGGTTTTTATGACTTTTCCCCAGGTTCTTTACAGTTGTCCTTTGCAGACTTCTATTGAGTCATTTCCAAAGCATTCAGCTTAGGTTTTTGTAGAAATAATTCTTTTCTGTCCACAGTCATATTTGATTGGTATTTATGTAACGGATCGTATTTTGTATAATTACGGTGTTAGCTGCTGTCAAGTCAGCCCCTGGCTCATGGTGGCGCCATGCACAATAGAGTCAAATGCTGCTATGAAATTCTGCGCCATCCCCATGATCACTTGGGGGTCGGACTGTTGTTATCTACAGGGTTTTCACTGGTTGACTTTCAGAAGTAGATCTTCCTAATTAGCCTTAGTCTGGGAGCTCCAGTGAAGCCTGTTCAGCGTCATAGCATCACGCAAGCCATTTGATAGCTGAGTGCTCATGAGGTGCATTGGCTGAGAATCAGCTGGGGTCTCCCACATGGAAGGCAAGGTATCTACTGCTTTGTATGAAGGTTTGGGAACAAATACAGGTGAATCTGGGAAAGTGTGGTGCAACTGGTGAGAAGTGAACAGAAGGACAGTAGTCCTGAGTGTTCAGTTCTCCAGAGGGACTGAAGAGCTTTGGTGAATCCAGCAGGTCAGTTAGGGTGGAGGTCAGTTAAGAAAGCCTCTATTGTGTTTGCAAGGTTGTTTTGTGTGTGTGTGTGTGTGTTTTTTTTTAGGGAACTTATAGAAATGCTGGCAATTTCAAGAAACCAGAAATTGTTACAGACTGGAGAGGAAAACCAGGTAAGTGGTCTTTTTTGGAAATTAAAAAAAAAAGCAAAACTTATGTAAACTTTCTGTTTATATTTATTTTGTGTGAGAACAGGAAAATTGGGAACTTTTTAAAGTTATTAATTGAAACTTTAAATTGATATTTTCTTAACATCATTTACTTAGGACAGTTTGCTCAAGAAGAAAATAGTTGTCTAAAGATTTAGTAGTATTTTATTTTCTTTTGTAATTCTGATTACTATGAGATTTATTCATTTTTGTTTTCTGAGTCAACAAAAGCTTGTTAAATGAAAATTAAAACTATAGGACCAAAAAGTTAATGCTCTCATAAACTTAGCCCTTTGTTGTAGGCTTGGTTCCCCTAATCCAACTTGAAAATGAATGGAAACAATAGAGTATACCACTGTTAATAGAGGTTATCTTGTGGGTGTTGAGTTTACGAGTAGTTTTTATTTCCACTACACTTTTCTGTGCTTTCCAATTTAAAATAAACAGATTTTTTTTCCTGATAAAAAATAAGAGAAAATGAATGGGAAGGAAAAACCTTTTCAAAGAAGATACAAGCATACCTCGGAGATATTGCAGGTTCGGTTCCAGACCACTGCAATAAAGCGAGTCACGTGAATTTTTTGGTTTCCCAGTGCATATAAAAGTTATGTTTACATCATACTGTAGTCTGTTAAGTGTGCAATAGCATTATGTCTAAAGAAACAATGTACATACCTAAATTATAAATACTTTATTGCTGAAAAATGCTAACCATCATCTGAGCCTTCAGTGAGTCCTAATCTTTTTGCTGGTGGAGGGTCTTGCCTTAAAGTTGATGACTGCTGACTGATCAGGGTTGTGGTTGCTGAGGGTTGGAGTGGCTGTGATAGTTTCTTAAAATAAGACAACAATGAAGTTTGCCACATCGATTAACTCTTCCTTTCAAGAAAGATTTCTCTGTAGCATGCAATACTGTTTGATAGCATTTTACCCACAGCAGAACTTCTTTCAAAATTGGAGTCTGTGCTCTCAAATCCTGCTGCTGCTTTATCAACTAAGTTTATGTGATATTCTAAATCCTTTGTTGTCATTTCAACAGTGCTCACAACATCTTCACCAGGAGTAGATTTCATCTCAAAAAGCCGCTTTCTTTGCTCATCCATAAGAAGCAACTCCTTATCTATTAAAGTTTTGTCATGAGATTGCAGCAAGTCAGTCACATCTTCAGGCTCCACTTCTAATTCTGATTCTCTTGCTATATCTGCAGTTACTTCTTCCACTGAAGACTTGAACTCCTCAAAGTCATCCATGAGGGTTGGAATCAACTTCTTCCAAACTCCTGATAATTTTGATGCTTTGACCTCCTCCCATGAATCACGAATGTTCTTAATGGCATCTAGAGTGATGAATCCTTTCCAGAAGGTTTTCAATTTACTTTGCCCAGATCTATCAGAGAAATCACTGTCTGTGGCAGCTATAACCTTACAAAATGTATTTCTTAAATAATAAGACTTGAAAGTCGAAATTACCCTTTGATCCATGAGCTGCAGAATGGGCATTGTGTTAACAGGCATGAAAACAACCTTAATCTCCTTGTACATCTCCGTCAGAGTTCTTGAGTGACCAGGTGCTTTGTCAATGAGCAGTAATATTTTGAAAGGAATCTTTTTTTCTGAGTTGTAGGTCTCAACGGTGGGCTTAAAATATTTGGTAAACTATGTCATAAACAGATGTGCTGTCATCCAGGCTTTGTTGTTCCATTTATAGAGTACAGGCAGTAGATTTAGCATAATTCCTAACGGCCCTAGGATCTTAGAAATGGTAAATGAGCGTTGGCTTCAACTTAAAGTCACCAGCTGCATTAGTCCCTAACAAGAGAGTCAGCCTGTCCTTTGAAGCTTTGAAGTCAGGCATTGACTTCTCTCTAGCTATGAAAGTCCTAGATGGTATCTTCTTCCAGTATAAGGCTGTTTCGTCTACATTGAAAATCTGTTGTTTAGTGTAGCCAGCCTTCATCAATTAACTTAGCTAGATCTTCCGGATAACTTGCTGCAGTTTCTACGTCAGCACTTGCTGCTTCAGCTTGCATGTTTATGTTAAGGAGACAGCTTCTTTCCTTAACCTCATGAACCAACCTCCGCTAGCTTCAAACTTTTCTTCTGCAGCTTCCTCACCTCTCTCAGCCTTCATAGAATTGAAGAGAGTTAGGGCCCTACTCTGGATTAGGCTTTGGCTTAAGGGAATGTTGTGGCTGCTTTGATCTTCTATCCAGACCACTAAAACTTTCTCGATATCAGCAATAAGGCTGTGTCGCTTTTTTATGATTCATGTGTTCACTGGAGTAGCACTTTTAATTTCCTTCAAGAACTTTTCCTTTGCATTCACAACTTGGCTAACTGACGCAAGAGGCCTAGCTTTTGGCCTGTCTTGGCTTTTGACATGCCTTCCTCACTAAGCTTAATCATTTCTAGCTTTGGGTTTAAAGTGAGAGATGTGTGACTTTTCCTTTCACTTGAACACTTTGAGGCCATTGTAGGGTTGTTAATTGGCCTAATTTTAATATTGCATGTCTCAGGGAATAGGGAGGCCTGAGGAGAGGAAGAGAGAGAGAACAGCTGGTCAGTGAGCAGTCAGAACACACACAACATCTATCGATTAAGTTTGTCATCTTATGTGGGTATGGTTTGTGGAGCCCCAAAACAATTATGATAGTAACATCAAAGATCACTGATCACAGATCACCATCACATGTATAATAATAATGATAAAGTTTGAAATATTGCGAGAATTACCAAAATAGGACGCAGAGACAGGAAGTGAGCACATGATGTTGGAAACATGGCGTCGATAGACATGCTGGACACAGGATTGCCACAAACCTTCAACTTGTAAAAAATGCATTATCTGTGAAATGCAATAAAAAGAGGTATACCTGTACAAGATAGAAGAGACCTTTTGTCCGCACCCTCTACCCCATCCTTATCTTCTTAGTTTTATCTTGTGACATGTTCAAGAGTTAATCCCCTCAAGGCACAAGGGTGAGATAATGTGTATAAAGCTGCTAACTTTAGGGTTTTTTTTTTTGGTTTTGTCTTATTTTTAGAAAAAAGAACAACATAAAAATAAGCCACTGGTTCTTGAAACTAAAAAATGGGCTCAATATTTTTAAATCCAATAAATAATAATGTGCATTGGCTTCATTGTATGTAAGGGTAGTCAAGGCAGAAAGACTAAAAGAGGGAAAGAAGAGCAGATGTCCCAGAGGCTGAGAAAGAAAGACCAGCATCTCCTGCCTACTTGGTTCCTTCTTCTGTAGCTAATAAGACCCTCCCCAGGTAGAGGGTTGGCATCCCTTTTTAAAAACCAGCAATTCTATGAATTATATTTTGTACTTAGTATTTGTGAATTCCTGAGTAATTTTTATTGCAACTGTTAATAGTAAAGAGGGATATGCACATTTGAAAACTTTCTAGCCACTCTTATTTGAATATTTGTAATTTCATATAGCCTTTAAGAGTTAGAAGGGATCTTAGAGCTCTTTCCTTTAATTTCTCAAGAGACTGATCCCAGGGTGGATAAATGAGCCAGAGGTTAATGATGAGCTGGAAATGGAACCTGGGTCTTCAGACCTCAGCTGAATAATTTTTTCTCTACTGAACAGTAAAATCCAAAGAGAATCTTTATTACTCTCTGGTAGTATACAAATTTGGTCAAATTAACTTCTTGAAAATTGTTATGGAACTAATATGCATTTCTCATTTTAATAACTTTTAATATAGTTTTATGGAAAGGAAAACCTAGCTTTCTCCTCCTGTAACTTGGGAAAAATGGGGAATGTAGGTCTATTGAATCGGCTCGACAGCAACAGGTTTGGTTTTGGTTTTGGATAGGTCTTTTAAACAAATAGAATACGCTTTTAACAGAACAAGCTTTCTGTTATTTTAAATAAAATTCTTTTATATATTTTTTGAATTTTATTGTGTCTTAGGTGAAAATTTACAGTGCAGATTAGTTTTTCATTGAAAAATTTTATGCATAAGTTGTTTTGTGACATTAGTTGCAGTCCCCGCAATGTGTCAGCACTCTCGCCTTTCCCTTTCCACCCTAGGTTCTCCATGTCCATTTGTCCAATTTTCCTGCCCCTTCCTGCTGTCTCGTCTTTGCTTTTAGGCAGGTGTTGCCCATTTGGCCTCCTATACTTGATAGAACTAAGAAGGATGTTCCTCATGTGTGTTATTGTTTGTTTAATGGGCGTGTCTAATCTTTGGCTGAAAGGTGGACTTCGGGAGTGGCTTCAGTTCTGAGTTAGCAGGATGTCCATGGGCCATAGTCTCCAGGGTTCCTCCAGTCTCTGTCAGACCAGTAAGCCTGGCCTGTTTTTGTGAATTTGAATTTTCTTCTACATTTTCTTCCACTCTGCCCAGGACCCTCTATTGTGGTCCTATCTAGTTCTGGGCTCAGCCTGGTGGAGGCTGTGGTTCATGTGGTCCATTAGTCCTTTGGTTTTCTCATTCTCCTTTGCTCTGACCTGCTAGGAGCAGTAGTTGTATCTTAGATGGCTGCTTGAAAGCTTTTAGGACCCCACACTCTACTCACTAAAGTAGGATGTAGAACATTTTCTTTATGAAATATGCCAGTAGACCTAGATGTCCCTCGAGACCGTGGTCCTCAGCCCTCGGTCCCAGTAACTCAGTCCCTCAGGCTATTTGGATGTGTCTAGGAAGCTTCTATGACTTTGCCTTGGTCAGGTTTTGCTGCCTTCCCCTATATTGTGTGTTGTCTTTTCCTTCACCAAAGTTAACCCATACCTTTTGCCGTCGAGTAGATTCCGACTCATAGAGACCCTCTAGGACAGAGTAGAACTGCCCCGTAGCGTTTCCAAGGAGCAGCTGGTAGATTCGAACTGTGAACCTTTTGGTTAGCAGCTGAGCTCTTAACCCAGTATGTCACCAGGGCTCCACCAAAGTTAACAGTTGTCTACTGTCTAGGTAGTGATTTACCACCCCCACCCCTCCCTTCTCCTCGTAACCATCAAAGATTTTTCTTTTCTGTGTGTAAACCTTTTCTTGGGTTTTTATCATAGTGGGCTCATACAGTATTTGTCCTTTTGTGATTGACTTATTTCACTCAGCATAATGGCCTCCAGATTCATCCATGTTATGAGATGTTGTGCAGATTCACCATTAGTCTTTATCGTTGTGCAGTATTCCATGGTGTGTATGTACCATAATTTGTTTATCCATTCATCTATTGATGGGCATTTAGGTTGTTTCCATCTTTTTGCTATTGTGAATAATGCTGCGGTGAACATGGGTGTGCATATGTCTATTCATGTGTCAGCTCTTATTTCTCTAGGATATATTCCTAAGAGTGGGATTGCTGGGTAGTATGGTATTTCTGTTTCTGGTTTTTGAGAAAGTGCCATATCGTTTTCCATAGTGGTTGTACCATTTTGCATTCCCACCAGCAGTACATAAGAGTTCCAGGCTCCCCACAGCCTCTCCAACATTTGTTATTTTCTATTTTTTTGACTCATGCCAGTAATGTTGGGGTGAGATGGTTTATCTCATTGACGTTTTGATTTGCATTTCTCTAATGGCTCATGATCATGAGCATTTCCTCATGTATCTGTTACCCACCTGAATGTCTTCTTTGGTAACGTGTCTGTTCATATCCTTTGCCCATTTTTTTTTTTT
>NW_004443980.1:6066516-6079268 GCF_000243295.1 Trichechus manatus latirostris
CTTCCAATTGTGCTGCTATTCTCACTTAAGATGAAGGCTTACAGAACAAAATAGTTTCTCATTTAACAGTTAGTACACATGCTGCCCTATGACAATGGTTAACAATCTCACAACACATCAACAGTATTCTTACTCAACCTTGGGTTCCCTATCACCAGCTTCCTTGTCCCCTTCTGCCTTCTGGCCCTTGTCACTGGACTACTGTACCTCATTAGTCCCGTTTGGTTTTACGGGGCTGTCCACTCCTAGTACTTTGCCCATTTTTTAATTGGGTTATTTGTCTTTTTGTTGTTGAGGTGTTGACGTATTTTATAGATTTTAGAGATTAGACCCTTGTGGGATATGTCATTAAAATAAAATTCTTAATACCCTGGCAGTGGTTGTAGCTGTCTTATCTATTGTATCAGGAGAAGTCCTGTAAAAATTAGAGGCACTTCATGTCAAAAGGAACTTGAAGAAGGATGTGTGTGTTTTTTAGTTTAACAAATTTTTAAAAAGACTTTTAAAATTTATTCCGGATTTTGACAGCCATTTCCTTTATGAAGTATTGTCTACTTAGCACAGTAAATAAGAGTATACAGACTAGACCTACATCTTAATTCTACAGTTGGGTGGTGAGCTCTTCCTGTTTATACTTAACATATATTATATCATGAATCCTCACAACAACCTTATGCAACAGGTACTATTATTATATCCCTTTTCCTATTGAGAAAATGGGCTCAGAGAGGTCAAGTAACTTTCCCTGTGTCACGCTGCTCATAAGTAAAACAGTAGAGATTTGAACCCCAGACTTTGTATTTTATGCTTTTTAACCTTCATAGTTTTTTTGCCATATCTTCATACCACCTATTTATTGATTTACTATTTTTTGGAATTATTCCTATTTTTAAACCCCCTTCATTATAAACTATACTAATGGGTGAAATCACTGGTTTTATGTACCAGTTATTTTAAGTTCATAGTATTATCTACAGTCATCTCAAGTACCAGACTTTCGGGAAGACTCCACGACAGTATACTTTTAAGGATGAATTTTGTTTTCTGTGGGAAATGAATATACCTGCACGTTTTGGCATATGGCTAGTTCTGAAAGACTAGTTTTGTTTTGCAAGGAAGAATAGCACACGATAGAAAAAGTAGCTGTTTTCCAGAATAACCATAGGTAGGCTATTTTCAGAGGAGCCCTGGCAGTGCCGTGGTTAAAGTGCTTGGCAACTAAGCAGAAGATTGGTGGTTCAAACCCACAAGCTATTCCACCGGAGAAAGATGTGACAGCCTGCTTCCGTAAAGATTACAGCCTTGGAAACCCTATAGGGCAGTTCTACTCTGTCCTTTAGGGTCATTGTGAGTCAGAATCAACTTAACAGCAATGGCTTTTTTTTTTAGGCTATTTTTATTCTTGACAAGGATTAGGTATAATATTGTGAAGAATGTTAAAATTTTATAGACTAGCCAATTCATATGTAAATTCTCTGTCTCATTGGAATGTAGCTTTTCAGTATCCTGTTGCCTGATTTAATCAACTATTATCTGACAGATCCTGGAGTTGTTAATTCACAGAGATGGGGAATTTCAAGAACTAATGAAATTAGCCCTTCATCAGGGAAAAATCCATCATGAAATGCAAGTTTTAGAAAAAGAAGTAGAGAAGAGAGACAGTGATATTCAGCAGCTACAGAAACAACTAAAGGAAGCAGAACAGATACTGGTGAGTTGAGAGAGGCTGTTAAGTTCTTAAGGTGAAAACGGTATTGTTTCATCTGTTTCTGAAAAATAAATCTATTGTCAGTATTTTGAAGTGGCTAAGAACTTGAGCTTGCTGATCTAAAAATGGCACCCTGTCAGCTTAATGAAAAGGCATTGTCCATAACCTTTTTTTACTTTTCAGATAGTCTGCTAAAACTAAGCATTACTTTTGAACCACATTTTCTTTATTTAAATATTTTACAGTATTGAATTCTAGAAATGGGGCATTTCACTTTTATCCTGATTTCATATGTTTCTGTTATTAATAGTCTAAATCTTCAGGTTTAAAGATATTTTGAAATCGGGAAGCATACCTAACACTTAAAAATTGATTAAAATTTACATTAATTTATTTACTCTTCGATCCTAAAGAAGATGAGAGTTGGGTAGATGTGAAGAACTGTGTTTTTGTTGTTGTTCATGGCTACTATTTCAAATAGGCAGTTTATTGGTCATTATTTGCCCAGTTATAACACTAAATGCTACCTGCTGTAATTGTTATATATGGTGGTATTGCAGAAACAACTGAGTTTGATTCTCATATAGACCAGACGTTGCTGGCATGCTTCATCCCGCATGAACCTCTTCAAGAATGTGTTAAAATGGCTCCCAGGGTTAATCAGTAGAAGCCTGAGCAGTTCAGGGTAAATTAACCACCTCTACTAAAGAAACAACCCCAAGTCAGTGCTTTTTTAAAAATGCGTTTATAACTAAATCTGTTTTTCTTTGTGAAACTAATGTTGGCTTATCAAAAGAAATTCAGAAAAATACCAAAGAGTAGAAAGAAAAGGAAAAAAATGCCTTTGGTCCCAGTGCTCAGAGATCGCCACTGTTGGCAGTTGGGTGGGTTCGTGCCAGTCTCAGGTGTGACCATTTTTCACCGTGTTGTGATTCGCGGGATACTGACTGACTTTGTTACTGTTTGTCAAAACTTAAGCATTTTCCAAAATCCTCTTTGTTTAGTTTTCCAACTTTCTGTTATAAATAATGCCTTGATGAACATTCTTGCAGATAAAGCTTTTTTCTTTCTACATTTAGGATTATTTCTTCAGATTAGATTTCCAAAAATGTAATTATTAAGTCAAAGAAAGTAAACATAAAGTCTATAGTAAGACTGAAATTTATGATTTAGAATAATAGTAACTAACATTTATTGAACACTTATGCACCAGGCCCTGTGCTTTGCACTTTGAATGCATTGTCTTAATCTTCATAACAGTTAGGTCAGTGCTGTCACCCATTTCACAGATGAGGAAGCCAAGACTTTGAATGAGTAACCGGCTTGTCCAAGGAGACTAAAAAATGGAGAGGTGGAATTTAAACCTAGATCTTTCTGGCTCCACAGTCTTAACCACTGTGTTATGGTTGAGAATATTCATGTACTTTGTTAACTTTAGGAGCCCTGGTGGCACAGTGGTTAAAGTGCTCAGCTGTTAACCGAAAGGTTGGTAGCTCGAGAAAGATGTGGCTGTCTGCTTCCATAAAGATTTACAGCCTTGGAAACCTTATAGGGCAGTTCTGTTCTGTCCTAGAGAGTCGCTATGGTTGGAATCGTTCGACAGCAACAGATTTGGTTTTGTGGGTATGTTAACTTTATTAGCTTTTTTACCCTTTCATTTATCTTGAGGGGGAGGGGGTAGTATTTTGCTGATAGTTATTAAGTATGGAGGTAATGTATAAATGAATAGCAATCCAAGAATGTGTCTTTTAAATTGGGGTGGGATAATTTAAGGTATTTTATCCTACCAGTTAGCTCAAACTTTTAACCAGATGCAGGGATAGGATCATTTTGGAATGGTATATAGTCTAGATTTCTTCTGCATGTTATGACAGAAGACATAAAGAAAAAAAGTTAGTAAATCAATTTGCATTGTCTCTAACAACTGATTTGTAAATGGAAGACTGATTCATGAATATTTCTTTCATTAATTGCAGCTGATACAAATGAGATCCTCCAGTGGTGTTTCAGAGCATTACAAATAAATTGTAGGGATTCAGATTTTGCATGTTGTTCCCTGTGGGATAAATAATCTTATGAATTAGGACAGAACCTATGCTTGATATAGTTAAGAATAAAACTTTTTTTTTTTTTAATGTTGTTTAAATTAGGCAACAGCTGTTTATCAAGCAAAAGAAAAACTCAAATCAATAGAAAAAGCAAGAAAAGGTTAGTACCATGGGAAGACTGGATGACCTGAAAAATACAAGTTTGGTTTCAAGAAACTGATCGAAGTATTATTGGTAATCATTTGCTGCTATTGAAAAGATTTCAATAAATCTTCATTACAAAGTGTCTACTGTGTTCTAGCACTGTGCTAGGCATTGTTAGGGGAGTAGAAGTATCACTTCCGTTCCTAGGCTATAAGACCAATGATAGAAAGCAATTTATGGCTGTGTACACAAATGTGCAATAATTGTTTATAAATTAATTGGATTCATAAAATTGGGAGAAGGGAAGAAAACTGCAAGCTGGAAGCAAGTGGGATTTGAGTTGGATCTAGAAAGATAAGGCAGATAGAATGAAGGGAGCATGCATTGGACAACTAGAGTGGGACTGGAACATCCCGAAGTCTGAACTGATATATGTGGCTCTGGGGGGTGTGTGCAGTTAGTGGTGCAGAGGCCCTGCATGCCTCTCTGTCCTGCTGTCCTGCTTTTCTCTTTAAAAGGCTTCTGTTATGGACCTTTCTGGATCTTTTAGTTTTCATATTAAAGCCAGAGTTATAATTAAATTTTGGTTACTTGCTGTTAATGATTCATAGATATGATTTACATTTAATCATCTCAGACATACTGTCTCACTTTCCTCTTCTGTTTCAACCTCCTTTCTAATTGTTACATAATGAAAAACAGCTAATGCCCCCTGAAAGATGGGCTAGGCTTCTATGCTAGGAAACAAATATCTGGGAATGGTGACTAAGCAAACTCTGAAATGTAGACCTGGTTATGGTTTGTTTGTAGTCTTCAAAATTTTACACATGTATATACACACACATACACGTGCTACCTTGTTACATTGAAACTTTCTAAAGTTTGTAAAGTGAAAAGTGAATTCTCACTTACTTCTCAGAGGTAAACTACTGTTAATATTTGGTGTGTGTCCTATATTTTAATGTAGGCCATGGGTTTTTTAAACTTGGTTTTCTACAAAACCAGTTTATTCTAGATCTATAAATACATATATAACAAGAACACTACAAATAAAAACATGCATGTATTTTTAAACAAAACTCATGCTCTACATACTATTTGCTGTTCTTCACCTAGTGAATATATTAGGTCTGCTTAGAGCCACGTTAAGCCTGTGTTAAGTAGTGGAGTGTGTGAACTGCCCGCTCTTCTAATAGTGTGGCTGTCATTAGGAGGTGAAGCTCTTTCTTCTAGTTTATTTGTGTTCACCTGCTTTCAGAACAGTAGTAGTGTTTCTTGATAGTTAACAGTTGAGATAGTTGAGCATTATCACACTAGTCTACCAAATTAGATTTTCAAATGTCAATTGATTTTTCTGAACAACTATCTTGTTCTTTATTTTGGAAATATATAGTAGGTGACTCAGTATCTTATTTTGAAATACTTTAAAGTTAAATATAATGGGTAACTATGATATAAGTACTTATAAACTTGAATGTTTACTAGACTGACATGTTACACTCTCCACTTACCTTTCTCAGGTGCTATCTCCTCTGAAGAAATCATTAAGTATGCACATAGGATTAGTGCAAGTAATGCTGTGTGTGCCCCACTGACCTGGGTTCCAGGTAAAAATATTTCATTTTTAAACTAGGTATGTGTGGTAGGAGACTATACACAAAAATAGGAAATTATATTTAAATGTATTTATTCTTGGAAACATCTACTATATACTTTCACATTTTTACTCTATTATAAGTAATAATATAGGCCATGGGTTTTATAAACTTGGTTTTCTACAAAACCCTTGTCACTAGGGACCTCATTTCTTTTCATTTTTTAAATAAATAATAATATAAAAAAGTACAGGATAATATGTGATTATTTTAAAGCTACAGATTTGTATGCCTGTAAAACCCAGCCCTTTAGAGTCATTCGAATTTCCAAAAAGGTTCCAGCTTGGAAAACAGACAATCCCAACTCTTAGGATGAAGCATTCAACAACATGCAGGACGGGAAAGAGCTGAAGATTAGAATGTTATTCCCGATTCACTCAGGTTGTCTTCTGGTTCAGAAGCTAACTGTGACAGCAGACAGAAGAGAGGGAAAAAGAGGGACAAAAGAGAGGCAGACCGCAGCAGCTGAAATGTTCAGAAACAGCAAAGAGCAACAAGCTGCAGCTGTGTTGACAGTGGAGGTGGAGGTAGAGCAGCGGTCGTTTTGGAGGACAGGAGATAGTCATCTCAACTTCAGTAACTCTTTAGGGTGAGATTTTACTGCCAAAAACAGGTTAACTACAGAGGTTGGGGTGACGGAAGAGACTTTTTCAGTGTCAGAATTTGCAAGGGAAGTCAGTGGGCTGCTGCCATGTTACTGAGCTCACCCTGAGGAAGTGGGGGTCATATCTTGAATATTTTACCAGCCTGTGTACCTCGTTTATTTACCAGACTGCTTTCTGGAGTACGGAATAATAACTACAAGACAGATTATTAGAAAGTTAATCCATCATGCAGGCACCATATTAGACTGTAGTTTTTTGCTCGAAACTCTGTTAGAAGTCAGATTCTAGCACTAGGAAAATACATGACCTGGTAGGATGATTGCCAAAATGACGTCCTCCTTAAGCTATTAAAATGGAGAGAATTACTTCTTGAATAATGCAAATACTCAAGGAGACGCCAGTGAACTATCGTGCCCAATCTAGCAGAAAACAAGGATAATGTTTGCATGGTACCAGAGAGCTCAAGAACATGGATAATGAGGAGGATGACCTTTTCCAGAATAAGGGGCAGTACCTTACAAGAAAAATGCTTCACGTATATTGATACAAGTGGGTCTGTATTAAAATAATAATGATTGGGACTTGAGCTGGTGTAATAATGCTCTGGTGTCATTTTAGGGTTAGGCATATTTAGAGTAGTAACATCTATAGCTGTATTTTCATCATATCACACTTCCTGATGTTGATAATCATATTCCAAGTCACCAAGAAAAGCTTAGGCTTACGAGCAGTCATCGAAGATGCATCAGTTGGTCCCATCCCACCTGGAGCAAAGGAGATTGAAGACCACAGACACAAGGAAAATATTAGCCCAAGAGACTAAAGGGCCACATAAACCAGACTCCACCAGCCTGAGACCAGAATAACTAGGTGGTGCCTGGCTACCACCAATGACCACTCTGACAGGGAACACAACAGAGAGTCCCGGACAGAGTGGGAGAAAAGTGTGGAGCAGAACTCAGATTCACGTAAAGTAACCAAACTTAATTGTCTAACAGAGACTGGAGGAACCAACCCCTGAAACTATGGCGTCTGGACGCCCTGTTAACCGAGAACTTGAACCATTCCTGAAGCCAGCTCTTCAGACAAAGATTAGACAGGACTATAAAACAAAAAATAGCACGTGAGGAGTGTGTTTTTTAGTTCAGTCAGATACACAAGACCAAATGGGCGGCTCCTGTCCAAAAGCAGGATGAGAAGGCAGGAAGGGACAGGAGATGGTTGAATGGACACAGGGAACCCCAGGGTGAAAAGGAGGAGTGTGCTGTCACATTGTGGGGATTGCAACTAATGTCACAAAACAGTTTGTGTATAAATTTTTGTATGAGAAGTTAGCTTGAGCTGTAATCTTTCACCTAAACCACAATTAAAAAAAAAGAAAGGCTTAGGTTCTGTTCTGTAATTTGATTAATAAAATATGTAATGTATTTTTTAAAGCACAGTTAAATTAAAATGCCACCTCTTAAAGATAATCTTTAAGCATTTGGAAAACTTGTCTATCCAAAACAACTAATCCTCAAAGATAGCAAAGTTTTTTTATAATTATCTTTTAATGGGGCAAGAAATGCTGATCTCACCAACTCACCAAATCAGCTCAAATAGTATGCAGAACCAGGGCTTTCAACCAGTTCATTCCAGTTCAAACCCCTGCTGAGAATTTGCATTTCTTACAAGCTCCCAGGCGAGGCTAATGCCGCTGGTTAATGACCAATTCAGAGAGCCCCTAGTAGGGCAGTGGTTCTCAAAATTTATTATACATAAGAATCACCTGGAGATCTTGTTAAACTGTAGATTCTGATTCAGTATATCTGAGATGGAAACACAAATTCTCAGCAGGGGCTTAAACTGAAAGAACCAGTTCAAAGCCCTGTGCAGAATCAATGACTAGCAGTGCCTCTGTGGGAGAAATAATATTGCAGATGTGAATAAAATGTAGTGTGAAGTTTCCTTGAATAAGAAACCCCTTAGCATCATAGACCAGGGAGACGGGAACACCAGAGACGTATTTGTAGTCTTTGGGAGAGTGAAGTCACCAAGTCTTCACTGGGTACTCTGCTGTATCTTGGTGACTATTGGAGAAGGCTTTGTAGCTTTGCACTTGTGTCATCTTTCCTGGGGTGGGTTTCATTAGCACTACTGTACATTATAAAAGGCCAACGTTAGCACTACTGCACATTAGAAAAAGAAACAAAAGTTAAATTGGAAATAAATTATAATGTTCCACTACACCTCTGAAAATGGAAATGCATTGAATTCCCATATCTGGTCTTTCAAAATTATATGACTGTTATTTTTATTTTGTTGCGGAATGCAGTAACACTTGTCTTATTAATTTGTGGGCTGTGAGTTTTCTGTCCCTTGTATTTATAAACACTACTTTTGGGGTGGGCAAGAGCTTTGCTCTGTTTTTTTTGCACCATATTTGGGGATAGTTGAGTAATACAGAGTTGATGAGAAGTATTACCAGAAAGTGGGCCCAAATCTGGCCATGTTTTTATTAACCCAAAAGTGCTATTTCAGATGCTTTTTCATTTATTCTGATTGGAAATGAACATTACTGGCTCCTGGTACTCCACTAGAGAGTTGTAGAAATTAATCTTTAAATGACACATCAAAGGGGGTTATCTTATAAAAAAGGTATCAGAGTATCATTGTTTTTTTCTTCACAGAAAGTGCAGGTTAAGTTAAGAGTCAAGATCATTACAATGTTCTTAAATTGTCTTTTGGAATATCTGCTAATGTGATTGATGGGCTTTTCTCTTATCTTTTTATATATAAAGAATAGTATATTATTGTGAGGATTCAGAGAAGAAATAAGAAGGTGTGTGTTTTTAAAATTAATATCCTGTGCTCTTAATAGCAGTTGATAAAATGACCTTCATATTCCAAAGTTAAACATGTGACTTGAGTTTTTCAAAGCACAGCAAGGAAAATTAATACTTCAAAGAAGAGATTATGCTTGTTTTTTGTATGATTGAATTAAAAGCAGTCTTCATTTTTTAGGGGACCCACGCAGACCGTACCCAACAGATTTAGAGATGAGAAGTGGATTGTTGGGTCAGATGAACAATCCTTCCACTAATGGTGTGAACGGGCATTTACCAGGTGATGCACTTGCAGCCGGCAGATTGCCAGGTAACATTAGAAGCATGTTTTCAAACAGACCGAGGCTTTTCAGACATGAAAATGGTGGGATAACTTGGTGTGAACAAGTTTTAGGATCCAGACCCAACTCATTTTAATAGCGAGAGTCTCTGCCAGTTTACCCTGTTCTCTGGTTATTCTAGTTTAAAGACTCTTCTAGATGGAGGTTATAAAATTACAATAGGCTGTCATCTTTCTCTCATTTGTTAATATTATGTCATCTTCCTCAAGCATTGGTCCTCTTCTTTTTTATTATTGCTGCAAACATTTTTAAAAGTTGTGAAACATACTAATGCAGAAAAATATAGGAAATCTGTATGTTCAGTTTAAAGATAAAGTGAGCATACTCCTTAATAGCCCCCAAGTTATCAAAATGAATATAGCTTTTTATAGACTTTTTTTTATAACTTTATAAAATAGCATTTTTGTGAGCCTCAGTTGACTCAGATTTAATCTTCTGAAATGTTTTCATATAGGCTTTTGCTGTTTTTTATATTTGTTTTATGTTTCATATCTTTTATCTTTTGTAGGTGACTTGTTTTGATAGAACATATGGAAAGTAGGAAAAAGCATACAATGAAAAAAATTACCCCTCCTTTTTCTTTGCCTGTATGCTTTACATTGTTAAAAACAAGCTCTAGATCCTGCTTTTTTTGCTTAACATTACAATGTAAGACAATCTCTCTTATTAAAAATACTTTGTAAGCACCATTTTTGTTAACTACATAAAGTAGAAACTGTTGAACTCACTGTGCATATATTACTTCTCTTTGTTATCTCATCTTTTTTTTAAATTTTACTTATTTTGTTGTTCCTTAGAATATACACAGCAAAACATACACCAATTCAAAGTTTCTACATGTACCATTTATTTTTTGTTTTGTTTTTATTGTTGTAGTTTAAATCAAGATTACATTTCAAGTTAGTCTCCCATACAAAAATTTATACATACATTGGTATGTGACCCTAATTGCCCTCCCCGTACTGTGACAGAACACTCCTCCTTTCCACCTCTGATTCTCCATGTCCAGTCAACCAGCTGCTAACCCTCTCTGCCTTCCCATCTCCCATCGGGACAGAAGCTGCCTGTTTAGTCTCTTGTATCTAGTTGAGCTAAGAGGCACACTCCTCACAGGTATCATTTTATGTCCCACAGTCCAGTCTAATCCTTGTCTGAAGAGTTGGCCTCAGAAATTGTTTTACTTCTGGGCTGATAGACAATCCAGGGGCCATGCTTTCTGGGGATCCTCCAATCTCGGTCAGACCATTAAGTCTGGTCTACTTAACTAGAATTTGAGTTCTTGACCCCATCTTTCTCCTGCTCCATCAGGGACTGTCTGTTGTGTTCCTTGTCAGGGTGGTCATTGATGGTAGCCGGGCACCATCTAGTCCTTCTGGTCTCAGGCTGATGAAGCTTCTGGTTTATGTGGCCCTTTCTGTCTCTTGGGCTAATACTTTCCTTGTGTCTTTGGTGTTTTTCATTCTCCTTTACTCCAGGTGGTTGGGACCAATTGATGCATCTTAGATGGCCACTTGCGAGCTTTTATGACCCCAGATGCCACTCACCAAAGTAGGATGCAGAACATTTTCTTAATAAGCTTTGTTATGCCAATTGACCTAGATGTCCCCTAAAAGCATGGTCCCCAGACCCCTACGCCTGCTACTCTGTCCCTGAAAGTGTTTGATTGTATTCAGGAAACTTCTTAGCTTTGGTTTAGTCCAGTTGTGCTGACTTCCCCTATAGTGTGTGCTGTCCTTCCCTTCACCTAAGATAATTCTTATCTACTGTCTAGTTAGTAAATAACTCTCACCCTGCCTACACTCATAACCATCAATGAATGTTTTCTTCTCTGTTTGAACCTTTTCTTGAGTTATTATAATAGTGGTCTTATAAAATATTTGTCCTTCTGTGACTGACTAAATTCACTCAGCATAATGACCTCCAGCTTCCTCCATGTTATGTTTCATGGCTTCATCGTTGTACTTTATCGTTGCGTAGTATTCCATTGTGTGGATATACCATAATTTGTTTATCCATTCATCCATTGATGGGCATCTAGGTTGTTTCCATCTTTTTGCTGTTGTGAACAGTGCTGCAGTGAACATGGGTGTGCATATATCTATTTGTGTGACGGCTCTTATTTCTCTAGGATATTCCAAGGAATAGGATAGCTGGATTGTATGGTACTTCTATTTCTAGCTTTTTAAGGAAGCGCCAAATCGATTTCCAAAGTGGTTGTACCATTTTACATTCCCACCAACAGTGTATAAGTGTTCCAGTCTCTCCACAACCTCTCCAGCATTTATTATTTTGTGTTTTTTGGATTAATGCTAGCCTTGTTGGGATGAGATGGTATCTCATTGTAGTTTTGATCTGCATTTCTCTAATGGCTAATGATGTGAGCATTTCTTCATGTGTCCGTTAGCCGCCTGAATATTTTCTTTGGCGAAGTGCCTGTTCATATCCTTTGCCCATTATTTAATTGGGTTATTTGCCTTTCTGTTGTTGAGGTTTTGCAGTGTCTTGTAGATTTTAGAGATTAGATGCTAATCTGATTTGTCTTAGCCAGAATTTTTTTCCCAGTTTGTAGGTTGTCTTTTTACACTTTTGGTGAAATCACTTGATGAGCATAAGTGTTTGATTTCTAGGAGCTCCCATTTATCTAGTCTCTCTTCTGGTGCTTGTGCATTGTTACTTATGATTCGTCATGTGTTTATGCCATGTACTAGGGCTCCTAGCGTTGTCCCTATTTTTTCTTGCATGATCTTGTTTTTGATTTTATATTTAAGTCTTTGATCCATTTGGAGTTAGTTTTGGTGCATGGTGTGAGGTATGGGACTTGTTTCAGTTTTTTGCAGTTGGATATCCACTTATGCCAGCACTGTTTGTTAAAGAGACTGTCTTTTCCCCAATTTGGACGTTTGTCAAATATCAGCTACTCATAGGTGGATGAATTTATGTCTGGATTCTCAATTCTGTTCCATTGGTCTGTGTATCTATTGTTGTACTAGTACCAGGCTGTTTTGACTACCATGGCGGTATAATAGGTTCTAAAATCAGGTAGTGTAAGGCCTCCCACTTTGTTCTTCTTCTTGAGTGATGCTTTACTTATTTGGGGCTTCTTCCCTTTCCATATGAAGTTGGTGATTTGTTTCTCCATCTCATTAAAAAATGCTGTTGGAATTTGGATCAGGATTGCATTGTACCCGTAGATCGCTTTAGGTAGAATTAACATTTTCACAATATTGAGTCTGCCTATTCATGAGCAAGGTATGTTTTTCCACTTATGCGGGTCTCTTTTGCTTTCTTGCCAGTAGTGTCTTGTAGTTTTCATTGTATAGGTCTTTTACATCTCTGGTTAATTTATTCCGAAGTATTTTATCTTCTTGGGGGCTATTGTAAATGGTATTGATTTGGTGATTTCCTCTTGGAAGTTCTCTTTGTTGG
>NW_004443980.1:6079368-6112830 GCF_000243295.1 Trichechus manatus latirostris
TTCTACCTCTGTTTGTGTTAGTTTAGGTAGGTAGGGAGTTTCTAGAAATTTGTCCATTTCCTCTAGGTTTTCAAATTTGTTAGAGTACAGTTTTTCATAGTATTCTGTTATGGTTCTTTTAATTTCTGTTGGGTCTGTTGTGATATCACCTATCTCATTTCTTATACAGATTATCTGCTTCCTCTCCTGTTTTTCTTTTGTCAGTTCGGCCAGTGGTTTATCAGTTTTGTTGATCTTTTCAAAGCACCAGCTTTTTGGTCTTAACTTTTTCAGTTGTTTTTCTGTTCTCTCTTTCATTTAATTCTGCTCTAATTCTTAATATTTCCTTTCTTCTGGCGCCTGAGGGCTTCTTTTGCTGCTTTCTTTCTACTTGTTCCAGTTGTAGGGTTAATGTTTTGATTACGGCCCTTTCTTTGTGGATATGTGCATTTATTGCTATAAACTGACCTCTGAGCACTGCTTTTGCTGTGTCCCAGATGTTCTGGTAGGATGTGTTTTTGTTCCCGTTTTATTCTGTGAATTTCTTTATTCCATCCTTAATTTCTTCTATAACCCAGTAGTTTTTGAGCAAGGTGTTGTTCAGTTTCCATATGTTTTTTTTTTCCTCGCCTTTTGTGTTGTTGATTTCTACTTTTATGGCTTTATGGTCAGAAAAGATGCTTTGTAATATTTCAGTGCTTTGGATTTTGTTAAGGCTTGCTTTATGGCCTAATATCTGGTCTGTTCTGGAGAATGTTCCATGTGCATTGGAAAAGAAAGTATATTTGGCTGCTGTTGGGTGCAGTGTTCTGTATACGTCTATGAGATCAAGTTGGTTGATTGTAGCATTTAGCTCTTCTGTGTCTTTGTTGAGCTTCTTTCTGGATGTTCTGCCCTTCACCGAAAGTAGTGTGTTGAAGTCTTCTACTACTATTGTGGTGCTGTCTGTCTCTCTTTTTGGTGCTGTTAGAGTTTGTTTTATGTATTTTGGAGCCCTGTTGTTGGGTGCGTAAATATTTGTTATAGTTATGTCCTCCTGGTGTATTGACGCTTTCATCATTATATAGTGTCCTTATCCTTTGTGGTGGATTTTACTTTAAAGTCTGTTTTGTCAGAGATTAATTGCCACTCCTGCTCTTTTTTGAGTGTTGTTTGCTTGATATATTTTTTTCCATTCTTTGAGTTTTAGTTTTAGTTTGTTTGTGTCTCTTGTAGGCAGCATATAGATGGATTGTGTTTTATTATCCAGTCTGTTACTGTCTCTTTATTGGTGCACTTAGTCCATTTACATTCAGCATAATTATTGATAGGTATGAGTTTAGTGCTGTCATTTTGATGTCTTTTTTTGTGTGTTGTTCACAGTTTCTTTGTTCCACATAATTTTCTGTGCTGAGTCATTTTTCTTCATGTATTTTCTTTTCGTCTTTTTTATTGTTGTTGATTTTGTGTTTGCTGAATCTTTATATTTTTCTAGTTTTTTATTTTCACTTGTAGAATTGTTAGTTTCCTTTATGGTTACCTTAATATTTACCCCTATTTTTCTAACTTTATACCAGTCTTTTCTTTCTTTATATTGCCTTGACTTCCTCTCCATATGAAAAATCTATGTCTACATTTTTTAAGTCCCTGTTTTTTGTTTTACTGTTGTCATCTTTTCCATACTGACATCTGTTTCCCTATTTTCAGTGTTTTAGCTCTGATTTATTTTTGTGACTTCCCTATCTGGGTTTATATCTGGTTGCTCTGCCCTGTGTTCTAGTCTTGGGTTGTTATCTTATGCTACCGATTTTCTAACCGGAGGACTCCCTTTAGTATTTCTTGTAATTTCGACTTGGTTTTTGCAAATTCCCTAAACTTCCGTTTATCTGGAAATGCCCTAATTTCGCCATCATATTTGAGAGACAGTTTAGCTGGTTATAATTCTTGACTGGCAGTTTTTCTCCTTTAAGGCTTTATGTATGTCATCCCATTGCCTTGTTGCCTGCATGGTTTCTGCTGAGTAGTCCAAGCTTATTCTTATTGACTCTCCTTTGTAGATGACTTTTTGTTTCTACCTAGCTACTCTTAAAATTTTCTCTTTATCTTTGGTTTTGGCAAGTTTGAGTATAATATTTCTTGGTGACTTTCTTTTGGGATCTACCTTATGTGTGTTTCAATGAGCATCTTGGATAGATATCTTGTTATCTTTCATGATATCAGGGAAGTTTTCTGCCAACAAATGTTCAACAATTCTCTCTATTTTCTGTTATCCCCCCGGTCTGGTACTCCAGTCACTCGTAGGTTATTTCTCTTGATAGAGTCCCACATAATGCTTAGAGTTTCTGCATTTTTTTTAATCCTTTTATCTGATTTTTCCTCAAATAAGTTGGTGTCAAGTGCTTTATATTCAGTCTCACTAATTCCGAGTTCCATTGCCTCAGTTCTGCTCCTATGACTTTCTATTGAGTTGTCTAATTCTGACATTTTATTGTTAATCTTCTGGATTTCTGATTGCTGTCTCTCTGTGGATTCTTGCCGCCTGTTAAATTTGTCATTATACTCTTCTCTAATCTTTTTCATTTCCTGTATTGGATGTTCTGCATTTTGATTAATTTCCTTCCTAATTTCTTGAAGAGTTCTGTATATTAATCTTTTGTATTCTGCCTCTGGTAATTCCAAGAAATTTTCCTCCTCTGTAAAATTTCTAGATTTTTTACTTTGGGAGCTTGCTGAAGCTGTCATGGATTGCCTCTTTATGTGATTTGATATTGACTTATCTCTGAGCCATCAATAATTTATTATATTTATTTTGTTTGCTTACTGTGTCCTAGCTTCTTGTTTTGTTTCGATATGCCCAAGTAGCCTGCTCTTACGAGCTAGTTTGATTATTGACACCTTTGAAGCTCTAATGTTCTGTCACCAGGTTGTTAGATCCGTTACCAGGTATATGAGCTCAGGAGTCCACCTACTCTTCCTGTATGGATTCAGCTCAGGTGCCCAGTTAGATAGCCTCCAAGTCTGTGGTGGAGGCTCTCACTTACAGTCTTAGACATGGGTGATTGGTGTAGGCCGAGGCATCTGGCTACAGCAGGGGGACACACTCTGAGCATGGCAGGGGGCAGACGGCCGACCCTGAGTGTCCAGGAGGAAAGCATGTACCTGTTCCCTAGAGCGCGTAGGTGGATGGGTTTTGCAGCCGGAGTATGAGCACCTAATGCTGTTGGCTGTAAGAACTAACTGGGGGGGGCACCTCTTATTCATGGGCACCTATCGCAGGTGGCTAGGTGGCATGGGTGGAGCCACCAGTCCTCAGGCCCCTGATTTGGGTAGGTGAAGACCCTGCTTAATTGGCGTAGCAGTGTCAACTGTCAAGAACCTGCCACTTCACAGCTGAAACAGTTGAAGTTAGACTTTTGGTATATACCCTGTTGTACTATGGTAGTGAGGGCCTGCGCTCTTGAAGTCGGCCCACACAAGTCAATGCTGGGGGAAAGGCACTCAAAGTCCATGTATCCCTTATGCCTATGCCTTGGCAAAGGAACTGTACCTACCTTGGGTACCTGGCTTAGGGGAGCCGGCAGTGTATTTTTTCCCGTTTGTTAATTTGTTCACTCTTCAAGGCTGGGAGAATGGCTCCGGGTATGTGACGGATCCTACTTGCAGCCCAATGGACTCGGCAGTTGCTGTAGCCAGTCCAGGACCCGGTGCAGAGCAGGAAGCGGGGAGGTAAATGGGAGATAGGTTTTTCTCTAACGGGGGGTGTTTCTGATCTGCGCAGTAGCCGTATGTGTGTACTTGTCTTTCGCCGATCCAGGGCTAATTCTCACTGGTTCTGGGTGGCCATGTAGATTTTCTGGCACTGGGTCTCTCCCAGTGTGGAAAACGTACCTTCTGAGGATTGCTGCTTGCCTGCCTCACCACTCATCCCCGAGCTGATCAGGCCTGAAGGGTTCAGACTCTCACCGGGTCAGGATTGGCAGCTCCTTGCTGCTTCCGAACCGTCTCTCCCTCCCCCTGCCACTCAGTCCAGTTCCTCAACTCGGCCTTTGATGTTCAGGGCCCCCAGATTGCCATATATAATCAATTCAGTTGTTTTTTCAGTTCTTTGCTGTAAGAAGGTCCACCAGAAGCGTCTGACTACTCCACCATTTTGGCCCCGCCTCTCTACATATACCATTTAGTAACATTGATTCCATTCTTAGAGTTGTGCAACCATTCTCACTCTCCTTTTCTGAGTTGTTCTTCCCCCATTAACATAAACTCATTGCTGCCTAAGGTTTCTGTCTAATCTTCTGAGTTGGTGTTGTCAATTTAATCCCACATAGATAAGATAGTTCCTAAAAGAGCATAATGCTCAAGGCAGACATTCTTTACTAGTTAAAGTAATCTCATCTTTTTCATTGTGATTATACTGTATTATGTGCCAGTCACGGTCCAGTCAGGAGACAGAACCCACTCCAGTAATCTGAGCATGGGACATTTAAAGAATTCTTAACTGGTAACAAGGTATTAACTGTTAAGGGGTAAAGATAGGTATTTTTTAAAAACTACAAGAACAGCCGATTAAGGAGTAGCCACTACTACAGTGCAGAGTTCCCAAGGAAGGGACAAACTTGGAAGAGGCTTCTCCCCACCTTGTCCCAAAGGTGATACTCAGACTTCATGAGAGAGTGTGGTTGTGACCCACTGGATAGTAGAGAAGTTAGATAAGCTGCCACAGGCCAGAGCTGACAAGCAGGAAATTACCTACCTGGGTGCTGGGGAGACTTGCTGGGAAGCCACTCTCTGGGGCGCTCCTGGAAGTTATAGGAAATCACCCTCTGGGATACCACTGAAACTTTCTGGGGGGTGAGCACCATTTGATGTCCTGCACACCAAACAGGCACCACAGGAGCAAGAAGGAAAAAACACACTGGAACCGTAAGAAAAGCCCATTCCCCCTGCAGGGTCCCTCCTTGACTGACAAAGCTTAACACTGCCAGCTGACAAAGGAGAAATGCTCTTGTGGTCCAGCTCTACTACCACAAAGCAGGGAAAGGGTGGATTTGAAGCTAAGAGGCAATAAACTGGTAACTGGCACACCTGTCTAGTGAGTGCCGTACCTCTTGACCTTTTTGAGATTTACCTTCTTTCAGTCTTGAACTATACTTGTTTATGTGTCATCTTGCCTCTCTTCCAAAATGTAGATTCTTAATGTGTCTTGGGCACTTCTTTAAGGATATCTTTCACAGATGCATTGCCAGTCAACTTCTTTTTTATTAAAATCATCTACAATAGCAGTTCCTTTGTCTTCTAAGAAATTGTTCAAACCTATGATAATAACCTGTTGCCGTTGAGTTGATTCCGACTCGTAGCAACCCGATGGATATGAGTCAGGTGATGATGATAATACCTAATATTGTATTATTATCTATTTATAATACAACAGAGTAATATATATGACCTAATATATATTGTCATATATGTGCAGATAATATATACATAAATACATGACACATTTGATTTTTAATTGTGAACATCTTGCAAGGAAAAAAGTCAACTGATTGAATAGTTACTAATAGAGGAGTATGATTTTAAAAAAAAAAACAGGTTCACAGTTGCTAAAGCACCACACTTATACCTGATAAATTTGATCTTTATTAATTTGGCCAAATGTGTATTTTGATTTCAAGCCTTAAAAAAGAATTAACTTCATATTATTTGCATAAAGGGAAGAGTAATTAAGAAGTAAATTAATTACAAGTAGAAATATTCTCACATGTGCATCTTTCTTCCTCCAGATGTCCTTGCTCCACAGTACCCGTGGCAGTCCAGTGACATGTCAATGAACATGTTACCACCAACTCACAGTAACGACTTTCTGTTGGAACCTCCTGGCCATAATAAAGAAAACGAAGATGATGTAGAGGTTATGTCAACAGACTCCTCAAGCAGTAGTAGTGACTCTGATTAAAAAAAACATACAAGACAAAAGGCATACAGAATTGAATACTGTAGAACTCTGTTCCTTAAACAATAGCAGGGAAATGTAACCTGCAAACCGGTAAGAAAAGCCAGATAAATACTGGCTATTGTTGATTTGTGCAGTCTGTTAAAAACTTTGAGGACTTTGTTTTTTTAAGCCAAACATCATGGTATTAGTTCTAATCCACTAGGCAAGTATTTAGGGAATAATTAACATTTACTTTTGGGAAAAACGTTTATTCAGTTGTTCGGTGCTTTCTTACCCTGTTCTATTGCAGTTGGGTTGGCCTTGAGCATAGTAGCATATGTCAATAATAGAACTCCTATAATTACTTAGAAAGGATAAAAAAAGTAGTGGATCACTGAATAAGTGTCATATTTAAAAATAACAAAAATTCTCACTTGAAAGTGAAGGCTATTGGCCTTTGTTTCAGGAACTGGAGAAATTGTCTGTTATACTGTTTGTAATTATTGTAATTTTGTAAATAAACTCATTTTGTTGTACTGTGTGCCTTTATTTTGTTTAAATATACTTTCAGTATAAGTTGGGAATTGTTTCTGTAAATCCAGTTACACTTTATACATTTGTTGTTAGGTGATGTCCAGTTGGTTCCGACTCATAGTGACCCTGTATACAACACAACAAAACACTGCCCGGTCCCGCACCATCCTCACGATCGTTATTATACTTGAGCCCATTGTTGCAGCCACTGTATCAATCCATCTTGTTGAGGGTCTTCCTCATTTTTGCTGACCCTCTATTTTACCAAGCATGATGTCCTTCTCCAGAGACTGATCCCACCTGATAACATGTCCAAAGTGTGTGAGACAAGTCTTGCCATCCTCACTTCCAAGGAGCACTTTTGCTGTACTCCAAGAGAGTCTTGTTCGTTTTTCTGGCAGTCCATGTTGGTTCACTATTCTTCACCAACACCATAATTCAAAGGCATCAATTCTTCAGTCTTCCTTATTCATTGTCCAGCTTTAGCATGCATACGAGGCGATTGGAAAGACCATGGCTTGGGTCAGGCGCACCTTAGTCCTCAAAGTGACGTCTTTGCTTTTTAACACTTGAAAGTCTTTTGCAGCAGATTTGCCCAGTGCAATATTTCATTTGATTTCTTGACTGCTGCTTCTGTGGGCATTGATTGTGGATCCAAATAAAATGAAATCCTTGACAACTTCAGTACTTTCTCTCCATTTATCTCAATGTTGCTTGTTGGTCCACTTGTGAAAATTTTTGTCTTTATATTGAGGTGTAATCCATACTGAAGGCTGTGGTCTTTGAACTTCATCAGTAAGTGCTTCAAGTTCCCTTCACTTTCAGTAAGCAATGTTGTGTCATCTGCATATCCCAGGTTGCTAGTGAATCTTCCTCCAATTCTGATGCCACGTTCTTCATATAGTACAGCTTCTAGGTTATTTGCTCACCATACAGATTGAACAAGTATGGTGAAAGGATACAACCATGACACACACTTTTCCTGATTGTAAACCACGCAGTATCCCCTTGTTCTGCTTGAACAACTGCCTCTTGGTCTATGTACAGGTTCCACATGAGCACAATTAAGTGCCCTGGAATTCACATTCTTCACAATGTTATCCATAATTTGTTATGATCCACACAGTCAAATGCCCTTGCATAGTAAATCACTGGTAAACATCTTTCTCGTGTTCTCTGCTTTTCGTCAAGATCCATCTGACATCAGCCATGATATCCCTCATTCCATGTACTCTTCTGAATCCGGCTTGAATTTCTGGCAATTTCTTACCAATGTACTATCCTGTAGCTGTTTTTGAATTATCTTCAGCTAAATTTTACATGTGTGATATGATATTCAATAATTTCCACATTCTGTTGGATCACCTTTTTTTGGAGTGGGCATGTAAATGGATCTCTTCCAGTTGGTTAGCCAGGTAGCTGTCTTCCAGATTTCTTCACACAGATGAGTGAGCACTTCTAGCATTCCATCTGTTTGTTGAAACATGTCAGTTGGTATTCCATAAATTCCTGGAGCCCTGTTTTTCACCAGTGCCTTCAGTGCAGCTTGGACTTTTTCTTTCAGTAGGATCAGTTCTTGATCATATACTACCCCTGAAATGATTGAACATGGACCAGTTCTGTTTGGTACAGTGACTCTTGTGTATTCTTTCCATCTTTTGATGCTTCCTGCGTCCTTCAATATTTTGTCCATAAAATCCTTCAGTATTGCAACTCGAGGCTTGAATTTTTCCTTCAGTTCTTGGAGCTTTAGAAATGCCGAGCATGTTCTTCCCTTTTGATTTTCTAACTCCAAGTCTTTGCACATTTCATAATAATAACTTTCCTTTGTCTTCTCAAGCTGCCCTTTGAAATCTCCTGTTCAGCTTCATTATTTCTTCCATTCACTTTAGCTACTCTGTGTTCATGAGCAAGTTTCCGAGTCTCTTCTGTCATCCATTTTTGTGTTTTCTTTCTTGACTTTTTAATGACCTTTTGCTTTCTTCATGTATGATGTTCTTGATGTCATCCCACAAGTCATCTGGTCTTCGGTCATTAGTGTTCAGTGTGTCAAATCTCTTCTCAGTATGGCCTCCACATTCAGGTGGGATATACTCAAGGTTGTATTTTGGCTCTTGTGGACTTGTTTTAATTTTTTTCAGCTTCAACTTGAACTTGTATATGAGCAATTGATGGTGTGTTCCACACTCAGCCCTTGGCCTTGTTCTGACTGATGATATTGAGCTTTTCCATCGTTTCGTTCCACAGATGTAGTCAGTTTGAATCCTGTGTTTTCCATCTGGTGAGTTCCATGTATATAGTTGCCGTTTATGTTGTTGAAAAAATATATTGCAATGAAGAAGTTGTTTTACAAAATTCTATCTTGCGATCTCTTGCGTCATTTCTATCACCAAGGCCATATTTTCCAACTGCAGATCCTTTTTTGTTTCCAACTTTCGCATTCCAATCTCCAGTAATTATCAATGCATATTTGATCAATTTCAGACTGCAGAAGTTGGTAAAAATCTTCAAATTCTTCAGCTTTGGCATTAGTGGTTGGTGCATAAATTTGAATAATACTCATATTAAGTAGTCTTCCTTGTTGGCATATAGATATTATCCTATTGATGACATTGTTGTACTTCTGGATAGATCTTGAAATGCTCTTTTGACAATGAACGTGATGCCATTCCTCTTCAGTTTGTCATTCCTGACATAGTAGACTGTGTGATTATCTGATTCAGAATGGCCAATACCAGTCCATTTCAGCTCACTAATGCCTAAGATATCAATTTTTACACATTCCATTTCATTTTTGATGACTTCCAATTTTCCTAGATTCATACTTCATACCTTCCACATTCTGATTATTAATGGATGTTTGCAGCTGTTTTTTCATTTTGAGTCATGCCACATCAGCAAATGAAGGTCCCGAAAGCCTTATTCCATCCACATCATCAAGGCTGACTCTATTTTGAGGAGGCAGCTCTTCCCCAGTCATCTTTTGAGTGCCTTTCAACCTGAGGGGCTCATTTTCTGCACTGTATCAGACAATGTTCCTTCCACTACTGTTCATAAGGTTTTCACTGGCAAAAAAAAAAGAGCAAACATCCTAAATGTCCAATAAAAAAGCAAATTATGGCACATCCACATCGTGGAATATTAGCCATTAAATCTATCAAAGAATGTATTCACATGAAAAAAATATTCATAGTATAATGAACAAAGCAAGGTTTAAGATTAGATGCTGTATCATTCATTCATAAAAACAGACTGGAGGGAATTACACCCAGTCTCCTGGTTCTGCTGCTGCCGTTTCTCTGCTGCTTCTTGCTGTCTGCGCCATCTCTGGGGTTACAGCTCTCCTGCTTCCTTCTGAGCCATCAAGAGAATTGTCTTTGATGTCCATAATTTCACCAACAGTGTCTTCAAGGGAATCTAGGCTTTTACCATTAGACACTTTAAAACTTTTCTAGCCTCCACCCATTAATTCCAAAACCACTTCCACGTTGTAGGTATCTGTTAAAGCAGCACACCACTCCCCGTACTAAATTCTGCCTTAGTTACCCAGTGCTGCTATAATAGAAATACCACAAGTGGATGGATTTAGCAAACAAATTTATTTTCTCACAGTCCAGGAGGCTAGAAGTCTGAATCCAGGGCACCAGCTCCAAGGGAAGGCTTTCCCTCTCTTATCTCTGGGGGGAGGTCCTTGTCATCAATCTTCCCTTGGGTCTAGGAGTTTGTTAGTGCAGGGACTCCATGTCCAAAGGACGTGGTCCCCTCCTGGCTCTTCTTTCTTGGTGGTATGCAGTCCCTCTCCTCTCTGCTCACTTCTCTCTTTTATATCTCAAAAGAAATTGACTCAAGATACAACCTAATCCTGTAGATTGAGTCCTGTTTCATTAATATAACTGCCTCTAATCCTGCCTCATTAACATCATAGAGGTTAGGATTTACAACACAGAATAATCACATCACAAAATGGTGGTCAACCACACAGTACTGGGAATCATGGCCTAGCCAAGGTGACACACATTTTGAGGGGACACAATTCAGTCTATAACATTTACTTCTGGTGTTTGTGCATTGTTAGTTGTGGTTTGTATTAAATTTATGCCATATATTAGGGCCCCTAGAGTTGTCCCTATTTTTTCTTCCATGATCTTTATTGTTTTAGGTTTTTGATCCATTTTGAGTTAGTTTTTGTGTATGGTAGCTGGTATGGGTCCTGTTTCATGTTTTTAGAGATGAACATCCAGTTTTGCCAGCACCATTTGTTAAAAAGACTGTCTTTTCCCCATTTCATAGACTTTGGTCCTTTGCCAATGATTAGTTGACCTTAGTACATGGATTTACCTGTGGGCTCTCGATTCTGTTCCATTGCTCTTTGTGTCTGTCATTGTACCAGTATCAGGCTTTTTTAACTACCATGGCTGTATAGTAGGTTCTGAGATTGGGAAGTGTGAGGCCTCATGCTTTGTTCTTTTTCTTCAGTAATGCTTTGCTTATCTAAGCCCTCTTTGCTTTCCGTATACAGTTGATTAGTTTTTCCATCTCATTAAAGAATGGAAAATTGGATCAGGACTGCATTATATCTGCAGATCGCTTTGGGTAGAATTGACATTTTCACGATGTTCAGTCTTCCTATCCATGAGCATGGTGTGTTTTTCCATTTATGTAGGTCTCTTTTCATTTCTTATAATACTGTTTTGTAGTTTTCTTTTTATGGGTCTTTTATATCCCTGGTTAGATCTATTCCTAAGTATTTTATATTTTTAGGGGCTATTATAAATGTTATTTTTTTCCTGATTTCCTTTAGGAAGTTCTCTTCCTTGGTGTTTAGGAATCCAACTGATTTTTGTATGTTGATCTTGTACCCTGATACTCTGTTGAATCTATTAGTTCCAGTAGTTTTCTCGTGGAATCGTTGGGGTTCTCTGTGTATAGGATCATATCATCTGTGAATAAGGATAGTTTTACTTCTTCCTTTCTAATTTGGATGCTCTTTCTTTTTCTTGCCTTATTGCCTTAGCTAGGACTTCACTAGCACAATGTTAAATAGGAGTGGTCATAAAGGGCATCCTTGTCTTGTTCCCATTCTCGGGAAATGTTTTCAACCTCTCTCCATTCAAAATGATGTTCACCGTTGGTTGTGTATAAATGCCCTTTATTATGTTGAAGAATTTCCCTTCTATTCCTATTTTGCTGAGTTCTTATCAGGAATGAATGTTGGACTTCATCAAATGCCTTTTTTGTGTCCACTGAGATGATCATGTGATTATTTTATATGGTTGATTACATTGATTTTCTAATGTTGAAACTTCCTTGAATACCTGGTAAGAATCTCACTTGGTCTTGGTATATTATTTTTTTGATATGATGCTGAATTCTATTGGCTAGAATTTTGTTGAGAATTTTTGCATCTATATTCATGAGAGATATCCATCTGTAATTTTCTTTTTTTGTAGTGTCTTTGCCTGGCTTTGGTATCAGGGTTATGCTGGCTTCATAGAATGAATTTATGAGTATTCCTTCTTTTTCTATGCTCTGAAATATTTTGAGTGGTACTGGTGTGAGCTCTCCTCTGTAAGTTTGGTAGAATTCTCCGCTGAAGCCATCCATGCCCGGTCTTTTTTTGTTGGGATTTTTTTGTTTTTTGTTATCCTTTCAGTCTCTTCTCTTGTTATGGGTCTGTTCAGATTTCCTATCTGTTTGTGTTAGTTTAGGTAGATAATGTATTCCTAGATGTATCACCAAGATTTAAAAAATTCAGGCTATTCAGTTTTCACTTCATCAGCCATGGCTGAACCGGTTTGAACTGGTTTGAAGCCCTGCCTTAAAATTAACCAAAGGCTTACAGCAATTTGAGAAGTATTCAAGAAAAACAGCTGAATCTTGGTTAGAACAGAAGCTTTGCCCCATTTTATTCCCCTCTCTCCTGCTCTGTGGTAGCATTGAAACCAACAGTTCCACAATCATAGTGAAAACCAGCATCCAGCAGCCACAAGAAAGAGCAGAATGGGTTCGAAGCTCCTCAAAAACATCATCCTCGGAGTACTGCCGTTATTTTACTACCATTATCTGGCAGTTCCCTGGAAACCCCCATTCACAAGACTTGTCTTTATTGGATGGAACCTAGAGCTTACTCAGTGTGGACAGCTCTCTCCCCAGGGTGTTTGTCTGAAAAGTAAGTGGCAATTGTTTAACATGGGTGGCAACTGGGTCAAACAAGAAACTGACCAAAAGTTTTTTAAAAGGGAAACCTGGGAAATAAGATAGGCGTAGGGGACCTTGAAAAGTTCTGTCATGTTCCTGGGAATTTAGGACATGGGAAATCCCTAAGAAGGCCCTAGTATGTCACCTCTTGCTAGCCTTGAGGCTTTGCACAAGCAGGAAGTGAAGGCAAAGATAATGTTGTAAACTGCCTGCCAGGGAACTGAAGGCAAACACACAGAGAGCTCTTGGCAGAGTCTGTGAGAGCCTTTATTGGCTCAAGGCACTTTGGGAAATCTCTGTCTAACCATCAGCTGACTTAGCAAACCAGCAGAGACTTCAGGGACCACACAGCAGTCACAGATGACATGATCTGGTATATAGCAAATCCTAGGGAATTCACAAAAAAAAAAAACTATTAGAATAAATGAGTTCAGCATTGCAAGATTCAATGCAATTCTTAGCAAAATCCCAGTTGGCTTCTTGGGATGATAAAATGTTCTGAAATTAGATTAATGTTAATGGTTACCCAACTCTGTGAGTATACTAAAAACTACTGAAATACGTACTTCAGAAGGGTGAACTTTCTGGTGTGGGACATACCTCAGTTTTCAAACTGTAGTATGAATATGTAGGCAAACAACTTAGGAAGAAAAACATTTGTCTTTAAACTTCTGCAATTTCCCATGAACAAAATTATGTTTTTAGATTGGTAACTTTAAGACTATATGGCATAAAATGACTATCCTAGTTTGGAACTCTGAGCGTATAACTATCTCATCTCATAGTTCAAAATCTTTACCTTTGTAATTACTGTTGTTAGGTGCCATCAACTTGATTTTCGATTCATATGACGGAATAGTAACTGCCCCATAGGGTTTCCAAGGTTGTAATCTTTACAACAGCAGATTGCCAGGTCTTTCTGCGGAGCCACTGGGTGGGTTTGAACTGCTAACCAGTCAGCAGCCAAGCGTTTAACTATGGTGCCACCAGGCCTTCTTACCTTTGTACTAATCAATATACTGTAAATTAATTTCAGTGCTATGCCAATATACCTAAATTAGTCATTACACAGTGTCTATTATGCAGTCAATAAAATATTGACTAATAATAGTAATAAAAAGATACTACAGTTAAGGAAAAGAAAGGAGGGAAAAAGATGCAGCAAATGAGGCAAAGTCTTGGTACTTGTTCAATCTGGATGATGAGTGTCATGGTTTGAATTATGTCCCCCCAAAAATGTGTGTACAATTCGGCTGGGCCATGATTCCCAGAATTGTGTGGTTGGCATCCATTTTGTGATTGTAATTTTATGTTAAAGAGGATTAGGGTGGGATTGTAACACCACCTTTACCCAGGTCACATCCCTGATCCAGTGTAAAGGGAGTTTCCCTGGGGTGTGGCCTGCAACCACCTTTTATCTCTCAAGAGATAAAAGGAAAGGGAAGCAAGCAGAGAGTGGGGGACCTCATACCACCAAGAAAGCAGTGCTGGGAGCAGAGCGCGTCCTTTGGACCCGGGTCCCTGTGCAGAGAAGCTCCTAGTCCTGGGGAACACCAAAGAGAAGAAGGCCGAGAGAGAAAAAGCCTTCCCCTGGAGCTGACACCCTGCAATTTGGACTTTTAGCCTACTTTACTGTAAGGAAATAAACTTCTTTGTTAAAACCATCCACTTGTGGTATTTCTGTTACAGCAGTACTAGATAACTAAGACAATGAGTATATGGAAGTTCATTGTAGTTTTCTACTTCTGTATACTTGAGATTTTTCATGTAAAAAAAAAATCCTTTGTTCTCCACATCGAAAGTTTTGTTCCCATATCCTGTGTTAAAATGCCAGGAGATGGAGAAGATGGGGATCTGTTCTAAAAAAAGCTGGCTTTGATTCGGCCAAAGCTCCAACTCAAGGAGGCACGACTGGAAAGTGTGTGGGGCTCCCGCTGACAAACGTTTATGATTCTGTCTTTGAGCACAGGTGAGATTTAGGCCACCCACGAGCCTGTAGAAACTCTATTAATTAAATGTGTAATGGATGTTCATCCTAGTTAGATGTTTTTCACCTTAGGTTCAGTTTGGTATGTGCATTAGCACTCTGAGGCCCCTTGTATAACCAGTGTGTACACAATACACGTGTTTTTGTCATAGCTTCACTTTAAAACACGGTTTTGGTTTTTCCTTTCAGCAATTTTTATGAGAGCAAATCTTCGGTCAGTGATATATCTCCCTAATTACAATATTTGTATGGGAAAATGATTTTCTTTATAATGACTGACTTTATGGCAATTGAAAGCAGTTTTGTTGCCACATTGGATACGTTTTATACTTCTTAAATAGGGCATTAAAAAGACCCAAACCGTCAACTGTCAAGTGGATTCCGACTCCTGGCGACACCATGTGTCACAGAACAGAACTGCTCCACAGGCTCTTCTTGACTGTGATCTTTGCAGAAGCAGTTCGCCAGGTCTTTTTTCCACAGAGCCACTGGGTGGGTTCCAACTCTCATCCTTTACGGTAGCAGCTACTCACAAACTGCTTGCACCACCCAGGCTCCACACTTTTCCCTAAATCTTTTCCTCAAAGGTCCATTTAAAACGTCTTAGCAACCTTACCTTCTGATACACAGAATCAAAGAATATTAGCATTAGAGACCTTTGAGGTCACGCAGTCCAGGGATGTAGGTTTCAGTTACGCATCGTCTTCTATTGATTACTGCTGGTTGCCTGGAGTGCTGTGCTGCAAAGGATTCCCAGGCTGAATCTGGGGTCAGTCAGGGAGAAGAATGTTTGCCATACTTGATGTAGCCTAACCCCTCATAGCCCTCATCCATTCATTCATCATGTCTGCATACCCACTATGTGCCAGGAACTCCTCTAAGTGCTGAGGATTCGGTAGTAAGACAGAGTTCCTGCCTTCCTGGAATTTACATTTGAGGCAGAGGGGTAGAGGCAGAGACAGACATTAAGTCCATAAGCAAAGAAACAAGACATATCCAGGTAACAGTAAGTATAATAAATAAAATATATGGAACCGAGTTCCAAATTCAACTTATTGCAACATCCTTGCTTTTCAAACTGAGGTAAGAATACCTCCCAAGGGTTGTGGCAGGAACCAGAAAGGTATTCAAAGACAAATAACTAAATGTTAATTTAAAGATACATGACAAAATATTTTTATAGTCAAACATATGGTCTCTCATGAAGTGTAATCCAAAATTTGCATAAATTTTAAAAACAAGAAATGTCATGCTTGGGTTGCTGCTTTTCCCACACTAAAAAGTTTATTCTGTGACCCTGGAGTACTTAAAGGAAAAGTCTGAGGCTCACTGACATCATACCTTAATTAAAGTGGGCACCCCGGTCCTGTCTTGGGTGCTACTGTGTGCAGTAAGTGTGAGAACAAAAGTCCATCTGAAAGAAAAAACAAAGCATCCAATAGTACAGTTCAGAGATAAAGCGCCTTTATTTTTTCACAATCAAGTCATCAGTAAAGTCAAGAACCCAACATTATTGATTCTCTGTCACTGAAAACAAAGTTGTTGCAAGTTGGTCTGAAAATATCCTCAGGCACCACTAGTAACTGCTGTAAGAAGGCACTTTTTCAAAATTCCCTCCACTCAGTTTTGTTTCTAACCCAGGTAGCCTTTCTATTCTCAGGGTACTGCTCCCCTCTCTACTGTGTGACAAGAGTTTCACTATTGTTTTTTAGCTTTTAAAACACATTTTCTTTATTGTGGTAAATATATGCGTAAAAAAATATCTGACGTTTCAACAATCTTCACATGTACGGTTCAGTGACATTAATTATTTCATCACATTGTTCAACCATCACCCTTATCGGTTCCCAAATTATACCATCACCCTTAACAGCTCAGTGTCCCCTGAGCACAGGGTTTAAATAGCTATGTCGGTATCTTGTCAAATTTATTATAACAGCATTCCATTCAAAGTGTCCAAAGGTAAGATAAAATGTGCTAGTAACCCCTAGTCACTTTTAGGAAAAGCATGGTACATAATAAAGGATGTCAGACTTGTGCAAAGCACAATGGCCATAATTGTTAAATTTCAGAATGTCTTTAAAGTGGTATTTCTCAAAGTGTGCCAAAAACTCTGTGTATTGGAATCACCAGGGGCTTGTTAGAAGGTTCAAGAACCTGCTCCCTCCCTGCTTCAAAAGGCCTGTTATGGACTGATTTGTGTCGCCCCAAAATATGTATTGAAATCCTGGCCCCTGTACCTGTAAATGGAGCCCTGGTGGCGCAGTGGTTAAGAGCTTGGCTGCTAACCAAAAGACTGCAGTTCAAATTCACCAGCCGCTCCTTGGAAACCCTATGGGGCAGTTCTACTCTGTCATATAAGGTCGCTATGAATTGGAATTGACCTGATGGCAATGGGTTTGGTTTTTTTACAGGCACCTGTAAATATGATCCTGTTTGAAAACGGGTTTCTTTGTTATATCGATTGTTATATCCTAGTAGGGTGGCTTCTAAATCTAATCACTTCTGAGTTATAAAAAGGGCAGAATAGACACAGAGACACACACACAGGAAAGATAGAAGCCATGTGAGGATCGTCTACCAGCCAAGGAACCAAGGATGGCTCAGGGCTAACGACAAGAAAGGACCCTTCTCGAGAGCCAGTGCCCTTGATTTGGATTTTTCAGAACTGTGAGAAAATAAATTTCTGTTGTTTAAAGCCACCCACTTACAGTATTTGTTACAGTGGCACTAGGAGACTAAAACAAGGCCTATGCACATCCAAGTCTGAGCACCACTGCCCTAAAGCCTTTCTAAAGGATCCTTCTCAGTCACTGCCATTCACTATCCAATACTCTCTGGTTTTCATATATAAACCCAAACAAAGACTATAACAACAAAGAACACAAACAGAAAGATAGGCAGGATTAAGAAATAATAAGATTCCTTTTTATAAGCATTGATGGAATATGGATGGGGGGGAATGGGAATTTCATATTTATCTCATAGAAACCGATTGTCCTATACATGTTCACGTTGCATGCATATATACAACTCTACAACCCTTCATCCAAAACCCTTGGATCTAAATGTATTTCAGAATTTGGAACAGTTTTGTATTTTAGAAAGTTAATAGGATTTATATGCCATATATTACATAACACACCCAGTGAGGTCTGAAGCAGAACTTATAAATACATTAAAATCTTTTTAGTAACTGCTTAAGATACGCATATTCTGTGACTCAGCATTTTCACTCTTAGGTATATTCAACAGAGATGAGTACACATGAGCAAGGATGTTCGTAGCAGCTTTATTTATAATAGCCCCGAACTTCTCGTGGTTTAGGTACTCAATCAGAAACATGGGAAATGCTCCCTAATTCCCTGTCCTGTTCTCTTTACTTGCAAGGACTATCACGATATATTACCAAGCAAATATTTTTAAGTAAAAGAGAAGGGAAAAACTAACAAACATGATAAATTCCACAACAGGGATGCTGTGTTAGCATTTGAGTTAGCATCTTGTCTTAGTTATCTAGTGTTGCTATAACAGAAATACCACAAGTGGGTGGCTTTAACGAAGAGAAGTTTATTCTCTCACAGTCCAGTAGGCTAGAAGTCCGAATTTAGGGTGCCAGGGGAAAGCTTCCTCCTTCTGTTGGCTCTGGAGAAAGGTCCTTGTGATGCATCAGTATTCCCTTGGTCTGGGAGCATCTCAGCACAGGAACCTCAGGTCCAAAGGAGGCACACTGCTCCCGGCACTGCTTTCTTGGTGGTATGAAGTCCTCTCCTTTCTGCTCATTTCCCTTTCCTTTTATCTCTTGTAAGACAAAAGGTGGTGCAGGCCACATCACAGGAAAACTCCCTTTACACTAGGTCAGGGATGTGACCTTAGTAAGGGTATTACAATCCCACCCTAATCCTCTTTAACATAAAATTACAATCACAAAATGGAGGACAACCACACAATACTGGGAATCATGGCCTAACTAAGTTAACACATATTTTTACAGGACACAATTCAATCTATGACAGATCTCTACTTGGACTGAAATGCTAAGACAAATTCTATTGGACCCTACTCCGTGCAAGCTAGTAACGACAAAATGCACACCATAGATCTTATATAAACATGGAAAGCAGATTTACACAGTATCACCATTTATCACATAAGCTATGGCTGAAATACAATTCCATGACACAAACCCAATATTTTTCACAATTACTAGCTGAAAAAATGGTGGGTATTTAAGAAACTGAAATAAAGCAGCAATCAAATAGAACTGAGGAATTCTGAAATATAGGTGATTTTAATTCTCTAGCTAAAACTTTGCCTTTTAAAAACTGAGGAGTCCTCTTGGTCATCTAGAGATGATTTCCTTTGTATCCTACCAGATGATCCAACTCTTCTCTAAAAGGATCATAGCCTTGTTCCTTTAAACAACGTAGTGCCCAGAAAAGCTGGTCCCCTGGAGGGAATTCTTCCCAGGGAATCCACTCCCAACCTAGAACAGAACGAAACCACATCAACTTATTTAGCTGAAAGGAAACAAAGGGTGTTTATTTTGGTAAGCTAACCTACATGTAGAAAATGTTAAGTGAATTTGAAAATGGTTTGCTACTGATAAACAGCAATAGCGATGCTGTGCATTAGCCTGAGTATACAAATATAATTTGTTTAGAACAAAGATCTTTTTTTTTTAATTGTCCTTTAAGTGAAAGTTTACAATTTAAGTTAGTTTCTCATACAAAAATTTATACACACATTGTTATGTGACCCTAGTTGCTCTCCCTATACTGCGACAGTATACCCTCATTTCCATCCCAGATTTCCCGTGTCCATTCAACCAGCTCCTGACCCTCTCTGCCTTCTCATCTCGCCTCTGGACAGGAGCTGCCCATTTAGTGTCATGTGTCTACTTGAGCTAAGAAGCACACTCTTCACGAATATCATTTTACGTCCCACAGTCCAGTCTAATCTTTGTCTGAAGAATTGGCCTTGGGAAGGGTTTTAGTTCTGGGCTAACAGAGAGTCCAGGGGCCATGTCTTCAGTCAAACCATTAAGTCTGGTCTTTCTACTGGAATTTGAGTTCTGCACCCCACTTTTCTCCTGCTCTGTCAGGGACTCTCTGTTGTATTCCCTTTCAGGGCACTCATTGGTGGTAGCTGGGCACCATCTAGTTCTTCTGGTCTCAGGCTGATGAAGTCTCTGGTTTATGGAGCCCTTTCTGTCTCTTGAGCTAATACGTTCCTTGTGTCTTTGGTGTTCTTTATTCTCCTTTGCTCCAGGTGGGCTGGGACCAACTGATGCATCTTAGATGGCCACTCATTAGCTTTTAAGACCCAGATGCCACTCACCAAAGTGGGATGCAGAACATTTTCTTAATAAACTTAGGACAAAGATCTTAAAGAGAGAAAAGTGATCATTTAAAATGTGTTGTTATTTGAACATGAAGTCCATTTTATAAAGGCCACATCATGGTAAAAATCCAGACTTGGCATCATTCAATGTTTGTTTAACAGTGACCAAACAAAATGCACAGACTTTATCTACTATTGTTGTTGTTGTTGTTGTTAGGTGCCGTCGAGTTGGTTCTGACTCATGGCAGCGACCCTATAGGACAGAGTAGAATTGCCCCATAGGGTTTCCAAGGAGCAGCTGGTGGATTCTAACTGCTGACCTTTTTGGTTAGCAGCCGTAGCTCCCCATAGATCTTAACCACTGTGCCACCAGGGCTCCATTTAATACTGTAGGTTTTATATACACACATATATACAAATACAATATATATATAAATATACATATATAACATATAGGTACCACCCAGGATATTCCTTAATATATATATGTTACTATATTTTATTTACATATATATATATATATATATATATTAAAGAGTCCCTGGGTGGTACATGTATTTTGGAGCCCTAAGAATTCAGCTGCTAACCAAAAGGTTGGCAGTTCAAATCCACCATATGCTCCTTGGAAACCCTCTGGGGCAGCTCTACTCTGTCCTATAGGGTTGCTATAAGCCGGAATCAACCTGATAACAATGGGTTTGGTTTTTTTGGGGGGTGGTGCAAGCAGTGAAGTGCTCAACCACTAGTTGCAAAATGTGGCAGTTTAAACCCACCCAGGGACACCTCAGAAGACAGACCTGGCGATCTGCTTCTGGAAAGTCACAGCCCTGAACATCCCACACAGCAGTTCTGCACACGTGGGGTTGCCATGAGTTGGAATCGACTTGACAGGAACTAAGAACAACAAATACATATATATAAAATACTCCTTCAGACAACAGACTATATGCTGTCCTCAAAGAAAATGTATTATTATATAATTTTCTTACTTTCATTTTTTTCAGGCTCTATGTTCTTTGGTTCTGAATCATAAGTCAAGTCCACCTCTCCTTTCATTAATATAGTGACGTAATGGTAGTTCTCTTTCTCAATGAAAGAATTCACAACCGAGGCAAAGCGAACATTTTTCAGGTGAAGAGCTGCTTCTTCCAAGGTTTCCCTTTTAGCACATTCTTCCCAGCTTTCACTGGAAAACAGAAACACAACATTGTATTCAATTCTATGTATATAATTTTTTTTTTTTTGCCATGAAATTCTTGGCTAGAAACTTCTAAGGTAAAGCAAAAAGTACCCTAATTGGTTCACGCTTCTAAACAACACATCGCCAACCCTGCCTTTAACATTCAGTATATCTTAACATCTACTTATCTGAAGACCAAAAGGACTTCAGATAAGTATTACCATTGAACCCATTCAGCACTAATTCGCATGACTCGAGACAGACTGCAACCAGGAGGCGGTTTAGTTGATTAGTTAAGAGCGCAGGCTTTGGCATCAACTAGACCTAGGTTTGAGTTCCAACTCCACTATTTTCTACCTATATAACCTTGAAGAAGTAAAAAGAGAATAATATTACTTTCTTCTGGGGTTGCTGTGAGCGTATCAAGAAGCAGAATACAAAACAGAACTACCATAAGACCCAGCAATTCCACTCCTAGGTATTTACCCAGAAGACTTGAAAAGAGACGTGAACACCAGTGTTCACTGCACCACTATTCACAAAAGCCAAAAGGTGGAAACACCCTAAATGCCCATCAACAGATGAACTGATAAACAAAATGTGGTACATACATACAATGGGATACTACTCAGACAGTAGGAGAAATGAAGTCTTGATACATGCTACAGTATGGATGGATCTTGAAGACATTATACCGAGTGAAATAAGCCAATCACAAAAGGATAAATATTGTACGACCTCACTTATATAGAAAGACAAGAAAAGGCAAATGGATAGAGATCTAAGTTTATTAGTGGTTTACCAGGGGTGGGAGGGAGGGGGAAAGAGGGGTTAATGGCGATGGAAAAATTGCATGTATTAAGCATAGAGTTGTACAGCCTATTATTATAACTGCTGTCAATAAGTTGTACACCTGTTAAAAGTTGAACTGGTGAAAGTTGTGTGATAGATGTATTTACAACAATGACAAAAAAAAAAAAAAAGAGTAGTTGCTGGGGCTGCTTATGTGCTCATGTGCAACCAAACACATCATGGGATTTGGTTCCTTGGTTTGGAAGTTTAGGGTCATAGTTTCATGGCACATCCCAGTTGACTGGCCTAATAACATGTTTAGTGCTTCTGTTCTACCTCCTAGTTGGTTGTGTAATGCCTGGGGTCTTATAAGCTTGCAAGTGGCCATCCAAGGCACGATAATTGGTCTCTACTCACCTGGAGCAACAGAGGAAGGAGAGTCAGGAATAGGAGGAGGATATGGAATGTGTGGCTAATTGTCTCCATGAACAACTGCCTCCTTTGCCATGAGACCAGAACTGGATGGTGCCTGATAACCATTACTGAAGATTCTGATCAAAGATTCCATAAAAGAATCTTGATCAAAAGGGGGGAAACGGAGAACAGACCCTCAAATTCTCATGGACTCTAGACTTTCTAGAGCCGTGGAAGGTGGACAGACCCCTGAAACTATTGCCCTGAGATAATCTTTAAACCTTAAGCCAAAATATCCCCTAAACAGAACCATAGTTTAGCTTACCCAGTAAAAAGGGTCTGCATGAGCACTGTGCTCTTTTAAGAGATCAAAGTGACAATAGCAACTCAAAAGATTAGATCGGAACCTTAGAGACAGTGAGTTTATGTTAATGAGGGAGGAACAACTCAGAAAAGGAGGGTGAGAATGGCTGCACAACTCGAAGAATGTAATCAGTGACACTAACCGGTACATGTAGAAAATGTTGAATTGGTGTATGTTTTGCTGTGTATATCTTCAATGACAACAAAATAAATAAAATTTAGGGAAAAAAAAGTAGACGATGTCTTTTCCTGTAGTCTCAGACTTACAGTTTTAGCTTCAAATTGAGGACAGTAAGCACCTCTACATCTCAAGAGTCCAGCAAAAGAGCAAACAGATCTGCCCTGAGCTAAGGGTCTGCTAAGGAAGGTCAGACTACTCTCTGACTCTCACCCCACACAGTCTGCATAAGATGAGCAGGAGTTCTTTGGAAGAGAGGAGAGTTCTGAGTTTTCAGCACAGTAGGAATGTTTGCTGTTTCCTGTCCTCCCTCTGAGAGGCCAACTCTGTCCCCAAGCCAAGTGAGGGGTGCTTCAAGACACTCAGACATTGGGGATGTCAGCAAGAACGGGACACTGGTGTGTCACTTCCCTGATAAATTAACATGGAGGTGCTGAAACTCTAAGGCCTGCCCCAGTCTATCAGAGCAGAGATGGGAGGAGGGCAAGAGCTGTTGGCTAAGTATGAAATGTATCCCCTGGAGTTTGGGGATACATGTCAATAAGGAGGCTGATGCTTAATTCCCAGGAAGGCAAGAGACTGGCTACAGTGGCCAATGATGGCAGAGCAAGGAAGAGGGGTGGCAGTGAAAGCACCATTCCCACTGTGAGCTTCCCTTGGGCCAAGCCAATACCACAGGATTGCCCGGTAACCCAACAGGGGGCTCCAGCGGAAAGAGGCTGCAGGTGGTGTGCTAAGAGCAAGAGTTAGGAAAGGTGGGTGGGGAGTCACAAAAGGTCAGTCACCTATGTCAGGGAACTGTGCAGCAGAGAAATCTCTGTGGGACTTCCAAACAACCCACAAACACACCCTAAGAAAGCGAGCACCCGTGTGGATACCTGCATCAGAGGGCGCCGACAGATAGATCACAGCAGCACTAATCATGTAACACACAGCAGGAGCGGGGTGGGGAGAAAGAGTAAAACACCAGGGCACACACCTCCTTCCGCCACTACTGGTGTCCGCACCACAGGAAAGAGATTATGAACTGGAAGTGAGATGGAAGTTTAAATTCGGGTTGAAGTTTTAAATGCTTGGAAAGTGAATCATAATGACCAAAAAGTGATTTTTATAACCAAGTGACAGGAAAACAACAGAACATGCAGGAGATGTCATCAAGGAGCAGAGAAGGGAAATATGACAAATCATGTTTAAGAGAGAAGGAAAATAAAGCCACTTCCTGTTTGTCCTCCATCTAATTTAGCCCATTCAACATGCAGGTTACAAGACCTTAGCACACCATCTAGCACTGAGGAAGCTCATTCAAGTTCAATGTTCCTGTTATCCTTAGATTATCTGAGTGAGGACTCCACATTGTCTTGTGTTAGTAAGATAGCTACCTCTGCCCATTGCTCTAGTAATTATACATCCTAACTAGTGCTTAATTTGTGATCTAAGTTTGGCTAATGCCCACCAAAGATCAATTAGTACCATGTGCGCCTATCTGGGCAATTTGGTTCTTAATTACCTGAAAATTACCAACATATTGATACTCTTTTAATTTTGAAGATCATTAAAGAATTCCATCCCCATGTGCTGAAAGATCGTAAGAATTCCATATTTTATAAAGGACAAAGTCTGATTAAAAGGCTAGAATTAAGCCTCTACTTCTAACCACCAGTTTATAGGAAATAGGTGGAACAGAAGAACAGCTAGAATGTTGAGAAATTCTCCAGGACACATGAGCCAGATTTTCAACAAATAAATGACATGGGGAAAAAGTGGGGGTAAAACTATTAGATTGAGAGACTTAAAAGACTTACAAACCAAATGCAGTATGTGTCCTTCTGTTCATTGCCAACAGTAAAAAGAGATCTTCAAGATAACTGGAGCCCTGGTGGTGCAGTGATTAAGAACTCAGCTGCTAACCAAAAGGTTGGGAGTTCAAATCCATCAGTCGCTCCTTGGAAACACTATGGGGCAGTTCTACTCTGTCCTATAGGGTCACTATGAGTTGGAATCAATTCAACAGCAACAGGTTTGGTTTTTGGTTTTCAAGATAACTGGGAACAATGAACACAGACTGGGTATCAAATGATATTAAAGAATTATTAATTTTGTTGAGTGTGAAAAATGATACTGCAGTTCTGTTTTTAAAAAGGCTAACAGAGATACAGAAGCCCCTGGGTGGTGTAAACAGTTAACCACTCGGCTGCTAGCCAAAAGGTTGTGGAAGTTTGAGTTCACCCAGAGGCTCCTGGGAAGAAAGTCCTGGCAATCTGTTGTTATTGTTGTCAGGTGCTGTCGAGTTGGTTCTGACTCACAGTGACCCTACACACAACAGAACAAAACACTGCCCAGACCTGCACCATCCTCACAATCGTTGCTATGTTTGAGCCCACTGTTGCAGCCACTGTGTCAATCTACCTCGTTGAGGGTCTTCCTCTTTCTCACCGATCCTTTATTTTACTAAGCATGATGCCCTTCTCCAGGGACTGGTCCCTCCTGATAACATGTCCAAAGTACATGAGGCAAAGTCTCGCCATCCTCAATTCTAACGTGTATTTTGGCTATAGTTCTTCCAAGACAGATTTGTTCATTCTTCTGGCAGTCCACGGTACAGTCGATATTCTTCACCAACACCGTAATTCAAAGGCATCAATTCCTCTTCAGTCTTCCTAATTTGCTGTCTAGCTTTCACATGCCTATAAGTCACAGAAAACTCTACAGAGCACGGTTCTACTGTGACACACATGCAGCCGCCATGAGTTGGAATCAACTTGATGGAAACTGGTTTGGTATTAGAGATACATACTGAAAAGTTCTGGCATATGACAGGTGTCTTAGTCATCTAGCGCTGCTATAACAGAAATACCACAAGTGGATGGCTTTAACAAAGAAATTTATTTCTTCACAGTAAACTAGGCTAAAAGTCCAAATTCAGAGCGTCAGCGCCAAGGGAAGGCTTTCTCTTCTATCGGCCTTCTCATCAATCTTCTCCTGGACTAGGAGCTTCTCAGCGCAGGAACCTCAGCTCCAAAGGATGCGCTCTGCTCCCGGTGCTGCTTTCTTGGTGGTATGAGGTCCCCATGTCTCTCTGCTTGCTTCTCTCTTTTATATCTCAAAAGAGACTGACTTAAGACACTATCTAATCTTGTAGATCTCATCCATATAACTGCCGCTAATCCATCTTATTACATCATAGTGATAGCATTTACAACACATAGGGAAATCACATCAGATGACAAAATGGTAGACAATCATACAATACTGGGAATCGTGATCCAGCCAAGTTGACAGCTATTTTGGGGGGACACAATTCAATCCATGACAACAGGATATCTGAGATTTCCTTTAAAATGTTCCCCAAAACAAAGTGTGTTGGGTGGAGGCAAGGTAGTACAGACGAAATAAGAACAAGCTGAGTGAGGGGTACATGAGAATTTATTGGCCATTTTCTTTACTTTTATATACGTTTCAAACTTTTTATAATAAAGGAAAAACAAAGCACAGAGTCTGAATGCTTTGGTATTTATCTCTCATTTTTAACCTTATTTTCACTTCAGAATCCAATTTTTTAGGTGGTGTTTATCTATTGTTTTTAATCTTATTATTCTCACTTCAGACTCCAACTTTTTGCACACTCCCAGAACTTCTTCACCCTTGTGTAGAACTGACTTTAACTGTCTAACTTTCCTTTGTCAGTCTGGTGTATCATCAAATTACAGAATGAGAAAGCAGAAAGGGACCTTAGAGAATATTGCGTCCAACTTCCTCATTTTAAAGATGAAGAAACAGACGTCCAGAGAGTTTCACTAGCCCGTTTGAATGATTCAAGTGCAATTAAACTTAGGAGGCCAGTAAGTATTGAATACATCTGTGTACTTAAATCTTGTGGAAACCGTGATGTTTTAATTGCAAAAACTGGACGGCTCGAGATTTAGAAACATCATTCTCTTATACGCAAGCACGAAGAAGGAAAAAAAAAAAAAATCTGACAAACCAACTCCAAGCTGCTGCCAAGCGGACAGAGAGCTGAAGGGACTGACCCAGCGGAGCTCACACCGGGCCAAGGACACTAGGCAGCTCCGCGCCCCCTCCTGGCAGGGGCCTGCGGAACCCCACCGACCGAGGAGCAGAATAGAGGCAACGCGCGAGAACAGACGCGGTGTCGGCGCGAAAACGGGCGCGCACGCATGGACGCACGCACTACGCACGACACAAGCACAGCCTGCGGTCGTCTTCCCCGCCCAACTTCCGCTTTCCCCGGGTCGGCCAAAGGGTGGCTCACCCGAACTCCAGATGACCCCCAGGAAGTTGGAAACTGCCGGCTCCAAACGACCCTTTTCTCTTCCCCAGGAGGACACAATGAGGATGCTTACAACTAGTCACGACTACTCCTACCCCGACTCCGGGCCGCCACCGCCCCCGTCGCTGTGCACCAGTGGTCATAGTGCCCTGGAAGACTCGCTCGATCGCAGCAGGAAGTGACGTTAGCTCCGCCCCCTCGACCACCGCCGATCTCTGCCTGTGTTGGCGGGAGCGCTGGAAATCAAAGTCGGAACCTCTCGGCCGCCGCCGCCTTTGGTACATGGTTTCTCTACCTGATTTAGAGGATTTAGTTTATGAAGCGTCGTGTTTCCTCCCGAAGGACAGCGTGTCAAGGGTTTTGTTTTAACTAATGACGCTGCTGCAGTTTTAGCATTCATCGTCTCTTTTCTGGCAGATTCGTCTAAACTATGCATTTAACAAGCTATTCGCCTTTGTAAACGTTCACCTTTGCACATCCTATTCTTTTTTTACCCCTGCATGACCCTCTCCATCACACAGAACTCGTTCTCACTAACTGAAGTCACTGTGGTACAGGGCAAGGACAGATAGTGCAGAAACATTCTAGTATGAATGTCATTAAAGAGTATTCACAAATAAGGAGGGGAGAACAAGGATTAATTAATATATTGTGCTGGATAATGAGTGTAGGGCTATATTTGGGAGGAAAAACAGTTGCCGTTCTAGATGTTTGCATACCATACACTAAAATGTTTTTAATAGATGAAACAAAGAATTGTAATTAAAACAAAAACAAAAGAATAGTCTCTGGAGAAGGATTTACTTACGTTTTATATAAATTAATTTTGCTTCTACCAAAGTAATATGTGCACAAAATTTATAAGTCAAATGATACAAAAACTACAAGAACAACCCTATGCTCTAGTCCTGCTCCCAGAGACAGTCACTTTTAACTCTTTGAACTGTTACTTCTGATATTTGCCTGCATATTTCTAACATGCTCATTCTGCATGTTATGGTAAATAATGATTAATTAAGCTCTCTTACAACATCTCTCCTCCCACCAACACACATCCATCAGTGTCCTCTCTGCCATAAAGGTACTTTATAATATTTGTTGTTATATTTTATTAAAACCATAATTATGGTTTAATTTTTTTGCACTTGTATTAAAGCAGTGGGAGCCCTGGTGGCGCAGTGGTTAAAAGCTCGGCTGCTAACCAGAAGGTTGGCAGTTCGAATCCACCAGCGGCCTCTTGGAAACCCTATAGGGCGGTTCTGCTCTGTCCTGTAGGGTTGCTGAGGCATAATCGACTCGATGGCAACGGGTTATATTACAGCAATATATGAACGTAGTGCTAAGATACAAAATTCTGTTGTTAAAGGCTTATAATGAAATAGGAATTTCTTTGTCGAACTTCTGCCCATCACTCTCCCTGGCCCCCTTCCCACTTTCCCTTTTTCCTTATTTCTTGTAGCATATATTTCCACCTTTGAAAAATACATTTTTATATAAAAATATACTTTAAAAAGATGTTTGTAAAAAATGTATACTTATCTAAGTAATATTTTCTCATCATTTTTAGAAATCAAGTAACAAAATAACACTTGTGCTAATTTAAAAAATATATCCAAATGTGTGGCTAATTGTCTCTATGAACAACTGTCTCCTTTGCCGTGAGACCAGAAAAACTGGATGGTGCCTGGCTACCATTACTGAACATTTTGATCAAAGATTGCGTAGAAGAATCCTGATCAAAAGGGGAAAATGCAGAGGCAGGGCCAAGATGGTGGAGTAGTCAGATGCTTCCTGTGGTCCCTCTTACAACAAAGACCCAAAAAGACAAGTGAATCAATTATATATAACGGTCTAGGAGCCCTGAACATCAAAGACAAAGTTAAGGAATCCGACTGAGCAGCAGGGCGAGGGAGAGATGGTTCAGAAGCAGCAAGGAGTTGCCAGACCTGACCTGGCCAGCACTGGCACCCTGCAGGCTAGATCTGCTGGCGCACATGGTGAGGCAAGCAGTGGTGCTCAGGACCAGGGGAAGATTGATGACAATACCTTCCCCCCAGAGCCAACAGAGACAGAAACCATTGTTTGGGAGCTGGTGCCCTGAATTCAGACTTCTAGACTCCTAGACTGTGAGAATAAATTTCTGTTTGTTAAAGCCATCCATTTGTGGTATTTCTGTTATAGCAGCACTAGATAACTAAGACACTAGTTCTCAGAAATTGTCCCCTTCACCCTCCCTCGAAAAATGTTTTTCTAGCCTGTGCCTAGGTCCTTACGAAGCATGACCCGCTACTGCAGCCAGGTACATGTGCCTACTCCAGTCACCCCTACCAGTCCAGGACTGTAGGTGAGAGCCTTGTATTTTTTTTATAAACTTGTTCAGCCTAATGCAAGGGGGCCTAACCCCCCCCCCTTAAAACTTAGAATAAACTAATGTTATAAAGCTATGGCTTTTTTATATCAAAAACCTTTTTCCTGCCTTAAGCGTTAGATATACTATGAGGACTTTTGTTTTATATTTCAACAGAATCCTCCATCTTAATGATAAAGTAACTCAATTTAACATAGACTACAGATGTCCAGGTGCCAGAAAACCTGTGGTTTTAGTAGTCAGCGAGAATTCTGTATCACCTGGAGACATCCTTATAAAAGATGTCAACACCTGCCAGGATGGTCAACCAAGGTGTTGCCACCTACAGCTTTATATATATTAATGAATCAAAATTTTTTAGCTGTAATCTGCTGCTTGCAGTTTTTTTCTTCGTAAGTCTTTGTATTACTGTAAGCCCCCAGAACACATCGTTGGATTTCTCCCAGCACTGCCTCTCCTCGTTTTGCAGAACACTTTCTTTGCCACAATAAAACTCTTTGTTTTTAAACCTAAACAGATGTGTGGTGTTTACATTACAACAAGGTATTCACACCGCTGAGAAACTTACTTCCTTAGCAATCATAGGGGTTGGTTCCTGAGCAACTAAGGTAAAATCTGGGGGAAAGGTTACTTAGAGCTCTTAGAGTTAGCTCATTCATTTTATAAATAGGTCAGATGCCTCTGTTTTTATTTTATCCCTTATCAAAACCAAATAATAGCTTAACTAGTGAAAAATGTCTGCCTTGAGCATTGTGCTCCTTTAAGATTTATCTGTATGGAATCAGAATGGCAACAGCAACTCCAAAGAATAGATAGGAACCTTAGGTGAGTTTATGGTAATGGGGGAGGAACAACTCAGAAAAGGAGGGTGAGAATGGGTGCACAACCCGAAGAATGTAATTGGTGTCACTTAATTGTACATGTAGAAACTGTTGAATTGCCGTATATTTTGCTGTGTATATTCTCAACAACAACAACAATTAAAAAAGAAAAAATATATCCAAGGCAATATAATGTATTTCACAAAGATAAGTACACAGTTTAAGGACAAAAATAAGACAAGATGGTGTCTGATGGGGATGGAAAAGAAGGAAAAATATAAAGAGGACAGGTGCTTTGCACAGACTGATTCTGATAATACACTGAGGACTGGAAAGTACAAGCAATTTAGTCTTAGCCTCTGAGATCCATTTAAAAAAAAAAAAAATTTTTATAAATCAAAATTGGCAGTATATAAAAAGTATAATATATCATGACCAAATGGGGTTTATCCTAGAAATACAAGGTTGGTTTAATGTTTGAAAAGTCAATCAATGTAATTCTTCATATTAACAAAAGAAAAAGGAAAATCATATGATCTTCTTAATAGATGCAGAAAAAATTGATAAAATTTAATACCAATACATGATAAAAACCAAACAATTGTCAGCAAAGTAAAAATAAAAGGTAACTGTATCAACCTGATAAGGGACATTTAAAAAATCTACAGATAATATTGTATGGTGAAAAACGAGATGCTTTTGCCCTACGATTTGGGAAAAGCAAAGATATCCACTTTCAGCACACTCAGTCATCATTTTGCTGAAGATTGTAGTCCATGCAATAGAAGCCAAGGAAAATCAGTAAAGGTATGTAAATTGGAAAGGAAGAAGGAAAAATGTATTCATAGCCAGTCTAAAGAATCTACAAAATACTAGAACAAAAACAAGTCAATACACAAAAATCAGTTCTATTTCTATATACTAGCAGTGAGCAATGAGATTGAATTTAGGAAGCAACACCATTTACAATAGCATGGAAAATACGAAATACTTAGGGACAAATTTAGCAACATGTATGCAAGGCCTGTACACTGAAAACTCTACAATGTTACTGAGGGAGATTAAAGAAGACTTAAAGAAGAAAGACACCATGAACATGGATCAGAAGAATCAACATTGTTAAGATGTCCTGGAGGATTTATCTTAAAGGTAAATAAACACGTTTAGTTTATTGCAAGGTAGTCGTGGCAAGGCACGCAAGTTAAGACCTCAAGACATTCATTTAGCATTGGAGAATCAGTATTAACAATTACAGTGTTAGTTTAAATGTTAAAGTGCACATCTCTGGACTTCAGGCTTTTACCTTTAACGAGTGGTCTTGGGGAGGAGACTCAACCACCCCTTGAACTCAGAGGAGGTCCCCTGTTAGCTAGGATCCAAGGTCAGTTATGACAAACACTGTGAGCAGACTTCTCAGTCTTAAGACAGAGAGAGAACTTCTGCTTCTGTCTTCTCCGAAAATGAGCAGAAATCCACGGGTTTATACACCCTGTGTGCTGTCATGTTCAACTACAAATGGTATGTTTTATTGCCAGTGAAAGGCATTGTTGTATGACATATGTTTTGCTAATTTATAAAGATTTTGAATTATTGCCAATTAGGGTATGACATATTTATGTTCTTATTTACTACGTGTTTCAAGGCTAAGTTAATTTATTAAAAATGACAGGAATTGTTTAGTGACGTTTATGTTTGATTAATTTATAGAGATCTGATTATTGTTACATTCTGTTATTACAGAGTACAGGTGCACAGCCCAATTTCAGAAAGTTATTTATGACCTATTTACATCTATTATCTGTTTTCAAGGTTAGAATAACTTCCTAACGACTTACAGTTAATGGTTAGAGAGCATTATAGAAATACATACGTTTCTATTTCTAATTCAGAAAATCTCTACTACAAATTATAATTATACATAAGTGTTTAAAAGCATAAAAACAACATAACAGTGTACAAGCGTTAAGAAAGTATACATAACTTACACATAGATGTTTAAAAGCATTAGGACAACATTGAAACAGTGTAAAAGCATTATAGATGCATACATAATGGTAAGGTGATTTAAGGACATCATAAGAAGCATACATAACAGATGGCAAAACTTTTCAATTTGATTTACATAGATTTAATGCAATCCCAGTCACATTACCAGAATTTTGTTTATTTTTCAGTAGAATTTGATAAACTGATTCTAAAATTTATATGGTAAAGGATTAGAATAAAAGACAAGGTACTAGAATAACCAAAATAATTTTAAAAAGACAAAATCTGGAGGATTCACCTACCTGATTTCAAGACTTAGGATAAAGATATAGTAATGAAGAAAGTACAGCATTGGTAAAAGCACAGACATACAGATCAGTAGAACAAAATAGAGAAATCAGAAATAAACTTACATATTTATGGCTAACTGATTTTTGAAAAATGCACAGAGGCAATTCAGCAGGGAAAAGATAATCTTTTCAACAAATGGTGCTGGAACAATTTGACCTACAAATGCAAAAAAAAATCTCCGATCCATACCTGGCATCATGTATAAAAATTAACTCTAAATGGACTGTAGACATAAATGAAAAATCTGAAAGCATAAAATTTCTAGAAGAAAGTCTTTGTGATCTTGGGTTTGGCGTGGATTTCTTAAACATGACACCAAAAGCACAATCCATAAAAGACAGTTCAGTAATTTGGATTTTGAGATGATTGTTTTCTGTGTCAACTTGGCTAGGCTATTAAAATCAAAAACCAAACCGACTGTCATTGAAGCAATTCTGATCATAGTGACTCTATAGGACAGAGTAGAACTGCCCCATAGGGTTTCCAAGAAGCGGCTGGTGGATTCGAACTGCTAGCCTTTTGGTTAGTAGCCAAGTTCTTAACCACTACACCACCACGGCTCCTAGCCTATGGTACCCAGTTATTCAAATATACACGCACACACACACACACATATATATATATAGTCATACATATATATTCAAATTATGTATTAACTATATATTGAATATATATATATATATGTAGCCTTTCTTCTGGAGCCCTGGTGGTGCAGTGGTTAAGAACTTGGCTACTAACCAAAAGACTGCAGTTCGAATTCACCAGCCAC
>NW_004443980.1:6112941-6122871 GCF_000243295.1 Trichechus manatus latirostris
CCCTTGGCTGCTAACGGAGAGATTGGCAATTCGAACCCACGCAGTGGCTCCATGGGAGAAAGACCTGGTGATCTGTTCCCATAAAGATTACAACCTAGAAAATACCATGGGGCAGTTCTACCCTGCACACATGGAGTTGCTCTGAGCTGGAATCGATTCATGGAACCTAACAACAGCATACAGTAGAACTGCCCCATAGGGTTTTCAAGGCTATGACCTTTTGGAAACAGATCGCCAGGCCTGTCTTCCAAAGCACCTCTGGGTATATTTGAGCCACAACCTTTCAGCTGTTAGTCAAGTGCTTAATCATTTGTGTTATCCAGGGACTCCTATGTATATACATAAAATTTCCTACTTGTTCTGTTTTTCTGGAGAACCCAGGCTGATACAGAATTCAGACAGGAAGGGAATGTTTGCAAATCACACTGATAACAAACTTGTCTCTAGAATACATAATTCTCAAAACTCAATAAGAAAACAAACAACCAAATAAACAAATGGGAAAAAGAATTGAATAGACAGTCACCAAAAAAGAGACATAGATGGCAAGTAAGCACAAATAAAGATCCTCCATATTGTGACGTCTCAGGAGAATTAAAATTTAAAGTACACTGAGATACCTCTGCACATTTCTTAAAAATTCTTAAAGAAACAAAAACAAACAAGCAACACCTGGAAATACCAAGCGCTGGTGAGGATAGGAAGCAACTGGAATTCTCATACGTTGCTGGTAGGAATGCAAAATGGTGCAGTCACTTTGGAAAACAATTTGCTGTTTCGTATAATATTAAACATATTCTTCTTATGTGACTCAGCAATCCCACTCTTAGATGCTTACCCAAGAGAAGTAAAATCATGCTCTTAAAAAGACCTATATGTGAATGTTTATAGTGGCTTTATTCATAATCGTCAAAAACCAGAAACAACTCAAATGTTCTTCAAACTGGCGAATGGGTAAGTAAGCCATGGTACATCCATACAGTGGAAAACTACTCAGCAATATAAAGAAACAAACTTCTGATACACTCAACAACGTGGATGAATCTCAATTGCATTATGTTAAGAAGCCCCGGTGGCACAGTGGTTAAGCACTGGGCTGCTAACCTAAATAAAGTTTGGAGGTTCGAACCCCCCTGGCAATCTGCTCCCCTAAAGATTACAGGCTAAGAAACGCTACTGGGCAGTTCTACTCTGTCCTATAGGGTCACCATGAGTCGGAATCGACTCAACGGCACAGAGCAACAACAAAGTGAAAGGTCAGACTGTAAGCTCTATGATTCCGTTTACATAATGTTTTACAACAGGCAAAACTGTAGACACAGAAAACAAGTCAATGTTTGCTTGCGGCTGAGACTGTGGGGAGGGCTTGACTACAAAAGTACGCTGGGAATTTGGGGGGGCGATGAAACTTCTAAATTTTGACTGTGGTGGTAATTACATGACTCTGCATGCGTTTGTCAAAACTTATAGAACTGCATACTAAAAAGGGTGAATTTTACTGTATGTGTATTAAACCTCAATGAATTTGACTGAAAAAAAAAAAAGAAAAACCAAGAAGAAAAATGCAATGTGGACGTGCAGAAAGAACAAGTCAAGACCGATTCAGCAAAGGAGAAGGCCATGGCAGTGCAGAGCTAACCTGCTCTCCTTAAGAATGCCAAAAGTTGTCATCCTTGTGGGTGGAGGCCCTCTCACCAGATTATGTTTCCTGGGAGGCTAACCTTAGACTTAGCTGCGGTTGGAGGAGGGCTCCTCCTCTCAAAGGATCTTACAGGAAGGAGTTGGGAGGCTGGGCTCTGCGGTTGGGGAGGGGGAGGATGTTCCTGATCACAGACATACTTGTTATGGAGATGTGGGCTGCTCCTGAAAAACAGTAGGAAATAGAGAGCTATGAGAAGGTAGTAGGTGAGGAGGACAGCCTACGACATCAGGAGAAGACACGTTTAGTAGCTAGTTTAAAGTTTTCCTTTCTTTGCATTGCAATCTCATTTTACTATCCCAAAGCCTTCTATAAAGTCTAGTTATATGTTACAGCCTGAATTTAACTGTGCTTCGAAGAACTGGAATGAGCCTGGGTCTACCCTTATATAAAGGCATGAAAAAAGAGGCACATCAGACCAGAGAAGCACTGAAGTCAAGAAGGATGTCCTTAACTAGTGGCTAACCAGAATAGTGGCCAACCCATTGTTGTTGTTAGCTGTTGTGGAGTCACCCCAACTCATGGTGACCCTATGCACAAAGGAGTGAAACACTGCTCAGTCCTACACCATCTCCATGATCAGTTGCAGATCAGACAGTTGTGATCCATAGGGTTTTCATTGGCTGATTTTCGGAAGTAGATCACCAAGCCTTTCTTCCTAGTCTGTCTTAGTCTGCAAGCTCTGCTGAAACCTGTTCAGCATCTTAGTTATCTAGTGCTGCTGTAACAAAAATACCATAAGTGCATATCTTCAACAAACAGAAGTTTATTCTCTCACAGTCTAGTAGGCTAGAAGTCCAAATTCAGGGTATCAGCTCCAGGAGAAGGCTTTCTCTCTCTGTCAGCTCTGGGAGAAGGTCCTTGTCATCAATTTTATCTTGGTCTAGGAGCTTCTCTGGCACAGGGACCCCAGGTCCAAAGGACACACTCTGTGGTGGTGTGAGGTCCCCCACTCTCTGCTTGCTTTCCTTTCCTTTTATCTCTTGTAAGATAAAAGGTGATGCAAGCCACCCTCCAGGGAAACTCCCTTTTACATTGGATCAGGGACGTGACCTGAGTAAGGGTGTTACATCCCACTCTAATCCACTTTAACATAATCTAACCTTGCCTCATTAGCCACAGGCAGAGATTAGGATTTATAACACATAGGGAAATCACATCAATCACAAAATGGAGGACAACCACACAATACTGGGGATCATGGCCTAACCAAGTTGACACATATTTTGGGGGAACACAACTCAGTCCATGACAGCATCATAGCAGCACACAAGTTTTCACTGACAGACGGGTGGTGGCAGCATGACATGCACTGGCCAGGAATCAAACCTGGGTCTCCCACCTGGAACGCAAGAATGCTATTCCTGAACCACCACTGCATCCCCATGCTTAACACATGAGTGCTCTACAGGTGAATACTGGAGTGAAAGCTTCTCTCCTCAATATCCATGTAACAAAATAGTTTCAACATATTTAAGCAAACTAGAAAACAATTTTTCCTGAAATCTTTATGTTGTATGTAAAAGGGTGGTATGATTCACATGAAGTACAAATGGTTATGAAAGGAAAACGCACCAAGTTGATGTTTATGAATTGCACCAGAGAAGTGGGAATCAACCCACTTAGGTGCTACTTACTTCCGTAACAAATTCCGTTCTGCAGGGGCTCCCGGCTGGCTGAACAGGTTGTTATTGAAGCATTAGAACTTAATAGAATTTCTTCCTGCCATGTCTCCTTCCTAGTTTATCCAGATTCCCAGCTCCAATCTCTGAATTAATCCTTATTTTAGTGACAGTCCACAGGTTTAATGTATTTTCCATGCCTCTTCTATTTATTACTATTGAGTAGTTTTCTATCAGAAGGCTCTCCAATCTTACTTCACAATTTACACTAAGGCTGAGAACATTCCTAGCAATGAATTATGAAGCAAGTCCTCCTTTATATTCCTGAGAAGATCTAATAATACAGTTAGGTTATAAGATGGAAAGATATAGTTAAAATTGTTGTTGTTAGGTGCGTGGAGTTTGTTGCGATTCATACTGACCCTATGTACAACAGAACGAAATACTCCCAGCCCTGTGCCATCCCCACAATCGTTGTTATACTTGAGTCCATTGTTGCAGCCACTCTGTCAATCCATTTCGTTGAGGGTCTTCTTTTTCTCTGACTCTCTACTTTGTCAACCATGATTGTTACAGGTTGGAAACCCCAAGTTCTGCTCGGCATGACTCATATTGGCCAATAAACAAGAGACTGAGGTGGGAAGGCAGAAATGGACTTTATTTTGTTGCGCAAGGAAAGGAGTCAGTCAGAGCTGCTGCCGCCAAGACTGCTCCGCTAGGGTGAGGGGAAAGGTTAGTTTTAAGTGGTTTACAAGCAGGGAGTTCATACAAGTTACGTCAGCAACATTTTTAGTCATACTACGTAGGTGCAATCGGGTTTACATATAACTTCATGCATCACCAGGATTTTAATGAAAAATTACGGGGCGTGCCAAGCAAAGGAAACAGGATTCTAATGCACAGCTGCAGGGCGCGCTAAGCAAAGAAAGCAGAATTATAATGCTTGAGGAGGTGGAAGTTTCCACAGCCTGGGAATCTCTGCCTTATGATGTTCTTCTCCAGGGATGGTTCCTCCCGATAACATGTCCAAAGTACGTGAGACAAAGTCTCACCATCCTCCCTTCTAAGGAGGATTCTGGCTGTACTTTTTCCAAGACAGATTTTTCACCGACACAGTAATTCAAATGCGTCTATTCTTCTCTGATCTTCCCTATTCATTTCTCATGCATATGAGGCGATTGAAATACCATGGCTTGAGTCAGACTCACCTTAGTCCTCAAAGTGACATCTTTGCTTTTTAACCTTTAAACAGGCCTTTTGCAGCATATTTGCCCGATGCAATACGTCATTTGATTTCTTGACTGCTGCTTCCATGGGCATTGACTGTGGATCCAAGTAAAACGAAATCCTTGACAACTTCAATATTTTCTCCAATTATCATGATGTTGCTTATTGGTACAGTTGTGAGGATTTTTGTTTTCTTTATATTGAGGTGTAATCCATACTGAAGGCTAAAATTGACCATTTCCTGGATCAGCAAGCAAGTCTAGGCAAAATCCAAAGGCGCGGAATCATTCAGAGTGTATTCTTTGACCACAGTGGAATAAAGCCAGATTGAAAGGATCCAGTTGTCTTAGTCAACTAGTGCTGCTATAACAGAAATACCACAAGTGGATTGTTTTAACAAGAGAAATTTATTTTCTCACAGTCCAGTAGGTTACAAGTCCAAATTAGGGCATCAACTCCGGGGGAAGGCTTTCTCTGTCAGTCTTCCTTTGGTCTGGGAGCATCTCAGCACAGGAACCTCAGGTCCAAAGGACACGCTCTGCTCCCAGCACTGCTTTCTTGGTGGTATGAGATTCGCATGTGTCTCTGCTCACTTCTGTCTTTTATATCTCAAAAGAGATTGGCTTAAGACACTATCTAATCTTGTAGACCTCATCAGTATAACTCCTGCTAATCCATCTTATTATATCATAGTGATAGAGTTTACAACACATAAGGAAATCACACCAGATTACAAAATGGTACACAATCATACAATACTGGGAATCATGACCCAGCCAATTGACAGACATTTTGGGGGGACACAATTCAATCCATGACACCAATGAATGAAAAGACCCACACTAAGACACATAATTGTAGCTTCCCCCAATACCACTGTTAAAGCTTTCACAAGGAAAAACAGGTCACACACACAAAATCAGGGATAAAAATGGCATCAGAATTTATAAAAGCAACATTGAAAGCTAGAAAATTTTGGAACATTAGCTTCATACTTCTGAAGAAAAATTATGTGTTTCTTAGTTATACTTTAGCTGCAGAGACCTGAGTTACTTACACTTTACAGTTCTGAGCACATTGCCACTGTCATCTAATAAATATCTATTGAAGATATTTATTATTGTCATTTTTAGCAAGCTTTATTGAGGTATAATTTACATAAAATTCACCATTTTATCACTAGCACCAACAATCAAAACAAAACATTTCTATCACCCCTAACAGTTCCCTCATGCTTCTTTACAGTCAATCCACCTCTCCAACTCCAGCTTCAAAGACAACTGCTTTCTGCCATAATAGATTAGTTTTGCCTCTTTTAAAGTTCATTTAAATGGAATCATATAGTATGTATTTTTTGAAATATCTGGCTTCTTTCACTCAGCATGATGAATATGAGGTTCGTCCATGCTGTCTGCATCAATAGTTCCTTCTTTTTTTCTGTGAAATGGTGTTCCATTGTATGGATATACCACCCTGTGTTTATCAGTTCACCAGGTGATTGGCATTTGAAATGCTTGCAGGTTTTAGCTGGAATAAAGCTACCATGAACATTCATGTTTTGTTGTTGTTGTTTAAGATGCTCTTCTCTTTATATAGGTGAAATGGAAGGATGGAAATAAATTTAGCAATACAAAGAGTAGCTCTAGAGTCAGACATGGTTCTACTGTTGAAATTGCTATGGACATGTATCATAACCTAAAGGGCATGAGTGTTATCTTGGGGTAAGAAATTGGATAGTTGTGAAAGAGAGTATTGAATAATTGTGAAAAAAGGTATTGACATACTGGAAAAGGTTAACTGACCTTGCCTTTTTTTTATATATTAACTTAACACGGAATTTTTTTAAATTGTAGAAATATAGATAACACAACATTTGCCAATTCAACATTTTTCACTTGCTTGTTCAAGTCTTTGGGTGCTCATATATCTTCATTTCTCTTGGTTAAGTACCTAGAGGATGGGATTGCTGGGTTGTACAATAAGTGTACATTTTAAATTTAAAAGTATCTGCCACTTTCTTTTCCAAAGTGGCTATATCATTTTGCTTTTCCACTAGCAATGTGTGAGAGTTCCAATTGTTCTGCTTCCTTGTCAACACTTGGTATCATCAGTCTTTTTTATTTTAGCCATTTTAATAGGTGTGTGGTAGTAGTGGAGGAGGCTGCATAGGTCCGGCTCACTGTTATTACTCCCCATTGCTAAACCTCTGCATTGTCTCACGATCTTTTCTTTCCCTCCCATTCCAGTCTCTATAAAAAGTTTAAGATTAACCAATATTCCTCCTTGGAGGGTGGGAAACAAGTGATAATGATCTAGGAAAGAAAAATCGAACAAAGCACCTGTCTTGGTGACAAGAAAACCAGGATGTTGCCAGATAACCCCAAAAACGTCAGTAAAAGATTAACTCATCTGAGACGTGACCACCTCAAGAAGGAACTAACACAAACTTCTAAGACCCATAATCCTGTCCCTATAAAGCCTTTGGCGACTCTCCAGTAGGGGAGGCAGGTTTTTGGAGCAATCTATTCCCCTCTATCTCCTATATATCGATATATAATAAAACTCTTGCTGCTCACCTCACCCCATCTCAGAATTGGCTATTGTGGCAGGCGGCTCCAATACATGTTATTGCGGTCACAGTAGTTCATTGTGATTTTAACTTGCATTTCCCTAATGACTGATGATGTTGATCATTTTTTCATATTTGCCACTCATTCATCTTCTTTTCAAACCTTTTACTCATTCGTAAATTGGGCTGTTTGTCTTCTTGTTTTGGAGTTAAGAGTTCTTTATATATTCTGGTTACGAGTTCTTTATCAGATATTTGTTTTGCAAATAATTTCTCCCAGTCTATGACTTGCCTTTTCATTTTTAACAGTGTCTTTTGAAGAACAGAAGGACCAGAAGGCACAAGCAGGCTGCATGAACAGGTAGCTCAGACTTCCATGTCACACACCATGGTTCTATGGTTGTATAGAGGGTCCTTTACAACCAAATGAAGGGGGAGGAGAAAGCCTGAGCTTGGTGTAAGGAAGGGTTAGGTTGGTATATGTCTTAGTTATCTAGTGCTGCCATAACAGAGATTCACAAGTGAATGGCTTTAAAGAACACCCTCTGTTCTTTAGAGAATTTAGTTCCTCACAGTTCTAGAGACTCAAGGTCCAAGTCAAGGTCTCAGCATGTCAGTTCCTTCTGTAAGCCTCTCTTCTAGTTTGTGGTGTCTGCTGGCAATCCTTGGTGTCCCTTGGTGTTCATTGGCATCTGTTTTCTCTCTGGGTATGTCTCTGTGTCTATCCTGCTCTTTCTATAACTCAGAATTGATTAGGTTTAGGATCCACCCTATTCTGGTATGACCTCATTAACATAACAGAAAGCTCCTATTTCCATCTCAGTCGGTCTTGCCTCAGCTGGTGGTTTGGCTGATGACTAGATGATCTAGGATGGCCTCACTTACATGTCTGTTGGTTGGCAAGCTGTCAGTTGGTACAACAGGGGCAATAGGGCACATGTTTCTCATCATCCAGAAAGGTAGCCGGGGCTTGTTATCATGGCAGCATGTTCCCAAGAGCAGCAAAAGGGCAAGCCCCAGTGTGCGAGCACTTTTCAAGTCTCTGTCACATTTGATAATGTCCCATTGGTCGAAGCAAGTCACATGGCCAATTCAGATTTCAGAGAGGAGAAACAGGCTCCACTTCTTGATGGGAAGTTCTGTCATGTTACATTACAAACTGTCTTAGGCTGGGTTCTCTAGAGAAGCAAAACCAGTAAAGCACATAAATATATATATAGAGAGATTTATATCAAGGAAATAGCTCATGCAATTGTAGAGGCTAAAATGTCTCAAGTCCACGGATCAGAGTAGAGGCCTCCCCCAGTTCACAGAGCCTCAGAAGCTGGTGAACCCAAGGTTGGCAGGTCAGAGAGGGGCTCCCACTCACAGGCTGTGAAGGTCAATGAATTCCAAGATCAGCAGAGCAGACAAGACCGAAAAATTTCTCCTGATTCACGTAGCTGCAGGGGCTGGCAAACCCAAGGTCAGCAGGTCAGGACACCGGACTCTTGCTTGAAGGCTGAGAAGTTTGACGAATTCCAAGATCAACAGGTAAGCTGCTAGCTCAAGTCCCAAGACTGGAGGTGAAACAACAAGAGGCAGCTGTTGAGTCTGGAACAAGCCAAAAACCTTGGCAAGGCAAGCAGGCAGAAAGTAGCCAGTGTAAGGCAGAGAGATGAACTGAGGGGGTGAGGAGCTGCCACAGACCCTGCCTCCACCAGCATCACTCAGCAGATTCCATCATGGGGGTGATCACAACATTATACAACTGCTAAAACACTGAGAATAATGGCCTAGCCAAGTTGACATACAATCTTAACCATCACACAAAGGTATGAATTCAAAGAGAAGAAGGATTTGTGACCATTTTACAATCTACCACAGAGAGCTGGGGCCAGTAAGCTCACCTCAGTTTTATCTTAAATAAAATGGGAAGGCTGAATACCTATAATACCTTACAGGGTTATTGAAAGACTTACATGGGATTTCATAAATTAGGATATAGTGTAATATATTCTCCTTAGCAGGCATTCTATGGTAGTTACCCACTGCGCTCTCTAAGGATATAAACAATGTTTTTCATCTTCACACATTTTTCCAGGGCTTACTATGATAGCAGATGTTCAGTAAGTGAATGCATTTTGTGATGGGTTGTATTATTGTTCCCAAATATTCACTGCTCCTTCTCTATTAAAGGATTGTACATCTTCACCCATTGCCACGTGACATGCACTGCATCCCTTGGGAGGAGTATAATTTCCTGCCTTATCATTAAGCATATGACTTCCTTTGACCAATGCAATGAGAATGTAATTGACAATACGCCAGTTCATAGGCAGGAGCTTTAAGAGTCATTGCTGTTTCCCATTAATTACTTAATATTTTCCTTTGCCATGAGTATGACATGCCTCAGATAGAGACTCTTGCTTCTGCCCTAGTCCTAGAATGAGAAGAAATAATGGAGCAGACCTCAGTCAGCCTGAAACCCCTAACATGTAACATGAGTGAGAAATAAACTATTGTTGGAAGCCACTGATATTCTTGGAGCTGTTTGTTACTGCAGCATCATCTAGCTAAAGTAGACTAATATGCACTTCTAGTTCTTAGCTGTGTTGACATAGCAGGTATATCCTTGTAGATAACTTCAGGTAAAGGGAAATTCTATGTTTAATTTTTTAATTTCTGATCTAGTATTAGTAATTAGTATTACTCTGAGACTTTTTTTTTCTTTTTTTCTTTTTTATTGTACTTCAGGTGAAGGCTTACAGAACAAATAGTTTCTCATGAAACAGAAGTACACATCTTGTTTTATGACATTGGTTAACAACCCC
>NW_004443980.1:6122971-6179113 GCF_000243295.1 Trichechus manatus latirostris
GAAGGGAGGGGGAGGTGGCGAGAGGCAAGTAAGAAATCAAAAGAAGCAGAAAAAAAGAAAAAAGAAACACTAGCAGCCAACAAATGGCACTCAGAGAGCCAGCTAGTGCGGGCTGGTGTTTCTGGACAAAAGACTGTGTCCGTGGGAAGCAGAGGGGATCGAGTGTGGGTGAAGAAGGGTAGAGAGTGGGAAAGCGTATATCACAAATTACCAGAGCTCTGCAGCCCCTCAGGAGGAAGCAAAGATGATGCACGGAGCGAGGTACGCAAGCGAAAGGAGGGGGAAGTGGGGAGAGGCAAGGAAGAAATAAAAAGAAGTGGAAAAAAAGCAACACCAGCAGCCAACAAATGGCACTCAGAGAGCCACCCGTTCGGGTGTGCGGAATCCAAGCAGCCGCTGTTTCCTGGTCAAGAGACTGTGGCCACGGGAAGCAGAGGAGGCCAAGTTGGGGTGAAGGAGTGTGGGGGGTGGGAAAGCATATATTGCAAATTACTGGTTGTTTTCTCTCCCACTGGAAGCTCCATGAGGCTGCTATCTCCTACCCCCTGTTTGCTGGTCTCCGATAGGAGTCCAAGATGGCAGATCCGCGCTGCGTTAGCTGGTAGGGACCTCTGCATGAATCTCCTTGCTTTCCGTTCTCTGTCAGTTTTCTCACTCCATTTGGTGCTTGGCTGAGTTGTTTATCTCTTCATTTGATGTTTTAGGGTTTCAGGATTGTTGTATTCTCTGTTTGGCTTAGTTTTTCGGATCTTTGCTGTGAAGGGACGGCATGATGCTTCTGCCTAGAGCGCCATTTTGCAGGAACCTCCTCTGAGACTTTTGGACAATAATAGTTTCTTAGTTATTTCCACTTTAGTAGCTTGTCATGTTGATTACCTAAAATGTGTGTTTTTCTCCCTTTATAGGAGGCAAACTTCCCTGCATCCCTGAATTTTCTCTTTTATACACTATAGACGGTTAGCATCAACATTAATTCACACAGCTGGTATTTTACATGGTGTTTGCTTTGCTAATAGCTTTTATTTTACTTAATTTACTATGTATTGATTCTTCACAGTTACTGTACCACTGCTGAAATTATTAGAGATAATTTCTTCTGAAGTCTAGTAATCCCTTTAGCTTGCAACTAATTTTGTCCTAAGAATATATATTCTGAGTTTGTCAGGAATTTAAAAGAAGCATTAATATTTTTCTATAGTTTTTCCTTAAATGTCAAAGTCATATATATTCAATATGGAAAATGCAGACGTCAAGAAAAGTACGAAGAAGAAAATATGTAAGTCTATCTACCAGCCACAGATAAGAGATAAACTACTATTAACATTATATTGTACTTCGTTCCAGTCCTTCTCAGACACCACTGGAGAATTAATAAGCATCTTATCTCTCCATTGCTCCTTCTTCCCTGACATAAAATAGCATAAAAGTAATTACAGCCTATAACAGAAATACCACAAGTGGGTGACTTTTAAAGAACAGCAATTCATCTCTTTTTATCACTCAGGAGGCTGAAGTCCAAACTCAGCATGTGGTTCTAGGGGGAGGTCCTTCGTTGGTTATTCTAGCTTCTAGTGGCCAGCAATCCTTGGAGTTCCTGGACTTAAGCTGCCTCCAGATAACATCTGTCTTCCCCTTGTATATGCCTGCTCCTCTGTCTAATCTGTTCTTTTTATGACTCAGTAGTGATTAGGTTTAGCACACACTGTTCACTGCTACGGCCTCACTAACTTAACAAAGAAAACCCTATTTCCAAATAGGATCACATCCACAGGTACAGGGGTTAGGATTTGAACATATTTTGGGGGGACACAATTCAGCTCATAACAAGGCCTGATTTTCCTCCTTTGAATTCAGGTGAGTACAAGGAGCCCTGGTGGTGCAATGGTTAAGCACTCAGCTGCTAACTGAAGGGCTGGTGGTTCAAATCCACCAGCTGCTCCATGGGAGAAAGATGTGGCAGTCTGCTTCTGTAAAGATTTACAGTCTTGGAAACCCTATGGGGCAGTTCTACTCTGTCCTATAGGGTTGCTATGAGTCGGAATCAACTCAATGGCAACTGGTTTGGTTTAATAACACCTTCTTCTGACTGAAAAGAACTCTCTCCTATTTCTCTCTTCTCTCTCACCCTCTCCCTGCATCTCTCTCTCTCTTACTTCAACTACTGCCCAGCCTCCTGTGCTCTAGCACTTGATATCTCACCTTGGGCGTCATCCCAGGTACCTTGTATTTCCGGAACAATGACTTTGGAAGTCAGAGGAAAGGGGCATTTTGTAAAGCTTCTCTTGAGGGCAGAGACTTTCAACTTGCTTCATGCTCTGTCGTCATCTTATTTCCATTGATGGAGGCTTAAGTATGTATTTCTACCTTTTCTCACTAATTCCTTTCCGCACTACAAGCAGAGCAACAGGAGATTCATTCCCACTTTTAACAAATATACTTCAAGGGTCTGCTGTCTGCTAGGGACAGGGCTGCACCCCAGAAATACAATGATGAACAAGACACATAGTTCTCCATGCAGCTTACACTCTAGTGAGAAAACGCAACCACAGTTGTCTTTTACAGGAATGAACGTTCCTTCATTTGTTCGTTCATTCAATCATCCCCCTGTGCCCTTGGCTGATTCGTAATCAGCCTTTCTCCTCCATCTATCCATCTCTTTGTCTTAGCTAAAATCTGACTCTCTCTGAGGTCAGCACTTCTCCTAGTCAGGGTCACAGCTAGCACAAGGGTGTGTTTGGCAAATTGGACATGCAAACTTTTAGGGCTGACCTGGTCCATTGGGGCACAGTTTAGGGAGTGATTCTCCTATGTGTCCCTTCCTCTAGACTAAATGTTGGCTGTTCGTGTTCTTGTACCCCACTTACCTAGGAACCAGCATTAGGTTTTGTGTCCATATTGCTTTCTCCCTCACTCTCTTGCAAAGAATTCTTTTTGACTTAGGGTCATACCGTTTGACCAGATGTCCTTTCTCTCTCCTCAAAAAAACTCATTGCCATCAGGTCGATTCTGACTCATAGCGACCCTATAGGACAAAGTAGAACTGTTCTGTGAGGTTTCCAAGGAGCAGCTGGTAGATTTGAACTGCTGAACTTTTGGTTATCAGCTGAGCTTGTAACCACTAGGCCACTAGGGCTCTTCTCTCTCTCTCCTCTTCCCTGTCATATACTCACCTTCTGGTTACAGTCCTTTATTCGGTGAAGACTTTCACGCCACTCAAAGTCTTCTCCACCACGTGCGCCATCACCCTCCGTGGATGACCCTTCAAATCACCCTGACCTCGTCATCTCCGATGGTCTTTTCCTCTCCACTTCTGCCACCCACTCCCACAGTCACATCCTGGATCTTGTCATCACCTGAAAACGTCCATTTCCAAAATAATTAGTTTAAGCATTTTGATCTATTACTAGATCCTCCGCTCCCCACAGACCTAGCCAGGTTCCAACACTGAGAAGACAGAACCTGAGCATGAGGAGGGTGTGGGTTGTGGTATAGGACCTGTGCTAATGGTTGATGGAGGAGCAACAAGGCTGCTAAAAAGGTACCACCTTTTCACGGAAACCAGTTGCTGTCAAGTCAGTTTTGACTCTTGCTGACCCCATGTGTATCCGAGTAGAACTGTGCCCCATAGGGTTTTCAATGGCTGATTTTTCAGAAATAGATTGTCAGGCCTTTTTTCCGAGGTGCCTCTGGGAGGACTCAAACCTCCAACCTTTCAGGTAGCAGCTGAGTGTACTAATTGTTTGCACCTCCCAGGAACTCCACCCTTTGTGTGTGTGTGTGTGTGTGTGTGTGTGTGTGTGTGTGTGTGTGTGCACTTTAGGTGAAAGTTTACAGAGCAAATTAATTTCCCCTCCCATAGTTTGTATATAAAGTGTTTCATGACCTTGGTTTCGTTCCCCATAATGTGTCAGCACTCTCCTCATTTCCACCCTGGTTTCCCCATTTTCTTTCACCCTGATTATCTACCCCTTCCTGCCTTCTCATCTTATAATTGATTGTTCTAAGGAGTTCGTTCCTCCCAGGTGTTATTGTTTATCTTATGTGCTTGTCTATTGTTTGGCCGGGAGGTGGTCTCCTGGAATGGCTTCATTTCCAGGTCAGAAGGGTGTCTTCGGGCTATAGTCTCAGGGGTTCCTCCAATCTATGTCAGACCAGCAAGCCCGGTCTTTTTTGTGAGTCTGAATTTTTTGTTCTACAATTTTCTCCCTCTCTGTCTGGAACCCTCTGTTGTGATCCCAGTCAGAGCAGTTGGTAGTGGTAGCCGGATACCATCTAGTTCTTCTGGTATCTGGGTCGTGTAGGCTGTTGTTCATGTGGTCCATTAGTCCTTTGGACTAATTGCTCCCTTGTGTCTTTGGTCCCCTTCACGCTCCCTCACTGCGGACGGGAAGAGACCCATAGTTGTATCTTAGATGGCAGCTTGCAAGCTTTTAAGACCTCAGATGCTACTCACCAAAGAAGGATGCAGAGCATTGACTTTATGGACTATGTTGTGCCAGTTGATGTAGATGTCCCCCAAGTCTATGGTCCTTTGTCTTCTAGCCTAGGAACTTCATCCTTCAAGGTGTTTGGTTATGTCTAAGGTGTTTCCCTCACTTTACCCCTTGTGTGCTCAATATGAGCCGCATCTACAATCATGTATGTAGAAATATCTACCACCAAACCTATATTTACTAGTTGGTGTGTTCCGTTACATCCTCCCACACCTCTTGGTGTGTCTGTCTACTTATTTGTCATTTCGTAAATTATTGTTTGTTATTGCTATTACTGCAGGATTGTCTAAGCTATGGTAGTTACCGTAGTTATCCTTTACTCTTACGTTCCTCTCCGTATTCCCTCTTGCCTTGGTTGTGTTGTACTGACTTCCCCCATATAATGCATTGCCTTTCCCTTAACCAATATTAACTCATGTCTTCTATCTAATTGGTGATTTTCCAGCCTCTACCTCCCATCCCAGACAGCCATCAAAGAATTTTTTTTGCTTTTTTTCCTGTGTGTAAAACTTTTGTTATTACTTTACAGTAGTGGTCTCATACAATATTTGTACTTTTTTGATTGACTTATTTCATTCAGCATAACGTCCTCCAAATTCATACACATTGTGAGACGTTTCTTAGATTCATCATTATTCTTTATCGTTGCGTAGTATTCCATTGTCTGTATGTATCACAGTTTGTCAATCCGTTCATCTGTTGATGGGCACTTAGATTGTTTCCAACTTTTTGCTATTGTGAATAAGGCTGCAATGAACATGGTTATGCATTAGTCTATTCATGTCATGGCTCTTATTTCTTTAGGGTATACACCTAGGGGTGGGATTGATGGATCATATGGTATTTTATTTCTAGCTTTTTAAGGAAGCGCCACTTTTCCAAAGTGGTTGTACCATTTTATGTTCCCACCAGCATTGCATAAGAGTTCCAATCTCCCCACAAATTCGCCAGCATTTGTTATTTTCTGTTTTTTTTTTTTTGATTCGTGCCAGTAACATCAGGGTGACGTGGTATCTCATTGTAGTTTTGATTTGTATTTCTCTAACAGCTAACGACCATGAGTATTTCTTCATGTTTGTTAGCTGCCTAAATGTCTTCTTTGGTGAAGTGTCTGTTCATATCCTTGTCCATTTTTTAATTGGATTGTTTGTCTTTTTATTGTTGAGATGTTGAAGTTTTCTATGAGTTTTAGAGATTAGTCCTTTGTTGGATATGTCATAGACAAAATTTTTTCCCCAGTCTGTAGGTTCTCTTTTGACTCTTTTGGAGAAGTCTTTTGTTGAGCATAGGTGTTTAATTTTTAGGAGCTCCCAGTTATCTAGTTCATCTTGTGCTGTGTGTGCATTTTTAGTTATGTTTGGTACCCTATTTATGTCATATATTTGGTACTCTATTTATGTCATATATATGGCATTGTCCCTATTTTTTTCTTCCATGATCTTTATAGTTTTAGATTTTATATTTAGGTCTTAGGTCCAATTTAAGTTAGTTTTTATGTACCGTGTGAGATATGGGTCCTGTTTGATTTTCTTACAGATGAATATCCAGTTTTGCCAGAACCATTTATTGAAGGGACCGTCTCTTCCCCCATTTAATTGTCTTTGGCCCTTTGTTGAAGATCAGCTGACCATAGGTGGATGGGTTTATGTCTGGTTTCTCAATTCTGTTTCATTGGTCTATGTGTCTGTCCTTGTACCAGTACCAGGCTATTTTGACCACAGTGGCTGTGTAGTATGTTCTGAGATAGGTAATGTGAGGCCTCCTATTTTGTTCTTCTTCAATACTCCTTTACTCATCTGGGCCCTCTTTCCTTTCCATATAAAGTTGGTGATTAGTTTTTCCATCTCAGTAAAGAACGTTGCTGGAGTTTGGATTGGGATTGCGTTATATTTGTAGATCACTTTTGGTAGAATAGACATTTTCACAATGTTGAACCTTTCTATTCATGAGCATGGTATGTTTTTCCATTTATGTAGGTCTCTTTGGGTTTCTTGCAGTAGTGTTTTGTAGTTTTCTTTGTATAGGTCTTTTACATCCCTGGTTAAATTTATTCCTAACTATTTTATCTTCTTGGGGCTATTGTAAATGGTATTGGTTTTCCTGATTTCCTTTTCGAAGTTCTCTTTTTTTTTTTTATTTTTTTAGGAATCTAACTGATTTTGTATGTTAACCTTGTATACTGCTACTTTGCTGAATCCTTCTATTAGTCCCAGTAGCTCTCTTGTGGAATCCTTGGGATTTTCTATGTCTAAGATCATATTGTCTGCAAATAGGGATATTACCAATTTGTATGCCCTTTGTTTCCTTTTCTTGCCTTACTGCTCTAGCTTGACCTTCCAATACAGTGTTGAATAAGAGTGGTGATAAAGGGCATCCTTGTCTGGTTCCCGTTCTCAAGGATAAAGCTTTCAGTCTGTCTCCATTAGGAATAATGTTGGCTGTTAGTTTTGTATAAATGCCCTGTATTATGTTGAGGACTTTCCCTTCTATTTCTATTTTGTTGAGAGTTTTTAACAGGAACGGGTGTTGGACTTTATCAAATGCCTTTTGTGCATTGATTGAGGTGATCAAGTGATTCTTTTTTTTGTTCATGTGGTGGATTACGTTGATTGATTTTCTAATGTTGAACAATTTTTGCATCCCTAGTGTGAATCCCACTTGGTCATGATGTATTATTTTTTTGATATTCTGTTGGATTCTATTGGTTAGAATTTTGTTGAGAATTTTAGCTTCTATGTTCATGAGGGATACTGGTCTGTAATTTTCTTTTTTTGTGGAGTCTTTGCCTGGCTTGGGTATATCAGTATTATGCTGGCTTCATAGAATGAATTCGGGAGTATTCCTTTCTTTTCTCAGCTCTGAAATAGTTTGAGTAGTACTGCTGTAAGCTCTTCTCTGAATGTTTGGTAGAATTCTCCAGTGAAGCTGTCCAGGCCAGGGCTTTTTGTTGTTGGAAGGTTGTTTGTTTTTTGTTTTTTTTTTTAATTACCTCTGCAATCTCTACTTCTGTTATGGGTCTGTTCAGATTTTCTATCTCAGTTTGTGCTATTTTAGGTAGGTAATGTGTTTCCAGAAATTTGTCCATTGGAACTCCACCCTTTTACTACTTTGTATATATGTTTTGGCCCCTACTGCATTGCTTTCATGCTGTTTCCTCTAATACCTTTTTACTGTAATTATAATATCTTAAATATTACTGAAAATGTGCTAAGTGTGGAGAATGTGTTCAGGCTAATACCACTCCACTGTCCCCCAAATATACTCTTATCTTTCCTTTCAAACTCCTTATTCAACCACTCTTACTACAGTTGTTCTTCAACCTTATTTGGACCTCTAGTCTACTAATACCCCCTCTCCTTTGCTCTTTACAATCCATCAGACTTCTCCAGTTGGTTTCCATAGTCCTTCATCTCAATAACATTTCTACCAAATACCCTAAAGTCCATTGACCCACCGCCACTACCTCATCCCAGCTGGGCAAAACCCACCCCTGAATGAAACCCACTGTGTGCTTTCTCTGTGGCTGTACCTGAGCCTCCAAGCCTGCTGGGGACAATCACACAACAGGCAGATTGTTATCAGTGTAGAGTTACCGTCACTAACCTCAGTGGATTTTACTTAACACAGACCAGCAACTGTGCTACATTTCTTTGTTGACTTGCTTTCCTGCACTATACTAAGAAAACTTCAAGCCCTCTCCACTCTCTTCAAATCTCTGACTCTGTCACCTTCCGCCTTATTCCTAGCAGATAATTTTGACTCTTCTCTCTGAAAGAAAATTCAAGCTTCCTGTTACAAAGCCTATCACTTCCCTATTTCTGTGTTCAGCCTCTCCATTCTCCCTCTTGAAGCTTGAGAAGTGGGATTCTTTTTTGTGCCCAAGGCCAGTCCCTCTACCATGGCTGTAGGATCTTCTGTATCCTTTCAAGAACCATACTCCATCATTTAGTCCTTTTCTTTCTTACATATTATTTAACTCTCTCACTGAATTGAATCATTCCCATCAACTGTGAAACATAATCAGATTTCTTCCATCTAAAAAACAAACAAATAAGACAGAAAACAAAAGAGGGGGGACCCCAGACTAAGTCATGTTTCACTGTTAACTGCTCTCATTGAACTGAGCCCCTCATGGGCAAAACACACATTTTAGTTTGTAGTTATTTATTCATTGGTATGGGCATTTAGCTCATGTCTGCTATCCCAATCAAGTGTAAATCAAGTAAGTGGCAACACTGTGTTGATTTTTGCTTGTCATTGTATCCTCTAGCTGCCTAGAACCACAATGCCTAGACCATAGTGGGCATTCAATCAATAGATATTTTTTGCTGAATTTCTTCATTTATTCAACAATTTCCTATCAGCTGCCATGCACTGAATTAAGCCCCAAAGGGAAAAAGCAAAACAAAACAACAACAACAAAAAAAACGTAGACTCTGCCTTCAGAGAACTCAGGAGAGGAAAAGAGGTGAAACACCCCAGTGATTTCAATATGATACGTGCTACGAAAAGGCAGACGCAGTGCAGCAGCTTCTTCCGCACCTGGTATGAGAGTGGGGAGTGATGGGAGCCAGGTGGACGCAGATGGGAAAGAGTTCCAAGAAGAGTTGCTGTCATAGATTGAATTATGTCCCCCCAAAAACGTATGTATCAATTTGGCTGGGCCATGATTACCAGTAATGTGTGGTTGTCCTCCATTTTGTAATTGTAATTTTATGTTAAAGAGAATTAGGGTAGGATTGTAACACCCTTACTAAGGTCACACCCTTGATCCAATATAAAGGGAGTTTCCCTGGGATGTGGCCTGCACCACCATTCATCTTACAAGAGATAAAAGGAAAGGGAAGCAAGCAGAGAGTGGGAATCTCATACCACCAAGAAAGCAGCACAGGGAGCAGAGTGTATCCGTTGGACCAGGGGTTCCTGCACAGAGAATCTCCTAGACCAGGAGAAGATTGATGACAAGGACCTTCCTCCAGAGCCAACACAGAAAGCTTTCCCTTGGAGTTGATGCCCTTAATTTGGACTTGTAACCTACTAGACTGTAAGAAAATAAATTTCTCTTTGTTAAAGCCAACCACTTGTGGAATTTCTAACAGCACTAGATGACTCAGACAGTTGCCCATTGTGCTGAGTCCTAAAAGTCAACTAGGAATTAGTCACTGAATGAGTAATGGTTAAGACATTCCAGCATGTGCATTCGCATGCTGCTCCGAGAGGCAAGAAGATATACCTTTAACTGCGGGTAGTCCAGGGAGTCTCTGGAACATGTAAGGAAGTGAAGGGAGTTGGGCCATGAAGAGCCCTTGTATGCCAAGGAATCACTGTAGGTCTCTCTACATGGAAAAACAACTAACCACACCTCTGAAGCTTTTATATTTGAAGGACCTGCATTTGTAACTCTGGTCACACTGTAGAGGATGAACTCGAGGATGGCTGGGAGAACCTGGGGACAACTTTTTGGGCTTCCCTTCCACTTGAATTTTTCCTTTGCAAGATTTTGGGGCAGTCCCAAAGGGTTTGAGGAAGAGGGGTCAGACAAGGGGTCCTGCTGGCATGACTGTTCTATTTACTCTCCTGCACAGTCATATAAACACTAACCAAACCAAGACCCGTTGCCATCCTGTCATTTCAGACTTAATCCTGTGGAATTTGGACCCCAGCTTTATTTGCCTGTGTAAGACATGACAATTCTACTTCTCTATTTCATAGAACATACTGAACTGGTTTTCTAAAGAAAAGCTAGGCCTGTCCAGAACAGGGATGAGATAGCCTAATTAGGCACAGAGTCTTCTTAAGGTCTATAGGAGGAGCTGCTCTTTAACTGATATCAACAGAATAGCTTCTCTTCAAGCTAGATAGTAAAACTTCTAGCTTGGCTGTCTTTCAAAATGTATCACAAACCCACATGAGAGATAAATGATGTCCAAGGTTAATGGATTAACAAACCTACATTCAGTTTGCCTGCTAATCCAGACTCCAAAGTATATCCTCGGATTGGGCTGGGCACTTGGATTAATTATCTATCATCCTTTTCAGATTGAGGTCATTGGTGGTTCAAAGGTAGAATTTTTGCGTTCCATGCAGGAGCCCCAGGCTTGACTCTGGGCCAATGCATGACATGCACAGCCATCACCCATCGGTCAGTGGAGGCTTGTGTGTTGCTATGGTGCTGATCAAGTTTCAGCTGAGCTTCCAAACTAAGACAGATGGAGAAGAAAGGCCTGGATATGTACTTCTGAAAATGAGCCAGTGAAAACCCTATGAATCCCAATGGTCTAATCCACAATCTATCATGAGCATGGAGCAGGACTGGGCAGCTTTTTGTTCCATTGTGCATGGGGGTTGCCGTGAGTTGGGGGTGACTCAACAACGCTAACAACAAAAATATCCTTCTCACCTCTGCAGACTTTTTTGTTTTTTAAATTGAATTGACTTTTGAATTGAGGGGTATAAGAAACAGCTCTATGGGAACTTAATGCTATACTTACTCTAAGGACATTGTAAAAAATACTTTTTCAGTATGTCACATGATGTCCTCATAAAGACCCCTGCAAGAAATTCTTGTCTGATCTTAATGCAAGGATGAAGCTTCTGTTTATATATCTGAACATAAAGTTATATAACTAACCAGTTTTCTGCAAAAAGCCTCAAGGACCCAACTTGCAGCCCACTTAGGTGTGGACGATTGTTGTCAGCTACTTTCAGTGCTATTCCTGCCTCCACTTCATCTCTCCCTCGTTTATTTTTTCTTTTGTCTGACATTTCACTTTAAACTCATGCTATTTTCTTATATATATGTGCTTCTTGGTAGGCTCCTTGAAGTCCTTTCTGGAACTGAGTGGTTGTTGTATAAGTAAATACCTTTTCCTTCATTCCTTTGTGCTCATCTTACTTGATTATATTTGGTATAACTGTTGTTGTTGTTAGGTGCTGTCGAATCAGTTCTAGCTCATAGTGACCCTATGTACAACAAAACAAAACACTGCCTAGTCCTGTGCCATCCTCACAATCATTATGTTTAAGCCTGTTGTTGCAGTCACTGCGTCAATCCATCTCCTTGAGGGTCTTCCTCTCTTTTGCTGACCCTCTACTTTACCAAGCATTACGTCCTTCTTCAGGGACTGATTACTCCTGATAACATGTCCAAAGTACGTGAGACGAAGTCTCGCCATACTTGCTTCTAAGGAGCATTCTGGCTGTATTTCTTCCAAGACAGATTTGTTTGCTCTTCTGCAGTCCATGGTATATTCAATATTCTTCACCAACACCATAATTCAAAAGCATCGACTCTTCTTCTTGATATAACTATAACCACACACACAAAAAAAACAAAAACCAACCTATTGTCATCTAGTTGATTCCAACTCATAGCCGACCTTTTGATTAGCAGTCCAGTGCTTTAATGATTGTGCTACCAGGGCTCCTTGACATAACTATACCAAATCAAACCAAACCTATTGCCATCAAGCCGACTCTTACTCATAGAGACCCTATACAACAGAGTAGAACTGCCTCATAGGGTTTCCAAGGAGTGGCTGGTGGATTTGAACTGCTGACCTTTTGGTTAGCAGCCAAATGCTTAACCACTGCTCCATAGATATTACAAAATCAGAAATCGTAAAAAAACAAACCAAAAAAAAAAAAAATGCCACTCTTCTAACTAATGTTTTTTGTTTTGGAAATAAATAATTATTTTTCATAGAAGTATGTTACTTATGTTAACACATACTGATTTATTATTATTTTAAAATTAATAAATATATACATATATTTAAATTTTCTGGGTTAAATAAAAATTAAGATGGTAAATATTGATCGGTATAACTGCATAAACAAAAGCTCTTTGGGGTCTTCAATAATTTTAAGGGTGGAAAGGGATCCTAAGGAGCCCTGGTGGTACAGTGGTTAAGCACTTGGCTGCTAACTGAAAGGTCAGGAGGTCAAACCCTCCAGCCGCTCCGGGGGAGAAAAATGAGGCAGTCTGCTTCTGTAATGATTACAGCTTTGAAAACCCTATGGGGCAGTCCTACCTGTTGTATAGGGTGGCTATGAGTTAGAATTGACTTGAGGGCAACGGGTTTGGTTTGGGAAAGGGACCCTGAAATCAAAAGTTTGAGAACTGTTGGTTTAGCCTGTTTTGCATTTCTAGTGTAGCTCCTCATAGCGACTGTAACCTTCGCTCCTTCAGAATTCTTAATGCCTACTATCACCCGTGCCAAGGAGTCGTGGCTCACACCAGCTGTCACTGTTACTATTCAAGGAAGACAGAGTGGACATTGGAGCCTTGCCTTCACTTCAGTATCCTTCACGTAGGGTGCCGATTGGCTGAAGAGTAGCTCAGCCAATGTCTATGACTTGTGGCCTAAGGGAAGCCATCCCCCACTTTAATGGAATGGATTTCAAGTCATAAAACCAGCTGGACTGACTTATGGAGCTATTTTAGACAAGCTTTCCTAAATAAAGAAGGGATTTAAGGGCTCATTTAGAATGAGGTTTTAGGTATAATTTTGACATCTGCATGCCATGAAATCACTGTGACATTACAGCATAAACCCAAGAAGAAAAGGCAATCCAGAAAAAGAATGTTCAGAGGCCCCAAAATAGATAACAATGTTGGTAAACCAACTAAGACAGGAGAGAGTTAACAATTTCAGTGAAAGTCAAATAAACTACATTTTGTTCATTTTATTATTGAGTTGTCTGTCTTTTTCTTTCTGGTCCGCTAATTATCTATATAATAGTCATAATTGCAGCATAAAACACATTGATAGCTTATTTAAATATTTTCAAGTTACAATAATTAAAAGTAAATTTAAATTAAAGTCTGAGTGGATTTATTTCAAATGCATATTCACATTATTTGTTTACCTACCTAGTTACCTGTTGCGGTCGGGTTGATTCCGACACATAGTGACCCTATAAGGCAGAGTAGAACTGCCCCATAAGATCTCTAGGGAGCGGCTGGAGGATTTGAACTGCTGACCTTTTGGTTAACAGCCATATCACTTAACCACTGTGCCACTTGTTTAGTATTTACTAATTAATTAATAATATACTAATAACTTGATTCATTTATCAAGTAAAATACAACTTCTGAAAGAGAATACAGAAGATGTCCACTTAATTCAGGCATATATTATTCTGTCTAGGTTTGCTATAGAAATGATACTTCTGCTTTATTTGACACATACATTCTATAAACAATTTCTGAGCAATATTTAGGATAATTGCAAACAATTTCTTAAACATTTTTCACAATGCTTGGATTACACACAAACACGTTGGTTATAATGAATACACCCAAGTTTTTGGTAATGCCACAATGAAATGTTCTTATATTTGTCAGAAACAAGCTTTATAAAATTCTTGCTCAAATGATAGATAAGAAATTTATTTAAAAAAGTTTCCCTAGAGATTTGTTTCATTATAAAAAAAATTACATAAAAAATTGTTATTTTCATTCAAATCAGCAATCTGGGAATTATTCACGTGCCTGGTTATCTTCCTAATTTTAGATTAATTTCATTAACTCATTAAATCATTCAATAAATGCTTATTGAGTGTCCTGGGGAAGGGAGACAGACAAAATCCCTGTGCTCATGTTCTATCGTTTAATCATAATTACGTAATTGTTAAAGGTAGAAAAACCGTGGCTTTTTTCCTTGTAACCTTCAAAAAAAAAAAAAAAAAAAACCAAACTCTGTGCCGTTGAGTCGACTTCCACTCATAGTGACCCTATAGGACAGAGTAGAACCACCCCATAGGGTTTCTAAGGAGCCACTGGTGGATTCGAACTGCTGACTTTTAGGTTAACGGCTGAGCTCTTAACCACTGTGTCATCAGGGCGCCTTCGTAATCTTGGTATCTAGCAAAAAAAAAAAAAAAAAGTTGCGGTGGAGCTGATTCCCACTTACCGCCATCCTGTGTGTGTCAGAGGAGAACTGTGCTCCATAGGGTTTTCAGATGGCTGATGTTTTGGAAGGAGATCGCCAGGCCTTTCTCCCAAAGTGCCTCTGGGTGGACACCAATCTCCAATCTTTTGGTTAGCCTTTGGCGTGTTAAACTGTTTGCAGCACCCATATTAATGTTAATAAGTAGCATACATTTTCTCTTACCCATAATAATGATAATAAGTAACATATATTGAGAGCTATGTGCCAGGCACTGTTCTAAATGCTTGTAATACTTGTAAATGTCTGTTGCCTGTTGCTGCCGAGTCAATTGGATTCAGACTCAGCAACCCTAAAGAACAGAGTAGAACTGCCCAGACTGCCATACCTTTCTGTTGCGGAGCAGCTGAGGGGTTTGAACCACCGACCTTTCGGATAGCAGCCGAGCACTTAACCACTGCACCATTGGGGCTCCTTCTAAATGCTATACATTTATTAACTCATTTGATTCTCACAACAGCCTTCTGAGGTAGGCAGTCTTACTATTATCCTTATTTTACCAATCAATGAAGACACTGAGCTACAGCAGGTTAAGTAGCTTGCTCAAGGTCACATAGCGTTTAGGTGGTGGAGCTGGGATTTTAGCCTAAGCTGTCTGGCTTGTTAGCCTGTGTTCTTCACTACTATACTACATTGCTTCCATAGGAACTGAATGAATGAACATCTAGTTTAGCCCTGGTACATGACCACGAATTTTCTATCTAAACCTGGCCAGTCAGCTTGCAAATGTCTCAGGGTATGATACAGACTAGCACTACTGCTAGAGGAAGGAAAGTATACTTTCAGTGGGCACCATCATATTTGCAAAGGGAAGATAACTCATTTTCCATAGGCAACACCTATGTCCATTTAGGAGTCGCTGGGTGGTATAAACAGTAAAGAGCTCTGCGGCTAAGGCTTGCGGTTCGAACCCACTCAGAGGTGTCTTGGAAGAAAGGTCTGGCAATCTGCTTCTGAAAGGTCACAGCCATGAAAACCCTATGGAGTGCAGTTCTACTCTGCACACATGGGGTCTCCATGAACTGGAGTAGACTGGATGGGCAACTGTTTTTTGGGTTTTTTTTTGTATCTCCATTTAAATATGCTGTTCTTCCTAGACAATGTCTCTGAGGAATGGGACATTTCCTCTCTGCCAGATCACGGGACATGCCGGTCAGGAAAAACTGATCAGTCGTAACAAGAAATACCACAATGTAGCTTTTTTGAATTAATTAAAGAAACAAAAGAGACCTACAGGAGTTTGGGAAACTTTGGATTTGAGGAAACAAGTTATTTTTTCTTTGTCCTGTGTTGGTTGTTGGGGGTTAAGGAGCAACTGATGGAAGTTTACAGAGTGCTAGCTAGCACTTGAGCATTGGAAGGGACCTCAGGGGGTCTCTAGCCCACTGTCTCAGGTTACAGATAAGGAATCTGAAGCACAAAGTTGTTATGTGACTAGCCAGGGTCACCTTGCTAGTTAGAGGAAAAAGCTTGTCACCAGTATGAGCACCCCACCCCCGACCTTCAAGAAATATTTTTTACTCTTTGGAGTCTTAGGATAGTAAAAGAAGACAAAGATCAATGTGGCAGGCTGTCAGTCGCTTGGAAGATTTTGTTATTTTCCTACAGCCAAAGAACCATGTAAGAAACAGCCATTTTGGTAAGCTAAGCTGGTTTCAAAAGTGTGCATTTTTGAAAAAGACAGCCCACAATACATCCCTGTGCACTTCTAATTTTAACCTCTTCTTAAATCCACACACTCATTATTTCAGGACTGGGTGATGGAGGAAAGATAGAGTTATCCTTCTTGTGGCTGCAACCTCTGCCCTTTACCCTGGTGGGGAGAAGGCACATTCCCTTCGTATCTTCTCCCTGGGAACGTCTGTCATTTATGCTCTTCACCTTTAATTCGCATTTCTGGTTTTACTAGTCATCTTGCTGCTTGGATTTGTCCACTATGGCCACTTGAATCCCCAAATTAAATAGCTCTTAATATTGACTGGAGTCCCTGGGTGATGCAACCGCTTAATGCGCTTAGCAGCAATCGAGAGGTTGGAGGTTTCTGTCCACCCAGAGGTGCCTTGGAAGAAAGCCCTGGCGATCTTTTTCCCAAAAGTCAGCCATTTGAAAACCCTATGGAGCACAGTTCTACTCTGACACACATGCGGTCGCCATGTGTCAGAAATGACTCCATGGCAATTGGTTAATATTAATAGTCAAGGCAGTAGGAGTGGGAGTTACTTACAGTAGGCAGCTGCCTTGAATAACAGATAGAGAAATACAACATCGTCTTATCTTGTAACAACTTGGTCCTAGTCTTCTACTTAAGGTGAGAATCTAAATATAACCTTATTTTGGTGGAGGCCATTCTAACAGAAATAGATCTGGATTCCAGAAATACTAAGTTATTTTTTTCATTCTTTACTTTTTTAAAAAAAAAATATTTTATTTTGTTTTCGATGAAAGTTTACATAGCAAATTAGGTTTCCACTTGACAATTTCTATATGAATTGTTCAGTGACATTAGTTACATCTTTCATAACATGTCAACATTCTCTTTGTGTTCTGGTTGTTCTGTTTCCAGTGCTCTAGTTTCACTGCCCCCTTATCTTCTCATCTTTGCTTTAGAGTAATCGTTGACCTTTTGGTGGTACTTTATTTTTTGTGCTAACATTTACTGAGCATTTACTAAGTGCCAGGCACTGTTCCAGTACTTTTATACATGTTAATTCATTTCATTTGCATAATGTCTTTAGGACAGCGTCATGGATTGAATTATGTTCCCCAAAAAAATGTGTATCAGTTTGGCTGGGCCATGATTCCCAGTATTGTGTGGTTGTTCTCCATTTTGTGATCGTAATTTTATGTTAAAGAGAATTACGGTGGGATTGTAACACCACCCTTACCCAGGTCAGATCCCTGATCCAATGTAAAGGGAGTTTCCCTGGGATGTGGCCCGCACCACCTTTTATCCTATAAGAGATAAAAGGAAAGGGAAGCAAGCAGGGAGTTGGGGACCTCATACCACCAAGAAAGAAGCACCGGGAGCAGAGCATGTCCTTTGGACCCGGGGTTCCTGCGTGGAGAAGCTCCTAGTCCAGGGGAAGATTGATGAGAAGGACCTTTGTCCATCCAGAGCTGACAGAGAGAGAAAGCCTTCCGCTGGAGCTGACGCCCTGAATTTTCGACTTGCAGCCTACTAGATTGTGAGTGAATAAACTTCTGTTTGTTGAAGCCATCCACTTGTGGTATTTCTGTTATAGCAGCACTAGATGACTAAGGCAGATAGATAATTGTTGTTTTAAAATAATTTCAAATTTACATGAAAGTTTCTAGAATAGTAAAAAGGAAGTTTTTATTCTGAATCGCTCAAGGCAAAGAAAGCTGCAGATACGATGCCTCACCACTACCAAATACTTCAGTGCACATGTCTATAAACGAGGACGTTCTCTTACACAGCCATAGCATGGGCATGAAAAGCAGGAAATTAACATCCAACTCACAGACTTGATTTAAGTTTCTCATTGTCCCAGCCATGTCCTTCATAGTAAAAGGATCCGGTTAGTTGTTCTGTCTCTCCAGTCTCCTTCAGTTGTAATTGTTCCTCAGTCTTTTTGTGACTTTCCTAGGCTTGACTCCTTTGAAGATAAAAGGCTGACCATTTTTCACAAGGTCTTCCAATCTGGGTCTGACATTTCCTTAGGACTAAATTCAGGCTATGAATCTTTGGCAGGAGTATCACAGAAACGATGCCATATTCTTCCCATTGTATCCTATCATGTGGCACATGATTATCTTTTGTCCGAATTTTATGATGCTAAACTTGCTCACTTTGGTGTCCGCTAGGTCTTCCCACTGCTAAGTTACTTCTTTTACTTTTTGCATCCAATGAACACTTTATGGGGAGATACACTGAGACCATGTGAATATTCTACTCCCTACCAAACCTTCACCCACCCGTTTCAGTATCCAGTGATGCTTCCCGTGCTAATTAATCATTTCTATGATGGTGGCCAGATGAGAAGATTCCAATTCCACTATTCTGTCTATACTTAGCTGCTGGCATCCTCTGTAAGAAGAATGAACTCTTTTCCGCACGTATTTAGTCAAATATTAAATTATACCATTATGGACTCATGCATTTCTATCTTACACAGTGGGTTATAATCCAATACTGTGGTTTCTTTTTTTGGACTTTTAAAATTAAAGTTTCTGCTTTGAGATAATTGTAAATTCACATGCAGTTGTAAGAAACAATACAGAGCAATCCCTTTTACCTAGTTTGTAACAAGTATCATCCCAACCAGGATATTGACATTGATACTGTCGAAGGATAGAACAGTTCCATTACCCAGAAAATCCCTTATGTTGCCCTTTTATAGTCACACCCACATTTCACCTGCCCCCTAAACCAAAAAAACCAAACCCATTGCTGTGGAGTCAATTCTCCTTCATGGTAACCCAATGTGTTACAGACTAGAACTGCTTCATAGGGTTTTCATGACTGCAATCTTTATGGAAGCAGATCACCAGGACTTTCTTCCATGGTGCGGCTGGGTGGGGTCAAACCACCAACCTTTAAGTTAGTAGTCAAATGCAAATCTTTTGCACCACCCAGGGACCTCACCTTCCCCACCTCCTCTTTAACCCCTGGTAACTAATCTGTTCTCTATTTCTACAATTTTGTCTTTTCAAGAATGTTATATAGATAGAATTGTATAATATGTAAGCTTTTGAGATTGACTTGTTTTTCTTACTGAGCATAATACCAAAAAAACCCACTGTCATCGAGTCGATACCCTACAGGCTAGAATAGAAGAGGGTTTCCAAGGCACGGCTGGTGGATTTGAACTGCGGACCTTTTGGTTAGCAGCTGAGCCCTTAACCACTGTGCCACCAGGGCTCTACTGAGCATAATAGTGAGTATATAAACAGCACATTCCTTTTCATTGCAGAGCTAGTGATCTATGCAGTGCTGTTCCATGGATCCGGCCACTGTCCACCAGAAGCACGTGCCATTCATATTCCAAGATATGAACGTACCACAGTGCGTTTAGCCATTCACCCATTGAAGGACATCTGGGTTGTTTCCAGTTTCTGGCTATTACGAATAAAACTGCTATAAACATTCAGGTTTATAGCAAACAGGTTTTTGGTGAACATATAATGATGTAACAAAGTTAGCGGGTAGGAGGCTCTGATTATTTGACCTTACTGAATTCTTTGAAGGAGGTAACAAAACACATGGAGCTCTGAAACAATCAAGGGATAATGAGGGAGGGGCGCACCACTGCCCCTTGGTTAGGCTTCCAAAGAAGCCAGGAACCACGGGTCCTGCTTGTTTTCTTTATCACTCAAGCTCCTGAACAGCTGCTGCTGTTCCTGTTTTTAAGCTAGTACCAGAGAAGACCTAGAATGGAGATGTTCTATTTTCTGGATCACCTGTGACCAGAACTTGAGGTGTGTGAATCAAAGTTAACCCAGTCAGCCTTACATCTTATTTTAGTACATTGACTTATTCCAGGTTTATCCATGTGCCTTTTAAAAGATTGGTTTTGGATTCTGATGGTTGTTTGTATGTGCTAGCACTGTCTTTGCTAACAATTGAAAGACAGAGTTAGTAGGCTGGACAACAAATACATCCTATTCATATCTGGGAGTCTTTGGGTGGTGCAAACAGTTAACACACTTGGCTGCTAACGAAAAGGCTGGAGGTTTGAGTCGACCCAGAGGCACCTCAGAAGAAAGGCCTGGCAATCCACTTCTGAAAAATCAGCCATTGAAAACCCCATGGACCACAGTTTTACTCTGACATACATACATGGGGTTGCCATGAGTCGGAACCAACTGGATGGCAGTTGGTATTGGTATTCATATCTGATGGGATATGTGTTCCTAACAGAAACTGGTAGGCCCCAAACCAGAAATAAAAAAAAAAAAAAAAAAACTCGTTGCCGTCCAGTCGATTCTGACTCATAGAGACCCTATAGGACAGAGCGGAACTGCCCCATAGGGTTTCCAAGGAGCGCCTGGTGGATTTGAACTGCCGACCTTTTGATTAGTAGCTGTAGTTCTTAACCACTACCCCACCAGGGTTTCCAGCCCCAGCTTTTTGGCCAGTTGTCCCCACCTTATTTGATTGGCTAGGGTGGGCAGTAGGAGGGTGGAGGAGCAAGAGACAACTGAACTACTAATGTCTGTTTCCCCCCTCCCTGTTTCTAATTGCACAGAGTACCTATTCGTGACTAAAGAAGCCTCGAGGTAAGTCTCCGTTACTGCCAATGGTCCTTAAAAATGTCCTGCCTTTAAGACCTATTAAGAACTCAGAGATTTGGGGAGCTGCCCCAAAGTCGATAGACCGCTTTACTTAGATTCACTTTTTCTTTATACAGTGCTGTTCCATGGCTCGGGCCACTGTGCATCAGAAGAAATGCGTGTCATCCATGCCTGTCTGCTCCTAGGTTAAGATCCTGACCGCAGAATTTGCTTCCACATATTTTATATTTATATAGCCCGATGCCCAGAGTAGAATAGGCGCCCAGTCATTTCACCAGCGATCAGTTCTATGATGGAGCCCTTGTCATTTTGGGGTTTTTCAAGGCTTAATGTGTGCATCTAAAGCACCTTGAGAACTTGAAGAAATACAGATGTGTTGACCCCACCCCGCAGAAGGCGCCAGGGTATGGGCTTTTAAAAAAGCGTCTCGAGTGATTCCAAGATGCACTCATGATTGGTTAACCACTGGCAGGCCGTCCTCTTTCACTGCACACATTCAGTAATTAGGTCTTGAATGAGGATCAAAGAAGTTGACACAGGTGGCAGCGCTGTCGTCTTTCCATTACATTTCGGTAGGAGGTGTTCAAGTTGCTTTCTGTCCGCAGGTAGGACATTGAGGCTGGGGTGCTCTATTCCAAAGATCCAAGTTTGTTTTCTGCCGGCCAAGCCCAGTTTCGCGTCAGCTGGACAGTTCCTGCTTTTGCCCCGGAGTCCGGCAACGGCTGAGTTAACCAAAGGCCCCGCCCCGGATGGGACGGGCCAGGGGTGGGGAGCGCGTCTGGAGCTGCCTTGCCGCCGGCCGTCCCGCCTCCCTGCGCCTGCGTGCAGCGCGGAGGGGACGGGGTCGGACTCAGAAATGGCGGCCTGCATGTTCTACGGCCGGCAGTTTGCTGCCGCCGCCCTTAGGAGCCATGGGTCCCGGACGGCGCTGCAGGCAGCCGCCCAGGTATTGCGGCCCAACCCGCTCTCTCCTCGAGAGTCGGCAGGAGAAAGGGCTAGGTGGGAGAGCTGGTGCTTGTGGGCGAGGTGTGAGGGGACCCTAGCCCCGGTTGGCGGTCACTTCTCTTGCGGTGACATTTCCCGGGTGCCCAGCCGGGACTGCGGGCGACTTGCCCGGCGTGCTGGCCACCAGGAGCGAGCAGGCCTATGTTTACGCTGCTCCTCTCTGGTCCTCCGTCGGCCGGGGGCTCCTGAGACTCGGCCGCGGCTCCCCGCTCAGTTTCCGAGCGGGCGGCGGGGAGCCGGGTGGGCTCTGAGTGGAGACTGAGGGCTAGGGCAGTCTCTGCTGCCATTTCTGCGTCCGGCGCCTTGGGCCGAGGCTTCCGTGGCCCCTCTTTGGGGAGGGGGAAATGCCCTTCACACGTACTTTGGTGTCTACTGGGAGCTGTCATAGATGAGAGTGAATTCCGAGGACCAGCAGTGCTTGCTGACTTGCCTTTTCTCGGGCCAGGCAGGGAAATTGTTCTCCTCTCCCAAATAGTTGTGAACTGCTTTTTAAGAGTGGTAATATGATGCTTTCTAGCATATTAAGTGGGGAAGAAAGTTTTCAGGCCGACCATAGAGAAATAGCTACACTTTTTTTTTTTTTTTGGCTAAGCACTTTAATCTTATTTAGATTTTTCAGCAACACTGTAAGGGAGTCATTAACACTCATCATTGATGAAGAAACTGTGGCTGATTTGGGTTAGATCACGTAAAGTGAAAGCTGAGGTTTAATCCAGAACTGTCTGGCTGCAGTGCCCGTGTCTGCTCTACAATTTCTTCAGTAACTGTACAAATTGGCCTGTTCTTCCCAACGTTGACCCCAAGAAACTCGTGGAAGGGTGTCAGTCAGAAGTCAATCCCAGAGTTTTAGGTTATGTTTTGAACTAACTTCCCAGACGTGCCATTTATGAATTGATTCAGACCTTTTTTTTTTTGGTCCTCTCTTAAAGCTATTCTTGTTTTCAGCTTAGAGGTAATGAGTTCTGTGAGTTTGCTTCTAAGATGAGAAATGATTTTTTTTTTTTGCCTTGAACTTCCTTCCTTTAAAGTGTGCTGTCTTAGTTTTTCAGAAAGGAGGATTTGGTGAACAAATTTGTTTTCATCATACTCTTTATTCTTTTGGAAACTATTAAAATCCTTTGTTTTTCCATCTGGAAATGCCTAATATATTGAGTTAATCTTTATAAAAGCTTCTCTCCCATGAAGTAATACAGCTTTAGAGTTTGGAACAACTTTCTAGTCTCTTTGGGGCCCTGTTGGCGCAGTGGTTAATAGCTCGGCTGCTGACCACGAGGTTGGCAGTTCGAATCTGCGTGCTGCTCCTTGGAAACCCAGTGGGGCAGTTACTACTCTGTGCCATAGCGTCACTGTGAGTCGGAATCGACTCCTCCGCCACGCGTTTTCTAATTTCTTACTTTTGTAGATGAGGACACAGCAGAGTCTTAGGAAACTTCTTCATGGTCACAAATGGAGTTTAGCAAATTCTCTTCAACATTTAGTTGGGTTCTCTGTCCCTCTTCTGATTTCTCTATATCTTTTCCTGCGGTGTATCTTCGATGAAGACAGTTCAGGTTACAAGCAGATTAAATAAAGGGATTTCTTTTTTTTTTTTTTGTGGTTGAGGAGCACAGTCCCCAGTAACAACATTTTTCCACTTTTGAGTAAGTATTATTTAAACTAGCGTGATGATTGGGTGGTGGTGTGGGGATTTAGCAAGCAATAGGTGGCCTTTTGGCAATAGGAATCTTCTAAGGGGTAATATCAACAAAGATAAATATTGTAATTGTGGGAATCCTGTGATTGTGCAGGAGTCAGTATTACCAGCATAATTCAAAGCTTTGAAGTTACGTCTTCTGGTGGTACAAGGAAAGGATTATCAAAATACTTCAGGTATTAAAAAGCCTTTAAATTGTCATCAAAGCCATGAGCAATACCTTATGAGTACTAATTCTTTATAAATACAGGTTTTGAGAGAAACCATAAAAATCTTTTTATAATTTGTGTTATGATTTACCCTCAACTTTTATTTATTAAAATTTCAGGCAGGTAGAGTTGTTGCAGTAGTACACCTAACACCTGTATTGTCTTCACCTACATTTGTTGACATTTTGCACATTTGCTTGATCTTTAAAAAGTTTTTTGTGTGTGCTAGTGCATGCATGAACACGTATGTGTGTGTATAAAATTGCACACATTTATTTTTTGCTGAACCATTTGGGAATAAGTTGCGGGTATTCTGACACTTCACCCCAAGATATTTCATCATATATCTCTTTACAATAAGGACATTCTCCTAAATAGTCACAATTATGATTATCACACTTAGGAAATTTAACATCGATGTAATACTGTTATCTAGTATATACTTTAGATTCAGATTTTCTGAGTTGTCCCAAAAGTATCCTTTAGAGCTGTTAGACTTTTTTTAAAAAAAATCCGATATCGGGCCTCTGGTACCTTTTCTGATTGATCCAGCTGGGTAGATGCCACCTAGTGTGTGATTCTAAGATTGCTCTTATATATATCTTAGTTGTTTATTTACATATCTGTGAACTCTGTGGCCAGGACCAAGTCTGTCTTAATCGTTTTTTGCCCCCTAGCACCTAGCACCTATTATATAGGCACTCACAAAATGTTTGCGTGAATAACTGTTTTTGACAGGCTTGTGCTAGATATTGCATACCTCCCCTTATTTAATTTTTATTTTGAGGTATTATTCATATACAGTAAAGTGTAATCAAGTGGTTACTTAGATTAATTTTCATGTATGTGTACACTGAGTAGCTGCCATCCACATCAAGATACATTTCCAGCCCTTGGAAGTCTCCCCTGTACCTCTCCCTGTCAGTGCTCCTCCACAGAAGGTTACCACTAATTCTGACTTCTGTCACCATAGGCTAATTTTAACTGTTTTGAAATATGTAAAAAGGGATTATATATTATGAACGCTTGTGTTTGGCTTCTTTTGCTCAATGGTATGTTTGTACGATTCATCTACTGTCTGTAGCAGTAGTTCTTGTATTATTGCTTTCTTGTTAGCTGCTTTTGAGTTGGAGCCCAACTCATGGTGACCACATGCACAACAGAATGAAATGCTGCCTGGTCCTGAGCCATCCCCATAACTGGTTGGGAATTGGACTGGTATGATCCATAGGGTCTTCATTGGTTGATTTTCAGAAGTAGACCACCAGGGCTTTTTTTCTCGTCCATCTTAGTCTGGAAGCTCTCGTGAAACCTGTTCAGCATTATAGCAACATGCAAACCTCCACTGACAGGTGGTGGCTGCACATGAAGTGCATTGGCAGGAATCAAACCTGGGTCTCCTGCATGGAAAGTAAGAATTCTACCACTGAATGACCGATACACCCGGGTGGTGTACATAGTTAATTCACTTAACTGCTAACCAAAAGCTTGGAGGTTCAAGTCCACCCAAAAGTGCCTTGGAAGAAAGGCATGATGATCTACTTCCAAAAGATCAGCCATTGAAAACCCTATGGAACACAGTTCTACTGTGATACACAGGAGGTCACCATGATTTGGAGTTGACTAGACGGCAACTGATACTGGGCCTTTATGTCTCTCTCCCACGCCTCATCAACTAGTCATTGAACACAGGCTGCTGATGGGAAGAGGGCGTGACTTTGGGCAAGGAGGCTTCAATGAATGGATTCAGCCGAGTGCTGTCAGCAACAAACACTCCTTTGTGCCGGAAGCTGGCAAGCATACCACAGTGTCCTCTACTGATGATGCAAGGGTTTTGAGTCTTGAGTGAATGGAAGAGTACTGGTACCAGATCATTCAGTTAGCACATATTTAGTGCTAGACAATTGGGTAGGTGCTGGAGGAATTATAGAAGGAAATTGGGAAGGCTTTTTGGTTTGGTGGAAAAGGGGATGGATTTTGGCCCTGCTGAATTTGACACTGAGGTAGAAATGTCCTGTAGGTGTTGGAGATGTGGTAACCTGAACCCATTGTGACCCTATAGGACAGGGTAGAACTGCTCCAAAAGGGTTTCCAAGGCTGTAATCTTTATGGAAGCATACTGCCACAGCTTTCTTCCGCAGAGTGACTGGTGGGTTCCAACTGCTGACCTTTTGGTTAGCAGCCGAGTGTTTAACCACTGCACCCCCAGGGTTCCTGTGGAGATACGGTAGTAAAACTCAAACGAAAGATAAGGACTAGAGATGATGAAGAAGTAGTTAAAAACTACAAGAATAATGTTTGATATTTAGCTGGTAGGTTAGCATTTAGTTTTATGTTATAATTCAGGTACTCTTAATATTGTATTTTGATGGTTTAATATAACAGTTTTGTTACAATTGTGAACAGCCACGTACTCTATATAAAAGTATTTTTTAATTTTATTTTATTGTTATGCTTTAAGTGAAAGTTTACAATTCAAGTTAGTCTCTCATACAAAAATTTATACATACATTGTTATGTGACCCAGATTGCTCTCCCTATACTGTGACAGCACATTCCTCCTTTCCACCCCTGATTTCCTGGGTCCATTCAACCAGTTCCTGACCCTCTCTGCCTTCTCATCTCACCTCTGGACAGGAGCTGCGCATTTAGTCTCATGAATCTACTTGAGCTAAGAAGCACACTCTTCACGAGTATCATTTTATGTCCCATAGTCCAGTCTAATCTTTGAGTGAAGAGTTGGCCTAGGGAATGATTTTAGTGCTGGGTTGACAGAGAGTCCGGGGGCCATGCTTTCTGGGATTCCTCCAGTCTCAGACCGTTAAGGCTGGTGTTTTTACTAGAATTTGAGTTCTGTACCCCACTTTTCTCCTGCTCTATCAGGGACTCTGTTGTGTTCTCTGTCAGGGTGGTCTTTGGTGGTACCTGGGCACCATCTAGTTTTTCTGGCCTCAGGCTTTTGCAGTCTCTAGTTTACTTGGCCCGTTCTGTCTCTTGGGCTGATGCTTTCCTTGTGACTTTGGTGTTCTTTATTCTCCTTTACTCCAGGTAGGTTGGGACCAACTGATGCATCTTAGATGGCCACTTGCTAGCTTTTAAGACCCAGATGCCATTCACCAATAAACAAAGTATTTTAAGAAGATGTTTTTAACAAGATTAACTGCCAAATCACTGTGATATAAATATGTCCTCAATTTCCCCAGGGTCTGGGAAGTTCTGGATTGTTTAACAACGTTGGGCTCCAAGTACAGCAGCAGCAGCAAAGGAATCTCGCACTACATGAATACCTGAGCATGGAATTGTTGCAGGAAGCTGGTGTCTCCATTCCCAAAGGACACGTGGCAAAGTCACCAGACGAAGCTTTTGCAATTGCCAAAAAATTAGGTACGAAATTAAGAAAAATTTATGCTACCTTGACATGGGAACTTTGATAAGATATGAGCTTTACTTTTTGTTTAATGATAATTTTTAGCTTTTATTTTATTATTTAAAAGCAAATTTTATTTACTAAAAAGGTAGAACTTTGTGACTGTTGAAATTCTAAAATTATTATGAGATAGTGGTTAGTTAACTCACAAGTCATTTATATTGGCATTAGGAAGCTGAAGTCCTGTTCTTTGTTGGAGTACATAGTTAAGGGAAAGAAAATTCTACTTACTACTTTGTAGCTTAAAATGATGGAGACTGTGGTGACTATATAGGGAAATGATGAGGGGAAATCTTAGCTGTTTATTGACAGTGCTCAGCTGCTAATCAAAAGGTTAGTGTTTTGAATCTACCAGTGATTCTGTGGGAGAAAGATGTGGGAGTCTGGTTCTGTAAAGATTTACAGCCTTGGAAACCCTGTGGGGCAGTTCTACTCTGTCCTATAGGGTCGGTATGATTCGGAATTGACTGGATGGCAGTGGGTTTGGTTTGGTTTTTAATGACGTAAAAAATACGGGACCAAAAGGAAAAGAAGAAAAAGATTGAATTTTAGAATGTAAGTTCCACGAACGCAGGTTTTCTTTGTCTTCTTTTGTTCACTGATGTATCCCAAAATCCTAGAAGAGTGCCTGACATGTAGGTGGTCAATAAATAGTAGTATTTTTTAAATGAATTAAGTAGTTGTCCATGTTTATTAGTAGCTTTTTTATTGATAACACTTTAATATCTCATTCATTTGCATTATACTAATATCTTATTTAAAAAAATCAATTCTTTAGAAAATATGCTTCAGTTTACATTTTTTAAGAATTTAGTAGGAGAAGATACTAATGAGGTCGTGTAGTAGCTTAGGTATACACTTCATTTTCTTTTAGCAATATTTTAAATCCAACCAGTTTTTGCACAGTTAATTAAATTAGCACTGCTCATCTTTCTTTTATGTACGTTTGATTAATATGATTTTAAATATACTGTAGTGAAAATTTGTTATTAGTTTTTTAAGAAAGATATGAAGCAGTTTAAAAGATATTTAAATATTTTAAATTTTCATCTCAGTTTGTATTTATTTGTTTCTAGAATAGGTTTTTCTTTTAAAAGTGAAGGCGTGTACAAATTCAGGAAATTATTATGTATTATCTGTGCTTTTAAATAAGATGATCATGATTTCCTTGACTTAGAAGTGTGATTTTTTTCATTTGCAATTATTTTTCTCTTAATCAGGAAAAAAATTTTTTATTTAGAAGACGTGTAATAAGGAGTAGGTATGCACTCTGAACTTCAGCCCGTTGTAACACAAGACAGTTTATCTAGAAAGTGTATTCTTGTCAAAGAACACTACAAATGACGATTATAGTATGGGAGTGGGATCAGAAACTAGTGAGGACCTTTAAATCTAGAGGAACAGAAATGCTACTTTTAAAAAGATTGATTTTGTAGCTACTATGAAGACATTAGGTGTTCCTGGGTATTGCAAATAGTTAGTGCTTTTGGCTGCTAACTAAAAGGTTGGAAGTTTGAGTCTCCCCAGAGGTTCCTTGGAAGAGAGTCTAGGCGGTCTACTTCTGAAAAAAAAAAAAAAACAAAACCCAAAAAGCAAAAAACCCTACGGTACACAGTTCTATTCTGACTCACATGGAGTCGCCATGAGTTGGAATCAACTCGACAGCAGTTGGTTGGTCTGGTATGAAGATTTTGAGTACAATTTTATACTTTTCAGTGAGTCATCATTAATATCGTAAGTTATTAATTATGAGATTTAAGGTGTGCTGTGAGGTACCTTAGAAATATACCTGGTTTTATCCATCTAGCTAGCAATTTCCAATGCTGATTTTTGGTTACCTCAGGGTGATTTAAGCTTTTTAGGTTACTGCAGAATTCACAAAATACTAATTTTTGTTTATTAAAAAAAATCTTATCTAGGGCTGTGTTCACCAACCGATATATTAGGGAATGAATGTGTTACAGGTATGCCAAACCATTGATTTCCCTCAGACCTGAGAAGAGAGGCTGACGTAGCATGGAGCCTGGGTCCACTGAGACCTACAGCTGGTTGACTCGCCTCTGAAATAGCCCCAAATATTTTTCCCAGTATTCTATACAGTCTGTCATTTTTTTCTGTGTGTCATGATGTGAAAAAAGTGGGGAAGCACTGTTTTGGAGGCAAATTTTACCTGTCGTGAGTAGATGAGATTAGAAATGGAGGCATGGTTAGAAAAAACAGAATTCTGATATTTTTAACTACATGTGAAGCATATGGGAGTCCACAAAATGAAGGTTGGTGAGCTTGATGATCACCAGGAAGTTTCTAGAATGATTTATGAAAGAGATGGTTGGTAAGCACAGAGAAATGAAGTAGTTCTATTTTGGTGTCAGTTCTGAGAGCACATTACTATCTCTTTCTTATAATACTAGATCAGGGAAATACGATTTCAGTAAGGAATTTGGTAGAATTTCTTGTAACTTTTGTAGAAATGTAGTTTGGATTCTGGTATAATTAAGGTAGACTCTCTAGTTGGATAAATATATACACATGGTGCTGAGTAATGAATATCGGCTTGGAGAGAGATTTCTAAATGGAGTACAATGGGACTTTGTCTTGACATTTCTTCTTTTCAATGTTTTGTTAATTAAATGACTATATAGGAGGGATGCTTAAAACATTTGTGAATGACTAAAGCTTGGAGGGATAGTGAATATATTTTAAATACTAGCTTGGGATGGGAAAAAGATCTTGTCTGACTAGAACAAGGGATAAATCTAATAAGATTGTAAACTCTATGAGGGCAGGCCATGTCTCCTTTACTCATTGTTATATCTACAGCTCCTGCATAGTATCTGGTATATTGCAGTATCTGTCGAATGAATTAATGGAATTAACAGAACATATGTTTCAATCAGTTGTCCTCAGGCTTATCTTTCAGTCCTCCTCTTCTTGATAGTTGATGGGACAGTATGTCATTATTGTTATTTTTATCGTTACCATTATTTGACTTTTCCTGGGTTATGAAGGGCTGTTTAGAAAGAACTTGTGAAGACATATCATCTCTGCCCTAAGAAAGGAAGTTGACACTTTGAGGGAAGAGCCTTAGTCTTGTAAAATGTTTTTGAAAAACAGAGCTTCATTGTTATCACTTAATAGCTCAGTATATTAAATTCCCAAGGAGCCCTGGTGGTATAACAGTTAAGCGTGTGGCTGCTAACTGAAAGGTTGGCAGTTTGAACCCTCCCAGCAGCTCCACCAGAGAAAGACCCAGTGATCTGCTCCCATAAAGATTACAGCCTAGAAGACACTATGGGGCAGCTCTGCTCTGTCCCATGGGGTTGCTATTAGTAGAGATTGACTTGATGGCACCCAACAACATTACGTTCTCAGTTTAATCAATAGGACTGTTGACTTTAGCCCAGTAAAGCACTGGTTTAACTGTTGACTATTTTTATACTACATTTACACTGTTTGGATTATAGTTATCTTCTTTGGGTATAAATTAATATTTCTAAAGTACTGGCAAATGGATTTCAGTTTGGAGTTGCAGACTCAAATTTTTACTGGAATTTGTTAGGTAACCAGAAACAGGTAGGGGCTTCCTCCTTTTAGGTTGGGCAGTTAAATCTCTAATTTGTCATAGTCCTTGGGGCTACCTGTTGTCTTCTCACCAAGAAAATAACTGTTGGTTTTAAGAAAGAAAAATCTCATAAATTTTCTCTAGTCTTCATCTTAAATTAGTTGTTATACTTGGGAATGGTGGTGACCGTGGAAAATTGAAATGGGTCTGCCTTGTCTAAACAAGGCACTCCTGTTCATCGGCTATAGTTGCAAGACTGTTAGACTCAGTATTTCCAGTTCTGAGTTTTTTTCAAGAGCAGCAGAAAGTCTAGATTTATAAGAATTCTATTTTTAAATGTTCCTTTATTCAACATTCAGCAAAATACTATGTTATAAGAACTCTCCTAGGAGCTTGGAAACATCAATGAATACAGGAATTTGGCCATCCTGGAACCTGTATTCTAGGGGAGAGGAAAACAAGGAATGATAAACATGAGGAAATTATATATTATGTTAGCTCATGATGAATTCTATGGTAAAAAAGTAGAGCAGGGAAGGGGGGTTGGTTGCAGGTGGGCTGGTTGTAGTACGTATTAAGTATGTGATTGTCTAAGTCATCTAGCAGTGCTGCTATAACAGAAATACCACAGGTGGATGGCTTTAACAAACAGAAATTTATTCTGTCACAGTCTAGTAGGTTAGAAGTCCAAATTCAGGGTGCCAGCTCCAGGACAAGGCTGTCTCTCTGTCGGCTCTTGGGCAAGGTCCTTGTCAACAGTCTCCCCTTGGTCTAGGAGCTTCTCCACATGGGAACCCCAGGTCCAAAAGATGTGCTCTGCTCCTGGAGCTGCCTTCGTGGTAGTATGAGGTCCCCCTGTCTCTCTGTTTGATTCTGTGTTTTATATCTCAAAAGAGATTGACTCAAGATACAACCTAATCTTGTAGATTGAGTCCTGCCTCATTAACATAACTGCCTCTAATCCTGCCTCATTAACATCATAGAGGTAGAATATACAACAGGTAGAAAAATCACATCAGATGACAAATTGGTGAACAAGCACACAATACTGGGAATCATGGCCTAGCCAAATTGACACACATTGTTGGGGGACACAATTCAGTCCATAACAGTGATCCAGGTAAGCCCATGGACACTGTGAGAAAAACTTGGAGTGAGGCTTTCCCAAATGCACACCTGGGAGAAAAGTATTCCAGGCAGAAGGAGGTTTAGCACAAAGGTCTGAAGGCAGGAGTGTGCCAAGGAATGGTGAGGGGAGTAGTGTACTAAAGTGGAGTGAGCCGTGAGCCGGAGCATAGGAAGTTAAAAGGGCAAAGGTGTTGGGATTGTTGTAGGCCATCGTAAGCTCTTACTCTGAGCGAAATGTGCATTCAGTGCAGGCTTTTAAGTAGAGGGGTGACATGCTCACTTTGGCTGCTGCTTTGACAATATTCTGTTGGGGTGAAGGGTTACCTAGGTAAGAGATAATGGTGGCTGGCACCTGGGTCCAAACTGGAGGTGATGAGGGGTGCTCAGATTCTGGATAAGTTTTGAGGATAGAACCAGTTATGATTTCCTGACTGATTGGATGTGGGGTGTGAGAAAGAGGTTTTTTTTAAACACTACCTTGACTAACAGGGCCATCTTCTAGTTGAAGCGGTCCACATTTCTGATGTAGTCTCATTTATGTCATTAATTTTTTAAAACATTTATTTATAATAAATTGTTTATGTGTAAACTTTAGGCCCTTTCTTATTTGTTTGATCACAAACTGCGTTTGTTACCTCATTGAATTGGTTTGTTCCATTGATTGGGTAGGTGGGAGTCCTCGTTCTTTCTTCTTGGTATGTGCATTTGGGGATGACTTTTTCCCCAAAGTAGAGTATCCCTCTTCAGTCTGTTCAAGTGTATATTTATAGAGTAGTTGTCACATCCCAGAGACGGCTTTGTGCTAGGGATTTAATGGATTAGAGAAGGCCTTTAATCCTGACCTCAAGGGTTATTTTGCTGTAACGTAATATAGGTGCTACACTGTCAATATGGGCAAAGCGCTCAGAGCCAGAATGAGGGGGCTCTGATGTTCTGCCTCTCTGGAGAGTCAGAGAAAGCCTCTCCAAGGAGTGGTGCCCTGGGTCATGAATGAGGAGTAATACTGATGCTAAAAAGTTATTTTCCTAGTTTTCTACAACAAATTAGAAAGGAGGGAAAAACAGATGGTGGTCAGCCTATCCATTAAAACCAAAAAAGGCAAACCCATTGCGATCGAATGGATTCGGACTCAAAGTGACCCTATAAGACAGAGAAGATCTGCCCGATAGGGTTTCCAAGGCTGTAAATCTTTATGGAAGCAGACTGCCATGTCTTTTTCCCGCTCAGTGGCTGGTTGGGTTAGCCCTACCTATTAAAGAAGAATAATTCAGACAATTTAAAAAAATAGGCATAAGACTTATAATGTTGTGGAATCTTTTGGTAAATATACCTTAATAATTCATATAGTACTCCTCATAAGAGTACAGTGTAATTTATATTAACAGAGTTTTCTGTTAGTGGGACAATATAAATTGGTATCAATAGTGAAATTTCCCCTTAAATTATTGTATATTTCTGCTCACAGTAGCACTTAGAATTCAGATTTTCACAGGATAGCAAGTTTGGGAATAGAGGGTGGAAATATTTCAGAAGACATTTGAGTTTCAGTTTTGCATTTTTTAATACCTCTGAAAGTACAGGCATTCCCCGGTTTCCGTTATGTAAATTTGCCCTCACTTTAAAATAATTGAACCAACCTCTGCTCCCGACAAGTTCTTCATTGCAATCACCTTTACTTGCTGCAGGTAGAGCTTTTTTTTTTCTGGTACCAAATTACTTCATTTGAAGGAATGGTACAAATGAAAGAACTTAAGTGGATATTTTAGTACAGTTTACAGAAAAGGTGAAGGTAAACCCAACATGCATGCGCTGTCCTGGTGACCACGGAAATCACCCCTGTGGCTGTGGGGCAGCAGGCTAAAGCTTAGCTCTCTCCATCACTGTCTTCCAGGGTGTGTTTGTCGAAGAGGTACTCTGCCAGGCCAGGTTCCCGGGGCCTCCATCTTGCACAAGTTGGTTATGTAGTCACCCAATTCCTTGATGGATTTCACCTGCTCATTTAGGTAGTGCGTCTCAGTGAAGTCACACAAGTAGGGGGGTCAGCCTTTTTTTTTGTTTTTTAATTGTACTTCAGGTGAAGGTTTACAGAAGAAATAGTCTCTCACCAAACAGCAGTACACATATTGCCCCATGACATTGGTCAACAAACCCACGACACGTCAACCCTCTCCCTTCTCAACCTTTTTTATTTATTTATTTTTTGGTGAAAATATACATAGCCAAAGATACATCATTTCAAAAATTTCTACAGGCACAGTTCAGTGACATTGACTATGCTCTTCCAGTTGGGCTGCTATTCTCAGTTTAGATGAAGGTTTACAGAACAAAATAACTTCTCATTAAACAGCTAGTATACATGTTGCCCTATGAGAATGGTTGACAACCCCGCTACTCATCAACACTGTCCTTACTCAACCTTGGGTTCCCTATCACCAGCTTTCCTGTCCCCTTCTGCCTTCTAGTCCTTGTCTAGGGGGTCATTCTTGTCAGTGGCCAGTTTGTGTAGTTCCAATAGTGACTGACCGATGCTTTTTTCCAAGTGTAACACACACTCCATTGCATTCAGCCTGCTCTCCCAGTCATCACAGACTGGTTTCTTGATATCCTGAAGGAAGGTTGACCCACCTCATTGGTTCTGCAGCTTCATCAGTTTCTCAGCATGTTCCTTCTCCTTGTAAGATTGGTGAAGAAAAAATAAATATATATATATTATTGTGCTTTAGGTGAAGGTTTACAGAGCAAATTAGTTTCTCTTAAACTGTACACATACTGTTTTGTGACTTTGGTTGCCATCTTCGCGACACGTCAACACTCTCCCCTTCTCAACCTTGGGTTCCCCATTACCAGTTTCCTGTCTCCTCCTGCCTTTTGGTCCTTGCCCCTGGGCTGGTGTGTCTGTTTAGTCTCATTTTGTTTTATGGGCCTGTCTGATCTTTGGCTGAAGGGTAGACCGCAGGAGTGATTTCAGTACTGAGTTAAAAGAGTGTCCAGGGGCGATACTCTCGAGGTTTCTTTAGATTTTGTCAGACCAATAAGCCTGGACTTTTTTTGGTGAGTTAGAATTTTGTTCTACATTTTTCTCCAGCTCTGTCTGAGACCCTCTATTGTGATTCCTGTCAGAGCAGTTAGTGGTGGTAGCTGGGCACTGTCTAGTAGTGCTGGACTCAGTCTGGTGGAGGCTGTGGTATTTTGTTCCATTAGTCCTTTGGACTAATCCTTCTCGTGTGTCTTTGGTTTTCTTGATTCTTCCTTGCTGCAGACGGGGTTCAATCAGTAGACATATCTTAGATGGCTGCTCACAAGCTTTTAAGACCCCAGACATTACTCACTAAAGTAGGATTTAGAACATTTTCTTTTTAAACTATGTTATGCCAGTTGAGCTAGATGTTCCTGGAGACCATGGTCCCCAGCCCTCAGCCCAGTAATTTGGTCCCTATGGGAGTTTGCAGGTGTCTATGAAGCTTCTATGACTTTGCCTTGGTCAAGTTGTGCTGGCTTCCCCAGTATTGTGTACTGTCATACCCTTCACAAAAATTACCGCTTGTCTATTAGCTAGTTAGTGTTTTTTCCCTCACCACCCCTCCCCTCACTTGTAACCATCAAAGATTGTTTCTTTCTGTGTGTAAACCTTTTCATGAGTTTTTATAATAGTGGTTCATACAGTATTTGTCCATTTGTGATTGACTTATTTCACTCAGCATAATGCCCTCCAGATTCATCCATGTTGTGAGATTTTTCGCAGGTTCATCGTCGCATAGTTTTCTGTTGTGTGTACGTACCATAGTTTGTTTATCCATTCATCTGTTGATGGGCATCTAGGTTGTTTCCATCTTTTTGCTATTGTGAATAATGCTGCAGTGAACATGGGTGTGCATATGTCTATTTGTGTGACAGATCTTATTTCTCTAGGATATATTCCTAGGAGTGGGATTGCTAGATCGTATGGTATTTCTATTTCTAGCTTTTTAAGGAGGTGCCGTATCATTTTTCAAAATGGTTGTACCATTTTACATTCCCACCAGCAGGGCATAAGAGTTCCAATCTCCCTGCAGCCTCTCTAGCATTTGCTATTTTCTGTTTTTTTGATTCATGCCAGTAATGTCAGGCTGAGATGGTGTTTCATGGTAGTTTTGATTTGCATTTCTCTAATGGCTAATGATCATGAGCATTTTCTCACGTGTCTATGTCTTCTTTGGTGAAGTGTCTGTTTATATCCTTTGCCCATTTTTTTTTTAATATGCTCATCAAAATACTTTATTAAGTGCAAACTAAAACCATTAAATTCTTAGAAAACACAAGCAGGTACAATGCTGTTAGTCCTAGCTTTCAACAATATATTATTTAATGTAATAACAAAGGTGCAAATAGCAAAAGACAAAATAAATAAATGGGACCTCATAAAAATTAAAAACTTTTATTCATCAAAAGACTTTACCAAAGAAGTGAAAAGATAAGCTACTGGCTGGAAGAATATTTTCAGAAACCATGTATCTGACAAGAATCTAATAACTAAAATATATATAAAACTTTGACAACTTAATAAAAAGACTGATAACCCAATCATAAAATTGGCAAAGGACTTGAATAGTTATTCCACCAAAGAGGCCATTCAGATGGCCATAACACACATGAAAATGTACCTTTGCTCATTTTTTAATTGTATTATTTGTCTTTTTGTTGTAGAGGTGTTGGATTTTCTTGTAGATTTTAGAGATTAGACCTTTGTTGGGTATGTCGTAGCCAAAAATGTTTTCCCAGTCTGTAGATTGTCTTTTTACTCTCTTGGTGAAATTTTTTGATGAGTGTAAGTGTTTAATTTTTAGAAGATCCCAGTTATCTAGCTTATCTTCTGGTGTTTATGTATTGTTAGTTATGGTTTTTATCCTATTTATTGCGTGTATTAGGGCCTGTAGTGTTGACCCTGTTTCTTCTTCCATGATCTTTATAGTTTTTTGTTTTATATTTAGGTCTTTGATCCATTTTGAATTAGTTTTTATTTATGATGTGAGGTGTGGGTCCTGTTTCATATTTTTACAGATAGACCTCCAGTTTTGCCGGCACCATTTGTTAAAAAGACTCTCTTCCCCATTTGAGGGCCTTTGAGCCTTTGTTGAAGATCAGGTGACTGTAGGTGGATGGATTTACATATGCGTTCTCGATTCTGTTCCATTGGTCAATGTGTCTGTTGTTGTACCAGTACCAGGCTGTTTTGACTACCGAAGCTGTATAGTAGGTTCTGAGGTCAGGTAGTGCGAGGCCTTATGCGTTGTTCTTCTGTAATGTTTTACTTATCTGGGGTCTCTTTCCTTTCCATATAAAGTTAATGATTAGTTTTTCCATCTCGTTAAAGGATGTTATTGGTATTTGGATCAGGATGGCATTGTATTTATAGTTTGCTTTGGGTAGAATTGACATTTTTACGATGTCGAGTCTACCTGTCCGTGAGCATGGTATGTTTTTCTATTTTTGTAGCTCTCTTGGTTTCTTGCAGTAATGTTTTGTAGTTTTCTTTGTATAGGTCTTTTACGTTCTGGTTAGATTTATTCCTAGGTTTTTTTTTTTTTTTTTTTAGGGGCTATTTCCTGATTTCCTTTTGGTAGTTCTCTTTATTGGTATATAGGAATCCAACTGATTTTTGTATGGTGACCTTATATCCTGCTACTCTGCTGAATCTTTCTATTAGTTTCGGTAGTTTTCTTGTGGAATCTTCTGTGTTCTCTGCGTATAGTATCGTATCATTTGTGAATAGGGATAGTTTTACTTCTGGGTGAAGAAAATATTTGTCAAAATTCCTCAAAGCCACATCATGGAGGTGGAAGTAGTAAGACACGGACAGGTAGACGTAGGACGCATAGAGCTCCAGGTTAATCTGGTGGTTGATTGCGGCCTCCAAGTCCTGGTTGTAGTTCTGGCTCACCTGCCAGGGGGACACAGTCATCATGGCGGCAGACGAGGAGAGGCAGCGGCACAGCCTTGGGGGCTCCGAGGGTGCTGCTGTAAGGAAGTGGCGGAGGGCTGTCTGGGAGCGGCTGGTTGCAGGGAGGTTGGCAAGCACTGGGTTCCATTGAAGCACTGTTTAAATAGGAGACTTCATCGACTCTGTGAAAAACATCTCACTTACAGCTTTTAAATCATTGAAAAGGCTTCGTGCTTTTTCTTGCCTTGAAGCAAGGCTGAATAAGAACCATAGGCACCTATTGCCACTGACCTACAAATTCCATATAAAGACTTAAAGTCACAGCAACAGATTGCATTTGTAACGTGGGGACTGCCTGTAGTAGAAACTTCAGGTGTTTAAGAAAAGGTTAAATTATTTTCACCATACATTAAAAAACAGTTTAATATGAGTAGCTAATTTTTTTTAAGTTGTGACTCTCTAGATGGTGAGTGTTCTAATCTGCTAGAAAATCTGCATCTATGGAATGCCTCATTTTTTGATATTGTGAACAAATGAGACTTCACTGTATTTAAAAACATCTCTTAGTGTGTATGCTGAATAACAAAATTCTGTGTCTTCCATGCTTCTCCATGCTTCATATCTAATGGAAGTCTTATTCTTCTAGGTTCAAAAGATGTCGTGATAAAGGCACAGGTTTTAGCTGGTGGTAGAGGAAAAGGAACGTTTGAAAGTGGCCTCAAAGGAGGAGTGAAGATAGTTTTCTCGTAAGTCACATTTTTAAAGAAAATTGTCTTTATTAAAGAAAAAGTTTATTGTACAAGATGCCCTTTTCTTTATTATTGGATTGATGAAAACACTGAGATTTAAATATTAGATAAGATTTTGACTATTTTGTGGATTTTTATTTTTCTCCATTGGAGGAGAGGAGTTTGAGTTCTTTTTCTTATTTTAGTCCAGAAGAAGCAAAAGCTGTTTCTTCACAAATGATTGGGAAAAAGTTGTTTACCAAGCAAACTGGAAAAAAGGGCAGAATATGCAATCAAGTATTGGTCTGTGAGCGAAGATATCCCAGGAGAGAATACTACTTTGCAATAACAATGGAAAGGTCATTTCAAGTGAGTAATTGTAGAGACGATAGTATGACATTTAGTATGAATTATTACATTCACTTTCAAGTAGTTGATTATCATTGCTATTTATAAGGGAAAGATCAAAAAAGTATGATCCATAATCTATTTGTATGTATCATGGGCACAATATTTATATCAGTTTTTAAAAACAGTGTGAGTAATTCCATAAAATTTGATATATAATGTCAAAAAAAGCTATAGGCAAAATTCTGCTTTAATAAATTCCATGGGATTTTCAAATTGTTAATTCACTAAGAACAGCTGGAATCATTTCTGCTTCACCTCTAGATGCTAAGACTGGAAAAATAATTTCTAGTATAGTACACTATTCTACCAGAGAGAAAGTCTCTGAATCCACTAAGAGAATGTGTATCGATTGCTTCATCTTTTTCTTTTTCAACCTCCTGGTACTTTTTATAGCGTGAGGTTTGTTTCACTAGATCATTTGGTACTTGGTAAGTTGAAGGGTTACATTCAGTAACAAACAGTGTGTCTCTAAGGAGCATAACCCTAGGTCTGCTCTCCTTTCTTTATAGAACCTAAAATGCTAGCAGTGAACATAAGGAGTCAGGGGCAGAGAAGATTCTTTCACGGATCTGGTGCTTGGAGAGAACATTGAATAATCTTGCTATACTCTGCCATTATCTGGCTCTTTCAGTGTTATTAGGTATTGCGAGATGAACCTGTGTTGTAACTAGGCTTCTATTTTAAAGCAAACTGGGTACGTATTTGGAAGCTCTAGTAAGGATTTGATGTAGAACATTATTAATTGTGTAGAATTTAGAGTAACAAAAATTTTAAGGGTCATGAAAATAGCTTTCTTATATAGAACAGCTTTTTCAAATACAGCCACTTTGTGTATTGTGATTTTCCTATAATCTTCTAGTAATGTTTGAATGGTAAAGTGTCTATTACAACTTTTAATTTTTATAAGAAGGCATTTCTTAAGGTGTAACACTAGATGGTAGTAAAAACCCACACAGAATATAAGATAAAAAACATTGTTCTATTTTTAAGTGATGTCTTTACCTCTGTAAGTTTCTCTGTAGCAGAATTTAGTTTTGTAAGTTATTTTAGAAATACCATGACAGTAACCTTTGATTTTGTTCATGTTTACAGAAATTAAATTTTAAACATTTATGTATTTTTATTACATTTTCTTTTAGTTGACATTAGATATCAACATATGTCATATTTTAGTTATTATGTTTTTACTTTTAATTACAGCCAGAAACAATGTGTTTGTGTGTATATACACTGAACAAATTGAGTAGCTCATCTGGATTGGAGTACATGTAGCAAACTGAATATATATTATTAAAGATATGTTAAAGCATTAAGGGAAAGGATCAAATTTGAGTTCATTTAAAGAAGTTAAATTTTCAGAGAAGTATTTGAATATCTTTAAGGGAAAAACGGGCCCTGGTGGCGCAATGGTTAATAGCTTGGCTGCTAACCAGAAGGTCAGTAGTTCGAATCCACCAGCCATTCTTTGGAAACCCAATGGGGCAGTTCTCTTCTATCCTGTGGGGTTGCTATGAGTCAGAATCAACTCAGTGGCAACGGGTTTGGTTTTCTTGGTTTAAGGGAAAAATGTTTTTATTTTAATCGCAAAGTAATACATAGTTGTAATAATTCATACTAAAAATATTATAGTACTAGTAAAACTGTTTGGCTAAAGGTATTAAAGTATTCTTTGTTGTTATCAATTAGACCAGTTGGGTGTTACTTTTTGGGGTTTAGCCAACTTTTTCGGGAATCCCTGTGGACAGGTAAGATCCCTGTTCAAACAATAAAAAAATCAATCAGCTATTTAGTAAACTAAAAAGAAAACAGTATTTTAGATTGAATTAAAGTCCTATGCATAGGAATTCACTAATCAGTAAAAATTGCATTTGTTATTTATCTGTTTTTAGGAGACAAAATCATAGGCTCTCCCAATCTTCTTCAGCACTTAACACATTAGGATGCCTGAACAGATATCTCCCATAGGACTGGTGTACTAAAAATTAAAGTTAAGTGCCTACTCTGTGTTTGGCACTTTCGTCCAGTGCCTGTTGGGTACTTTTGAGCTGTGACCAATTTTCCAAATCATATTGCTACTTTAAAAGTTTTCTAGTAAAACATTGCAGTCTGCTGTAAATGAGTGGTACATTTAACTGTGTCAGCTTTTGACTTTGTCTGAAATAGATATAAAATGTACTGGAAGAATTCCAAATTTTATTTTTCATACTTTTATTTTTTAAAGAGATCTTTATTTTATTAAGTGACTGTTTTGTCATAGAATTTTTAAAATCAAATCTATTTTAGGCAAAACCTTTGCAAGACCAAGCAAGAGAAGAGAGGTTTAGTTTAAAAAAGTAAAAATAGCATTGTTAATTTATTTGAAATTACAGCTATTTACTAGAAACTAAATTGTTTTGAAAGTTTATTACTAAAATTTAAAAGTTAAACTAAATCATTTGAACAGGAAACAGCCATTTATTCTGCTGTGATGACCAAATGTAAAATTGTAGTCGTTGTTTTAACTGGCCTCTGTCTACCCCATGTAAGTTGGTTCCTTTCTGATTGGTCATGGAATTAGTACAAATAAAGGCTATTCACTTCTTTTATTTATTACTGTTTCACATTACTGTTTTCTAGAGTTTTCCCCTGACTAGTAACCAACTGTTGAGGACTTAATTTTTACTTTAGTAAGAATTTAATATTATCTTTTTCTCCCCAGTAGTGCTGCCTTCTCTGTGTCTTTTCATTTTTCTTGTCAGTATATATAAAATAAAAAAGGATAGTAAAACGAAAATAAAATGTTCATGTACTTTAATGATTGGTTGGTCTTTGCGTCTTCTTTTGTTGACTAAAATTGTATTTTGTGATTAACTGTAGATTTAATTTATTTATATTCTACCTCAATACCATGGTAATAGTTGAACACTCTCTTGTTAACCCTGATTTTTTTTCCCCCTGCTCCTTAGATCTTTGTAAGAGGTTATAATTATCAACTGCCTTGCTAGGGAGAAAATGAAGAGTACGCCTTCATTTGAAATTTGCAGAGGAACTTAAAATTAAACTATAATTTCCAGTATTTTCTTACTCAGGCTTGCTAGTGTTATCTCCTTTAGTCTCAGAAGGCACAATGAATTCTTTTATTAAAACATTTTTTTTTGGTTTATATTGACATTTAATCATATTGTACAAAATAAAAAAGGTAAAAAGATATACAGGAACTTTAACTCTCCCTCCACTCTTGTTTGCTAGCCACTCAGTTTTTCTCTTTGGAGGCAGGTACTTTTTAAAAATCTCCCCATGTAACAGTTAACTCTTTTAAAAAGTAATAGACTGTTATTTTTTCCTTTGGCTATTGCCTTATTTTAAAGATTTGAGGGACTATTTTGTTCTCCAAACGGTAATTAATGCAATAATATTTAAATTTTATTTTAAATGAGTTTGTTACTGTAACTGTAGGTGCTGGGATAGAAATGTGAAATTAGTTTTTTGATTTTTTTTTGAAATGAAAGTCACACTTTTTACTGGATGTAAGAGTAATATGTTCTTATAAAAAAATATTCTTTGATAAGAGTTTTCATGTGTATTTTCAATCCCTTTCCTTCGAAGGCAAGCCATTGCTTCCTCTTTTACTTCTTTTTGGTATTTCAGCTGAACATTTATAAGGGAGCATTGTGCTGGATATACAAATAAATTCTCAAGGAAGTTTTTAAATAGAGGTGGGAAGTGATAGATACATAAGTCTGATAGTACATGCAGATAGGCTTTAAAATTTTATTGACTAGTCCAAAGTAAAATCTAGATATTTCGGCTTTTTTCCCCTGCCAGGGTCCTGTATTAATAGGAAGTTCTCAAGGTGGTGTCAACATAGAAGATGTTGCTGCTGAGACTCCTGACGCCATAGTTAAAGAACCTATAGATATTGTGGAAGGTATCAAAAAGGAACAAGCTGTCAGGGTATGTTGTATTCTGAAAAATTTCTAGCTTGTGATTGGAGAATTATAACACTTAAAGCAAAATAATTAACTTTGTACAAGTGAAATGATTGCCAAAACTTTTTTTTTAATTACAAGAGTGTCAGTATGTTAGTATCTTGTTTGAAATTTGAGCGTGAATGTCTTGTTTCAGCATTTTTTGAAATACCTACAATATTTATTTTCACATCCTCCATAAATATTACGTATCTTGAAAGATAAGGACTCTTTTAAAATAGTCACAATACCTTGACATACCTAGTAAAATTAATAATTCCTCAATATCATCATTTAGTCGGTTGTTCAGATTTCCTTAATTGTTTCAAATGGTTTTTTGTTTTACAGTTTGTGTCAGGACCCATATACGGTCCATTCATTACTATGGGTTAATATGTCTCATAGGTCTTTTTATAATTTATGGGTTCCTGCTCTCTTGGTCTCTCCCCCCTTTTTCTTTCAAATTGATTTGTTGAAGAAACTGGGGTGATTATCCTGTATCATTTCTCAGTCTGGATTTTTCTGTTTGCACTCCCAGGGTGACATTTAACATGCACCTGTGTCCCCTGTATTTCCTATAAGTTATATGCAATGCAACTTTTAAGAGAGGCCAAAAGATTAGTATATAATGATTATATTGGAGGTTAGAACATGCAGACAATGTTGTGCACTATTCATGTGAGGTAACTATAAAGCAATGAGATTGATAATTGTATGTGAATTATAGAAGGGCAGAAGGGGTAGTCATGGTGGGAAGTACTGCAAAAGTTCTTCCAAGGTCAGGCACTGAGTCTCGTGCCCACTGCCTGTGGTGACTAGAAGTACGTGTTGTATTCCTTGGATTTGCGCTCCTCCTGTGTTCCCGCCATTGCCCTGTACAGACCCTCATTGTCTCTAGCCCAGAATTCTGCACTAACTCCTGTGCTCACCCCTACCTGGCCTGTCCTGCATGTTGTCATCGCAGTAGTTTTCCCCTGCTGAAATCACTTCACGAGCTTTCCATGCCGCAGACCTTCTGGGGATAGGGTTGGGGCACTGGTAGTTAAAAAGTTTTCCAGGTGATTCTAACGTGCAGGCAGCATTGAGAATCACTGATTTAGAAAGATAAAAACCAACTGTAACTACTAAGGCTACATTATAAGACATTTTTAAGCCTGGTTTTGCTCTTCCCTACTCCTCTAGGGGGCCTTGGTGGTGCAGCAGTTAAATGTTCGGCTGCAAACCAAAAGGTCAGCAGGTCCAATCCACGAGTCACTTTGTGGAAACCCTATGGGGACAGTTCTGCTCTGTCCTATAGGGTCGCTTTGAGTTGGAGTCGACTTGATGGCAATGGGTTTGGTTTCGTTTTGGGTACTTCTTAAGCTTTCTTTTCTTCTCTTTTCTCCTGTTCACTACACTTCAGTGTTGAGCTACTTGTAACCTCAGAACACTTTGCCCTTTTATGTCAGTGCCCTTGCATTCCTTTTGCCAGAGTGCTCATCTCTTCTTTTATATTACAACTGTTGACCCAGAGATCACTCCCTCCAGGAAAAAAATCTGTTCGTGAGCCCTTTCTGATAATTACATCCTTTTTTGCTACCTCTCTATCTTGTATTTGGTTGCACTCATCACACTACAGTATATTAATTTTTTATGCCTCTGACTCAGAACATTTCTTGGTAGGGACACTGTCTTATATATCTTTATGATAGATCAGTGGTTTTATTTTTTTAGAGTTTATGGACCCTTTTAAGAATCTGATGAGACCTATGGACGTTCCCTCTCTGCATGCCCACACATACTTAATTTTGCGTACAATTTCACTGACTTTCTTTACTGTCCTTCCTGTGTGCTTCTCCTTCCCCTTCCCCAAGAAAGCCCCACCTGTGGAGTCTAATACTGTGGCTCATGAGAGTTGCTTTTTAAATGTTTGTAAGACTGCTGTTGAATTAAATTGTTTATTTTGGGCATAAAAGTATGTGACCCACTTTAAAAGAAAAGTTTGGATATTAAACTTTGAATGAAATTAAACATCTGTTTCTGAGAAACAATGTATCAAAATAACATATGGCTTTGAAGTACAGCAAGAGCAAGAATTTTGACTGACACAAAAGGTTTAAAGGAGATAGTTTCCTGATAAAGCATGAAGCAAGTCACTTAGGTGAGTGAATGATATAAATGTTGGAAAAGGACAGAAATTTGATCATTTAGGTAGTTATTTGTATGTGACAATGAATAGTTAAATTTAGATAAAGAAAATACTTGATTTGCAAGAATATTTAAAGGAACTAATCTGCTTGGATTATAGCATTTTGAACAAAGAAATAATGTCTAGCACAGTGCCTGCCAGATTAATATCTTACTGTGTCAAGCAGAATTATATTGCAATTCTCAAATGTTAAAATCTAACTGGTGGATTGTGACCTAGTAAAAAGCTTTCTTAGTGAATTGGTGTTTTATTTCTTCGTATTCTTTATTTGAAATGTCATAACCAAAAATTATATTCCTTAGCTTGATCATTTACTTTATTTATTGACATTTGACTCTTTGCAAAAATCACATTCACCCTCCAAGAATTTAAAATTTTCTATTACTGAAAATCAAAAGAATGTGTTGCAACCTTCAATAGCAATTGAAAAAGAAGAATGAACTCTTCTGTAGTGTTGAGCAGTGGCAGCACTATTAGGATAAACATAGATATAGTCAGCCTCTATACCAGTAGTTCAGAACTGCTGATGGGACTTTTAAAATTATAGATGCTTGTTCCATTTTAGAACTTCTAAACTATAAATTCTGGGTTGGAACCTTAGTGTATGTATTTTTTAGAAAAAGTTCCACTGGTATCTCTGGTTAGAAATTCTGCTCAAGACTGTAAGCTCCTCTGCTAGATGAGAAGCTTAAATACCTGTATCCTTAGGGCCTAGCACAGTGCCTGACATGTATCAGGTGCTTAGTAGATTTTTGAATGAATGAAATTATACGTGCTTGACTGTATGTCTCATTTCTTGGTAGACATGCTTGATAAATTACCTAAAAGATAAAATAGGGTGATGTACTATTTTGGCTATCATTTGGACCATTGGAACTGTCAGTCTACCTGTGATATGTAGTTTTAATAAAATATAAGCCTCTTCTTTTAGTTTAGGTTGGCCAGAAGGCTTACAGGCAGTATGGAGGCTATGGAATAAATGCTGGAATTGGAATCTAGGCAAGTGGCAAGCCACTTGACCGTTCTCTGAATCTCTTTCATTTCTGTAAAATGGGCATAATACCTACCTTGTGAGGATTTTGAATATGAAGTTTTGTTTAACCAATTAGTAATAGTAGCTGCTGTTTCAGTGATTAATGTTTAACTACAAAGGATTCATGTTTATTTAAATTATAAACTAAGTTTTTTTTAATTTCAAGTAGTTTAATGTTGGTTAGACATACACAGAATACCTGTATTAAAAAGATAAATTGCTTTCAGCTTGCACAGAAGATGGGATTTCCACATAACATTGTGGATTCTGCAGCAGAGAACATGGTCAAGCTTTACAGACTTTTTCTGAAATATGATGCCACCATGGTAGAAATAAATCCAATGGTAGAAGATTCAGATGGAGCTGGTAAAGTATTGTCTTTTTATCAAACATTCATTATGCCTTTATCCACCTATGGTATGCTTCAGTAAGGAGGTTGAACTGATAAGGAAGTGAACTCATTCTTACGTGGAAGCTTATTTTATAATAAAATGAATGTGAACATACATTAAAGAGACCCATTAAAACAAAGATCTTAAGTATATGTATACTCATGTACACACCAGAGGAGTTAGAGCTGGACTGTCCGGTATGGTTTTACCAGCCACATGTTTAAATTTAAATTAATTAAAATTGTATAAGATTAAAAATTCAGTTCCTCAGTGACAAAAGTCACATATCAAGTACTCAGTAGCTGCATATGGCTACCATATTGGACAGCACACATATCATCTCAGAAAATTCTGTTGGACCAACCAAACCAAACCCGTTGCTGTTGAGTTGATTCTGACTCATAGAGACCTTATAGGACAGAGTAGAACTTCCCCATAGTGTTTCCAAGGAGCAGCCGGTGGATTCGAACTGCCAACCTTTTGGTTAGCAGTTGAGCTGTTAACCACTGCACCACCAGGGCTCCTCTATTGGACAGTGTTGGGTTAAATTTTCCAGTGTGGTGGTGAGTAAATAGTTGTATCATTTGAGGAATTAGTCATCTTGGCCTCCACAAATTTCAGACTTTAGAGACATCATGGATCTTTATTGTGCGAAGGGTATACTCTAACACTGGAGTCCTTTTATTATTTTAGCCATAAGAGAAGTGAGAAGATTGGCTTGTCACTTTGACAGATCTTCTTTTGTATATTCTTAAAGATAAGTCAGATTCTGAATCATCGTGTCTGAGGCTCAAAGGTGAATGACCATAGACTTGGGGGACATCAATTAATGTAGATGTATTTTACAATCTATTTTTATTTATTATTTTTTAAAATTTATTTGGTTGTTGAGAACGTACACAGCAAAACATACACTGATTCAACCATTTCTACATGTACAGTCCAGTGACACTGATGACATCCTTTGAGCTGTGCAGCCATTCTTACCCTCCTTTTCTGAGTTGTTCCTCCCTCATTAACATAAACTCACTGCCCCCTAAAGTTCCTGTCTGATCTTTCAAGTTGCTGTTGTCAGTTTGATCGCGTACAGATAGATCTTAAAAGAGCATAATGCTCAAGGCAGACCTTTTTTACTAGTTTTAGCTAAACTGTTGTTTGGTTTTAAAAAGATTTCAAGGAATAATTTTGGTTTAAGTTTTAAAGATTATCTCAGGACAATAGTTTCAGAGGTTCATCCACCCTCCATGGCTCCAGAAAGTCTGAAGTCCGTGAGAATAGAAGTACTTTTTTTAAAGAGACTAGTTTTTACTCTTTTTTTTTAGATATGTTATTTAATCCTTTGTGAGTTAAGGGTCTTTTTGAGAAGTTGATGAAAGCAAATAGCCCTCTTACAAGGAAAAATGCACAGTGTTCTCATGTGCACATGGGCACATGCATTGTTTTTCATACAGTCTCAAGAGATTCACAGATCCCCTGAAGCCTTTGGTCCTGCTACAAGTGCTCGTAAGCCAAATTGCTAATCCCTATTGCTAGATAACTAAAATCCTTTAGTCAGATTTCAAAACAAACCACGCTGTTTTTGTTGGGAAAAATTTACATCTTTGTAATTTTTCCTACTAGGAACATATTATTTTTCCATTTATGTAAGTCTTAATTTATATCCTTTTAAATAATATTTCCCATTTTCTTTATTTAGGTGCTGTATTTTTTCTTAAATTTATTTGTAGAAATATATTTTTGGCTGCTATTTTGAATGGTATCTTTTCCTACTGTTTATGGCTGGTGTACAAAGTCTGTTGATTTTGTTCTTCATTTGTGGATTTTCTACAGTGGCTGCACTAGTTTACATTCTCACCAGCAATGGATGACGGTTCCAGTTTCTCCATGTCACCAACACTCGTCACTTTCTGATTTTTTTATCATTGCCATTCTAATGGGGGTGATGTAGTGTCGCATTGTGGTTTTGATATGCATCTCCTAAAGGCCCTTAGGTGGCGCGAACAGTTTGTTCAGCTACTAACCTAAGGGCTGTCAGTTTGAACCCACAGCACAGTACTGGGGAAGAAGAGCCCTGACGATCTGCTTCTGTAAAGATTACAGCCAAGAAAACCTTACAGAGCAGTTCTACTCTAACGCATGGGGTTGCCATGAGATTTGACTTGGTGGCAACTAACAACAATGAGTAGCTAATGATGTTGAGCATCTTTTTTTCATGTACTTGTTGGCCGTTTGAATCTCTCTTTCTATTCTAGTCCTTTGCCCAATTTTTTGATTGGGTTGCTTGTTTTTTTGTTAAGTTGTAGAAATTGTATACATGGTTCCCGAAAATTTTCTCCCAGTCTCTAAGTTGTCTTTTCACTTTGTTGTTAAAGTCCTTTGATGCATGAAAGTATTTTTTTCAGATTTTCTTTTTTTAAAAATTTTATTGTGTTTTAGGTGAAAGTTTACAGTGCAGATTAGTTTTTCATTCAAAAATTTATATACAGATTGTTTTGTGACATTGATTGCAATCCTCACAATGTGTCAGTGCTCTCTCCCTTTCCCTTTCCACCCTGGGTTCTCCGCGTCCATTCGTCCAGTTTTCCTGTCCCTGTCTTCTCATCTTTGCTTTTGGGCAGATGTTGCGCATGTGTCTTGTATACTTGATTGATCTAAGAAGCGTGTTCTTCGTGTGTGTTATTATTTGTTTTATATACCTGTCTAATTTTTGGCTGAAAGGTGGACTTCAGGAGGAGCTTCAGTTCTGTGTACAAAATTATTTAATTTTTATGAGGTCCCATCTATCTTATTTGTCTTTTGCTGCTGGAGCATTTGTTATCATATCTGATAATCTGTCATTAAACACTAGGTCCCACAGCCTCGTCCCTGCATTTTCTTCTAAGAATTTTATGGTTTTAGTTTTCACATTTAGGCCCTTGATCCATTTTGAACTGATTTTCGTGTTATGGTGTGAGACATGGATCCTGATTCATTCTTCTGCATGTGGAAATCCAATTTTCCCAGCACCATTTGTTGAAGAAACTCTTCCTTCCCCACTGAATGGACTTAGCACCCTTGTCGAAGATGAGTTGACCATAAATGTATGGATTTATTTCTGGACTTTCAGTTCAATTCCATTGGTTTATATGACTGTTATTATACCAGTACAAGGCTGTTTTAATTGCTGTAGCTTTGTAGTTTAAAAATCAGGATGTTTTTAAAATCAAGAAATGTGAGTCCTCCTGCTTTATTCTTCTTCAGCATTGCCTTAGCTATTTGGGGTCCGTTTCCTTTCTATATGAATTTGAGGATTGGCTTTTCCATTTCTGCAAAGAAGGCTATTGGAATTTTGATGAGGATTGCATTGAATCTATAGATTTGTTTTGGATAGTATTGACCTCTTAACTATAGTAAGCCTTCTAATCCATGAACATGGAATATTCTTCCATTTATTTACATGTTCTTTAATTTCTTTTAGTAATGTTTTATAATTTTCTGTGTACAAATCTTTCATCTTCCTGGTTAAATTTATTCCTAGGTAATTTATTCTTTTAGATGCTATTGTAAATGGCTTTTCCTTATTTTTTAAAAATATATTTCTACTTGCATTTCAGTTAGCCTCTTCTGTATTGGTCTGTCTTCAGTTTCTTCTTTTGAGTTTTGAATTTGTTCACACAAAAGAGGCATTCTGAGTGTACTTCAGTTTTTTATACTAAAAGTTTTTCAAAGGTGCATATTTTTTCCCTGATTATTTAACAAAAACATAGCAATTACTGTGTACCAGGCACTGTTGTAGTGCTTTACAAATATGAACTCATTTAGTTCATTTAATATTTATAATCGTCGTGATAAAAGTACTACTAGTATCCTTATTTTATGGGTTAGGAAACTGAGTAACCAAGAGGATATGTGAGTAGTAGTATCCTGGCCTGCGAACCCAGGCACTCAGCTCCAGAAGTTGTGCTTACCAGGACGTAGTAAGCTGGTTGTATGTCAGGGATATTTTTGGTAGATAGTGGTAGATAGGCAATATTGAAGTAGGGAGAGATTAGAGATAAGAGTAATTGTTTTGGGTTGAATCGTCTTCCCCTAAAACATACGTTGAAGTCCTGACCCCTGAAACCTGTGAATGTGACCTTTTTGCAAATTAGAGTTTTTGAAGATGTTGTCAGTTAACATGAGGTCCTACTGGAGTAGGGTGGTCCTAACTCCATCTGAGTGGTATCTTTATGAAAGAGGAGAAGAGACCCAGAGAGACATGGGGAAGAGGGCCTGCCAATATGCATCTACAAACCACGGAATCCTGGCATTACCAGAAACTGGGAGAGAGAAGAAAGCATCTTCCCCTAGAGACTTGGAGGGAGTATGTCCTGGTGGTACAGTGGTTAAGTGCTCAGCTGCTAACTGAAAGGTTGGTGGTTCAAACCCACCAGCCACTCCGCAGGAGAAAGATGTGGCAGTCTGCTTCCATAAAGATTACAGCCATGGAAGCCCTATGGGACAATTCTACCCTGTCCTATAGGGTCACTGTGAGTCGGAATCGACTCGACGGCAGTGGGTTTTATGGCCTGGCCTACAAGTTGATTTGGATTTCTAGCCTCCAGAACTGTGAGACAATGTGTTTCTGTTTTTATAAGCCACCCACTTTGTGGTACTTGTTAGGGCAGCCTAGGAGACTGATATAGGAATCCTTCAGAATCTGCACCAGGAAGAGCATTTGGAAATGCTTGTTCCCTGAGGGCAGGACACTCCCAAGAGGAGGAAAGATTGAGCTGAGTTATGCCTGCCTGATTTGATAATATCCAGATTTACCGCTCAGATAATTGTTCCCCTCCTCTAGGAAGAAGCAAGTAAAGGGGCAATGAGAGGCAAATTCTTTGAATGTGAAAGGAAACATCAGGAGTGGGGAAGACTTGATCCCCACAACATTCCTCAGTGGTGGTGTTTTTCTTGACTCTTTGAGCTTAAGCCCGTGATCTATCAGAATGGAGAGGATCTCTTGAGAAGGAGGTATTAGCTGTCTGTTTGGGCAGTCCTGCTCTGACTCTGAGGCCACTATTCTTACACCAACTGTCTTAGTTATCTGGTGCTGCTATAACAGAAATACCACAAGTGGGTGTCTTTAATGAACAAATTTATTTTCTCACAGTAATTTAGGGGGCTAGAAGTCCAAATTCAGGGCACCCGCTCCAGGGGAAAGCTTTCTCTCTCTGTTGACCCTGGGGGGAAAGTCCTTGTCTCTTTTCAGTTTCTGTTCCCAGTCATGTCACTAGAGTTGGTGTCACCTAGTAGGGTAACTCATGGTGTCACACCCTCCTCCCCCATGGACCTCCTCCTGTACTAGACCATATAGAATCCTTAGTAATGTTTTTTATACTAATGTTACTCATAAATCGTAATTCCCATATATTACTCCTTTTCCTTTAATTAGTACTTCATTCTCAAAATAGTTATTATATAGGTACACAAATACTAACCACCACAATATTGTAGCTAAAACACCAGAAAATGTGACAAAATCAGTGACTAAAAGCACCAGCAGCAATGAAAACAACAGCACATGCTTGTAGCATGTGCAGATGAAACCACAAGATTTGAAGTGTCATTGTAACTGGGTAATAATAACAGCTCTGACTGGAGTGCATTAGAAGGTTCAAAAAGTAAATTAGCATAGAGTTTTAGCTTTGAGGGTATATTGATACATGTAAGCTGAGCTTATGAAAAATGTTTTTGTTATAACTAACTACAGGGATATCTTTATAGACAGTCATTTTGTCACCCCTTCTGACAGTGTCACCTTTTATGGTCCGCACCCATCTAGTGACGCCACTCTCTGTTCCTTGGTTCCTTGGTGATCTTCATTGGCATGACATCTGTCTTCCCCCATCTGTGCTTCTTTGCTTCTGTGCCTAATCTGCTCTTTTATATCTCAAAAGTGATTGGTTAAGATACACCCTACACTGATACAGCCTTGTTAACAAAGAAAACCCTACTCTCAAATGGGATTACATCCATCGGTATAGGGGTTAGGATTTACAAGATGTATTTTGGGGGGACACAATTCAATTTATAACACCAACCGTTGTTCCTTTGGGTATTCTCCTGGGAGCACCTGTATATAGTTTAGATTTTTTGCCTCTAGAAGTTTCTAAAATGGATCAAAATAGTACACGAATATCAGCTGTAAGGAAGTGTTATGCTCAATTCTGAAAATTCATTCCAACACCAGATTATGGCTAGTTATGTTGTCTAATGGAATATCAGAGGTTCTGTAAACTGGTTGCTTTTGAGTCGAGTTGAACTCTTAGAGACCCTATAGGACAGAGTAGAACTGCCCCGTAGGGTTTCCAAGGAGTAGCTGGTGGATTCGAACTGCCTACCTTTTGGTTAGCAGCCGTGCTCTTAACCACTGCACCACCAGGGCTCCAGAGGTTCTATAGTGAGATTAAATTATAATGTTAAGATAGGCTAATAGAAAACTGCATAAAGACATGACTGGAATTTAAAGTCCAAATATGTTAAAATCCAAAGGACCTTGAGAACTGAAGTCCAAAGCCAAATTCTCTTCTTGTGAGTTAGAAGTTCAAATAAATTAATGTCCTTCCTAATTGCTTGTTTGGCTGAGTGTTAGGTAGAAGAGTTATGAATTTCAGTTAAAGTTGGGATTCTTTCAGCCACGGTAGTTTGGACTGTCTCTCACTGGAGTAGATAGATTTTTCATGGCCTCAGAAATTATATTGTTTGGCTGTCAAGTCTCTTATGTGCCCTACTTTTAAAGGAGTACAAAAGGTTAGTAAGATATACAAGTTTATCACAGTACTGACCCCACAGTTACCAAATTTTGAAAAACTAAGCCATTCCCATTACCAGACCACTTATCCCAAGCACAGTTATGTTTCCAGAACCTTGTACTTAGTTTATCAAAGGTTATTGCAGAAACTTAGTTGTATCTGCGTGAAGGACAGTAGACAGATTGTTGCCTTATCAGGATGCCAGTTGTCTTGATTATTTTACCTATGAACTTCATCTCAGTCGGGAAAAATCTCTCAGCAAGAAATTAATTTTGGCACTATGCATTTGTGATTTTTCGAGGGGGAAAAACTGCTGATGTGTAATCTCTTAAAAATATTTCCCCCTTGAGCGCCGTGGTTTTGGCCCTCCAGCATGCGTCGAGTATGGGCTCTATTTAGTAATACTGTACACTCACTCTCTTGTAATCCAGGTGTTGTCAGCAGCTCTTTGTATTGTCTGGTATCATGGAAATTAGGCCTAAGAAATCTGCTTTGTTGAGAAGGTTTTCACCTTGACCTCACATGTATTTCTATTGGAAAAATCCCCCTCGGCTGGTTCCTTAGTGAAGCTGCCTTGATTTTTCTGGAGTCTATACCCCAGAGGCCTAAACGACCAATACCTTTGCCATATGCTCTTCATTTTTTTTGTTGGTTTTTGATCAACATATTTAGATTTTTTATTATTAATGGGTATATGTAAAACCTTTCACCCAACATTTAGAAAAACATTTTGTTTTTCGAATATCCTATTAAAAACTAAATACTGAGTCACACACACAAATAGTGTCAACAAATGTCCAAGAATTAATAAGGTAATATAGGTGATGGTCTTTAAACACAAAGCAGTAAAATTAGAAATGAATATAAAACAGTACCATCATGTGATAGTTTTTAAACTTAAAGAAAATATTTTTAAATAATTCATGAGTTAATGAAGAAATCATAATGAAAATGAGAAAATAGAACTGAACTAACAAAGGTATGTAGTGCTTATTGTGAGGAAGACTGAATATCAAAAGTGATCAATTGTTTATATATAACTTAAAGGTAAGTGCCCAGGAATTTGAAACATGAAAAATGATTATCAAATTCATATGGAAAATAAAAGGGTAAGAATTGCTAATTTTTTTTTTTATTCAACAACGTTAATTTAATGATAAGTGATGTTTTCCTGAATTAAATCACTAACTGTGAATATGATATTGTGTGGAGTTTTTCCCCTCTAGCTTTTTATTTTGATACATACAATAGGACAAAGAACTCCCAGGAACTATTTTCTCAAAATCACCAATTCTAGTTTTACCCTTTTCCATATTTGTAATTCTCTTATCCAGCGTTTAGAAACCTGGCTTCCATTATCCTCAGTATATTTACTCACTTGCTCAGATACGTCTGGTGCTCCTCTTTCCTTCCTGTAGATCAAGGTTTCTCAGCTTTGGTACTATTGATGTTTGGGGCCAGATAATTTTCTATTATGTAGCGTTTTTCACCACTTGAAAGATATTATTCAATTGCCTTCTGCCTCCTTTGTTTCTGATAAGGAGTCAGTCATTAACTGAATCATTGTTCCTTCACTGTTTAAGTTTTCTCTGGCTTCTCAAGATTTTCTTTGTATCTTTGGGTTTTTTTTTTTTTTTTTTTTTTGGTGTGTGTGTGTGTGTGTGTGTGTGTGTGTGTATGTCATTATCACCCAGGTGTGATTCTCTTTATGTTTATCCTTCTTGGGGTTCACTGAGCTTCTGGATTTGTAGATTTATTTTTTCACTACATTTGGAAAAATTTTCAGCCATTATACAAATATTTTTTCTGCCTTTTCTCCTCTCCTTCTTCCAGTTACGCAGATATTAGACTTCTTGATATTGTCTAACAGGTCACTGAGGTGAAATTTTTCTTTTTTTTTCCTCTCCTTCAGATTGAGTAACTCCTATTTACCTATCTTCAAGTTCACAACCCATCTCTAGTCAACTGTTTAGCCTATCCAGTGATTTTTTTCATTACAGATAGTGTACCTTTTAGTTCTAGATTTTCCGTTTGGCTCATTAATATAGTTTTATTCTCTGCTGAGATTACCCATCTGTTTATCTATTATGATCTACATTTATAATCGCTGTTCCAGATTCTTCTGCTAGTTCCAAGTCTGCGTCTCTTGGGTTGGTGTCTGTTGATTACTTTGTCTCTTCAGTATAGGTCACATTTTTTTCTTTCTTCACAGATCTAGCAATTTTTAATATACTGGACATTTTTTGGAGTTATGGTGTAGAGACTCTGAATTCTGTTACCTTCCTCTAAGAAATGTTAATTTTTGCTATTATTGGTAGTTTATGTAGCTGGACTGCAAACTTTGTCTCCTGTGTTGGGCGGCAGCTGAAACTGCTCAGTTCTTTCAGCCTTGTGGCTGTTCAGGAACAACAAGGAAGATAGTGTGGTTAGATTGGAGTGAGAAGGCGCGGGGTACTGAAAGATGAAGTCAGAGAGGTCACTGGGTTAAGGAGGGTGGTATAGAGTGTGTAGGGCTTTGTAGATCTTAGTAAGAACTTCGACTTTTTTTCTAAGTGGGATGAGAAGACATTAGAAGATTTTGATTAGCAGTGTATGATCTGATTTTGTTTTTAACAGGATCACCTTGGTTGCTGTATTGAGAAAAGACTGAAGGGGTGAGGGGCAAAGGAGGAAGCATTTAGGATGCTAGCAAAATCCTATTGAGAGGATGGTAGCCTGGAATGGGATCGTAGTGCAACTACTTAGAAATGGTATTCTGGATATATATATATTTTTTTATTTTATTTTTTTTAAATTGTACTTCAGGTGAAGGCTTACAGAACAAATAGTTTCTCGTGAAACAGTAGTACACAGGTTGTTTTATGACATTGGTTAACAACCCCACAACATATCAACCCTCTAACTTCTCAACCTTTTTTTTTTTGGTGAAAATACACATAGCCAAAGATACATCATTTCAAAAATTTCTCCATGCACAGTTCAGTGACATTGACTACGCTCTTCCAATTGTGCTGTTATTCTCACTTAAGAT